>NC_037352.1:5625000-6250000 GCF_002263795.3 Bos taurus | reverse complement strand
GCCCCCCGGCTGCAAGGGCAGAAACCCCAGGTCTGCCGTATTCCAATCCTGAGAGCCGCAGCAGGCATTTCACTTAGCTGAGCCTCAGCTTCTCTCTTTCCAGGATGGTCTCGAGCAGTAATAGAAATGTTCTGGTAGAAACATTCTATGCCAAGTAACCAATGCAGTGACTAGCAGCTGCAGCAATAGTAGAAATATTAAGGACAGGATTATTATCAGGTGAGTATATAAGATAATGAAGGCTTCCCAGGTGGCTCTGGGAAGAATCTGCCTGCTAATGCAGGAGATGTGGGTTCGATCCCTGGGTCAGGGAGAGCCCCTGGAGGAGGAAATGGCACTCCAGTATTCTTGCCTGAGAAATCCCATGGAGAGAGGAGCCTGGCAGGCTACAGTCCATGCGGTTGCAAAAAGTTGGACATGAGTTAGTAACTAAACAACAACAATAACGAATATAATAGCTATAATAATGTAATTATATGTGTTCTATGGGGTTATACATTATATAAAAATTATATATTATATAATACATAATGATATATAATGACGTGTAACATTAATATATATTAATATATGTGATAATTTTATATTAAATGATGCACAATATTCTATATACTTATATTTCTCTTGAAGAAGTGAAGTGAAGTGAAGTCGCTTAGTCGTGTCTGACTCTTTACCACCCCATGGACTGTAGCCTACCACGCTCCTCTGTCCATGGGATTTTCCAGGCAAGAGTACTGGAGTGGGTTGCCATTTCCTTCTCTAGAGGATCTTCCCAACCCAGGGATTGAACCTGGGTCTCCCACATTGTAGGCAGACGCTTTAGCATCTGAGCCACCAGGGAAGTCCAATTTGTTACAATATTGCTTATGTTGTTTATGTCCTGGTTTCTGGGCTATAGGGCATATGGGATCTTAGCTCCCCGACCAGGGACCGAACCTGCACCCTCTGCATTGGAAGGTGAAGTGTTAACCACTGGACCAGCAGGGAAGTCCCATATTTCTCTTAGGTTTTATTATATAATCAATAATATATCACTGTGTGTATGGAATTCTAAGTCGTTTCAGTCCTGTCCGACAGTCTATAGACTGTAGCCTGTCAAGCTCCTCTATCCGTGGGATTTGCCAGACAAGAACACTGCAGTGGGTTGCCATGCCCTCCTCTAGGGGATCTTCCTGATCTAGTATCAAACCCACGTCTCTCACATCTCCTGCACTGGTAGGCAGGTTTTTTACGACTGGTGGCACCTGGGAAGTCCTATGTCACTATACAATCATATTAAATAGTATAATTTAAACTCATTATGTAATTATGTGATAATTACATGTAATATGTATTTATACATGTATTATGTCTATGCATATTGTCAGACACAAACACAATCCATAGTATTACTAATTATATAATCCTTATTATATAATTATTTCCATTCTTTACTGAGCCCTTACTGTATACCAAGCACAATTAGAGTGCCTTACAAGTATTAACTCGTGCGATTCTCAACGGCAACTCTGGTGTGGTCCTCATCCAATACAGGAGGATCGTATACCATGGTTTCAGGTGCTTTTGATGTGTCCATTTTACAGATGGAAAAACTGTAGAACAGCATAGTTTTCCCCCAGCAGGCAAAGCTGAGATTCTAGCTCAGCAGTCTGCAGTCTGGCTCAAGAGCTCACACTCTTAGCTCATATATATTACACTACATATACATTTATATGGCTTCCCTGGTGGCTCAGATGGTAAAGAATCTGCCTGCAATACGGGAGACTCGGGTTTGATCTCTGGGTTGGGAAGATCCCCTGGAGGAGGGAATAGCAACCCACTCCGATATTCGTGCCTGGAGAACCCCACAAACAGAGGAGACTGGCAGACTACAGTTCATGCGGTCGCAGAGTCGAACACGCCCAAGGGACTAACACACACATGCATTTATATGTATGTGTGTGTGTGCGGGTATCTCAAACACTCAGTATCGTCTCTCTTACACAGTTTGGTCGTGGTGGCGTTGCAGTGCCCTTGGAGATAAACTGGGTGATACATGCACTGAGTTCTTTCCAAGCACTAGGCGCTGGGTTATGAACTTTATACGCTTTGGTTCCTTTCACTGCCGTCCAACGAGGTGACTGCTGCCCAGAGACGTGATGATCCCTGCCTGAGGTCACACAGGGAGTAAGTAATGCCCAAGGTCACACAGCTGAAGGAAGGAGATGAACCAGGTCACCTGCCACAGATTCCACATCCTGACAGCACCCTGTCCACCTGCTTTTTCCTCTCCAAACCACAATGCTTCAGTCAGATGCTGTAGGTGAAATGCCTTACACATGGCCTGGTACGTTAGTAAATGCCTGAAAACAAGCAGCTGCTGTTGTTTTTATTGTAACTAAATGCGCAAAGCCCAGTAGGCATTTTCTTCCAAGAAAATGACGGAAGTATGAATTTATGACGCCGTCTGTTCAGAGGGCAGATCCAGGGCCCCTTTTAAACCCTAACAAAGTCCCTGCCTTGTCGGTCGACACCAGTTCCTGCATCCAGCCACACGTGGAAACCCGAGATTGCCTGGGAGGCACACAGTTCACTGGGTTCTGCTCCCTGCCTTCTGATGGAGACGATCTGGGGTTCAGAGTGGACACTTGCATGCTTAATGAACTTGCCCAGCTTCTGATGAGTCACAGGGTCAGCTGACCCCTGGGTACAAGAAGCCCTCTGAGTGACTCAGAGCTGCGTCTTTCCCTGAAGGCTTCTCACAAGCTGCCCGGTGCCAGTCGGCCGTCCTGTGCTCAAACATCTTCTCCACCACCGGGCACCGACAGATGGGAGCTATTCTTATTATTTAGCATTTATTAAGCGCCCACAGTGTGCCAGGAGCCGCATGGAACAGGGGTGTAGGTGGTCCCCAAGAGTCTGTCCCCAGAAGGCTGTGGCCACATGGAGGAGAGGGGACGGGCTTCTCTCTTCTCCTTCAAAGCCCACCCTCCCCCTCCTTCCACCCAGCCCCAGGTCCAGCCCCAGCTGTTCTACTAGAGCAAATGGACAAAGATTTGGGCCAGGTTTCCACAGGGCTAAAATCTGGCCCTCCTCCTGCCTGGGTATCCAACGTGCAGGCCCCTGCGGGGCTGGTGGACACAAGGCTTTTGTGAGGCCCCCATTTCTTAGATTACAGGAAACAGCCTTCCTTCAGCCTCCAAGACCTGAGTTCCAATGGGCAGATTCAAACAGCTGTTAACTAGGGAAGGGAGCATGCCAGACCAGCGAGAAACAGTCAAGAGAAGCCTCGGGGCAGAGTCCTGCTTCCTCATCAAGGGATCTGTACAACAATATCTTTCAGTTGTTTTGCAGATACTGAAACCCCCTCCAGGTGGGAGAAGTTAACGGTTAATGATGATATGCCACCCACAGGCATGCAGACCCCAGACCAGTTAAACCTGAAGGTTGATAATGCTGACTATTACTTACCTTACCACCAACCACGAGCTGATCACACCCTCTTTTACTGTAAGACTTGTCACTGTCTCCCCCAAGCTGAGACACTTGGTTTCTAGGGCATGATTCCACTGCGCCCCCCTTAGCCTGGCAAAGTAATAAAGACCCCTTTTCTACTTCACCCAAAACTCCGTCTTTGAGGTTTAATTCAACACCTGTGTACAGAGAAGCTGAGCTTTTGGCATCAGGTGTCTAGTAGTCCCAGCTCCCCAGGCTAACAGTTGAGAAAGTGGGAGGGGATATGTGTCTCATGCCCCCCAAAGCCATGGGCTAAGGCGTGGTGTATCCCTGATTGCACCGTGCTCTGTTCAGCTGCACCTAAAACCTATGCGTCTGGTTCACAGGAATCTCCATGGACAGCAGAAGCAGAGAGCTGCACACAGGCCAGCCACCTCCAAACCGAGAGCATCTTCATATGCAAAGGAAACCGCAGCCACCCAGGATAGGATGAAAAAACCATGACAACGGCGATGTTGGCCAACCGCGATGGAGTTCGTACCATGAGCAGGTGCTGCTATGGCTGCTTCACAAACATTATCGCATCAAAGCCTCAGGGCTCCCTTGCGAAGTGGGTGTGACTGTCCCTGCCACCAAGCTGAGACAGTGGAAGCTCAGAGAGGTGAAACCCCCAGGACACAGGACCAAGGGCCAGCTCTGGTTCAGCCCTTGGCATTACGTCCTCTTGGCTGGACAACAAGGGCCCCAGGCGTGGTCATCTTTGAGTTCTTTTATTCCTGATATTGACTCCAGGAGGCAGAAGTCCATGGAATGTTACTCCCACTTTCTAGATGAGAAAGCGGAGGCTCTGAGAGGTCAGGCCGCTTTCCCAGAATCACCCAGAGAAGGTCATGGCCAGCCTCAGGTTTCCCTGGTCTAAGCTCCACACTCTCAATCCTCTCGTCTAAATCTTTAATTGTGCTGCCTCATGAAACGAGAAGAAATAGCTCTTCGGAGAGTGGTTGGTGAGAACACTGTGAGAACGCACATGACAGCTGCCTCCGCGGTTGCTGAATCTTGCCCCCCTGTCTGAGAGCC
Source organism: Bos taurus (assembly GCF_002263795.3). NCBI lineage: Eukaryota > Metazoa > Chordata > Mammalia > Artiodactyla > Bovidae > Bos > Bos taurus. The sequence goes on along the minus strand of NC_037352.1, from coordinate 6,245,488 downwards.
AGTGCGGATTAGCGGGGGAACGAAAGGTAACGGCTGAGGGAAGCCACCCTCTCCCAGGCCAGCAATGCACCGGACCCACCACGCTTCCTGGAGCCAGATGTAGGGTAGGTAAATCAAGAGAGCATGGTAAATTAACTATACGTCAATAAAATAAATAAAATTTTAAAAATTAAAAAAAAATCAGGCTTTGCAGAAGACCACAGACCCACAGAATATTGAGTTCATCGCTTCTGGACAGTATTCAGGGTTCAGTAGTTAATCAAGTGAAGGAGCTGGCTGCTTGAATGCTGGTGGGATGCAAGTGTGATGGATCTATCTTTAGATGGGAGAGAAACATAAATAGGGGCGAGTATCTCCATCCTAAGTCAGCCCGGGAAAGCACTTACCCAAAACAACCTTTCAAAGACAGGGAGGGGGGTTCCGCTTCACCATCAAAGGCTCAGATCGCGGAACACTAAAGCGGCAAAGTGGAGTGTGAAATCCAGAAGTCCCTCCAGCCCCGCCTGCCCCATGCCAGTGTATTATAAAAAGCATACTTGCTGATATAGTATGCCTTTAAAACGATCAGAATGACAGATGGCTGCAGCAGGAACACATCCTTTTTATAGGACTGCTATTAATCAGAAGAGATTGACAGTGTCCTTTTAATCTTTTAATTAAAAAAAAAAGCGCACCTCTATAAAGCTGAAGGGGGAAAGTTGCTGGCGTCTCCGAGCGCATTGAGACACCTGGAATGATGTGCAAGGTCCACATGATTTCAAACTTCATAAAAGGAGGGCTTTAGTTTCCCTTTATTTCTAGATTTATTGACGTTGGTATTGCTAATATAAAAAGAAGGTATGGCTTTGCATGATGTGGGTAACTTCTGTCTTGCCTCAATTATAAGTGTTACCTGTTGTCCTCGTCAGGCTATCTGTATGTTCCTAGATTGTGGTGGTTTCACTTGCAAAAGACTGGGGATGTCCCAAACATACTGTGGTGGGAGACACTCCTGTAATTACTTTAGGTGGGAAAATACTGCATAAAATTGCCATATTTGCCTTTGATTCATCTGATCAGGTATGGAGAAGCAAGATACACTGGGTCATTGTGAATGTCTGGTAACTATGATCACTGGCAAAAAAAAAAAAAGGTAACTGGATAAGTAAGATCAGAAACCCACTAATTTCTTCCCTGGTGGGGTACGGGCAAGGTCTGGGGGAGAAGAGACATGTTTAGATGTTTGTAATAGCTTGAACAATTGAGACAACTGTAATACCTCTCAAGGAATTGAGAACTTTGTTTTTCATCTGTTGAGCACCCAAATTGAGCTTCCCTGGTGGCTCAGTGGTAAAGAACCTGCCTGCCAATGTAGGGGGCTTCCCTGATAGCTCAGTTGGTAAAGAATCCCGCTGCGATGCAGGAGACCCCGGTTCGACTCCTGGGTCAGGAAGATCCGCTGAAGAAGGGATAGGCTACCCGCTCCAGTATTCTTGGGCTTCCCTTGTGGCTCAGCTGGTAAAGAATCTGCCTGCAACCTGGGAGACCCAGGTTCAATCCCTGGGTTGGGAAAATCGCCTGGAGAAGGGAAAGGCTGCCCACTTGTGCATTTGATCCTTGGGTCTGGAGGATCCCCTGGAGAAGGAAATGGTAACCTACTCCAGTATTCTTGCCTGGGCAATCCCAGGGACAGAGGTGTAGCAGGAAGGAAAGGGGCAGGGCACAACTTTTGAAAGAATGACATAGCCCAAGGATACAACGTAAATCAATTAGAATCAAATGGAACCAAGATGGCAGGCAAGACTAGCCCCTGATCCTCAATCGGCAAGTGAAATGACCCATCCAGAGGTGCCATGACAGTTCCAAGGCACTGTTAAAAGACCAAGGAGTGGGGGGTAGCCCAAATCCTTGAAATCTCCATCCCTTCCCCAAAATAGTTGGAATAATCCTCCCACTCATTAGGTTAAGGTTAAGTCACTTTAGTCGTGTTCGACTCTGTGCAACCCCATAGACAGCAGCCCACCAGGCTCCCCTGTCCCTGGGATTCTCCAGGCAAGAACACTGGAGTGGGTTGCCATTTCCTTTCACTCATTTGCATATGAAATTACCCAGCCTATAAAAACTAACCACACCACATTTCGCAGCCACACTCACCCTCTGTGAAGGCACACACTCTGCCTGTGGAGTGTGTTTCTCTCTGAATCTGAATAAATCCATTTCTTACCTATAACTTTGTCTCTCACTGAATTCTTTCTGGGATGAGACATCAAGAACCTGAGCTTTATTAGGCCCTGAAACCAGGAAATGTGGGTTTTGGCTGGCTTCAAGTCCCAGTCACATGGGTTCAAGTCCCAATCTGAGGTAAACGGTTTCAGTGGGACCTGGCAGGCTACAGTCCATGGTATGGCAGAGTCAGACATGACTTAGACCTGGGTTTGATCCCTGGCTCGGGAAGATGCCCTGGAGAAGGAAATGGCAACCTACTCCAGCACTCTTGCCTGGAAATCCCACGGACGGAGGAGCCTGGTAGGCTACAGTCCATGGGGTTGCAAAGAGTCGGACACAAGTAAGCGACTTCACTTTCACTTTGGCAACTCAACAACAAGAATGCCTAAACTGGATAAGTGAGCTCTGACTGCTCCTTCACTCCCTGCTTGGCTAGATCTAACCCCAGCTTCCAGCTTGACTTTGGAATTTTTGCAGTTGGGGAAGAGTTGGGGATGGGTTGGGGTGTCAGCCTGGAGTTTCTGGGGATCACTGAAATCCAGCTGGACCCAATGGGGCTCATGGGCACAAAAGCCCCTTTCCCTGAGTTCCAAAGGGCAGGTTCAGTTGCTAGTCAGGAAAGAGAGAGGATGCAGGGACAAGGGAGGAACAGTCCAGAAACAATTGTGCAGCCTTGGGGGCAGTCCGAGATCCCCCTCAAGGGATACACGTAACAGTATCCTTGAGCTGTTTTGCAGATACTGAAACTCCCACCAAATGGAAAGATGTTAATGTCTGATAAAGCACTCTTCATTCCAGAGAGAGGGTCACTGTTAAGCCAGAAGATCTCTGGATTGAAGGAATGCAGCCTCTTCAGGCACTCTGATCCTCATCAGCAACCCCATCCGTGGACTAGAAGACTCCACACAGGGCTCACTGTACCCTCCCTCCAGGTCTGGACACACAGCCTTGAGAGCATTAGCCCACTGTGGCCTTCTTTGCCTGGCAAACAATAAAGCTATTCTTTTCTACTTCACCCAAAACTCTGCAAAAGTCGCTCAGTCATTTACAACTCTTTGTAATCCCATGGACTATACAGTTCATGGAATTCTCCAGGCCAGAATACTGGAGTGGGTAGCCTTTCCCTTCTCCAGGGGATCTTCCCACCCAGGGATGGAACCCAGGTCTCCCGCATTGCAGGCGGATTCTTTACCAGCTGAGCCACAAGGGAAGCCTAAGAATACTAGAGTGGGTAGCCTATCCCTTCACCAGAGGATCTTCCTGACCCAGGAATAGAACCAGGGTCTCCTGCATTACAGGCAGATTCACTTTCTTACAGGCGGATTCTTTACCAGCTGAGCTACCAACTCTGTGTCTGAGAGTTAATTCAGGGTTAGTGTACAGAGGCCAGAATTTACTTCACCGTCTTTGCCACCAGTTGGATGTGGTGCATTTGTGAATGAAGATCAAGTTCAGATAACTACTGTGGAGTCATGGGGTGACTTGACTTGAGTCATTGGAGCCTCTGAATTCAACTGTGCCTGAAGGTGGAGGTTTTCTGTTTCCCCTCTAAACAATTATGAATTAGATCTTGTCACTAAAAGATAAGAGTCCTGAGTAAATGCCTATCCTCTTTCAGAATAACACAGGATAAGAATTATGAGGTGGCCAGCCCATCCTGAAGTGTGGCTCAGACGGTAAAACATCTGTCTGCAATGAAGGAGACCCAGGTTCGATCCCTGGGTTGGGAAGATCCCCTGGAGAAGGAAATGGCAGCCCACTCCAGTATCCTTGCCTGGAAAATCCCATGGACGGCGTAGCCTAGTAGGCTACTGTCCATGGGGTCGCAAAGAGTCAGACACGACTGAGCGACTTTACTTTAGTCACTAAGTTGTGTCCAACTCTTGCAACCCCATGGACTGTAGTCCGCCAGGCTCTTTACCAATTGAGAACAAATATTATATATACATATAAATGGGCTTCTCAGGTGGTCCTAGGGGTAAAGTCTCTGCCTGCCAATGCAGGAGACACAGGTTTAATCCCTGGATCAGGAAGATCCCTTGGAGAAGGAAATGGCAAGATACTCAAGTATTCTTGCCCGGAAAATTCCATGGACAGAGAAGCCTGGTGGGGTACAGTCCATGGGGTTGCAAGAGTCGGACATGACTGAGTGACTAAGCACATACATATAAATGCCACCTTTTCCATATATTAGGATGTAAATTTTAGGTTGAAAAGAATCTTGTGTGTTTCCTATTCTGCCTCATCACCTACACCCACTTCTCACTCCACTTCTCACAGCCTGGCATACAGTAGGTGCTCAATAAGTAACTGTTGAACAAAGATGAATCCCACGTAAACTCACAACCACTCTTCAAGACAGGTGTTCCTGTTTCCATTTTGTAGCTGAGAAAACAGCCTTGGAGAGGTTAATTGACAAGCTCAAGGCCACATGCTTAGTAAATGCCAGGGCCAATATATCAACACGGACCTGTTTGACTCCAAATTCTCTTTGCCGCCTCCCTGACTCTTTAATTTAGTCTGCTGTTGACACGGCCTGTTTGGCAGTACAGAAAAGTCACTCGGTGACTAAGATGGAGCAGCCACAAAGTAAATGACGCCACCAACACTCACATTATGCAGGCGGGCCTTCTGCTTTCTTTCCCAATCAGCAGATATTCCACACATGTAAATAACTCTGCAGGGCAGCAATATCAAGATCTGAAAATGGCTCCACCAGCCGCTGAGCAACACAAGCTTATTCCCTTCAGGTTTACACCAGTGCCTTACACATCCCTCATACATCTCTCTACCTTTCTGCAGGGGCCAGTTACTTTTGGTCCCCTGCTAAAACCAGAAGTTTGATAATTCTTGGTGTCACTGTGAAGGGACCCACTGACCAAACTAGGCCACTCTAACTAGGCCTGAGAGTAACCACTTGCATGAGTTACTTTCCAACAGGAAGTCCTGGTAAGGAACTTGGAACTAACATGCTACTACCAACCGGAAGAATTCGGCAAAGGTCAAAAGGAGAGAGGAGACTCCATATGTCCTACCAACCTCCCAGAATCCTCCTTGCCGGAATCCATCTTGGCTAAGTGATGCATGTACCAGCAGGAAGGACCCTGAGTCACAATGATTGACCAGAAAATCCAGAGACTAACCCATCACCATAAAACCCAAGAATGCGAGCCACATGGCAGAGCAGTTCTCCTGGGTTTCCTTCCCCTGCAGCTCTCCACTTGGGCACCCCTTCCCCAAAAAGTCTCTGGCTTTGCCAGCAAGTGTGTCTCCTGGGATATTCATTTTCAAGTGTTAGACAAGAGGGTCCTGGGGGAGGGGGGGTGTTCCTTCTTCCTGTGACCACACGACACAGGTGTATACAGATCTCTCATTAGATAAATCACCCAATTCAATGATGCTGATTTCTTCTTCAAAATCCAGAGCTGAGGGGTTTGCCTCTACCACTGCTACCCACGTCAGGGAGGCGTTCCTCATTACTCTGCTGCCATCTAATTCTGTGGGGTACGGGTTGGAGAGCACAGGCTTCAGAGAGCTTACTGCTTCAGAAAGAAAGGATAGCAAATAGTGATCCGGACTCAAAATCCAGGGAATTCAACATTCACCTGATGGATTCAGAGAAGGGCAGTAGAGAGCCCATTCCTGTGTGGGCACAGAGAGATTCGGGGTTCAGAAGCTCCATTTCTGAGCTCCATTTCTCCCAGCTCCTCTGGAGCCCTGTCTTTTGAGACCTATATTTACGCAATGCCAAGACACACAGTGCCAATGGGTTGGGGAAGATACTGAAGCTCCGTCTTGATATGTCAACCCAAGCATCGTGAGCTCACCCACGTTCTCTGCTCTGATAGGAAGGGCTTTCTCCTCTGTTTGCCCAGAGAATGTCTGGTGATGCTCTACAGCCCGACTTGAATGCCACCTTTCCCGTCTGAGTGTATGCATGCTACATTGATTTAATCGTGTTTGACTCTTTGCTACCTGATGGACTGTAGCCGGCCAGGCTCCTCTATACTTGGGATTCTCCAGGCAAGAATACTGGAGTGGGTTGCCAGGCCCTTTTGTAGGGGACCTTCCTGACCCAGAGATTGAACCCGCATCTCTTGCATTTCCTGCATTGATAGGCGGGTTCTTTACCTGGGAAGCCCTCATTCCCCTGTGAACGACCCTCTTTCCTACTCCAAGAGGCATCCACCGTCTCCCTCTCCTATATCTCCATATGCACCTCGATAGTGGATCTGTGACAAAGAACAAAGGTCCCAGTCCACCAGACATGGTCCACATCTCAGCTCTGGCACTGACAATCCTTGTGACCTTGGGCAAGTGACCTTTCTCTAAATGTCACTTTCAGGTCCTCCATATGCAGAAAAGGCATCGTAATACATGACTGTGATTTCTTATCCAATACCCATGGGGTCACCTCTCTATCTTGAAATTCAGATTTGGGGAGATTTTTCTTTTTCAGAAAGGGAATCCATCAGAAACAGATTATGTAACTTTCTCAGCAGGGCCTGGGACAACACTCTGAAATCAAACACAGAAAAATTCCCGTAGCAAAATATATGAATATTCACACTGAGTGGGATAAAGACAGTCTATAAATAGCGGCACATCATTTCAGGTCAAGTTTTCTTCCGAGAGGCATTTTAGTGCCAACACTCCCCCCACCCCCCAAAAAAGCTGATTTTCAGAGCTTTGGGAGATTTACAATTACAGATAATGGTGGGACAAACAGAACCCAACTTTCGGGTTATGGTAACCACCATTATCCACAGGTTTGCTCTCCCAGCTTTACCTGAGGTCAACCACAGCCTGAAGATATTAAACGGGAAATTCCAGAAGTAAACAATTCATACATTTTAAACTGTGTGTTGTTCGGGGTGGTCCAGTCCCATTCTGTCCTGTCCAGGATGTGGCCCATCCCTGTGTTCAGAAGATCTCACACAGTTAGTTGCTTAGTAACTATCTCAGGTATCAGATCAACTACCGAGTTATCGTGATGCTCGGGTGCAACTGATCCTTATTTTCCTGAATACCAGCCCCAAAGGACAAGAGTTAGTGATACTGGTAGTTCTGATGGAGAAGCCGTCAAGTGCTTCCTTGAAATGAAAACATTCTCAACCTAATAAGGAAGGCAACAAAACCATATGCTGAAATTGCTAAGATCTATGTTAAGAATGAATCTTCTCTGAGACACTTCAAGGAAGGAAAAAAAAGTGTGTGCTTTGTATAGTAAGATATCCAGAGCCACATTCACAACTTTTTATTGCAGTAAACTGTTATAATAGTTCTATTTTATTATTAGTAGTAGTCTCTGTGTCTAATTTATAAAATAAACTGGACCACATGTATGTACCCACTCCAGTGTTTTTGCCTGGAAAATTCCATGGACAGAGGACCTGGTAGGCTACAGTCCACAGGGCTGCAGAGAGTCAGACATGACTGAGTAACACACACACACACACACAGGTATGTGTGTACAGGGAAAAACACAATCCATCTTGGGTCCAGTACTATCTAAAGCATCCACTGGGGGTCTAGGCCATATCCCTGGGAAATGGAGCATTTCCTGCCCTGCCAGTAAACAAGGACGTCACAGACATCAGTGGCTGGTGACCCTGGGGGAAGGAGAAGAATGCCTGCCATCTAGCAGCCAGCAGACTGCAGCCACTCCCTACAGTGAGCCCTGAGGAAGCTCAGGATGTGAAAACACAGGCCCATGGCCCGAAGGCTGAGATGCTTATTAAAGGAATGATTTCAGTGAGCCTGGACTCTTGCATCTTCCTATAATAGAGAAGTGCTAAATTCCTTAACTTGGGATATCTGTTTTTCTTTCAATAAGAATAATCTCTTTGATGCTCAGACTACCTGCTCTTTGTTACAAAACTTCTATATAACCAGGCTCATCCCCTCACCTCCTTGGAGCAGTTCGCTTAGGCTTACTTGAGAGGCCCAGGCTTGAAGTCCTAAAACTTAGCTCTCAACTTTTAGGTTGCTGAATATTTTTTAAGTCAACATCCCCCACAGATAAGGGGGGTACAACTGCATTGTTAGGATAAATTGAGATAAAATATATAAGTATTTAGCACCATACCTGGTACACGCGTGCATACAAGTCACTTCACTCAAGTCCGACTCTTTGTGATCCCATCGACCATAGTCAGCCAAGCTCCTCTGCCCATGGGATTCTCCAGGCAAGAATCCTGGAGTGGGTTGCCAGGCCCTCCTCCAGGGGCTCTTCCTGATCCAGGGATCAAACCCAAGTCTCTTATGTCTCCTGCACTGGCAGGCAGGTTCTTTATCGCTAGCGCCACCTGGGAAGCCCTGCCTGGTACAAAGCACGTGTGAAATACTTATCACCTATCATGCTTTCCTGATGTTTTTCCTATCGTATTGGATTTTATATTTATCTAAGGTTCTCTTCCACCAGGCTGTGAACCTAACAGTCAGTAGCTGTACTGGCTGCTTCTGTTTTCCAGGCACATGTAACTTGCCTGATATGGAATATGTGGGTAGCAACTGAATAACTAAAGTAAAAAAGTACATAGTAAGGTGGATGTGGCCATGTCTACACCATCCTCTGTCTAGGAAAATAGTCTCCAGACCTGATCTGCAATATCCGGAGGAGATGAGAATGGAACTGTCTTGGTGTGGAAAATAATCTAGCAGTGATGGTCAAGGGCTGTATCTGGCAGATAAATATCTACAGTGAGGGGCTCAAGTCTGAACTTGAACCCAGAGCCGAGGGCTTATCAGACCCAAACACCACCCAGACTGATCAGTTACAAAGCTGAGGTTTAGATGATATCATCTGACGCTGTGCAGCCGGCTATTGGTCCACGGCTCGGGTAAGTTCTCCTGGTAGCTTCTTTGACTCAAGACTGATGGACAATTTACTCGTCAAATCTCCTGTTCTCAGGTCAGATAATTCATTGATCATTCAAGGTCTTGTTGGAAATTGAGACATGAATAAAGGAGTTCAATGGGAAGACATGTTCGTTCTTCTTAACCAGAGATACCAGCAGTCGCTCTATGCCAAGGGGAATGGAACAGTGTTTATATACTGTTAATATTTGATACTTGATAGTATTTCTCTTCTTCTGCTTCTTACTATGCATGAAAACTGTCCAAACCGCTTCAGCCCAATCCTCCACGGTCACTCTGGAGTACCTTACATGGCTGGAAGGAAAAACTATTCACCTTGCTATCTATTCAACAAGTTCAGACATTAAAGATGGGTTCAGGATATTCAATATGGTAAAGAATCTAGCTTTCTTTGGGGATGGCCCATGAGGTCAGCAGTCACTATTGAATCTACTCCTGAGACAAAAGATACTATTGAGTCACGTCCTCGGAATTATTAGGAAACATGTTTGCTCACCGCCTTTGCAGGATAAGGTGATGCTCTCTTAAAAGCCTCTTATGCTGTCCGATCAATTATTGTTTGTTTTCTTGGACTGAGCAGACAAAAACAGAGCAATAGGAAAAAAAAAAAGTGGCACTTGATAGGGTTATGAAAAGGAAATTCGTAGGCCACAGAATCACTGGTTCTTCATGTTGAAAAGACTGTGAGATGAATCTCGAATTCTGATAAGACAACCCTGCCCAGTGGCCCCTACCGCTGTTTCATACCTCCAGTCACAGGGAACTTACAACTGCGGAAGGAACACACTATTTGGGATCATGGAACTGTCTCACTGATCACATTATGAGGATGTGGGTGGCACCTTAATTCCCTCTAGGAAAGCCCTGGCATCTTTTTTTAAACTTCTACTTTGTATTAGGGTAGAGCAGATTAACAATGCTGTGACAGTTTCAGGTGGACAGCATACATACACATGTATCCATTCCCCCACAAAGCCCCTTCTTATACAGGCTGGCACATAACATTGAGCAGAGTTCCCTGTGCTATACAATAGGCCCTTATCGGTTATCCATTTTAAATACAGCAGTGTGTACATGTCCAACCCAAACTTCCTAACTCTCCCTCCCCCCGGCAACCATAAGTTTGTTCTCTAAGTCTGTGAGTTTGGGAAAGCCTGAGTTGGGAAGATCCCCAGGAGGAGGGCATGGTAACCCACTCCAGTATTCTTGCCTGGAGAATCCCCATGGACAGAGGAGCATGGTGAGCTGCAGTCCATGGGGTTGCAGAGTTGGACATGACTGAGCGACAAATCACCCACACACACATTTGCATCTTGAAGAGTCTGGGAAGAAACCCACATGATCAACGAATTGGTCAGCAAGCTGATAGAGTCTGCGGGAATACAGGGCACCTAGTATCACCTGAAGCATCAGCTGAGAGGCGAGTGTGTGGGTGTATGTCTTACAGTTCTTTCTTTGAATTGCCTTTCCTTCACTTGCAAATGTTACCGCATGGAGTGTCTGAGTTGCTTGATGCCGCTGGATAAATAACAGGCTGTCTCAGAAAACTGGAAAGAAGGCCAGTCTATCCCCACTCAGAGCATTTCCGTGTGATCCACGGCGGGTGCGAGAGGAAGAAGATGAAGGCTGTCACAGCATCTGGGCTAAGACCCCCTGCCGCACCACTCCCTGACTTCTGGGTAACCAGTTACCAGAGGTGTCACTTGGGAAAACAAAGCATGATCCCAGCAATGATCTGCAAGTAAAATCTCTTGTTTCTTTCCCCCAGAAACCAGATCCATTTCTCAAAGGCTCTGCACAGGAGGAAGGAATGGGAACCAGGCCTCCCCAATTTCTCAGCTCGCCCATGTGTCTTCTCATCTATCACGCGGGTAATACGTCCAGAGTGGCATTTTGTAATGACAGCAGCATTCCAGCGGATCGATAGTTATTTAATTCCCAACAAGCTCTCGAGTCCATTAAGCCTGATTACATTCACCCATTTCAGTGGGTGCTGTTATTTTTCCTACACCGGCACTTAATCTATAACAGGAACTTATGAGAACTTTCAAAAGCAATTTCAGCATCAATCAGCACAGAGTGAAGGGCACGATTTGCTTGTAATTATTTATCGGATGGGGCGGTCCAGGGTCTGACAAAACTCTAACCGCTAACCTTCACCCCGAATGTCCAATGGGAAGTAAAATGTTTTCCGGTGTATCACCAAGCCTGACTTCAGATCCCAGTGGCTCACTGGCCTGCGTATGCCTGGAAGGATGGAACTGTTTCCACGTTGTTGAGGACCACTCTCCAGGTAGTCCATTATTTCTCATGCATAATATAGAAGCCTCCCAAAAGAGCAAGGACCATAAATCTGGCATGATAAGATGTTTCGCAATGTTTTGGACTCCCCCCTAATGGCTCAAATTGCCAAGATTCTTATAGTTTACAAGAGGTAACAACAGCATTCAGAAAAGTAGACATTGGAGGTTTGATCAGAACCCTTCTCAGAAATTTGAATTAATGAGCTAGTGTTGCAGAATTTTGAAAGATCGTGGAGGGAGGAGCACAGAACTGAAGGTAAAAAGGACGTACTAACTACATGTAGCTTTTCTTTCCTGTAGAAAGGAGATACAGAATGTATTACAAAAAGATGACTGCTCTCAAACAAACCACAAAAGAAGACATCCGGGTTTCCTCTGACACTCAGCCTCTGTCGTTAGTCAGTTCTCCACAGAGAAATTCAGACACATACCCAGAAGCCAACTTTTGCTTAAAAAGCCACACTTACAATGAAAAAAAAAAGGCCCCAAATATCTTATTTGATGACTCTCCCAACACAGAATGAAAAGCCTTAAAAGTGAAACCAACTTGTATTTCAATCATCTCCTTTCTTGCCATCATTCAGATGTAAACAACTGGTAAGGGATTCCTAGTATCATCTCTGAACTTCATAAATTAACCATCAATAAAGCATTCCTTTTGCCTCTCTGCCACTGGTCAATTTCAGGTTCGGGAAGGCAGGGGTACCCTTCATGAAAACAGACAAGCCCTGGGAAGCGGAACCTAAGGATTAATGTGTATTTCATGCTCCTTCTGTTTCCTGGGTGAAAGCTCTTAACCAAGTCACCTCATGACCAGTTAGTCCATCTCAGGATCTGCTGTGGGAGACTGAGTTCCTCCGAGAGCCCAGAAGGAGAACAAATCCTTTGCCCCGTGGTCAACCTCCCGAAGCAAAGTGAATGTTAAACAGCAGCCCGATCAATACAAGCAAATATAGCTCAACTACACCATTTATTCAACCATGAGAGATGTCAATAGCCAGATTAGGGTGATCCATCTTTTTGATTTCCTACTGTCTTCCCTCAGACTACACGAGGGCTTTTTCCTGTATTAAAAGTGTTTGCTTTCTCAACCATAAAAATTCCAATTATTACTCTGCGCGCTCTGGAGTTAAGTTGCTGGCTGGCAGTGGCCTTGAATTACCTGGATCAGTCCTGGGAAGTAGGGGGCGGCTGGAACGATCATAGGTACGCCATAGGGATGCAAGAGGACTCCTTGAGAAGGCAACATGCTTTACGGGCAGGTGGGATCCCCTCGGAAGCTCAACGCATCAATGGAGAGTTGGGGGAAAAAAAAGAAAGAAAAAAAAGATCTATAGACCCAACTTCTTCCGAACCACAGAGCTGAGAGCCAGATCGCCGCTGTCAGGAGCGCAGAGCTCATCAACACTCAGAGGGGAGAGAAAGAAAATCCAGCATCAGCAACTCTTAATGTGAAAGTTTTCTTCGCAGACGAGGGAGAGACACAGCAGCTGCAGGGTTGAAGCTACCAAAATGGAAGGTTCTATTTTGGGAACGGCTTGCCTAACATGACTAACCAAATACTCTTCATTAATTTAGTTCTCAGAGAGAGTGAGAGAGACCCAGAGACGGGGAGCAAGGTGGTCAGGCTGACAGATTTGGGCTCTTTCCGAAGGAATTTGGGCAAAAAAAAAAAAAAAAAAAAGCAAAAACTGGAGTCTGTGTGGGATGGTTAGAGAGGAAAGCTGAGAAATGTCAACTGATATGATTATCAGCTGCCACTTAAAAGCTCAGTAGAGGAACGCAGACAGCCTCTGGTACTGATCACAGAGAAAGGAAGAAGATGCTATCTTGTTATCTGATGTCTGTTTCTCTCTTTCTTTCTCTCTCCCAGATTTTAGTTTTAAAGGGGCAACTTGTGCCCAAAATATAATTATAGCACCAGCGAGTATCTGTAGTGTGTGCTATGGCACACAGAACTATAGCTAAATTATTTACACATGTTTTGTAATTTCATTCTCAAAACTCTCGCAAGTAGGTACTATTACTAGTTCCTGGTCCACACGGGAAATGAGGCTCACGCTAGTTGAATTGCACGCTCACAGCCCTCCACACATGAGAGGCAGTGCCAGGCTCCTAATTCCTAATTGGCCGCCGTATCCATTACAGTACTTTGTTCTGTAATATAATTTCATATGCCTTAAAAATAAAACTTTAACATTCTTTGTCTTTGAGCTTTCAGTTGTTATATTTTAATGTGTAATCGATTAATAAGATGACTCCCTGCTCCGAGAGTTTAAAGGCATACCTAACGCACACCAAAACCACAGACGAGAAATACATTCCAGTATTTCAGATCTTTCTGATGTTCGAAAACATCCAAGTGATGGTCCAGCATGCGTTACGTGGCCACAGATACTCTCAGATGGGATTGCAGGAGGTGGAATTACACTGACTTGGGTGTCCCAACTTGGCAGCTGTGTGATGTTGAACGTGTTGCTCAGTGTCTCTGAACCTTCGTTTCTTCATTTGGAAAACTGAGATAGTAACAGACCCTACCTCATAGGGTTGTGTGACGAGAAAAGCGCTTGGCATCCTCTCGTGATGTGTACAAGACATGTATTTGGCATTCTTGCCCTGTGTTCCTCTACGGACGCCTGGTACAGACACGCCTTTGACTTCAGGTGGAAGGCAAAGACAGCCTTCAGACTGTCACTCTTCTAGTATGTATCCCAGGACAGCACCTGCTAGTGGGGAGAATTTCCCAATTTTGAGAGCACAGACTGAGTCCACTCAAGCCATGCTAAAGGCCCTGGGGATCATTGAAAATCACCTTCAAGCCCAACATCTGCTTGCCACCTCCCACCTCGAACTCGAAACCTGACACTGGATATAGATTTTTGTTGAAACTTGGAGAGCATCAGACACCGCGAAACGTATTCAACTATTGGCTTTTTCTAAATCCAAATGTCAATGCCTCCACTTTTAGATCGCCAAGGTGTTTTTACACTACACTAATTTTAGCTGCTTGATTTAGTTGCATAATTACATTTCTAGATAACGAAAGTGGACAGCGTTTGGCAGAGAACGCAATGATTTAAGGCTGAATTGGGGCCATCTTGACAAGGTTTCTCTATAATTGATTCTCATGTATCCAAGTGGCCACCTTGTTACGATTCAGAAAGCTCCAGGAACAGCTGCGAGTTGACCCCCTCTTACTTAACAGCCTGATACTGTTTCTAACTTTAGCTTTTGACGCTGACTTTCAACACTGCTCTTCTGAGAAGTTACCAGTGAGAACAGTAGCTTTACCATGAGACCGCTTCCTGGGGGCAGGGAGGGCTCTTCCTGACTTTGGAAAGCCCTGGGGTCAGATCGTGTTATGTCTCTGGTGGAAAGATCACTGGACCAGGAGGCAGGAATTCAGGAAGGCCAGAAATGTATATATTTAGACTTTGTTTCCCGAATCTCCTATGTAAGTGACAATACTCACTTCCTCTTCACCAAGAGGGCAAAATTGTGGAAGTGTTTTGGAAACTTGTTCAGTTGCTAAGTTGTGTCTGATTCTTTGCAACCCCATGGACTGCAGCACAGCTGGGCTTCCCTGTCCTTCACCATCTCCTGGAGTTTGCTCAAACTCATGTCCATTGAGTTGGTATGCTCAATGAAATACGGCATGGAATGGAATGGAAACTGCAGACTTACGTAAATATAAGAGACTTCTATATATTACTATTTGTGTTGTTTTTTTTTTTTAAGAACTTGATGATATATTTCAGAAATATAGGTAGACCTTGAAGACATCGTGGTTGAATTCCAGACCCCCACGATTAAGGGAACATCGCAATAAAGCCAGTTGCACACATTTCTGCTTTCCCAGTGCATATAAAAGATATGGTTACACTATACTATAGTCTAATAAGTGTGTGATAGCCTTATGTCTAAAAGAAGTATATGCCTTAATTAAAAAAATACTTTCTTGTTAAAACAGGCTAACCACCATCTGAATCCTCAGCGAGCTGTAATCGTAACCTTGAAGATCAGTTATCACAGACACAGACGAATAGAAAAATAATGAAAAAGTCTGAAACAGTGAGAGAGTTACCACAATATGACAGAGATGTGAGGTGAGCCAATGCTGTTGGAAGAATGGTGTCCGCCGACTTGCTTGACTCAGGGTTGTCATAAACGTTCAGTCTGTTAAACAACAAAAAACATGGTATCTGCGAAGCACATTAAATTGAGGCGCGCCTATACAACCAGAACTATAGATATACACCGTTTCCTTTGCAAAAGGTGCTTTCTCTTTTCTTTGTAAGAACTCCAAGCCACAAAAGCTTTTCTGCTCCTGAGCATTTAGCACGCCTTTCCCTCTCTCTGAAAATAAAGGCCTGTTGTCTGGTGACCCTTTTTCACTTTGGCTGCGAGGTGAGAGCCCAATAAGAGGTTCAACTCCGTCCATTCCTTTGACCCGTACTACGGGCGGATCTGTGTTTTCATCTTCCTGTTCTCGCCACCTCCAGTCCTGTTATTCACATCTCTGATTCTGATTTTATATTTAGATATGACTGTCATCTATGATTGTAGTAGTTATATTTGTGAAGCGGTGTGAATTGAATGTTTCCTTTTTAAAACCCATCCACCAAACGTTAGGAAATAATACAACAAGGAAATAAATAATGATCACTAACCAGAACCTCTTGTTTTCTAACATGCGTTCTGTTTTCCCAAACGCGAAGCATCCAATATGACTGGACCACAGTTCTTTCCTCTTGGGTCCGTTTCTTCCACTAAAAGGTGGGCTTCCCTGGTGGCTCAGATGGTAAAGAATCCGCCTGCAATGCGGGAGACCTGGGTTCGATCCCTGGGTTGGGAAGATCTTTCGAAGGGAATATCTACTCATGCCAGTATTCTTGCCAGGAAAAGTTCCATGGACAGAGATGCAGGCACTACATTCTGCATATCTTCACTTCCCATTGGCTGACAGTAAATAGGTAGCTACAGTGTCTAGTCTTGGTGTCTTAAGCTCATAGTATCTTGCAAGAATTCAAATAGAGAGAGAGAAAAAAAGAAAAAAAAATAAGGCAAAGGACAAGAGATATAGTCCTGGCAGTGGGTAGGCAACTTGGGTCGGAATGAATGGTAGACTGAATTCAAACCAAGAGCCCTGTACCATTAGCGCACTTACCATGGCGGTCGCAAGCAGGGAAGGGCAAACTTTTTTTCTGAAAATGGGCAGGTGACAAATATTTTAGATGTCGTGAACCTTCAACTCTCTGTTACAACTACTCAAAACTGAGCCATTTTCATATGAACATGATTACAGTACGTAAGTGGATTCTGAAATTTGAATTTCCTGTCATTTTCACCTGTCACAAAATATTCTTTTTAGTTTTTCTCAACCATTTAAAATTATATAAACCAATCGGAGCTTAAGGGTCATACAAAAACAGTCAAAGCCAGGTTTGGCTCACAGGCCATGGTTTTTCCCATCTTTATCCAAATCCCTTCTTTTTTTATTTTATTTTTTTAAGTTAGAGTATAATATTCTTTGGAAGTACTGATGCTGAAGCTCCAATACTTTGGCCACCCGATGCGAAGAGCAGACTCACTGGAAAAGACCCTGATGCTGGGAAAGATCAAAGGCAAAAGGAGAAGGGGACGACAGAGGATAAGATGGCTAGATAGCATCGCTGACTCAATGGACATGAGTTTGAGCAAACTCTGGGAGATGGTGAAGGACAGGGAAGACTGGTGTGCTGCAGTCCATGGGGTCACAGAGTCAAGTCAGATATGACTTAGCGACTGAACAACAAAAATGATTGCTTTGCAATCTTGTGTTCATTTCTGCGGTGCAACAAGACACTCGTGTCATGGTTACCTCTCTTATCCAAGTGCTGCTTTTTTTTTTTTTTTAATAGTTTTTCTATTTAAAACATTTTTTATTTATTTTATTTAATTGACTGCACTGGGTCTTAGCTGTGATCCATGGCCTCTAGTTCCCTGACCAGGGAATGAACCTGGGCCCCCTGCATGGGGGGGGACAAGGAGTCTTAGCCACTGGACTGTGAGGGAACCTCCAAATGGTTTTTCTTATGCTGTCACATAGTATAACTCTTTCCCTGGATCCTGAGAGCCAACATGAGGGTAACCAGCCAGCACCAACCCTTCCAAGAAGCAGCTACCCCGAGTTTCAACACTCATATAAGAGACGGAAAAAGGACAGGAAGCACAAGGATCGGCTGGAGGACGGGATCAGGGAGCACTCAGTGAAGACTGGCTTACGGTTGCTATTGGCCAACAGAGCCGACTGCTGCCTCGTGGACCAAATCCAGTTTATAGGTGATGATGATGATGAACGTGCTAACAGGGATGATGACAACAACAGTGATGATGCTTTGACGTCACGGCACGAAAAGGAGCGGGCGTTTTTAAACAGAAGTACGGTCTATAAAATGTAGATCTGCAAGATCTCTTGAGAGCCTGGAAGATCTAGAACCTTTGGCACAGACTTCCTTGGCTCAACAATCCCTGAAGTCTGGGAGGGAGCCACCTCCCCCCAACAAACACACACACCCCCTGATCAGGAGCCCTCTAGACCATCCCCATCAGCCTTTACCTGCTTCCTGAAAAATGACCATCAGAACAGGACAAAACAGAATGCACAGGGAATGGCGTGTTTCTCTGACAATAATCATACTCTTTATTTTGTGGGTATTGACAGTCGTTATCTCCTGAGGGAGATCTATGCAGATTAATGACCCACGCCTCCCCATTCCCAGGTGGCGCTAGTGGTAAAGAACCCGCCTGACAATGCAGGAGACTTAAAAGACTCTGGTCCGATCCCTGGGTGGGGAAGATCCCCTGGAGGAGGGCATGGCAACCCACTCCAGTGTTCTTGCCTGGAGAATGCCATGGACAGAGGAGCCCGGTGGGCTATACAGCCCATGTGGCCACAAAGGGGTGGATACAACTGAAGCCGCTTAGCACACACCCCATTTCCAGGCCAAGCTGGGTGACAGAGAATCTTGTACCATTTTTCAAGGTCGTTCGCCATATCCCTCAGCTTTCCTTTCCCAGCTGCATCCTCTAATACACACTGTCCTTCCTTGTACCAATCACTTCTCTGCAAACCACACTGAGCTGCCTTTGCCAAACACCTTCATGAATCCACCACTCCTTACAAATTTGCCTGCTATGCAGAACTATCCTCTTTCCCTCCCTTCTTTCCTTCCTTTCTCCCTCCCTGTCTCCCTTCCTTCTTCGTAATTTAACATTACTGGCCTTAGTCAAAGGCACATTTTCTGCAAAACCTTTCGCATCACCCCAGGCAGAACTAACTATACCATCACCCGTGTCCTAAAATCATGTTATATTGTATAATAATGATTTTTTTACATGTGATGATTCCTTCAAGTAGGTAGACTGGCTCACATAAGGAAGCGTGTTATTCATTCCTGTTCGTGCCATGCTAAGTCCTTTCAGCATGTCCGATTCTTTGTGACTCCATGGCCTATAGCCCACCAGGCTCCTCTGTCCATGAGACTCTCCAGGAAAGAATACTGGAGTGGGTTGCCATGCCCTCCTCCAGGGGGTCCTTCTGACCCAGGGATCAAACCCACATCTCTCACGTCTCTCAGGCCTCCTGCATTGGTGGGTGGTTTTTTTATTTTTATTTTTTTTTTACTATTAGGGCTGCCTTGGAAGTGTCCCCATGCTTATTTACCCAATGACTAAAAGGCTGAGTAGACACATGAAGCTCCTAAAATGCTTCCAGAGAGAATGACTGACTGAACAGTGGTTTTGGACCTAATACAAGTGAAGCTGTATTTACATATTGCATTCGCCCGGGGGTCTCCACATCATTGAGAGCTTCAGCTTTCCAAGGTCATCTCAACTCACCTGGAAGGGTCTGGGCACCATGAGAAAGCATGAGCTCCATACCTGTAGAGGCCAAGCTGGGATCCTGGCTCTGTCATCCTTTTCAACATTTGATCTGGGACGAGAAGACACTTAGCCCTGAGCCCCAGTCTCCTCGGGGTGAAGGGACAACATCTGGCCTGTTGCACAGGTACGCTGCTGCTGTGAAATGATACGCTGCGTACAGGTGCTCCTGGCACTCGGAAAGTGTTCAAAAAGGGCTAGTTCATTCAATGTTTTCTTCTTCAGCAATGTCTTTCATGTGCCCAGGTCAAGGGTTTCCTAGTCCTCCCAGTCTTCCAGTCAAGTCTGCCACCTCAATGCCCTACCTGTACCCCACAATGATGTCTCTGTAGGAGCCTTCAGGCTCTCTGATTCCTCCCAGGACCAATGAACGCTCCCTTCTTCAACAAGCAAACACACGTCCGATGCCCCAGGCAGCTTTCCCACCCTCTCCAGAACTTACAACCCTACCGCTCTAAACCCCTGGAAGACCAGCAGTGGTTTTCTCCCACATGGTAAAGAGCTGACTGGTGACTGTTTCAGGGTACGCTTCTATTTCATGCCCTCCACCTCCTGCTCCATCATTTTGTTTTCCCATCTTTCTCACAGGACTGGGCACAGAGTAGATGTTCAGGAGGCACTTGAGAATTATCTGCGGTAGCCCCACAATGCTCTGGAGGTTCAGAGAGGTTAAGTGACCTGTCCAATGTTAGACAGCAAAACAGGTGCTTTCTTAATTCTCAAGGGCCAGTTTTCCCTTCTGCTGCTGCAGCTGCTAAGTCGCTTCAGTTGTGTCTGACTCTGTGCGACCCCATAGACGGCAGCCCACCAGGCTTCCCCGTCCCTGGGATTCTC
Source organism: Bos taurus (assembly GCF_002263795.3). NCBI lineage: Eukaryota > Metazoa > Chordata > Mammalia > Artiodactyla > Bovidae > Bos > Bos taurus. Next base: position 6,225,344 of record NC_037352.1, on the reverse strand, counting down.
CAGGCAAGAACACTGGAGTGGGTTGCCATTGCCTTCTCCAGTGCATGAAAGTGAAAAGTGAAAGTGAAGTCGCTCAGTCGTGTCCGACTCTTAGTGATCCCATGGACTGCAGCCTACCAGGCTCCTCCATCCATGGGATTTTCCAGGCAAGAGTACTGGAGTGGGGTGCCATTGCCTTCTCCGGTTTTCCCTTCTACACGCCCCTAATCTCTGCAAAAGCATGATAAACAACAACTCTAGAGCAACAACTTGAACCAAAATGGATAAACGCCACTCAAGATGACCTAGAGAAGGGAATGGCAACCCACTCCAGGATTCTGGCCTGGAAAAGCCCATGGACAGGCAGGCTGCAGTCCATGGGGTCAGAAAGAGTAGGACACAACCGAGCAACTGAGCACACACCTGCACAGGCATGCATTCTAACCCCATCCCACGCAGGTAAGACCAAAGCATGGAAGGGCTTTGTCTCAAAGGGAAACGGACCTCAAAGAAAAGGTTTCTGAAATGCTACATAATGCTTACAGTCCTGAGGCAGAGGGTTGACACGTGAGCTCCCAGAAGAGGGGAGGCTGGAAGCATCATGTCAACGACCAGGGAGGCAAGACCTTCCATCGGAGAAGCTTCCACCAACTGCCTGTTCTCTAAGTTATGGTCATTTCCTTTGTAACCTCAGCCAAGGATCAGTCCAGCCAGGAGAGTCACATCCTGGGAAGAGAAGACACATCCCCAGCCCACTGGGATCAGTTAACACGTGTGAATCAGGTGATGCATGGAGAGCTCTTACACAAATACTTACAAAGCTCTTACATAAGTACTAAGTAAGCATCAGTTCTCACTGCGGCATTGCTATATTCTCTCATTGCCTGACACTTCCACCCGATGCTCGCTGTGTGTTCTTGTGCCAAAATCTTAACATCTCTGTGCCTCCGATTTATTATCTGTAAAACATGAACTTGGACAAACTCCGGAAGATGGTGCGGGACAGGGAAGCCTGGCCTGCTGCAAACCACGGGGTCACAAAGAGCCAGACACGACTTAGTGACTGAACAACAACAAAACAAGAATACGATGAGCAACCACACCTCACGGGGTGTCGAGAGACTCAAAAAAGAGTCACATACAGACACGGTTAGCTGAGGCCCTGGCTCAGAGCTGATAGTGGGTGCACAGTTGTCATAGGAATGAGGCATTAGCAGCATCTAGTTGCAAGGATCAAACCAGTACAACACCCAGGTTCGATCCCTGGGTCGGGAAGATTCCCCTGGAGAAGGGAAATGCAACCCACTCCAGTCTTCTTGCCTGGAGAATCCCATGGACAGAGAGGAGTCTGGCGGGTTATAGTCCACGGGGTCGCACAGAGTCAGACACGACTGAGCGACTAACACAAACCAGGAGTATCAAAACCCTCCCTCCCTTCAAATGCGAACTGGTCAAATAGTTTTTACAGATGCCAGCAGGGAGGTGCATTTCTGTTGGAAGAACTTACCTTCTTCTTCCAGGCTCTAAACCGAAAAATTAAGACAGAGAGTCTAATGAATATGTGGGCATTGCTACTGTCCATGGAAGACCAGTTTGGAAAACAAAATACGAAAATTTCAAATTCACCTGGGGATTTATGGGGATGAGGAAGTGCCTCTGAAACAAGAATAAGGCAAAAAATCCAGGACACTGGGTCACCCCCACCCAGTAACATCACACACCCCCCTCTCAATAAAATTGGTTATGAACACACACAAAGAAAATTCCAGTAGGTCTTATGAGTGAGGAAGCTGCTGATCAGCATTAGAAACCCCAGCCCCCAGCGGTGGAGGCAGCGCCTCCTCTCGGATCATTAAGCACTTCTTGACCTGATTCTCCTCTGAAAGCCAGACTGACCGGCTGAATGAGCAAATCTAAGAATATCAACCTCGCACACCATCTCTGCTGAGATCAACAATGCTTCAGGAACCAACCCCTGACCTGTCTGGGGATGAATGGCAACTGGGTTTGAGAACGTATTGACCTTGTTCTCCGCAAACAAATACTCCCTGGGGTCTCTCGGGGATAGGGGAATGAATAATCAGCCGCTCGGCTAGATTGTGCTTCCTGCCCTCCCAGCATCTTCGGTTGTGTGTGTTTGTGTGTGTGTGTATGCGCGCACACATGCATGCACTGCAGGGCCCTGCGGGAGCCAGGTACAGAGTTCACTCCAAATAGCCTGAGGCCCCAGGACTCAGAACTGGTCTTTCTGTCCTGACCCCATGCATGCTCTGTCCTCCCTGGGAACAGGCTGAACCACCTGAACTCCAGGCATCCTTTTCCCCCGAGAGACTACATCTGCACTGGCCTCTACCAAAGTGAACTCAGCATCAAAGATGCCTTGTGAGATGCTTCATTTGTAAAAAGAACCCTGAGGCTAGAAAAGTAGGAGAGATTCAGCTTGTTCTCTCTCCTACTGGGGGTTCATGGTGCATAGCCTAGTACAGCACCCGAGAAGTCCTGTAAAGGAAGAAAAATAGAGACCTGTTTGACCATGTTTGATGCAGACATTCCCAAACTTGTTTGATGACTGACTGGCCATCCATCCATCCACCCACCTATCCATCCATCCATCCACACCCATTCATCCATCCATCCATCTATCCATCCAATCAGGTATCCATCCATCCATCCATCAATCCACCCACCTATCCATCCATCCATCCATACCCACTCATCCATCCATTCATTCATCCATCCATCCATCCATCCATCCATCCATCCATCCATGCATCTATCCATCTATCCATCCAATCATCTATCCATCCATCCATCCATCTTGCTATCTATATGAATATCTGGTTATTGAGAGTAAATAATTATGTCAGTCCCTGGGCAAAGTTCTTTACTGTTTCTCCCAATTCTCCTCCTCCTATTTCTTCACTTTCATCAGAATCTTTGTGACCATCACCACCACCACCATCATCATCATTATCACAGTTGCTGTGAATTCAGTGCTTATTTTGTGCTAGGCCCTGCCCTGTACTAATTTCAACAGATGTGTTATCTCAGGTGATCCCCTCTAAATCCCTATGAAGGAGATTCTGTTACATTTATTGCATCAGAGACAAGAACACAGAGCCACTGAGAGGGGAAGTAAATTGGCCAAGAAAACAGAGCTACTAAATGCAGACCTGTACAACAGGCCAGAAGTCCTAGTGCGTAAAACCTAAGAGAAACCCTTTTGTGCCTGCGACAGTCATGGACACATTCTAAGAAATGCTGGCCTGGACTAAATTCAAGCCGAGTAGACCCCTCATCTCCTTTGCCCTCAATCTCTCACTCATTCTTAAGTACCCTAATTGCCATTAAAGCAAAGCCAGACAAAACCATAGCCTGGAAAGACAGATCGACAAGACTTGAAGGCTTGGAGAAGGGCTGGCCTCCGGCCCCTCCCACTCCACCCCACTGAGTCATCAGGAAGCAAAAAAATACCTCTTGAGGAAGAGGAGGTCTAAGGCAGTAGAAATGGGCTGATACATGGGAACACCAGCCAAGAGTAACCACGGGAAGAAAAGAAAAACAAGATGACAGAGTGATCCAAGAGAAAAAGCCCTAAAGAGATGACCCCGTGTCACCATCTCAACCTCCAGCGCTCCTTATCTTCTCGGGCCATCTTGTCCTTGGCTCTTTCTTCTATAAATGCCTCTTCTCGAGGTGAAGAGATGGTTCTTCACTCTTATTTTTGATGCATGGACCACTCTGAGAATTTTGTCCTCATCCCAGAAAACTGCACATAACTCACAAAATGTTCCGTATCATGGCAGGGAGCTGGTGGGTCCTCTGACATCCATCTGTGGACCCCTGTGGGGCCTCTGAACATCCATCAGATTTTGATGTATGCGGCCAATATGTGCTGTGCCTTTCAGAAGGAAAAGCCTGGAGAGTCAGAATCCCTTTAGTCAGGCTCCCATTGACAGATCAGGTGATCTTGCCTGGAATCACGTTGCCCAGCCCTGTGGATGTACTGAAAGAACTCTCATCACAGTTCAGCAGGAGTGAGAGTTTCAAGAAGGCCAAGAAAATCGAACAATGTGGAGAGATGCTAAGACGCTGCATATTGTACAATCAAGGAGTATGTGTGCTCAGGCGTGTCTGACTCTTTGCGACCCCATGGACTGTAGCCCACCAGGCTCCCCTGTCCATGGGATCTTCCAGGCAAGAATACTGGAGGGGGTTGCCATTTCCTTCTCCAGAGGTCTTCCCAACTCAGGGACTGAACCCACGTCTCCTGCGTCTCCTGCTTGGTAGGTGGACTCTTTACCCCTGGGCCATTCAGGAAGCCCCAAATCTAGGCAGACACTAAGAAATTCGAACATACACCCTTAGCCCTTTTGTCTGACAATGAACAATCGTCTTAAGATAAGGTCTGCCTTCTCCAAGCAGAAGCTTTCACTTCCCATTTCAGGCCAAGAAACAGACGCTATCAAACCAAAGGGTAGGGGACTTCCTGATGGTTCAGTGGTTGAGAATCTGCCTTCTAACGAAGCGGACACTGGTTTAATCCCAGGTCGGGGAACTAAGGTGTCACATGCCGAAGGGCAACTGAGCCCGCACACCACAACTACTGAGTCCTCACTTTAGGCAACACACAACAACAAAAGATCCAGCGTGCTGCAACTAAGACTCAGAGCAGAAATTAAAACAAACACCAAAGAGTGTGTATTAGGCACAGAATGTCACCCACCAAACCCATCGCCAAGCGCTGGGGGAGAATGGAGACAAGACATGCACATTTGTGTTTTCAGAGACTACGCAGTCTGGTCCTTGCAGCCAAGAGAGAGGAGGGACCCAAGACCAAGCCATGCAGCTGAGCATCTGAAAGTCGGAGCCAAGGTGCTGACCACTGCAGATGGTTTCTCCGCGATGTCACGGCCTGGCAGCTGGTGGCAAGAGAGAGCCTCTGACAGGTGGGCTTCTCAGCTTCCCGGATTAGCAGTGCCCTTCTGGGGCACACTGGGGACATCAAAAGAGGAACCACCCGGAGTGACCTCATTTCCTTTCTGACTCGACATTACCATCTATTTTTAAATATTTTGGGAACAAACCATATATATCATTTACTATTTGCCAGGCACCTTCTAACCCCTTTATGTACTCACTTGTGTAACCTCTCTTTTTTTGGATGGTAAAGAATCTGCCTGCAATGCAGGATACGTGGATTCGATCTCTGGGTCGGGAAGATCTCCTGGAGAAAGAAATGGCAACCCACTGCAGCATTCTTTTCTGGCGAATCCCATGGACAGAGGAGCCTGGCGGGCTACAGTCCATGGGGTCTCAAAGAGTGGGACATAATTAAGCACCTAACACTTTCTTTCACTTGATTTATAATATTGTGTTAGTTTCAGGTGTACAGCTTCAGATCCATTATAGGTTATTACAAGATATTGACTGTAGTTTTCTGTGCTACCCAGTAGGAATATTCTATCTATTTTATACATACCAGTGTGTATCCATCAATCCCATGCTGTCCGTTCCCCTCCCCTTCCACCTTTGGTAACCATAAGTTCGTTTTCTTTGTGAGTCTATTTTGTGAATAAGTTGACTTGTATTATTATTTTTTTTATATTCCACATATGCATGATATAATATTTGCCTGAGTGAAATAAGTGACTTATGTCACTTCGTATAATAATCTCCAGGTTGATCCATGTTGCTATAAATGGCAATCTCACACTCATCTTTATGGCTGAGTAGTGCTCCATTATGTGTACGTATATATACCATATCTTCTTTATCCATTCACCTGCTGATGGGTGTTTACACTGTTTCCACGTCTTGGCTATTGTGAATAACGCTGCTATGAACACTGGTGTACATGTAACTTTCCAAATTAGATTAACTCGTATAATTTTTACAACAACTCTGAAAGGCAAGTGTTGCTCCTACTATCACTGTACGACTGACAGGGAAACTGAGGCACAGAAAAGTTAAGCAACTTGCCCAGGATCACAGAACATGTGGGTGTGGTCCCAGCCTCAGGCAGCCCCCTGTGTATCTTCCAAAGACACATTTTTGGAAAATATATTTCTGCAGGTCTCCAACTGACTAATATAAAACAGAATTTTCTTTTTATTATAATATGTACCATACTGGCTAAGAACTCAGATATCAAGCCCCTACTGAGCTTAGGTTCAGAATCTGGCTCTAACTATTCCTGGCTCTGTTGACCTGGGTGAGTTGCTGAATGTCAAATAATTCACTTATAAATTTGGAGGTTATAATACTCTCCTTATAAGGTTGTTGTGGGCAGTGCTCTAAATAACGTAGCAATGCACTTGAAAAATTCCTTGGGCTCGAGTCCAGTTTTGTGAGTGTGGGGCTGATTCATGGTGGTTGGTTACACGGTAGCCTGATCATCTCCATTTATACAAAGGCCAGCATTTAAGGGACTGCTCACTTCTCGCTGGTTGACCCCAAACATCCCAGCTCCATGAATAAACAAAACCCCATATTGCTTAAGCTAGTTCCTGAGTTAGTTTTCTGTCCCTTGCAACTAACAGATTCTGGGTTAATTCAAGAGTAACCATGGGAAGAGCAGATATACATACATGCATGCTTTTAAAAAATAATGGAGTATTACTCAGCCATTAAAAAGAATACATTTGAATCAGTTCTAATGAGGTGGATGAAACTGGAGCCTATTATACAGAGTGAAGTAAGCCAGAAGGAAAAACATAAATACAGTATACTAACGCATATATATGGAATTTAGAAAGATGGTAACAATAACCTGGTGTACGAGACAGCAAAAGAGACACTGATGTATAGAACAGTCTTATGGACTCTGTGGGAGAGGGAGAGGGTGGGAAGATTTGGGAGAATGGCATTGAAACATGTAAAATATCATGTAGGAAACGAGTTGCCAGTCCAGGTTCGATGCAGGATGCTGGATGCTTGGGGCTGGTGCACTGGGACGGCCCAGAGGGATGGTATGGGGAGGGAGGAGGGAGGAGGGTTCAGGATGGGGAACACATGTGTGCCTGTGGCGGATTCATTTTGATGTTTGGCAAAACTAATACAATTATGTAAAGTTTAAAAATAAAATAAAATTAGAAAAAAAGAGTCATACGAGATACTTTTTGCTTATCTGTATCAGCAAGCATTTTATAGAACTTTCAAGTGCCAAACACCTTTATAAGCACTTTAGAAACTTTAACTGATTCAATCTTTTAACAAGTCTCTGATTTTGGTGCCTGTATTAGCCCCATTATACAGATGAGGAAGTATCATTCAGAAAGCTCAAATCATTCATGGCTAAGTTGAATGGGAGGGCCGTAGTCAAAATCAGGTCTGTTTGATTCCTCTTCTCACTTTCCATTCCTGAGGATGCTGATGTATTTGCTAAATAAGGCATCCTGGAAATCTATGAAGGAGCCAACACCAGCTCTCAGGTGTGCATGCATGCATGAATGCGTGCTCAGTCGTGTCTGACTCTTTGCAACCGCATGGACCTCAGTCCACCAGGCTCCTGTGTCCACGGAATTTCCCAGACAAGAATATTCAAGTGGGTTGCTGTTTCCTCCTCCAGAGGATCTTCCTGACCCAGGGACTGAACCTGCGTCTCCTGCATTGGCAAGAGGATTCTTTACCACTGAACCACCTCGTACCTACATCATAAACCTTGTCTCCATGCTGAAATCTCCTGTAAGTGAGCCCTAGGAAAACCTGCATGAATGGCAAACAAGAACTGAAATATTTCCTTCCAGAGAAATCCCACTGCTGCAGAGCCATGACAACACAGATCAAGCTATATTCAGACCAGGACCCAAAAACAGCAACCTGACATCAACCCACCACCGTCCACATCTTCTTTCTAAATAATGTTTGGCAGAGAGTGCTGTTTGCCCCTTCTCCAAATAAAACTCACTGGGCTGGGTCGTTTTGAGGAGCGTATTTTTATGCACACCCACCTATCACAGATCTGAACTCAACAAGTTGGCATTCCATAACATAATTACTGTGTTCGTTCGCATCGCCCCCCAACGATATTGGATAGAGCTCGGGGTGGAAATTCGCAGATTTCAGGGTGGACGGCTGTGTTAGGGTTACAACCCAGACCTCACTTCCTTGGAGACTCCATGGCTGACCTCAAAGCTGAATTCTTCTTTTAGGACCGAAATAGAACAAAGGGACAAAAGGGAACGGAAAGATTTAAAATTAGGATTAAAAAAAAAAAAGAAGAAAAAAAGAAAAGGAAGCTTGGCACTGGAGTGGCCTTCGTTAAACCGCTTGAAACTTACCAAGGATGCCCAACTTTTGCTGTGGTTTATCCCCATATGTTCCCACACTCCCTCTGAGACCTAACTTTTGCAGGCGCTATTTATCATTCTGGCTAGCGGTGTGCTCATCTGCCTACCATGCTAAGCAGCCCTCGTTGTTATTTTTATAATTACTGGGAGTCTTTTTCATGTTGCACTCCGCCAGAATCCCAGCTCACCACACACCTGCTATACTCAGAACACATGGAGAGCAGTCGGGGAGGGTCTCACAGTAAAGAAAAGGGGAAGATGGCCTTCCTGCTCACAATGAAAAGCAAAATCAAGAATAAAGAAGCCCCTGGGTACCATTTTTTTTTAAGGCTATACTCGGGGCCAGCTTGTTCTTTATCAAACACTCTATGCTCATTGAAGATAATGTTTATTAGAATAAATGCTGCACTTTTTTTTAACAAATATAAATTCCTTTTGTCATTGCAGTGACCACAGCGCATATCATCATCCCCGTTTTATAGATGAGAAAACTAAAACAAAGAAAGGCAACTTGCTAGTGGGCATACGTGACGGCAAGGGGCAGATCTGGACCTGTGCAACTGTTCTACTAGACTGCGTTCTCATCAGCATCACCACCATCACCAAAATCAGCATCCTTGCCATCCCTATTGTCACCACCATCACCACCACCAGCACCTTCACCACCATCAACACGACCACCATCATCACTCAGAGCATCACACTCGCCCCACTACACCACCATCGCCATCAGTTCCTCCACTGCTATCACTACCAGCATCAGAACCAGCACCACCAGCACCATCACCACCCTCACCACCATCACGACCAGCATTAGGACCACCATCACCATCACCACCTCCATCACCACCATCAGGACCAGCATCTCCACCACCAGCACCACCTCCATCACCACCATCAGGACCAGCATCTCCACCACCAGCACCATCACCACCTCCATCACCACCATCAGGACCAGCATCAGCACCATCACCACCACCGCCACCGGTAAAATCATTCCTGAGCTCTCATTTGCCAGGGGCTGTTGTGGGTGCTGTACAGATCACCTCAGGCCGTGATCATGACAACCCCACGTTACTGGCCCTGCTATTACCTCTATTTCACAAATGTAGAAACGAAGCTCCAGAGAGGTTAAGAGACATGCCCACTTAGCTGGTCAGAGGCCCGTAAGATTCATAATGGTTTAAAGATCCAGAGCCACTTCTGCCGGACACCAACAGGAATGCACGTAACTCCCGAGCTCCCCTGACCAGACGTGGGGGACAGAGGCATTGCTCCTGGGACATTTCATCCAACTAGCTCTCCACTCCTCACTCAGTTATTTCAGAAGTCTGCTGCTAAGAGGGGAGAGGTCACACTGTCAATGTGGGTGCCATTCTGTGTGGTAACTGCTACCAAACCAGGTGTGGGCCCAGCCGCTGAGACTCGGAGCCCTGGCCAAGTAGACTCCAGGGAGCACAGGCTGGAACTGGCTTGTAACTCTCTTCGGTGAAGCCCCCTGTATTCAAGGGCGGTGCCTCTTGAGACATTACCATCCTCCCCCAGCTCTCAGATGCCCCGCCCTGCAGGATATTACACATGCTCGCCTTTGGCTGAATACTTGCAGCAGGGGGTGGAGAATGTCACAAGGAATATCAGGCTTATTTTTCAAACTTTTCCCTCCTGTCCATCTCTTGTATCAACTCCCAGGGACCGTCATCTTGCGTCTGAATTATTGCAGCAGCTTCCCACCTGAGCCTCTGCTTTCAATCTCCTCCCCTGCTAGTCTTGACTCCACAGAACAGCCCAACTGGTCTTTTTAAAGGCTAAATTCAATCATACTTGCCCCCTGCTTAAAGACCCTCTGTGGGGAAGGAGAGGGTGAGACAAATTCAGACAGTAGCACTGAAACATATCCATTACCATATGTAAAACAGGTAGCTAGCGGGAAGCTAGCGCAAGGGAGCTCAGCCTAGTGCCCTGTGATGACCTACAGGGGTGGGTGGAAAGCTCAAGAGAAAGGGGATATGTACACATTTATGGCTGATTCATGTTGTTGTCAGGCAGAAACCAACAAAACATTGTAAAGCTATTATCCTCCAATTAAAAGTACATTTTTAAAAAAGACCCTCTGCGTTCGTCTTTTTTATTTTTTCTTTGTATTTCTCTTGGATTAAAATCCACCCCCACATGGATGCTTCTAAACCCCTGTGGCTTCTGGCCCCTGTCTGTCTCTTCTGCCCTAACTCATTGTCCTGCAGGCTCCCTGGCCTTCCTCGGCGTCCCCTGAGATCACCCAGCTCGGGACACACACACTCTGTGTGCATGGTCTCCCCACGCGCCTCTCTGTCCACTTCCTACTTGGTCTCAGCCTGAATGCAGCTTCCTTAGAAGGAACACTCTTCACCTTTGAATCCAGCCCTTTTTGTTTTCTGTGACCCTTCTTTCAGACCCCAAAACTTGCGATACCGATGTATACAGTGATCGCTAACCTCAACACACTGTGAGCTCCATGAAGGAAAAAATGACGTGGGTTGTTCCTTCCTGTGTCTCTTTAGGGACTGACCTCATTTCTGAGGCAGCGCAGAGGCTATGTAAACATTTGTTGAATGAGTGAGCAATTGAATTAATTATTAACCAATTACTTAAGTGAGAGAATGAGGTCTGAGCCAGTCATTATGGGTGACACATGCTTTCTTGTAGATGACTCGGTGAGTCTCCGCAATAGATCATGAAGTGTGAGGAACAGTCTACAAATGGCCAGTCTTCTCCGAGAGTCTGGGATAAACTTTGATAAGTCTGTCTCACGTGTCAGGCAAGAGTTGTCTTATGTAATATAGTAATTGCTGGCTTGAATTAAAGACAGCATTATTTTGGAGAATTGTTCTTTTTCTGATTTTAAAAATGAAGGATCCATCTCTTATATGAACACATCTCTTTTATATCATCTTCTTGGCATGCTACACGATTAAGGAGGAAATGTGATTTGACTTGGAGGTGGGGGGTGGGGATTGGACATTTCCACAAAGCCAAGAAAAGCTATCAGAATAAAGGGCTGTTTATTTGGGTGAATCACCAGCTTTGCACAAATCCCAAGTGCTAATTGCATAATGGGTCTTTACAAAATGCCATAATACGGGTTCGGCTGGTGCCTCTGTTTTTGGTTTGAAAAATAGATTGTTTAATAACCCATCAAAGCTATATGTAAACCGGGTAAACAATGGAGCAGATGTTGACTCCTGTCTTGTGCCTCGTAGACATAATTAAAGACAATGAGACACTCACGAATGCAGAGAACGGAGGGCAAACACAAACACAAAAATCAGTACAATATGAATGGAAGCTGTGTGTGCTGGACACCTGCTTGCTTAGTGCAAACGCTGTATCATATTTCCTGTGATGGCAAACGGCTGTACCGTCCTTTATTTACTTATGTAAATATGTACTCTCTGTTCTCCACTTCTCAAGAAGATGAGAATGGGAAAGGTAGTCTTTGCAATTGAATATTTGTGTCCATTTCATGACTGCTGACTAAGACCCTGGACAGTTTCAAAAAACGTTTTCTCATTTCCTCATAAGCCTCAATGTGAAAAAGAACCAGTTAGCCAAAACGTTCCCATCTCTAAAAGAAATTAAAGCCCCGGTTTGAGTAGGGGTTGGTTGCAGCTTTATTCATTTGTCTCTGCGTTCAATCTTTCATGCATTATTTAGGGAATCTACTAAACTGACATGTTTATTTCCTAAAATCCTTACATCTCTTTGTTGTTTTTTTAAAGTCAGGTGCATTTCTATAAAATCAAACTTTCATCTTATGGTAAAAAGAAGCCTGTTGGATAGCATATGTAAAGTATGATCCTAATTTTCTTAGTATTCTGTTTTCCCCTCAAACTCCTACTCAGATCTCTGTTAGTTGTTATCAATCAGTTCTATAGGGGAAGAAATAAAACCACATGCAAAATGAAATGAATGATACAATGAAGAGAACATACATGCAATATCCCCTCTACCCCTTCCCCCCAGAAATTCAGGACTTTTCTCTATGGATACCTTGAAAAAGGAATGGACGGTGGTAAATACACCATGTGACTATACCATTTTTCCCCCTTTAATTAGGAACAAACACACACACACACAAAGGAGGGATTAAAATTCGCTTTTTGTGGCTCACTAGAGAGGAGAAAGTTTCCAAGACCCAGAATTCTCAATTCAGAAAATAAATATCTTCCCTCAGCTTTAAAATGAAGCCAAGTCCTTTTTCTGTGAATAATTTAAGAAAAAAAAAGTAAAGCCTCAAAAATCCCATTGTTTAAAGAACACAGGTTGTCCTGTTGACTTGTAGTGAAGGAGGATTCTGTCTTTAGCACACTCGCCATCTCCCTGGCCTGTCATCTTTGAGGGCATGAAGGAAGCAGGTGGTTCTAGTGTGGCCTGCATCTCTTTATGCTAATAAAACGGTGTCAGCCCATTTTCACAGACAACACCATAAAGCTCAAACGCCAAATGGTAAACAAATAGGACCCTGACACCACTGCGAAACAAACGAATCAACCCAGAAACACCTTAGATGGCACCCCCTCCTTCATTCATTCTTCCTAGGAAGGCAGTGGAGATGCCCCGAGGTGGACTTGATTACATCCACTACACACACACACACACACACACACACACAGGCAGAAGCTCAGGAAGGTTGTAAAGCACTAAATTCTTCTGATTGATGAAGCAGTCTCCACTGCATTGAGGAAAACAGCCTGGTGAGCCCAGATCCCACCTCCAGAAATTCCTTTATTAACAAGACCGGCCCCGCACGTGAACAAAAGCAGTGGCTTGGGGTGTATAAATCATTAATACGGTGCCGGGCAGTGACTGCATCTCCTGGTTGGAGAGCTGCTCAGCACAGGGGGGATCTGGGGATCGGAACTGGCAGTAGAGACAGGCAGGCCACTCTTCTCCCAGTGCTCGCCATCAGCTCTCTCCCCCCAGCTCACCGGCTCCCCAGCTCAGCCCCCACCCCTGGGTGACAGCCTCCACGTGTGCTGTCATTGTTTCAACAATCATCAGAACGACTTAAAATGGCAAAAAGCTTCCAAGTCGAGACATCTCTGGACTCTTTGCCTTTTTGACACGTTTTGCCTTGAAAAGGAAAAAGAAACAAGGGTGTGGTTAGGTGCAGAGGGATGGCCTAACTGAAGTGGAGGTGTATCGAGGGGACCAGTGCCCTGCAGGGCAAGTGGGCGGTCAAGGAGACAGCACAAACCCCAGAGCTCAGAAGCCTGGTTCTGGAGGGAGACGTGTGTGAGAGAGTCTGTGTGTGTGTGTGCGTGTGTGTGTGTGTCTGTGTGTGTGTGTGTGTGTGTGTGTGTGGCACGTGCCTTAGTTACTCAGTCCTGTCCGACTCTTTGCACCCTATGGACTGTAGCCTTCCAGGCTCCTCTGTCCATGGGATTCTCTGGGCAACAATATTCGAGTGGGTTGCCATGCCCTCCTCCAGGGGATCTTTCCGACCCAGAGATCGAACCCGGGTCTCCCACACTGCGGGCAGATTCTTTACCTTCTGAACAACCTGGCAAGCCCCTGGAGAGAGCCAGTCTGGTTTTAAGTATGGGCTCTTCAGCACACACACACACACACATATACACACACACACAACCTTTCATCTAGGCCTCCCATCTTAAAAATAAAAAAAGAAAGAAAAAATATTTCATATTCCTATCAATTCCCCTGGAGGCCTTTTGTGGGGGATTAAAAGACATAATCCATGTAAAAGGGCTTAGTTTCACGTGCTTGTCATAAAGCACAGAAAAGTTACTATTTCATTATTTTTTATCATTTTTTCATCATCCTCTGCCTTGAAACCGGCTGGATGCTCTGCTTATCCACAAGACCTAACAAGCCCCATCTCCAGCTTTTAGGGGAGTCTCACTCTTTGAATGGAACTGAAAGGAGACTGAAAAAAGAAAAAAAGAGTTCTCAAGAATCCTGAGTACTGTGTTCTAAACGGAGACCCCTAGTGGAAGGTTGTGCCATCGCACCCTGAAGAGAAGGACTTTTCCACTTGGCTGTTCATTGCTAACACTTGGGGCTTTGGGAGGGGGGATGGTGAGGCAGAAGGGAGGAAGCAAAAAAGCTTTACACAGATTATTTGGATGAGAGAACCTGTCAGAGGGTTTAAGTGGAGACGATCGATAAACCCAAAGCCCAGGCTTTTACACGAGGTGCTTTTGCATTTCCAGAAATTCCAGGAGTGGTTCAGATGAGAGGGATGTGAGGCTGGGAACCCCTAAGCTCTGTCCTTTTGCTTCAGAACAAACAGGACACACAATGGGAAAGACTAGACATCTGTTTAAGGAAACTGGAGAAAGCAAGGGAACATTTCATGCAAAGATGGGCATGATAAAGGACAGAAACAGCAGGGACCTAACAGAAGCCAAAGAGATTAAGAAGATGTGGCAAGAATACACAGAAGAAGAACTGTAAAAGAAAAAATGGTCTTAATGACTGGATAACCACGATGGTGTGGTCACTCACCTAAAGCCAGACATCCTGAAGTGCAAAGTCAAGTGGGCCTTAGGAAGCATTACTATGAACAAAGCTAGTGGAGGTGATGGAATTCCAGCTGAGCTACTTAAAATCCTAAAAGATAATGCTGTTAAAGTGTGGCACTTAATATGTCAGCAAATTTGGAAAACTCAGCAGGGGCCACAGGACTGGAAAAGGTCAGTTTTCATTCCAATCCCAAAGAAAGGCAATGCCAAAGAATGCTCAAACTATAGTAAACTGCACTCATTTCACATGCTACCAAGGTTATGCTCAATATCCTTCAAGCTAGGCTTCAAAGTATGTGAACAGAGAACTTCCAGATGTACAAGCTGGATTTAGAAAAGGCAGAGGAAACAGATATCAAATTGCCAACATCCGTTGGATCATAGAAAAAGCAAGGGATTCCAGAAAAAACATCACTTCTGCTTCACTGACTACACTAAAGCCTTTTACTATTTGTATCACGAAAAACTGAAAAACTCTGCAAGAGATGGGAATACCAGACTACCTTACCTATCTCCTGAGAAGGTCAAGAAGCAACAATTAGAACCTGACATGGAACAACTGACTGGTCCAAAATTGGGAAAGGAGTAAGACAAGACTGTGTATAGACACCTTGTTTATTTAACTTATATGCAGAGTACATCATGCGAAATGCTGGGTTGTGTGAATCACAGGCTGGAATTAAGACTGCCGGGAGAAATATCAACAACCTCAGATATGCAGATAATACGACTCTAATGGCAGAAAGTGAAGAGGAACTAAAGAGCCTCTTGATGAGGGTGAAAGAGGAGAGTGAAAAAGCTGGCTTAAAACAGCATTCAGAAAACTAAGATCATGGCATCCAGTCCCATCACTTCATGGCAAATAGACGGGGAAAAAGTGGAAACAGTAACAGATTTTCTTTTCTTCAGCTCCAAAATCACTGTGGACATTGACTGCAATCACAAAATTAAAAGACACTTGCTCCTTGGAAGAAAACCTATGACAAACCTAGACAGCATATTAAAACAGAGACATCACTTTGCCAACAAAGATCCGTACAGTCAAAGCTATGATTTTTCCAGTAATCATGTATGGATATGAGAGTGGGATCATAAAGAAAGCTGAGCGCTACAGAATTTATACTTTCAAATTGTGTTGGAGAAGGCTCTTAGAGTCCCTTGGACTGCAAGGAGAACCAGCCAATCGTAAAGGAAATCAACCCTGGATATTCATTGGAAGGACTGATGCTGAAGCTGAAGCTCCGATCCTCTGGCCACCTGATGCGAAGAGTTAACTCATTAGAGAAGACCCTGATGTTGGAAAAGATCGAAGGCAGGAGGAGAAGAGGGTGACAGAGGATGAGATAGTTGGATATCTATCCTCAGATAGTCAAGACAGCATCACTGACTCAATGGACACGAGTGTGAGCAAACTCCAGGAGACAGGGGAGGACAGGGAAGCTGGTGTGTTGCCGTCTACAGGGTCACAAAGAGTCGGGCAAGACTTAGCAACTGAACAACAGCAAAGAGGACACGATGACACATATGCCCTCTGGCAGGACAGATCCAGGATCTAAAAATGCACATGTCAGCTGGACCGTCCATCCCCAGACTGGGACATTTGCCCAGGCATCAGTCAAGGACCCGGCCATCACCAAGCCCCGGAGGGACTCCCTGGACTCTCCCAGGGACCATCTTCACTTTAGCCAGCTCCCACCCAAGGGAAGCTTATGGGAATTAACTTGAAAGAGTGGCTCAGGTTTCCTGCATCCAGAACAAGGACATTCTGAATAGAAATAAGTGAAGCCCCTGCAGTGCGATTCTGTCAGTTTTTGAAAGTAAATAGCTTTGCTACCGACAGGAGCAAGACGATGTTTATTTCCCCTCCTCCTGTCACAGAGCATTAATTGAGTTGTGCAGCCACTTTACAAGGCGGTACCACCAGCAGGACTTCCAGGGGTCGGGAGAAAAAAGTGGAAGAAAGCCAGGACAGGTAGGAGGAACCAAGGGACCCGAGAGAGACCCCTACTCCCTACATGCCTCGTGTGCGTCCTTGTCAAGCCACTGGGGCATGTATCATGTTGACGTGGGAGAAATGGAAAACAAAAAATGATGTTGGATAAACAGATGCTACTTCTTTTAACACAGGTATTCATTCATTCTTTCATTCACTTTTTAATAAACAGCCATTGGCCGCTCACCCTGTCCCAGATGCTGTGCTAAGGATTCGATTTAATCTTGCAAAGAGCAGTATGAAATAGTTATTCTTACCCCTATTTTTTTTCACAGAAGGCAATTAAAGCCCCTGAATCACGTTAAGCAACTTGCTCGATCCAGTTGGATCAGCTAATTGAGTAACAGAGCTGGGATAAGCCTTCCGCTCACCACTTCTGTCCTACATACAGCTCCGGAGACACCAGTTCTTTCAAAGTAGGCTTTGCAAAAGAGCTGACACCAACTGGTTCTAAAATAATGTCGGTTCCTCAACTGAATTTTGGAAGGATCTTGAGATGGGCACTTGGAGACTGCGACGTGTCCACCCCATCATTCCTTCTGCTTCTTTGGACCCAGATGTTGTTCACTGTGTGGGAGAAGGACCCATCCGTTCGGGAGGGGGTACCTCTCGCCTCTCACTCCTGCCTAAGGGCAGAGCTCGCCCCATGCCTAGAGAAAGCAGAACCATCTAAAGGAACAGCTGGGGTATTCATTGCTGTTTTCGATAAGGAGCATCTAGTCCTCGAGGTGAGTCCTGGGCAAACATCAGATGCCAAAAAAGAAAATGCTCATTACGACAGAAACTTTTGTGCATTTACTCATCAGGGCTGGGAAATCTGAGGCTCTGAAATCCTATGGCTGCCTGTACTTTGTTCCACGGCTGCAAAGGTAAAAAAAAAAGAAAAAGTCATTACCTCCCTAGGAACACATACTCACCTTCTGAATGCCTTTTTTTTTTTTTTAAACTCTGGCTCCAGTTCCTAATTTTGATTCTATGTGTGTTTAACCACAACATAAAGAACAGGATGAAAAGAGGGGGAGGCTTTTCCTCACCAGTTAGAGTGTCAGAGGCCCAAGCTCCACATTCTGCCCAGTCCCACCAACTCAAAGCCCCCCGTGTTAAATATATGGCTACAGATATTAAATATGGGCTTCCCAGGGGGTGCAGTGGTAAAGAATCCACTTGCTAATGCAGGAGATACAAGAGAATTGGGTTTGATCCCTGGGTTGGGAAGATCCCCTGAGAAGGAAGTGACAATCCACTCCAGTATGCTTGCCTAGGAAACCCCATGGGCAGAGGAGCCTGGCATGCTACAATCCATAGGGTCGCAAGAGTCAGACACGACTGAGCACCCAGGATAGCATAGAGATGCTAAATATATGACTATATATTTCTTCTACTGTGGACTCTTGACTACTGCTCTGGCAAAGAGGACAAGAGGTGATGCAGAGAAAACTAGAATTTTGCTTTTCGCAAATTGGGTCGGGAGGAATGAGCCATTCCAGGCCAGGCATGGAAGGGGATTCCTAGGAAAGCCAATGGACCAAGACAGTGTTAAGCAAAGCGTGGCACTGCATGAATAGTTCACAAGATGGCACCGGGATGGACAACTGAATGAACCCTCTGTGAAGATGGGGTTGTGGTGGGGGGGCTTTTTTGTTCTAGAAACAATCGAGATCAGCTGGCCCCTAACAGGAGCTCAAAGACAGAATGAATGAACATGTGAATGAACAGATACTTCAATGTACAAGTATTTCAATGTCTATTGGGAAAAATACTATCACAGCTGTGATATGATGGGATGTCTTGATTCATTTATTAGTGTGTTTATTTGGGGTTTGGACAGTCTACTTTGAAGTTCAACACATAAGTGAATACTAAGTAGATATCAACTGTTGTTGAGTGAATTGGCAAAAATTAGGAAAGGGATGCTTGAATAACATTTGAGAAACTCTGGGCCACATTCATTGTTTTTGATGTAACAAGGCCACTCACTGTCTAAGTACCATGATAGGGTCTTGACAGAAGACACCAGCAAGACTCTCGGAGCTCTACAACGAATGTCTTACTTAGGGCTTCCGTCAAAACCTGTCTCCACTTGCAATCGCAAAACCTGTCTCCAAGGGTCCCACAGAACAACTCAGGAGTGGTTTTGTCTTGATTGTTCACTGGACACTCATTTCTGTCTTTTCTCCTTTTTTCAATGTGGCCCAAGAGGGTAACAGGCTTCCCTGATGGCTCAGATGGTAAAGAATCTGCCTGCAGTACAAGAGACCTGGGTTTGATCCCCAAGTCAGGAAGATCCCCTAGAGAAGGGAATGGCAACCCACTCCAGTATTCTTGCCTACAGAATTCCTTGGACAGAGGAGCCTGGTGGGCTACAGTCCATGGGGTCGCAAAGAGTCAGACACAACTGAAGGGACTAACACACACACACTCATACACACACACACACACACTCATACACACACACACACACACTCATACACACACACACACTCATACACACACACACACTCATACACACACACACTCATACACACACACACACACTCATACACACACACACACTCATACACACACACACACACACACACACACACACACACACACACATCTTTTACATACAGGCTTCCCAGGCAGTGGTGCCATTGGTAAAGAATCCTCTTGCCAATGCAGGAGACACAAGAAACCCAGTTTTGATCTCTGGGTTGGGAAGATCGAATGGAGAAGGAAACAGCAACCCAGTGTTCTTGAAGGGAAATCCCATGGACAGAGGACCTGGAGGGCTACCGTCCATGGGGTCGCACAGAGTTGGACACGACGGAGCAACTAACACTTTCCAGAGGGTAACAGAAGCTGCCTGCTATCCACAGAGACCACCGCACTGGCAGCTGACCCAATTCCACCACTTACTGTCTCCCTCAGTCGCTTACATCCTCTTTTGCAGACAAGGCAGGTGGACTTGCTCTTCTCCATTCATTCCTGAAACACCTTTCTCAACAACTCACACATCCCCAAATCCCTTATCCTCAGGTCAGGAAAATCATCACTTTCCTCCTGGGATTCACACTGACCCAGCCATCAGCTAAAGCCCAACAACCAATAACTGCTGCTGATCCTCACCCATCACCCCGTTTATTTCCTGCACAGCACTCTCCATGATCTGAAAACACCTCTTGATCCACTTACTTCTGCACCATCTACTCTTTTACTAGAATGTCAGCTCCAGGGTGGCGGAGATCTTCCCTAACCATTGCGCAGTATCATCCTTGATGCTTGGAAACCATGTTTTGCGTGGACAGATGAAAGATTGGATGATTGGATTTACACACATGTAAATGTGTGTAAATCATGTGTAAATCATGATTTACACCGTGTAAAAAGCATGGACAGTCACTGCCTCCTCTGGCTTATAAATACATTCCTCCTCTCGCTTCTCAGGTTCAAATGCATTCACTCATTCATCCATTGCACATTTTATTTTAGTTGGACAACTACTATGTCTCAGACTTTCTTCTAGGCATGGTAGGTAGAAGAGAACAGAAATGGAGGCATCTCTGCCACCATCTTGCATGCAGTCTAACAGGTCAGGACAAGCCGAGCAAAACTCCTTCTAAACCATCTGATGCTTAACAAATGTTATGAGTAAAACTAACATGATATTTACTTTAACAAATATTAAAAGTAACTTAACAAGAGAGCACTCAGAAGTAGGGTCCCGGGCAATAACAGAACATCATCATCTTTTGCCCTTTTCCAGCCGAGATCCATCAGTCAGGGCCACAGTATGCCAGGAAGAGCAGAAACAGCAATGAAACCTTTTTTTCCCCAAGCTGTTCCAGGAACCAGAAAGTTTTAACCACAGAAGCACTTTCCCAAGCCTATAACAGGCTCGAGAATGGAACTGAGGGTCCTTTGGAAAAACCCTTCTCTAGGAGTTTCTTCCTACAGGAGGTCTGCTTGTTGCCCCCAGCTCGCCTGCACTCAGCGTGGTTGAAGGGCCGAAGCAAAGGCCCTCCTGAGCTATTGTGTCTGAGAGCTCACCCCACCTGACGCAGCCCCTCTGGACTGGGCCAGGCCAGGCCAGCCACATCAGGTAGACAGTCCCAGAGGAAACGCCCAGCTCTGCCAAGTTCTCGTGGGGCAGCGCACAGGGAAGAGGATAACTTTACTGATGAATGGAATTTTCTTTGCCTTTCTTCAATGAATTAAACAGCACACTGGGACACCTCTCCCCGTCCATCAAAAAGGTCTCTACAGAAGGGGCGATTACGCCCACACTTTGTCATCTCTGCTCATTCACAGGACAACCTCCTCTGCGTGTCGCGCCGACGAACCAACCTGATTTTGTTTACAAGGCAGCAATTTCTCTTCCAGAAGACTATTATTTGCCTGACAAACGACACTGTTTTCATCCGGCCAAATATGAATAAACAAGCATTACGTTTTCTCTTGGGGGCAGAGAGCCTGGTTAAATGAATCAGAAAACCCTAAAAAAAATATTGTCTACCCTCCGTCCATCAGTTACTGGACAATTACTCAAGGGCCGGCTGCAAGGAAAACAGATGGCGTGAGTGTTAATAGGATGGGCTTTCTGGACTCGGGTAAAGGCAGAAGCCGCCGGGTGTCTGTTCTGACACGGGGAACCGCCACGACATGGCAGACAGAGCTGCCGAACGGCGCAGGACTCGGGTCTCTGGACTGACGGATGCTTACGGTTTTCAGGAGTGAATGCTGGATGAAATATTCTCCAGGCTGACATGGCCCAAGGAACCCTGTAGTGCTTCCCCACCCTGCTTTACCACAGATCCCTAAAAAAGGAGGAAAACAGAGGGTGAGCCTCGGCCCACCTGAGATATGGGTCTTTTACATGGCAGACAAGAGCCCAGTACTTCATGTCTTTCCCCCTTCATTGGAAAAATCGGAGAAACTAGGAAAATTGGTTAATTAGCCAGTTTATGACACGCGATCTCTCTACAAAGAGACACGAGGTCCTCGGTTCTATCAGAGAGCCACCCAGGCTTGGGCAGAAGCTCATTCCAGCCACTTAAATTCCTTAAACAATTCAGACATGAAGATAATCTATCCTAATTCTTTTCTGCATTATTGACACTATTGACTCCCCCCGATCCACAGCACGATCTAATAAATCAACACAGGATTAAGCCGAGAAGAAAGAAGGTGATAAAATGCCATTTGGTCCTCTATAAATCATCAGACGAAGCAGCACAAGGTAAGTAACTAGAATGAGAATTGAACTTCTCTGCACACCATCATTGTTACAGCCTCCCTAGCGTGTCCCAAATTTATAACCGCGGCAGGTGCACGGGGGTGAGCGCCCCCCACCCCCCACCCCGTCCCCACTGCCTTGGTGTAAGAGCCATCTTCCTGGCGACTCGGAGCTGAGATCCGCTTTCTAATTAAAGACAGAAAGGGTTGATATGCAGGTTTCAGTTCAATCGCTTTCGATCTGAAGGTGTCCATGGTGAGCAATGACTTCATTTACCAGGAATTACCCTTTGTACAAACCACTTCACTATTTAAAACAAACCACATGGATCATCATTAAGTGGGGAAAAATGACCGATCGGATATTGACAGTGGCACCGTCCACTTCAGGGGACCCCCCGCCCCCTCCCTTTTAATGTAGAATTTAAGCATTTGACTTGTTTTCACATTGAAGCTGATAAAAAGGTTCTCAGTGAAAAGGATCTGACAGATGAGAAGCTTTCTTAGAACACGACTGGGTGACACTGATGGGGGTTTAGGAAGTGGGGAAAATGAAGTTAATATGCTACTGGTCCTCTCCCAGAGAGTTAGTACTGAGTGTAAAACAGCTCTAGGGGAAGTGTGGCATGCAGTGTGAGTCAGGCAACAGCCCTTGTCCATTCTGTCCATACGCTTACCATACCTAACCATGCAATGCTCTTTGGCGCACACCCTGTGACTTTAGGATAGACATCAAGCATCTCTTGGTGGTTTTTTTTTTTTTTTTTGGTTGTTGTTATGACGAATGTGTGTGTGTGTGTGTGTGTGGTTGTTTTCTATTTCTCTGTGAAAAACACTACCTATTCTCTTTTGACCCGGCTTGTAGTAAGCCCCTGAAAATTCTGAATCTGTATTCAGAATTTTCCCTCCAAGTCAGACTGTTGAAATGGCTACCTGCTTTGGAAAGCTGGGCAGATTCTGTACTGGGGAGGTGTGAGTTTGAAGTTCACTTGGGAGAAGTAGATTCACCATCAACGAAAACACCAGATAAAGATGCTGCAGTGTGTCAAGAATGGAGGCTGAAACAGAAACTTGCCCTAGAGGGCAAGACCAAACCCAGAACTGTTACAAAGCTCGCCTGTCCCTTCCACCTTAAAAATGGTCCAGGGCCCCAAGATCGCCGCTCCACCCTAGAGGAATACAGATGTGGGTACATCTGTATGTGATGACATCATTGGCCTCGAGATCTAGATGCCAAAGGACCACTTAACCAAGATCCCAACCGTAGTAACATCTCTAATGTGAAAAGAGAGGAGAAAAAGGAAAAAAGAAACAAATTGTAACTGTAGGAAAATACCCACCTAAAGCAGAGTCACTGGGGAATAGCAATTAATGAAATGGAATAAGTCAAATAATTTCGACACCAAAGTTGCCTCTTCTTTGGCCTGAATAAACAAGTTTGTTTTCTTTTTTGTTTTTTTGTGGCAAAATGGTTATGTCGTTTTCACTTGGTCATTCAGGCTAAACAGGATGCTGAGGTATCCAGATTGATTTTTGCTTTTATGAGTTGTCTTAGGAACAA
The DNA here is from genome assembly GCF_002263795.3 of Bos taurus. NCBI lineage: Eukaryota > Metazoa > Chordata > Mammalia > Artiodactyla > Bovidae > Bos > Bos taurus. The sequence goes on along the minus strand of NC_037352.1, from coordinate 6,201,785 downwards.
ATCTGGGAGGGTTTAGGAAGAGAGGTGAGATGTCAAGGCTAAGGCAAAGAAAACGGATGACGAAGTCATTTTCCTTCAATACTGGATGAGAAATAAGCACCATCAGAAGCTTCATTCCAGGAAAATGTATTTTAAGGAGGACTCAGGGGCCCCTAATTAGAGTGTGTGCCTTTAGAAAACAGAATGATAATGCTTCTAAAATAAGAGTCGTGTTTTAATTGTGTTCTTATGTAACTGGTGATCTGAATGATCAAGACTCCTGAAATATGTTTATTTCTAAATAATAATAAAAGAAAAATGTCTCCAATGAAAGTGTCATTTATCATCAATATGGCCCCATCCAGCCATCTGATCAGCTTTGAAAATACAGATTTAGCCCTCCGGTCATCAAAATTAAATAGAGATACAGTGATAGTTATAGATTAATAGCAGATAGAAAACACTGTAGAGTCGTACAATAGGAGATGTATAGATGGTGACAGTAAGTGGTTCGTGGAGACTGACGTGAACTCTTTCACACCCTTCATCAGCCAACTGTCCGGACTGCTAAATAAAAGCAATGACAGGAGACGTGTCCACAGACTATCACGCCAGCTGTGGTGAGGAGAGGTGACCTGAAGATAAAGCTCTCCCACCCTGAGAGGGAGCCTTTAGCGAGGTGGAATGTATGGCTGGAAAACCTGGTTCTCAACCTGACAGGCAAAAATACATGTCTGCCTGACCATACTTCAGGCATGAAATGAAACTCAGGAAAAATGCACACACACAGACACACACACAGATACACACACCGCATTCCAATGCATGTCGGCATCACCTTATCAGGGCTTTCATAGAAAGCATTATAAGCCCTGTCAGAGATTGGCAAGAGGGTGCCTTCCACGGTGCGTGTCAAAGCCCACCTTCATCTACTGCCATATGGAACCACAATGCTGATTTGGTCACTTCTAAACATGTGTGATGGCTGCCAAGATCCCCCTTGAACCACCCTTTTCTAGAGCAGGAATGTTTCTCCCCCTCCTCCATAGACACTGCCTGACTGATGTTAAAAACCCCTGCCTTCCTCCTAGATAACTTGTCCTTTTCAAGGCAAGAATAACCTCTCATTCAAAGTCACTGTCTTCTTTCCTAAGTTGTGCCCCCCAAAGCAAAGCCATTTAACAATCAGAAGGAAGAAACATGATTTTATTCTTAAAAACAAAAAAGAAACATGCATAAAGAAACCGTGAGCACACTGAACACTTTGTAGTATTTTACTTGCTAGGTAATGCTTCTCAAATTGATTAATAAACAACAGGAAAGAAGTGAGTACGGTAGGCAAAAGATCAGCTCATATTAATAATTTGATTAAATTCAGCTGAGGTTTAGCATTTGTAGAAAGCTCCTTAGGAGACTCTTCTGGTGGGTAACTGGTATAAAACACACACACCCAACACACACACACACACACACTCACAGCAAAGGCACAGAAATGGTAGAAGCAGATGAATCACATCATATGTTACCAATAACCTCTTGGGAAATGTTTCCTGGCACAACTTACTTAATGACAAACGGGATAAAACACTATTTAAAAGGATAAACCAGTTTGGCCCTAAGATAGTAAAACAACGAGAAAAATAAAAAAAGGTTGTTCTCCAAAAGACATGAAAGAGAAAACGCGCCCAAGAAATATTTTTTTCTGGAGGCAACCAACTTGATGACAAATTACCCAGATGTTCAAAGCAGAATCTTGACATTTTATGAATACGCAGGGTCTTTGGAGCACGAGGCCCCTTGGAACACTTACAAAGGAAGTTTAGTCAACCACAACCACACACATTTAACACATGAGACTCTTGAAGGGAGTCAGTGGAAAAACAGATTAAAAGACTCCAAGCAGGTTAACTCTTCCTAGAGCAGGATCCGTGATCCTAGGAAGGGAAAAGGATTTCTTCAACTCTGCCAGTTCACATCCACAAGCCCTGTCCAGTGAGACAGAGCTGGGCTAGTCACCCCACAAGGCAATACTGAGCCTGTTTCCCAAACCTTGGAACCAAGTTAAGCGGTCACCCTACTAGTGAAAAAAGGGGGGGAAAAGAAGGTCAGAGGGAAACACCCAGAGAAAGACAAGAGAGTGAAAGATTCTGAAATAGACACAGAATGGAAAATAAAACGCAGAACTCATCAACAAGACCGTTAAGGGAGCGTGGGGGGCGGGGGGAGCCTTTTTCCATGCCAACAAAGACTGCATCCTAAACCACTAGCCTTCATCACAGCATCCCCTGTGAGTTTACACGCAGGTTCCGGGGGCTGACACGCTCCAGAAAGCCGAAGGCTTGGGTCCCCAGCGGGCGGAACATAGCACAACCCAGACAAACTTAAGGAAACAAAAATACTCAGCACCTACCCACCGACATATATGTTTTTTGCACTCCTTATTAAAGCGGCTGAATGAAAACTCCAGACACCCAAATGCCTCCGCAAAGACCCAAACTCTTAGCATCAAAGAGGTCTTAGGCTCATATCGCCACTGGACGCACGGACACGAGAAAGAATGCGAGTGATTAAAAAAAAAAAAAAATGCAGTTTGCAATTTTAAACTCCCGATACCCAGGTTCAGAATCAGGCGTTCAAAGTACCCAGAAAGCAGCAAACACAGCCAGGCGCGGGGTGTCCGGGCTCCACGGAGAACTAGGGGCTCCGATTCCCACCCCTCCGGTCCACACGCAAGCATTCCCCGTTCCCCAAACCCATCCAAGGTACCAGAGCGCTTCCCAACGACTCGGGTACCCAGGCCGCCGCCGCCGCCGCCGAGCCCCAGGGAAGCAGCCACCGAGGGAAGAAACGCGCGCCTTACCTGCTGTAAGTACATAAAAGTCAAGGCACACGAGAGCTGGGGACACATGCCCACGTTGGGGAGCGCCACGCAGGTGGCCCCCGTCAGAGGATGCTGCATACTGGCGCCCGCCGAGCACGAGTGGGCACGCTCGCATGCAATCGCCGCTGCTCTTTGCCTGGCCGCTACAAATTTTTTTTTTTTTTTTTTAATTTTGCTGATTATCTAAGTCAAAACCCGGCGCCTGTCTCCCTTCTCTCTCTCTCTCTCTCTCTCCCTCTCTCTCCCTCCCCCCCGCCGCACCCCGCGCGTCGGTCCGTCCCTCCTCCCTTGCGTTCCTTCCCGTAGGTTGTGCTAGATCCCGGCGGCGTTCATCTCTTGCCTCCAACTAAGACACTTGAGAGGGCCGGGCAACTATTTTGTTCCTTTCGTGGCTGTGGCTGGTTTTTTTTTTTTCCCTTTCTGGTTGTTGGGCCTGCTTTCTGAGGCCCCGCAAAGTGGAGGGTGTCTCCTGGCCCCCCGCCCCCGCGAAGATGGGAAAACCAGCAAAGGCAACTTCTATTGAAGGTAGAGGGGGCGGAGGCCCTCCGGGAGATGCTGAGTAGTGGCGGGGGGCCGTGGGGGTGGGGGGGAGAATGGAGCTAAGGGCGACAGAGAGGGAGGGGAGAGAGAGAAAAAGAGAGAGAGGGCGAGATTTCGACTCACACCGAGGCTCAAGCCGCTGATGCTGAAGCCGCGTCTCCTCATTTGTCAAATGGATCCAGGGGCAGGGTTGTTTTTTTTTTTTTTTTTTCCCCTCCCCTTTGCTTTTTTTTTTTTCTTTCTTAACGACTCACCAAAATTCAAATTGTGTCTGCTAAAAATCTCCGCGGGGCGGGCGAGGAAGCGATCGAGCGCCCCACACCGCCAGCATCCAGGCAGGCTGGACAATTCGTGCGATGGGAGCTGGGACCCAGAGTCTAGATGTGGGGTGGCGGCGGGGTGTTTGCCGGCTCGGTTGGCAAATAAACACAGAAATGGGATTCCCCCTCGTGGGAGTGCTGGGAGGACGCCTAGGGGCTGGGGGGCGGGAGGGGGCGGCCAGGGGGAGCTGGGGGCTGTTGCGGGCGCTCGAGGCAGGGAGGTTGGTGGGGGTCCCCGCACCCCGGGCAGGGCGGCCCAGGTGGCGCTGCACCCCCCGGGCCTTCGGGGCGCCGCTTTTTGCTCTGCGCCTCCCCTTGGCTGAGCCAGCAGCGGGGCGCACACCACCCAGCCCGAGACTGGGATGGGAGAAACCGCCCTGAATGGGGCTGGGGGCTGGCGTGGAAATCAAGCCCCTCTTCGAAGACCACCTCCAGCCCTACGGCCAATTCAAGGGGGCTTATCTCTCTCTAGGATCCCCGCTCTTTTCAAATTAATAAACGCGCAGGGTGGGCAAGTCCGGATTTGATCAGCGATGACTCTGGGCTGCAGCCCCGAATAACCCCCGATCAGGGGTTATTTATTTTATTTTCCTGCCTGGCCAGCCCTCCTCGGGCCAGCATTAGCATTCCACTCTTGCAAAGGGGCTCCCCCCCTCCCCTCTATTTTATGAAGTAATAATTATTCATTAGTAGATTTCGTTAGTCTTTATGCAATAAAATAGGATGTGATCTGCAAATCAAAAGAAAATATTAAGACTCTAAGGAGTCCTTGGTCCCCCATGCGGTGGGGGCGGGGTGGGGTGGAGAGGAGGGGAAGCACGTTCTGGGCGGCAGGAAAACGATCAGAAATAGTAGTCCTATTTTGTGATATAGATTTGGACCCAGCAATTGGGATTTTCTTTTTCAGAGCAAGAGGCTGTCTGAACAGTATCTCTTTTGATTGCTGGGTTCCTTGCAAGAAGCCTTGCAGGGGTAGTGGGTGCCATCGCCCTGAAGGACAGGGCAGGGGACTCGCCACCAGGGGCAACCCCACTGACCTTTCTGGGAGGCTCATGGGGATGTTCGGCCAAATGACAGTTTCCCAGGCATCAGCTTCACGAGGCACAACTCACTCTGCAGGCTAATCAAAATGCTTTCTGAAGAAAAGGCAATTAATTACGCCACAGCTCCATTTTTTGTTGTTGTTCTGTTGAGACACCATCAGTAACCAAGTCTTCACTCGGCCAAACACTAGGCCCTAACCTGGCTGTTTTCTTTCTATCCCTCACCTTGCAAAACCAGTTTCTCCAACACCCTGGGACTCTCACATTCCCCCTCAGTTTAAAGGGGGCACCCTAGGATGCTAAACCCTAAACAGAAGTTTGTCTGAAGGATTAAGGGAGAAGAGACTGGTATCTTACACTGTTTTGGGGGGAGTGGGGGCGGGGGGTGGGGTGGTGTAGTGATTGAAAAATCCTTGCTATACTTTGTCTCAGTTCATCAGACAAGGTCTGATTTACCAATAAACTGATTCAATTTTTTTTAACTGTCTTTTCTTACTCTCTGCCTGTCTTGTTTTTTTTTTTTTTTTGGTAAAATTTTGCAATTCTCAAAATCAGAGGGAAAACCATCCCACAAAACACAATCTGGAATGAAAAGTCAAAGATTCTGCCTATCCCATCCTTCCCATCGCCTTCCCATTCTCTCCTTTTGCCTTAAGCAATCTGCTGTACTGACAGGGGTTGGTCCTGCCTGTCTTTTTTTTTTTTTAATCCCTTGCTGGCACTGGAAAAACCTGCAAAGGCCCCAAGAAGAGGACAGAATTTCCCCCTCAGCTCATTTTCATAAGAAACACGATAAATAATACATGGCACTTTAATAAGACCTTATCTGAATGGTTTAATGAAAAACAAATACATTATGTAAGGAACCAATAACTGCTCTCAGCTGCACTGAGCCAACACTGGTTTGCCCGTCCATTTTTCTCCGGAAAGTTGAAAACTCTCCGTGGTGATTGGATTCCTACAGACCCTTTTTGCAATAATGGCTCCCAGTTTCCCCCTTAGACTTAGGTCTCGCAGCCGGGGGAACTGGAAGCCGGCAAAGGGAAACCGTAGAATCCAGACCATATAAACGCGTCTCAAGATGATCCGGGGCCAGGCTGCATTCCCTGGATAACCAAGTCAGAACGTTCCTGCGCAAGTGCATGCAAACAAATTCATGCAAACCTGACTACGCACACAGCCAAGTACACAGCCCATCAACACAGATACAAGACAGGGCAGGAAAGATTTTGCAGTGACCGAGAAACACACACAGCATCGGGTGACCCCAAATCAAACGGTAACTCCCCAGCTGCAACTATGGCTCAGTGGAAAAAAACTCTGCTAGCCTTTTAAGCAGTGTCTGGGGATGCTGAATTTGAATTCCATCTCAACAGAGACTGAGAGAGAGCCACATCAATGCTACTAGCTCCCAAATGATTCTTCTATTATACATGAATAAATGGGAGACGCGGGGGAAAGAAAATACTCTTCTCTCTCCCTACAAAGAATGTCCGGGCACTCAGTGTCACTTGGGTGTATATTCTGAGTTACATTCAAGGGCCGCCCTCCTGCTTTCTCAACTACAAGGAGCCGTCATGGAATGCTTACCCCGTAGGAAGCAGAGAGTGTGCAGGAAGATAATGAATAATGCCGTCTTCAGATGGAACTTGACCCACACAACAGTGCTGGAACTTTTTCCTTCGCTCAAATTTGCCATCTCTTCAGAATAAAAAAAGAAACATTTTTTTTTTCTTTACTCTCTTTCATAATCCCTTATTCTAACTTTCTAAGACTGTCAAAAAGCAGGTATTCAGCTAAAGAAAGATTTTCTATGGAGGTTGCCCTGCCTCAAAGCAAAAAAAAAAAAAAAAAAACTTCAGTTAGACAGAAGGAAGGCCTTCTTGATCTTAAATGCAATTTTCTGTTCGAAGGCTAGGCATAAAGTGACTGAGAAGTATTTTATTCTCACTTCCAAATTTTGATACAGCAACAACAATCTTCAGGAGAGTGAGAGTGAAGTCTCTGTAGGGAACTGGTTGTTGCTATCTCTATCACAAGCAGGTTAAGTCACCTACTTGTGCAAACATTTGAACGCTATTTAGTGGGCGTTGGTTACACTCAGGCACTGATCTAGTCCCTAAGGCTGCATCAGTGGGAGAAAGCAAAGATCCCTGACATCGCATGGTTTACATTCTGGTGGGAGTGTCATCAAGCACAGAACAAAGATTAGAGTATGTCGATTGTACAGAATACAGAAGGTGACGAGTGCTGTGCAAAAAAATAAAAGAACAGGATCACAGCATCAGGGACACCAAAGATAAGGAAGTTTGGGCAGGTGGCAGTAAATACTGTATAAATTGGTGCTCACTCTGCAAATGCAGTTTCAGCTTGACAGGTACACACTGCTATGTTTAAAATGGATAACTGACAAGGACCTCCTGTACAGCACAGGGGACTCTGCTCAATATTCTGTAACAACCCAAAAGGGAAAAGCATTTGAAAAAGAACAGATACATGTATAACTGAATCACTTTGCTGTGCACTTGAAACTAACAGAACATTGTTAATCAAGTATGCTCCGATGTACAATACGAAGTTAAAAAGAAAAAAAGAAAAACCTTGCATCCTCACCCTTTCCACTCTGATTGCCAAGCCCCAAGTTTGCTAAAATATCAGTTCTGGAGTTCTCATGGGTCAGTCCACCGAGAGTGGCGGTGGGAGAGTTTGACCCTATCAATGCATAAACATGGGGAAGATTCCCACCTGCAGTGTTGTCCATTTGAAGTGCAGGGTTTAATACAGTGTCTGATATATTGTAGGGACTCAGAAAATACTGCATTAGGGGATAGGTGGATGGATGTATGGGTAGACTGATGGATGGATGGATGAATGAATGACCACAACAGCAATTTGGAGCAAATGACCTCTAGCTATCTCTTTCTTTTCAAGAAACACACAGATTCTAAGTTTTATTTACTTTTTAGCTCTCTCTATATTAAGCTGGCTTCTTGGCCTCTAGAATGAGGTCTCAGCCCCTGATGGTCCCTCGGGGCTACCCTGGTGAAGCCCTACTCCCCAGACAGCTCTTTTGGAAAAGTGTCCCCACTCCGTGGTGCAGAGTTGGAGAACCAGGGTTCAGCAGGGCTCAGATGATGAGCACGGCGTTCTTTCAGAGTAAAGGGCTGTGTCTCAGACAGACTGGATTCCAACCATTCAGACACAATTGCTCTGCATGTAATGACAGGATTGAGGCTGGAGATCAGAGTCCACTTCTGAGTCAAGGACCCTCGAACTCCACGAGCTTCCCTGCCTGGGTATGCGGTGTCAACGAGTTCAAGTTGAAAAGAGCAGAAACACAAGTGCAAGGATGCTCAGTTCATAACTAGCTCGCATCACACAAGCTCTTTTCAAAATTATACTGGCTGTTTAGAAGAGTTAACTATGATCCTTTGTCCATAAGATGGGCATCAATTAATCAATAAAATCAGCTAGTTTAAAATAAAAAGCCTACTACCTAGAAATGATATCTCTGTGGAGAAATGGGGCATCTTCAGCACAGGTGATGAGAGTTAAAATTGGTACAGTACCAGAGATGACAGGCAGCATTCACTCTCAACATTTCAAATATACTTATCCTTCAACCTAATTATTCGAGCTGTATGTATGGGTCCTGTAAGACATTCCTGAGATGGGCACAGAGATACACATACTGGGATCATTTTTCCAGCGTTGCTTGTAAAAGCAAATGAACAGAATCAATGTAAGCGCGGTTTAGTAGAGTGTGACACACACATACAAAAAAGCTGTTAGAACGAGGGACATCTATGTGTCTCTCCTTGGAAAGATTTCTAAGAAAGATCTTTAAGAAGTTTCACGGTATAGATGATGAATTTCACAAATGAAGGGTCTTCCCTGGTGGTCCAGTGGTGAGGAATGCGCCTTCCAAGGCAGGGGACACAAGTTCAATCCCTGGCTAGGGAACTAAGATCCACACTGTTGGTTTTGTTCAGTCACTCAGTCGTGCCCAGCTCGTTGTGATCACATGGATGCTATCACGCCAGGCTTCCCTGTCCATCAGCATGCTTCAGAGCAGCTAAGCTGTCGCTCTGCAACTACAGAGCCCCAGAACCACAGCTAGAGAGACTGTGCACTGCAGTGAAAGATCCCGCATGAAAGTAAACTTTAAGTCATCAAACCTAAGAAATTCGGAAGTCCAAGTTCATTTTCCTGGCACAACACATCTCATTACAAGTACCTCGAAAACATTAAGTAGGTAGGTAGATAGATGTTGATATACTGATATATATGTATACCTCAGATGAAAAAGAAAACCAAACTCAAAGTCATTTTAATCACGATCATGAATATAATGATCATTTTAAAGACAAATAGTAATTTTGTAGGTGATCATTTCTGTCCAGTGAATACTGCAAACCAATGTGGACTTAAACAGCTTTAAGGTCTTTGTATTTATTCAGAAAGACGAGATGGATACCAACTATTTATTAAGTAAAGTCACCAAAAATGATAATAAGGCAGAGATTTTCATGTTAAAAAAAAAAGAGAAGAAAGATCCCGCATGATGCAACTGAGACCTGACATAGTCAAATAATAAATAAATGTGCTAAGATGTTTCAGTCGTGTCCAACTCTGTGCGACCCCATGGACTGTACCCGCCAGGCTCCTCTGCCCGTGGGATTCTCCAGGCAAGAATACTGGAGTGGGTTGCCATTCTCTTCTCCAAATTAATAAATAAATATTTTTTAAACTTTCATATGTGAAAACCAAAGTAACCAGATAGCAACAAAAACCCCACCATCTCCTCATGCACATGTGTGTGTGTATGTGTGCGCAGTGCACAGACAGACGTGCACACAGGCATCTGTGGATGTCTGGCTATAAATACACATGTATATACACACGTGAAATGCATACAAAAGGATCTGAAAAGGCACAAGGGGTAAATTCAGTTACAGCTAGAGTAATGAGGTGGAAAAGGGAGGTTGGGGGCTTCCAAATTTTACTCTCTCTGTATGTTTCTGTTTGAATTTTCACAACATTGGATTTGTGCAGGACTTCTATAATAAAATGAAAAAATAAATTCTACTGGAACACTGCTGGCTCAATGGGTAAAGAATCTGCCTGCAATGCAGGAGACATGGGAAGATGCAGGTCAGATCCCTGGGTCAGGAAGATTCCCTGGAGGAAGAAAATGGCCACCCCTCCAGTACCTTGCCTGGAAAATCCCATGGGCAGAGCCTGACGGGCTACAGTCCAAAGGGGCACAAAAAGTCGGACGTGACTGAGCGACTACACTCGCGTGGTACAACAACTAACACTACTTCTATTATCTTTGTTGTCACTGTGAAGAACTCGGGTTACACGTTCCTAAGGAATACTTTTCTAAATGGTGGTAAATTTCCCTGGCTAGGCCACAAAAACCTGCTTAAACACACTACCAACCAAGAATAGTCTAGATAAATAGGCTAAGTTGCTTCAGTCATGTCTGACTCTTTGCAAGACTACGGACTGTAGCTCACCAGGCTCCTGTATCCATGAGATTCTCCAGGCAAGAATACTGGATTGGGTCACCTAGGTATACATGGCCACAATAAAAATGAGAAGCACATGTATCTTGGGTGTTGTACAGGGTTCCAGCAACTTAGAACCTCACCTCTGTTTACTACCTTGCTTCTTAGCAACCAGGTCTGCAGCTGACCTGGACAAAAACGAAAACAAAAGCACCAGCCCCACCACCTTCTCAAGTGCCAGTGATGCTGAGAAACAGACCAGTGAACAGGAAGCCTGACGATGCTGCTGTAGATGGTAAGGGCCAGAATCGGTGTGTAACCCCAGGAGGGACTGATTTGCAATCCCCCACTTCCTAGGGCAAGAGATGGTTTGTCTTGGTACCACGCTCAACATAACAGTTCAGGGAGATCTTTATGACGTACAGAACGAGTTGCTTGTTTTCTGTTCTGTTCAAACACCTCTTCCCGCAGGCCCCTTCCTCTCACTGCGTAGTTGCCTCCCTGGCTGCTAGCTGGTGTCCTCAGAGGGCAAGCCTGCAGCAATGGACAAGCCTTCCCCACTGTGTTGATCTGCTCTGTGCCAGCCACCAGAGCTTCTTCCTCTGCCTCTACTGCATCAAGAATCTCTGTAAACTGTCCTGGATTTCAGCCTGCACCCCAGAGAAAGACCCGGAGAGTCCCAGGGCTCGGAAAATAACTGCATGACCCTATCTGACCCTATCCTGGCCAGGGGAAGACTAGGGAGTTTACTGCCATCGAAGTGCGGCGATGCCCATGGTGGATGTATTAACAGTATTCCAGCTCCCAGAAACATACAAGCTGGGTCTATATTCAAGATGTGTTACTTACAGGGTCTGTACAGAGGGCATGCAAAGGAACCACTCTATGGCTCAGTTCTTTTATCTGTAAAACTGTTAGTTGCTCTGTCGTGTCTGACTATTTTGCAACTCCATGGACTGTAGCCTGCCAGTCTCCTCTGTTCATGGGTTTCTCCAGCCAAGAATACTGGAGTGGGTTACTATTCCCTCCTCCAGGGGATCTTCCCGACACAAGGGTCTGGGGTTGACTCGGGGTCTCCCACATTGCAGGCATATTCTTTACCATCTGAGCCACCAGGGAAGCCTCTTATCTTTAATAGGGGGCTAATAATAGCCCCCTCACAGAACTACAATGATTCTCAGATTTTTTTTCCTCCCTAATTCATGTAATAACTTTTATTGCAATAAAAGTTTGAAAACAATGAAGGGGGTTGCATGAAATTAATGGATAAATTTTTTTTTTTTTGGTTCAAGTTAGTATATTTGCACACAGGCACAAACGCACACACACATACAAACTCACACACACCATCTGTTCTCATCATCATCTCATAAAGGAAAGGGCATTTTGTACCCAAAAGTAAGAAGGACAGATCCTCAAAATAAAGGACAGCCTTTCAAATGGATTAAATTTAGGTCTATTAAAAATTTCACTAAATTGCCCTTAATTTTCTCATTTAGCTGCAGTCTGCTGAGAATGTCATTATGGAATCAGATGAATGGGTGGATCCATTTGGGAACCACTTAGAAAATGAGTGTAAAGTGCTTCTTAGCAAGGGCATAAGCACCCCAAAAATCAACAATACACATTACCTATTAAGGGGATGCTTGGAAATGATGAACAGTGAGAGACACAAGTTGGAATCATTAACCTCTTCACCCCCACAGACTCCCTACAGTAGACCCAGCCAAATACCTTTCTCATTTCCGAGTTCCCTGAGCTACAGAGCAGCATGCCTTTCACATGGGAGAAGCTTAATCAAGGTCATACGGATTGGATTGCTGGTTTCCCTTTCCCCAATGACACAAGGATTGCAGCCTGCTCATTCAAGGCCACCGGAAATGATGGCTCTGATGTGGGGGTTGGGCGCTTATTCTGGACCATATGGGGCTTCCCTGGGGGCTCAGATGGTAAAAATCCGCCTGCAAGGCAAGAGACCTGGGTCTGATCCCTGGGTCGGGAAGATTCCCTGGAGAAGGGAATGGCTACCCATTCTAGTATTCTTGCCTGGGAAATCCCATGGCCCACAAAGAATCAGACAGGACTGAGTGACTAACCCTTTCACTCTTTAAAAAAAAACTCTCTGGCTCATATGAGGGTGTGTGGTGTAGTACAGAGGGCGGAATCCACCTTTTGGAGTCTCTCTTCTTGGGTGTGAAGTTCTGGTTCTCCCTCATTCTTCTATGGCTGCTATGAAATGTTGATGGAGTTATAATAAGTTCAGTTTCATTCAAAGAGGTGAAGAATAAATGTTAAATCACTCAGTCATGTCCAGCTCTTTGCGATTCCATGGACTGTAGGCCACCAGGCTTCTCTGTCCATGGGATTCTCCAGGTAAAAATACTGGAGTGGGCGGCCATTCCCTTTTCCAGGGGATCTTCCCATCCTAGGGATCGAATTGGGGTATCCTGAATTGCAGACAGATTCTCTACTGTCTGAGCCACCAGGGAAGCCTCATTCAAAGAGGGAATGATGCTAATTTGGCCTTCCTAAATAAGTTGTTAAAACATAAATTAACATAGTACCTGTAAGTTCTGAGGTTGGTGCCTACCATCTAATAACCACTCGTACAAACTAGTGACTATAATTATGACTTATTTTTCTACTCAGTCCCCAACCAGCTGCTGAAAGAGGCATTCCTCTTTTTTGCCAAAACTTACACAAACAAGACCAACTATATCAATACATTCATGGACTGAGTAACTTCAGATGCAATTGTTTTTGAGAATTTTTTTCAAATGACATGACATTCATAGGAAAATGTATAGACATCACCTTTCTGCCCTGGTCCTCTGTACACACATTTTATTTAACCTTGCTAATGAATCAAACGAACACAAACTTTCACATTAGTCCTTGTCAACTAAATTCCTCAACGGCTGAATCTCACAAAATGTCAGGTCAAGTTCTTTTACTATTTTTGTGGAAACTGACTATGGTTAACACCTGTAATGAGATTGCTTATGGCCAGAGCAATAGATCTCTGTATCTATATAAACGTATATCTATTTATCTGCCAATCCTTATTTACCCTATCTGTCTATCTATCTCCTCACAAAACCTTGTAAAGTAGGTTTTACAGCTCGAGCTTACAGAAGAAGAAACTGAAGTTGCAAGAACTATGCTCTTGTCTCTGTAATATAGAATGAGGGGTAGTGTTTTCAGAAAGGTCTGTTGAATTAAAAAGGCAGGAAGTATTCTTTCCATTGGCATGCTATACCAGTAGTGGCAGAAATGCTGCATACAAAATCATGATTGCCATCATCATCATCATCTTATTTGTCATCATTTGCAATACCTAAACTTCGCAAGCACTTCTCCAAAGCATTATTCTTTGTCAATTTGGCTGCAAGATTTCCTCTTCCAGGAATCTATCCTAGAGACCAGCTACCGAATTTTATGATGGGAGTTTCCTAGATTTCTAGTCCCTATTTACTAGAGGGTGGGAGAAGTAAGTCCCGCCCCGACTTCCCTGTTGGCTCAGTGGTAAAGAATCCACCTGCCAATGCAGGAGATCCAGGTTCAATTCCTGGGTCGGGAAGATCCCCTGGAGAAGGAAATGGCAACTCACTCCAGTATTCTTGCCTGGAAAATCCCATTGACAGAGGAGCCTGGCGGGCTACAGTCCATAGGGGTCTCAAAGAGTTCGATGCATTTGAGCATGTGTACATGGAGAGACTGTTCTATGAGAGCAGCCAACTGACATTGAGTCAGGAGTGTCCCCAGACACATCAGGCAGAGCCCCCAATTGAAAAAGACCCAGAGCAAGTGAATACCTTAAGTGTCCAGAGGAGGTTTCCCGAAATGATCAGTTCCAGGAGGTGGTGCTGAAGGAGAGTGCAGAGTTTAGCACTTGAGAGGGTGGGAGTCTCGTTTCCAGTGCACAGGACAGAATGTAAGCGCGTGGGACAAGGGACCGTAGGCAGCAGAGACAAAAACGGCTAAGCGGTGATTTCTCCTAATGAACAAGTGGGTGGAGAGGTCTACTTTGGGAAGCCTCCACACCCCACCCACTCTCTGTGTTTCGACTTGCTGCAAACCTGAGGGCAAACAAAGCCTGCAGAAGATTCTGCTTTTCCTCTGCAGCAAGCTTGGCTGCAAGGTCCTTTGACCCCACCAATGCTCAGAAAGATTTATCTTTATGTAACCAGAGTCACCCTCAAGCCTATCCTACGAGAAATGATTTTGCCTCTATCATCTCAAGCTCTGGAATCATCCCTTTTGACCTTAACCCCCCGCCCAAGGTCCTATCTTGGCACAAGGTAAGAACTTCCACAGGGATCCCCAGTGATATTGGCACAGCTTCAAAGCCTGGCGGTTTCTGGCGGCGAGCTAGGAAGGATGTAAAGATTGGAGACAAAACTAGGTTAGTCTGCAAAAAAGTCACATTGCAAATGGACCAGATATGAGCTAGAAGAGCTTCTTGGTTCTCAAGATCTCACTTCAACAGATACAAGTCTCTGGAATTTCAACTCTTAGTCCCCAGACTGCAATTCCTAATTATGGGAAACTCACACTCTTACAACCTCATCTGACCTTTCCACTCAGGTTTTTATATTATATGGAGTCTCTGAGCTCCATCCCAAGAACTCACAGTGAAGCTCAGCCTCTTGCCGTGTTCCACAGTACATCTACTCACGGAAGGCACATTTGAGTTTAGCAGATATCAAGACTGGGGATAGATATAAGGAAGAGAGAAAATAGGGGGAAACACGACTCTAGAGGGATCAGCATGAATCACCTTCTCTCAAAGGACACTTGGCTATTCGGCCACCATCCACTGCAATTAGACTCTCCTGGTTCCTGAATTTCTAGGCCACGCTTCTATTTCCTCTTTCCCTTCCCATTGAGAGCCCAAGAGCAAATTCCCATGCCCACCCTTTTGTCTCAAGTTTCCTTTTCCTTGAAATGTTGACATCTGATTCCCTAGAGGGAATCACCTTCTCACGCAAGTTTGTGTCTGTGGGTGCTCAGTCACTCAGCTGTGCCTAGCTCTATGCGACTCTATGGACTGTAGCCTGCTAGGGCCCTCTGTCCATGGAATTTTCCAGGCAAGAATACTGCAGTGGGTTGCCATTTCTTCCTTCCAGCGGATCTTCCCAACCCAGGGATTGAACCCGTGTCTCTTGCCTCTCCTCCACTGGCAGGTGGATTCTTTACCACCAGCACCATCTGGGAAGCTCAAGTGTGCATCAAGCCATTTTTTCCAAACTCAAACAGAATTCTGCAGAAGATGACTTATTGTGCCCACTATTAAAAGAAGCGTATCCTTTGCACTTGGTTTCAGATAGAACAATCTGACACTCTAGCAGGCACAGGGACACGTTAAGAGGAAAACTACGTATTTCCCCGGCTGCACCTTTTTATACAGATCTGTGGCAGAATTCTTACGCGCTCCATAAACTTGAGATCTCCGTCAGAATCATCTTGTGCTTTGTTAGGTCTCTTAACACTTGTACCCTGATTGCCATCACCCTGAATGACCTACTTACTATGGTGCTCTTTGCGTGTGGGAGAAGGGTTTGCAGCATTGGTGGGAATCCACTGCATCCCTCTCTCCAAGAATCCTCAGCTCCCCTGCAGCCCTCAGGAAGGATCACGCACCTCAAACTGCTTTCTGCATGTCTCAGTATAAAGGTCCTGTCCTCCTGGCTGTTTCCATACCACCCAAACAAAATGTTGTGTACATCCCACTCTCTGCCTTTATGGACTTGCCTTGCTTGTGGAAGCACCTCCCTCCCATTTACATAACCCTGAAACCCTAACATCTGCCTGTCATACTTCCCTCTGCAGCTTGGACTAGTCAATCCATCCCCACATTATATCACTCTGAGCTCTCCCATCTCTTGACTATAAAGTCTCTCCATTTTCCATTGCCCTGTCCCGATGCATCCTATTATTCTCTGTGTGTGTGTATGTGTGTGTGTGTCTGTGTGTGTGTGTGTGTCTGTTAGTCATTCAGTCATGTCCGACTCTTTGTGACACCATGGACTGTAGCCCATCAGGCTCCTCCGTCCATGGGATTCTCCAGGCAAGAGTACTGGTGCAGGTAGCCATTCCCTTCTCCAGAGGATCTTACTGACCTAGAGATCGAACCTGGGCCTTCAGCATTGCAAGCAGATTTTCTACCATCTGAGCCACCAGGGAAGCCCCTGCTCCTGCTGCTGCTGCTAAGTCGCTTCAGTCGTGTCCGACTGTGTGTGACCCCATAGATGGCAGCCCACCAGGCTCCCCAGTCCCTGGGATTCTCCGGGAAAGAATACTGGAGTGGGTTGCCATTTCCTTCTCCAATGCATGAAAGTGAAAAGTGAAGTTGCTCAGTCATGTCTGACTCTTAGTGACCCCATGGACTGCAGCCTACCAGGCTCCTCCATCCATGGGATTTTCTAGGCAAGAGTACTGGAGTGGGGTGCCACTGCCCCTCGCCTAGACTAAAACCACAACAAACAAAACAACAACAAAAGTTACGCTCTCCTAACTGGTTCCTTTGCTCAGCTTCAGATCTTCCCAACTCACACTCTACACTGATTTCACAGGAGAATTTTAAATACACAAAAACAGGGTTTCCCTGTTTTGGCTTAGCGGTAAAGAATCCCCTGCCAATGCAGGAGACCCAGGTTCAATCCCTGGTCCGGGAAGACCCCATGTGCTACTATGGGGCAACAAAGGCCATGCCAGTAACAACTGAAGCCTGCGAGCCCTAGAGCCCAGGCACCTCAAGGACAGAAACCACCACCGTGAGAAACGGGCACACCACAACCAGAGAGGAGCCCCTGGTCGCTGCGACTAGGGAAGAGCCCAAGGAGCAACGGAGACCTAGCGCAGACAGAAACGAATCAGCAACTATATAAATAAATAACATTATTAAAAAGATATATAGAATAAGCACACCCATCTTCCACTCAGAAGACATCAGAGACCCTTCCCACCGGGGATGACCCGATAGCACACACTTTGACGAGGCTCTTCACCTCTTATCTGGCAACAGAACAGGCACTTTCTTGAATGTGCCTCCCTCCCCTCTGGATTCTGGTCACTGCATACCTAGTCTTGTAATTGCGTATGCCCAGCGCATATTAAAACCTCTCCAAATATATGTTCCTTGGCTGAAACTGCTTTAATGATATGAGAGTACAAATCCCAGAATACCCAGGGTGTAATTAAATAAATAAGCCCGGAATGAAACATGCATCTTTGTATGTCGTGCAATGTCGAGATGGAGATGAAAGCTCCTGTGTGCGTTTCACTTTATTCTTCACAGGGGCAGAGCTGGGTACATACTGATAGCGCTGTTACCCGCAAGGATGCTGAAACCCAGAGGGGTTATGTAAGCTTCCTGCATATAAATGGGACAGCCAGTGTGGAAGCGAGGTCTTTGTCTGTTTACTGTCTATCTCCTGCTTCCCCCGTGGCACTCACCTAGTCCCCCAGAACTTTATTTTCCCTCTTAATGTTGCAATCAGAACAGCACCTGACCTACTGATGCAGAGGCTTGTTAACCATTGGTCAAATCAATGAGACAACGTGGAAATGACAAGTCCTCCTCTACTTGGAGAAGGGAATGGCACCCCACTCCAGTATTCTTGCCTGGAGAATCCCATGGACAGAGGAGCCTGGCAGGCTACAGTCCATGGGGTCGCAAGAGTTGGACATGACTTAGTGACTAAACCACCAAACCACCTCTACTTGTACACCTCTGATTTCCATTAGATGCTCACTAATTGAAAGATTGATTGATGCAGTCATTCATTCATTCATCAGATACAGCTTTTTTTACCTTTTTATTTTGCACTGGGGTCAGATCAGATCAGATCAGTCGCTCAGTCGTGTCCGACTCTCTGCGACCCCATGAATCACAGCATGCCAGGCCTCCCTGTCCATCACCAACTCCCGGAGTTCACTCAGACTCACGTCCATCGAGTCAGTGATGCCATCCAGCCATCTCATCCTCTGTCGTCCCCTTCTCCTCTGGCCCCCAATCCCTCCCAGCATCAGAGTCTTTTCCAATGAGTCAACTCTTCACATGAGGTGGCCAAAATGTGATAGTTTCAGGTGGACAGTGGAGGGACTCAGCCATACATATAAATATATCCATTCTCCCCCAAACTTCCCTTCCATCCAGGCTGCCACATAACACTGAGCAGAGTTCCCTGTGCTTTACAGTAGGTCCCTTTTAGTTATCCATTTTAAATACAGCAGTGTGTACATGTCCATCCCAAACTCCCTAACTATCCCTTCCACCTGGCCACCATAAGATTGCTCTCTAAGTCTCATCAGGCATATGTTGAATGAATTCACTCTGCTAAGCGCAGTGCTGGAGATACAATGATCAATAAACAGGAGATGGAATTTACATTCTAGATGAACCTGATATTTGGGGATCATCTGGATTTTAAAAAATAAGGCTTTGCAACTCTGTGTCAGCTTATGAATCAGCATTTTCTCAACTTTCTGCAACAAGTTAGAATACCAAAGTGAATTGGATTATGAGGCTAATTGAAAACAATATTAATTATCCATACTCCTAACTTCAATATTTGGTATTCATCAAAACAGCCTCATTTTCTCACTGATTGGCTTTATAATAAATGTTTTACATTTGAATTGATAAAATTCATCTCCACTCTGCTCCTTTCATCTCTTTTACAAATGTAGTTTCATGTAGAACTTATTTGTTAATGTGTTTTTACTGGGGTAAAAGTGTATATATATACACAAATACATATATACATTTGAGAATCTATTTTCCTGGGTGACACTAACACCCTGGTATGAGGCTCTGATTATAGGCTCACTCTCCTATGGGAAAAAAATAAAGAATTTTTAATTTTTTAGTCCATGTTCTGAGGCCATAGAGTTTCATCTGTCCATTTCCTGTCTTCTTGAGGGTGAAGTGGATGATAATAAGAACAGGGGAGGCAGATCACCTGGTCCTGAATCTTGGGTCTCTTTTGTCCAGCTGGGTGACTTTTGGCAAGTTATTTATACCTTCTGGGTCATGGGGTTTTCATTTACAAATAAAAAGGGCATGAACACATTTTTCACAGTCTGGATAACGTGGATGACATAATATGTGTAACTTGCTTAGTGAAACGCTTGGCATCTAGAAAAGTGCTGTGTGTATTAGAGCCATAGCTACGATGACAGTGATGATATAGCGTTGGTGATGGTGATCTGGTTATTAACTGTGAACACAGGAACTGTTGTTGTCATTCATCTCTCAGTCATCTCCGACTCTTCGTGACCACATGGGCTGCAGCACACCAGGCTTCCCTGTCCTTCACTGTGTCCTGGAGTTTGCTCCAGTTCACGTCCATTGAGTCAGTGTTGCCATCCACCCATCTCATCCTCTATTGCCTCCTTCTCCTCCTGCCCTCAATCTTGTCCAGCACCAGAGTCTTACCCAGTGAGCTGGCTCTTTGTATTGCATTGAGTGACCAATGCAATTGGCTTCTGTTGAAAAGACAACCCTATTCTCTTTGGTGGGAAAGGATGAGGGCCATCCTGTTCCTCATTTCCAGGAGAACCCTTTGCTAGTTCACTGTCCTGCCCTTCTCTCTTAACTCGAGTTTCCAGCTAAGGAAGCAATTGGAATCTCTGTCGCCACCTGGACTCCCCCTACTTTCTCACCTCATATCTGGGCCACAGACATCTCTGAGGAGCCTCTCTCCTGCATCACACAGGAGCTGACACCACTGTTCTGCTGGGGAACTCTGGGGGACGTTAATATTTTATGACCTCTTTAGTGAAACACCAAACTCCAGGGTGCAGATACTTCCTCTAATTCAGATTCTCAGCAGGCTTCCACCCTCCCTTTCTCCACCCCCGCCTCTCACCATCCAAGCCATTCCAAGATTGCTTTCCCCCCACGCATAGCCACTGTCCTGTCAAGAGGCACACCATTCCAAGAAATGTCATAAAAAGAAAATAAGAGCAAAGTTAAGAATTATTCAGCTTTTACTGTGTGCTGGGTGCTACGCCAAGTATTTTACATTGGTTACACATTTTTTGTCTTCCCAGAAACCCAACCAGAAAGGTAGTCTGACTCCTCCCTTTTGAAAGGCGAGGAAACTGCAAATTGGGGAAGACAAATAACCCTTTGAATCCACACACTCAGCCTCTAACTTGAATCGGTGTGATTTCTTTGGCTCTGATATTCTACTTTATTGCATAATTCATTCCTGAAAATGGATTTTTAAATCAAAATGTCTGAAAGTGGAACAACTGATATAAGAGTCCTCTGAGAGGTAGCTCTCTCCCCATAAAGTAAATGGGATTGCAAAATTCCAAACTATGGTGGAGGCAGACGCTGCCTCCCCCAGGTTCCTGTGAGGATTGTAAACTACCCACAGGGTCTCCCCGTTGTTATGGAAACCCTGGACCAGGGCAGGGAAAGCTCAAGCTTTGACCCAATGCCCAACGGAGGTCTGGGTGTGTGTGCTTCTCCTTACCATCCACAGAGCTTGAGTAAAATGGATCTCAGCCAGCAAACATCCTCGGGATTCGATTTTGATTTTCTGGTCAAACAAACAACCAGACACGACAGCTAATCTACTGCCCATTCCATTGGGACTACATCCCCTGGATTTGGAAATACAGCTAGGAAAGAATATTTTGAAAAGCAAAAAAAAAAACACTTATGAAATGAGGGGGCAGGGATAGAATGAGATATACATGTATATTTATATAGTATGATTCCACATATGTAGTCAGTTTGGGTCTACAATTTACATTCTCGATTTCCATGTGTATCTCCTTCTAGACTGAAATCTATATGGAGACTACTGGTGACTTTTATCACTTTTTTATTGTTAATCTGTATTAACTGCAGCCATAAAATTACCTTGGCAGGTAAACTATGACAAACCTAGACAGTGTATTAAAAGCAGAGACATCACTTTGCCAGCAAAGGTCCATATAGTCAAAGCCATGGTTTTTCCAGTAGACAGGTATGGATGTGAGAGCTGGACCATAAAGAAGGCTGAGCACTGAAGAACTGACACTTTTGAATTGCTATCCTGGAAAAGATTCTTGAGAGTCCCTTGGACAGCAAGATCAAATCAGTCAACCCTAAAGGAAATCCACCCTTAATACTCACTGGAAGGACTGATGCTGAAGCTGAAGTTCCAATACTTTGGCGACAGAGGATGAGATGGTTGGATAACGTCACTGACTCAATGGACATGAGTTTGAGCAACTCCAGGAGATAGTGAGGGACAGGGAAGCCTGGTGTGCTGCCCTCCATGGGGTTGGAAAGAATCAGACACCACTTTGTGACTGAACAATTAGCCATGTTTTCTCTAACGATCACAGAGCAGTCTTTTTAATAAGGAAAAGAGAGATTTCCACTTCTTTCCCTTTTGTTGCCTCTATTTAAGTGGCCCAGGTCACAGAGTGAAAACACCTCCTTCCCCATCACAGGCATGGTCAGAATCTCACCAAGCCTTAAGGAAAAACAGGGATGTGATCTACCAGGAATAAACTTGGACATTCTCACTGTCCTGGCCCATCAGAGACAGTTTAATAGTGACTCTAGAAAGAGGCGAAGAGCCCTCATGCGCAGCTCCTGAGCACCGCAGCTCTCCATGGGAGCCTAATTATAGTCACCAAAGAAGTTTCTTTCCCGTCTCTCCAGGTCCTCTGCAACAGCTCATCATTCCAGTGGCACTTTTGTGGGGAGAACCTCATTTCTATTTTTATGATGAGGACTGCTTGTCTTTACCAGCTCTTTGTACATAGATCAAGACATTAGGATAACCTGCACTTTCCCCGGGCAAATGAGAATTACTAATTTTCTCTCTCTATTAAGGGCTGTGCCACCTCCATCTGCTTCATCAATATTTATTTCACAGGCTAAGACCCCAAGGATTCTGGTACGAGGTTAACCAGTTCAGCACTACGTGGCCTCACGCTCCTCATGCTTATTTATTGCCTGTGCCCATTTTCAACAAAGAGAGGAGCCATGCAGCTTTACCCTGACCTATGGAAGCAGGATCTTCTTTCAAATATGAAACCCAAAGTCCCACCCTGATATTTTGAGTACATTCACGAGATGACTTTTCTGTAAGAGAAGGAAGTGAAGTCAGAGCTCAGACCTTTGGAATCCTATAAAGCCACATGATGTTTGTATAACAATGAAGGTGGAAGAATTTGAAAGTTATATCATGTCACCCTCAGCCAACAATCACATCTGATAATGCTGATGCTGATTAAAAATATCACTTAATATTAGAGGTTCCTCCATGTTACGCATTCTAAAAACTGATTTGCATACATGATTTTACTTAATCCCCATGCTAAAGTTTTTATTCACGCACCCACTCATTCATTCCTTATTTAATTCATATATAAATATTTATAGATTAGTAAATTATGTTCTCAGCTTTGTGAGATGTCCCCAGCATACAGTGATTAGACACATAAACAAGCAAACAAACAAACAAAACTCAATCTATTTACTCTGATGAAACTTAAACTCTACCGGAAGAGAATTTCCAAAATCAATTCAATCAGTTTTTTGTAAAACAAATGTCCCAGCAATTTTGTTCCTGAGCACTTATCCTGGAGAAGGGAAACTTATGTTTACACAAAAATCCTTCGGTGAAGTTCTATTTATAATAGCTAACAATAGGAATCCATTCAGATATTCTGCAACAGATGACCAGTTAGAGAAACAGTGGTCCACACCATGGAATACTACTCAGCAATGAAAATGAACAAAGGATTGATATACACGATGACAGCTTGGCTGAATCTTCAAAGAATTACGCTGGGTTAAAGCAAAAGTCAACTTCAAAAGGTTAGTTATTAGTATATGGCTCCATTTGTGAAATGACTAAATTTTAAAGATGAAGAACAGACCAATGGTTGTCAGGTGTTAAGAACTGGAGGAGGGCAGGTGCGGTTATAAAAGGACAAGAGAAAGAATCCTGTATTGACAGAATTTTCCTGGAAGGTGACTATGGTGATGAACCCGTAAACCCACACATGTGATAAATACACCCCCTCCTGCAAACACACACACACACCAAGTAAAACTGGGGAGAACTGAAATAAGATCAGCAGGTCATTTCAATGCCAACATCTTGGTTGTAGCATTGAAGCACAACTCTGCCAAGTGTTACCTTTGGGAAAAACTGGGTAAAAAGCACATGGGAATCTCTCGGCATTATTTCTTACAGCTATATGTGACTTGACCATGATCTCAATAAATATTTCTATTAAAAATAAATTACACAGTGAGTGTGATAAAGGCCAGTTGCGGTCAATGCTATAACAGAAAAGAACAGGGCTTTCACATTTTTAGAAAGGGAGCTAACTATACATAGCGGGGGCTGGATTTAGACTAAGGGTGAGACAAGACTTTTTTTTTTTTTGGAAGAGGTGGCATTTCATTGGGCGACAGAGAGATGCAGAGTTGGTGAGGAGAAAGGTGGGTGGTGAAGAGTTCTAGGAAAAGAAACAGAGTGTGACGGGCTTGGAGAAGGGGCGTGCTTGCTCAGGGAGCAGAGACAGGAGTGCTATGGTAAGAGGGGGTCCAGTCTCCAGAGGCCAATACCCAAGAAGAGGGGGCCGCAGTTGAGCAACTGACCTAATTCTGCATAAGAGCTATAATTCTACCCTTTCTTCTGTTGCCAGAAAAAGAGGCTCAGTCTATGTGAGGTCCTACATCTAGGCAGCATCGGACCTAGGAATCAACATCAAAGCTACACCAAGTCCACTGTCTCCTGTAAAAAAAAAAGACCTTTAAATACACCCTTGCTGTTCAACCCAGCAACACCACTTCATAGGGATTTACCAAAGAGAATTAAAAATGTATATTCATAGAAAGGCCTGTACGCAAATGTGTACAGCAGCTCTCATAATCGGCAAAAACTGGAAAGGACCCAAAGATCCTTCAGCTGTTGAATAAACAAGCCTATTTGCATCCACTCTAGGGTGATATTCAGAATAAACAGGAGAGAAGAGACCATTGGTGGACACCACAGATAAATCTCAAATTCACTCTATAGAAAGAAAGAAGTTGGACTCAATGGCTGTCTACTTCAGTTCAGTTCAGTTCAGTTCAGTCACTCAGTCGTGTCCGACCCTTTGTGACCCCATGAATCGCAGCACACCAGGCTTCCCTGTCCATCACCAACTCCCAGAGTCCACCCAAACTCATGTCCATCGAGTCAGTGATGCCATCCAGCCATCTCATCCTCTGTCGTCCCCTTCTCTCCTGCCCCCAATCCCTCCCAGCATCAGGGTCTTTTTCAATGAGTCAGCTCTTCGCATCAGGTGGCCAAAGTACTGGAGTTTCAGCTTCAGCATCAGTCCTTCCAATGAAAACCCAGGACTGATCTCCTTTAGGATGGACTGGTTGGATCTCCTTGCAGTCCAAGGGACTCTCAAGAGTCTTCTCCAACACCACAGTTCAAAAAGCACCAATTCTTCGGTGCTCAGCTTTCTTCACAGTCCAACTCTCACATCCATACATGACCACAGGAAAAACCATAGCCTTGACTAGACGGACCTTTGTTGGCAAGGACTCTATTTATATGGTGTTCTAGAAAAAGCAAACCAGAAGGACTGGGAAAAGATTGGTGACTGTCAGGGTTGGGGCTGGGAACTGGCTACAAACAGACCCCGGGGAAGTTTTTTGGAATGATGGGTATGTTTGATATCCTGATGGTGGTGCTGGTGACATTGCTGTTATGTCTTTGTTGAAACCTGCAGAACTGTATGCTGAGAAGGGCAAGCTTTACTCCATGTAAATTATACCTTGGGGACTTCTCTGGTGGTCCAGCAGTTAAGAATCCGCCTTCCAATGCAAGGGACCTGAGCTTGACCCCTGGTTGGAGAACTATGATCCCACAGACCTTGGGGCAGCTAAGTCTATGCACTGCAACGAGAGAACTCATAACCCCCAAAGAAGAGCCTACACGGGGGAGGATCCCACTTGCTGCAAGTAGGGCCTGATGCAGCCAGATAAATAAATACTAAAATTATACCTTGATAAACCTGACTTTGATCGAATGTGTGGGATAGCTTAAATCCAGGGAAGAGTCCTCTTCTCAGGTCTAGAAATTTCTGGGTAACCTCAGGAGGCATTTAGATGAATAAGAATCTTAGTTTCAGAAGCTGTAATGAAGAAAAACGGAATGAGGATACCGCTTCTTGTCAGGTAGGGCAGGGAAGATCCACTCTAACCATTCTTAGGACCCAGAGAAGGAGCAGAGAGAGCCTGTTCTGCAAGGCAGAACGCCAAACCTAAGTAGTCACTGGTCTTGCCAAGCTGGGAAGATGACCTCAATTCTCTGAAATGTGACTTTGCTCACTTCACAAGGATGGCCAGGATGGACGCAATGGAGGAAAAGCTAAACCAAGTCAAAGTACGTGTTTGGATTGTCTTCATCTTTGAAGAGAACCAAAACTTTGTGCTCTGTGGCCAAAGTAAACAAAATTCAGGGCTGGGATTCAAGTCCTGCTCCAAGTATAGTAAGTCTACTGTGGAGGGAACACACACCTTCAAACAGCTAACCCAGGGCCGGAACACACTCCAACGTCTGCTAATCTGGCCCATTCGCTGTCAGGACCTGCTGCTCTCATTTAGCCCCTGGGCTTCTCAAAGTGCCTCTCCCTTGGGGACCATCAAGAGCCAAAGATCAATTTCCCTTTCAGCTGCATGAGTCACTGGGAGCTGGCTTTGAGACAAGGCTACGTAGGTTTGGCCATTTCTGGAGGTTGCCTTTCCTCCTGGGGTTCTACCTTCGAGAAAGATGAACTCTGAGCCATCTCCAGGGAAGAACTGGTTCAGGTCAGGCACTATTAGGGTGAGCTGGCAAGCTACATCCTGTCTGGCCTGTTAGCTAAGCCAGCGCATCTGATCACAGTCAGTCTGACTCTTTCAACCTGCCTCTATGCCAGACCGCCCTTCTTCTCTCTTCCCCAAACCCTTTATTTTTGTTTCTTAGTGTTGTCCTTATCAGAACAGATATTCATCAAGCCTTCTGTCATCTATTCTTAACTGCCCATGTACCCAAAGCCTGCAGACACCCTAGGGCAGGGCTGGGGGTCTTGGTGACTGCAACGTGAACCCTTGACTCAGGCCTGAGAGTGACAAGAACTCAGTAAATGCCTGCCGAATAAAGGAACCACAGAAAGCTCGGGGCATGCGCAGAGAAATGAATTCACGAACCAACCCCCAAAGAGACCACCTGATGCAAAGCAGAAAATATCGTTAACTGAAAACAAGACATTTTTGAGAAATCCGCATTTCAGCTTTACCAAAGAGACATTGTAGCACTTGGCCCAAGTGGCATGTTCTATACAGAGAAAATGCAGCACTTATTTCTATTACTCTGAGGTTTACTCTGTAAGTTAAGAAAAGTTAGATGCTCAGCACAGGGTCCCCCACAGCTAAAGACCCCTTTTTTTTTTAAAGAGAGAGAAAGAAAGAAAACAAACAAACAAAAAAAATATATATATATATATATTTTTAAGTTACCAGAAACCTATGTCACTTTTATAATCTAATAGGCCTTCTTATCATCTCTCATCAGTATTTACATTTTAAAATCCAGCTCCTAAGAGAACTACAACTGAGTGTCTTCTAAAGAAAAGAAACACACAAACAAAAACCCAAGAAGAAAGCTTTTGAACAATGAAACTTTAACTGTTTTCGTTCTCTAACACCAATGAGAATAATTCCCTTTTGATGAGATAAATTTAGTCTGAGAGCAAGACAGCCTTAACCCAGCTGCATAATTCATTGGCAGCTTTAATCTTCAGGATGAATATTAGTGTACATTTCAGGTTTTATTGCATTTTTTAAACAAATGATATTTTAAGTTCAAAGCGAATATATCAAGAGCTGGCAATTTGTCATAGGGTTTTCCCTAAAAAAGAAAATCAAAATAACATTCCTTTGGACATTCTGATGTCAACTGGAGACTTCAGAGCAAACGGAGTACAGAAAATGTTAGGTCAGGAAGGCAGATAAACAGAAGTCAACATGATGCAGACACATTGAACAGACAGTCATGATCAACTTTTAATGAGCTGTAAAAGCATGGATGAAACCACTACAACATTTGTGATTGGCTCCACTTCAATATAAAATACAAAGTTTTTTTTTTTTTAAAGAAAAAAAAAACTATGGATGAACTTCCTTCAAAGGATATGCTAATTAATACAAGACACATCTACATGATGCAAAGGGAAATATTTAGTCAATCACTGAAACGGTTTGCCTTCAACATGTCCAACACCCCATGTAAATGTCAAATATATAGGGGAGTCTTTAGGCCGATATTTTGATCTCCGGCAAATTTAAGGCTTAGTTGTCTAGAGACAGAGATTTAATCTCTCTTTGAGTATTAGTTTGGAATCTTTGTCTATTTAGCTGGTATATTTGCATATTTAGTCAAAAGGTGTGAAGACAGGCATACCTTCACAATAGGGCATTGGTTGAATCAGTATACCAAAAATTCCCACATCAACCAGCTCCAACTTAAAACCATGTGCTTTTACCTCAGGGCTTCCTTTGTGGCTCAGCTGGTAAAAAATCCACCTGCAGTGCATGAGCCCTGGGTTCCATTCCCTGGGTGGGAAGATCCCCTGGAGAAGGGAAAAGCTACCCACTCCAGGATTCTGGCCTGGAGAATTCCATGGACTCTATAGTCCATGGGGTCACAAAGAGTTGGGCACAATTGAGCGACTTTCACTCATTCACTTTAGAAATCTATCAGAACCAAACACCTCTTAATACACTAAGGAATCTTTTTAGCTGACCTACACGATGAGTTTGCATGACAGCTAAGTCTTATGTTAATCTGTCTTGACCACCAATAAGGAACTGGCAAAGAATTTTTGCTTCTTAGTCACTGAAATCTTCATCTCCATTTTAATCATGGTTCTTTACTATCATCTTCTTCTCCTAGCATTTTACTTCCTTTTCCCCCAAGTGAGGCTTCCCTGGTGGCTCAGACAGTAAAGAATTTGCTTGCAAGGCAGTAGACAGGTGTTCAGTCCCTGGGTTGGGAGCATCCTCTGGAGAAGTGAATGGCCACCCACTCCAGTATTCTTGCCTGGAGAATTCCACGGACAGAGGAACTGGGCGAGTTATAGTCCATGGGATGGCAAAGAGTCATACAGGACGGAGTGACTAACACATTCACTTTCCCTTAAGTGGGACATCTTTTGAAATAGAAATGGTTCTAGAAGGAGAACAGCGGCAAAGGATTCTCAGATTCCAAGAGGGGATGATTTTGATCTTAACTAATACCAATTGCATCTGAACTTATATTCCTATCTACTCTATAACGGATTCCACGTCCTTATATGAATTTGCTATCTTGACTCTTCTTTGGCTAATAAAGTCTGAAGACTATCATTTTTGGATGGTGCCCATTCTGGCAGACCATTCTCAAGCTTCTTGGGTGTGTAATGGACCCTGGTGTCAAGGTTAAGAACTAATGACCTCCCAGATTCAAACACTTGTATTTTCATGACCATCCAGATTGGAGAAGGAAATGGCAACCCACTCCAGTATTCTTGCCTGGAGAATCCCAGGGACAGCAGAGCCTGGTGGGCTTGCCGTCTATGGGGTTGCACAGAGTTGGACACGACGGAAGCAACTTAGCAGTAGATTGTGTTGGTTACAATAGCCACCAGCTGTATCGACTATTATGGCCTCTTCCTAATGGTCTAGCCTTCAATTAGCCTTCATCCGTAAAACAGCATCCTCCTGGTGGCTCAGAGGTTTGATTATCCCACCCAGGGAAGGGGAAGCTTTCAGGAGAGATTTCTGAAAGGAGAGACCATCAGAGAGCAAACCAGTAGGGATTGTCTCTGAGTAACTATATATGCATTGCAGTTGAATATCATCATATTTTGCTTCTTAATAATCCATCCTCATCTTTGTTAATAACCAACAGATACCATTCCTCAGGATGAATAACTTGCAAAAAAAAATCATTAAATAAAAGTCAGTTAATTGCATTTCTTAAGAAATCCAACTTTTTAATGTTTCTTCTGAGAACAGAGCTGTAGTATAGTCAAAGGATCAATTATCTTTTTTTTTCCTCCTTTTTAAAAAAAACTTGCAGAATACAACATTTTCTTTCCTTAAAGGGCTGCAGACACATTCCCATTTCTTTCCATAAGAATAACTTGAAAAGGATGCAAAGTTATACAGTCGACAATTCACTGCACACAGGCTGCTTTTGATTATATTGCCTCACAAACTAGATACTTTGCTGGGAAGCATAAAAACTGTTTATCACTAAACATTTGAGATTCCACTCAGATAATTTACACATAATTAGACAGAAGCCCACACTTCCGAGCGGCGGCATCACCTCCTCTTTCACAGACTATTCTTTAAGAACATTTTTGGTAGCATAATGAGTATTTTATGAGGATTTGTAATCAGTCGCAACGTAGGTGGGAACAAAGGTGAATTACTCCTCAACACGATCAAATCATTACATAACTCAGTGTGGAATAATGATGAGCTGAGGTTGGCAGAGGTAACCTGCCCAGGTATTTGGAGGTATTAGTAAATTCCAGTCTTTTCCAGAAGCATAGAATCAATTAAGTGATCCCTTGCATGCTCAGTCACTTCAGCCATGTCTGATTCTTTGCAACCCTATGGACTATAGCCTGCCAGGCTCCTATGTCCATGGGGATTATTCAGGCAAGATTGCTGCAGTGGGTTGCGACGCTCTCCTCCAGGGGATCTTCCCCACCCAGGGATTGAACCCAGTTCTCCTGCATTGTAGGCAGATTCTTTACTGCTGAGCCACTGGGGAAGCCCAAGTGATTCTTTGGGCAGAAAAATTTTTTTAAAAAGGAGTCAGCCAAGGAGAGGTACCTCCTACTTAGACTTCCCTACCCTTTGCTCTCCATCAGGGAAAGAGGTTAAAAAAAAAAAAATCAGAATATTGAGAAGGGAGAGAAAGTGAATGGTATTTTCTAGTCACGGAGTCTCTCTTAGTCCTCACTGATGCCTAAGCTCTTTTGTGGCCTAGTACTGTATTTTTCAGACATCTTCTGTCCTAAGACATGATCAAACCTTTGGTAGGAAAAACAGAGCCAACTGCCTGCAAACCGACTAACCATCGCTCAAATATAAAGAGTCACCAGGGAGATAAGAAACAGTAGGGGGTGGGGACAGTATCATCAATTCATTTTAACACAAAGACCAAAGCTGGAGATAGCTCCATCTCTGAATACTGCATCACTCTGCAGCCACACTTAAGAGGTGGCACTGTGTCTAAAGAATCCACCTGCCAATGCAGGAGACACAGGAGACACGTGTTCGATCCCTGGGTCAGGAAGATCCCCTGGAGAAGGAAATGAAAACCCACTCCAGTATTGTAGTCTGGAAAATCCCATGGATAGGGAAGCCTGGTGGGCTACAGTCCATGGGGTCACAAAGAGTCAGACACGACTGAGCGACTGAGCACACACACACGCACTTGTATCCACAAAGCTGAGTTGTCTGGCTTCCATTCGTGGGCAAAGAATTATGTTTTGATTTCTCTTTATGTTGCCTTTCCAAAAAGAGAGGTTCTGTATCATGTGTTTATGCATGAAATGTAAGCAGCTTATAATCTCAGCTATATCCAGTTTATACCATGACACAGCTGTGGATTTATTTTCCCCAGATTATTTACCAGGAGCGTCATCAAGGCCAAGTCTGTAGCAATCCCTGGAGCTGATGCTGATTCTTGGCTTCTGGACCATCGAGACAGCATTCTCTGAGGACTCACCCAGCTCTAAACTAGGCAGTGTGGAAAGATACAGCCTCAGGATGGTCCCTGTGAGGCTGGAGACAGATAAATGGATCGGGATGCTGGTGGCATAAGGAATCAAGACAATGTCTATTAATTTTATAACTACTGTCTTGGGAGACAGTGTGTCCAGAACTCCAACCGTGTTCCCTGTGTCAGCGAAGCTCAACATTTGTACAAATTCAGCAGGCTTTCCAGATCGGGTTCTCCCTCACTCAAGACAGCCAAAAATTAACAACGAAATCCAAAATAAAAACTTCTATGTAGTTATGGAAGCGAACGTGTGCGAGTATGTCAAAAACGTACTTATAAGAACATCTGTGCTACACTTGTTTATGTTAATGCCTGCAAATGATGGTTCCCAATAAAAAATCTGATGAATAAATGAAAGATAAAGAACCAGAAGCAATGTACACGTCTAAAATAGGGAAGTGGCTACGTATAGGGTAAACTGTTTGTATATCTGAATATTATGTAGCCATTTGAAATCAAGTTTTAAGGCACATTTAACAGTATACATGGGGAAAAACTATGGTAGAATGCTATTTGGGGACAGGTTAGTAATGGATTGTGCAACTTCAGTTGTGTGTCTGTTTTCTTCCCTCTGTCCTTCCCTCCCCCTGGCCTTCTTTCCCTTCCCTCCTTCCCTCCTCTCCCTCCCTTCCTTCCTTCCGCCCTCTGTCCATCTGTCCATCCATTCATCTATCTATCCATCCATCCGAAGTATAAGTCCAAGCGCACTGGTTAACGGAAGTCCAGAGTTCTACCTGCTCATCAGCACTGCTCTCCCAGCCCCCTTCACTCCTCCGGGACCACTTACGCAGATTCTTGAGCTTCTTGAAATAGGTTAGAAGCCAATGATCTCATACAACCCTCCAAATCTGGACCATAAGGAAACTCAGTCCCATATAGAAGCTGGGATTCAGTTCACGTTCATGTCAGTACCAAGTTCAGAACACAGAGGTCCCTAATTCTCAGGCATTCAGTGAGTATTTGCATCCTCCGAGCTGAGGAAGCAAATCAGTCTCTTAAGAGAGTAGAGTAGTGTGTGTGTGTTGTGTATGTGTGTGTGGGTACACTTTGTCATTGGATTAAATGTGTGTCCCTGAGCTAGACAGTTAAGTTTGCTGAATTTCAGTTCCCTCAACTGTAAAATGGGGACAAAAAAAAATCACATCTTCTTTTATGAGGTTGTTGTGAAGATGAAATGACTTAATGTAAGTAGAGTTTATAATATTGCAGTACCTGGAACATAGCAAGCCTTCAATAAGCATTAGTTAATTTTATATTTTTTATCAATGTTGCTTCTATCTGAAAGCCTGCTTACATCTGTTAGATAGACAAAGATGGTATCAGCAAAGATCTCAATTGGTTTCTGGAATTTCATAAAGCCAGTGGGAAAATTCCACACTTGGCGTTTTTTCCAGCGCTTGGTGTCATTTCAGAGTGCCGAGATTTAGTTGGTGGAGAGGAGGATCCATCCAGTGTGCAGAAACATTCCTTGGAGATTTAATCAAAAGTATGATGGACTTAAGTAATACTACAGAAAAACAGAAACAATCGATGATATACTGAGGGAATTACATAATACATTTATGTACGGCAGATAATGAAATTAGGCAGTCACAAAGAAAGAGAGAGAGAAAGCAAACGTGACGCTGGGAAATATAAACAGTTTTATGAACAAGACAATGAAATGGATGTGGCGAAAGCCTTCTGAAGCATCTGTGCCCCCAGTGATGGGAGAGTTTTGACAAGACAACCCCCATCCCGTATTTAGAGAGAATGCTCACCTTGCATCAGAACCAAGCCTCACAAGTTGCAAAGCAATTTCTCTGACACTGTCTCACTCTTCCTCGTGAAAATCCTGGAAGGATAAGTGCCTCCTTTGCAGTTTCTCAGTTGAGGGAACCAAGGAAGAAAGAGATGAGGCATCTTGTTCTAAGTCACCAGGCTTCACTGAGGGGGAGCTGGGGTTTGTCCTCCCATCAAAGCCAAATCCCCGGGACTGTTTAGGCACCCAAGGACACCTCAAATGGACCCATTCTTGTTCAGAATGTATGAAAGTGGAATGCTTAGAGAGGAGACCCCACCAAAGCCATCATTCAGATCATCAGTTCCAACCTGAGGGCTGGCCGGGGTATTTGGAGCTAGTAACTAGTAATACAAAGACGCACGTAGTGGTAGATTTCCTCCTCGTGGGCTCTAAAATCACTGCGGATGGTGACTGTAGCCATGAAATCAGAGGACGCTTGCTTTTTGGCATGAAAGCTATGACAAACCCAGACTGTGTTGAAAAGCAGAGATAGGACTCTGCTGACAAAGGTCCGTATAGTCGAGGCTACGGTCTTCCTGGTGGTCATGTATGGTTGTAAGAGCTGGACCATAAAGAAGGTGAGCACCAAAGAACTGATGCCTTCGAACTGTGGTGTTGGAGAAGACTCCTGAGGGTCCCTTGGATAGCAAGACGCTCAAGGGAAATCTTCTTGAGGGAAATCAACCCTGAATACTCATTGGAAGGACTGATGCTGAAGCTGAAACTCCAGTATTTTGGTCATCTGATGTGAACAGCTGACTCATTGGAAAAGTCCCTGATGCTGGGAAAGATTGAAGGCAGAAGGAGCAGAGGGCATCAGAGGATGAGATGGCTGGATGGCATCACTGATGCCAGGGGCATGAGCTTGGGCAAACTTTGAGAGATGGTGAGAGACAGAGAGGCCTGGAGTGCTGCAGTCCATGGGGTTGCAGAGTTGGACATGACTGGGAGCCTGAACAACCGCAACCCAAAGATGCAACAAAGAATGGTGTCTCCATCAGCACCACAGTCTGGGTCACTGACGAGGGTAAACCGGGAGGGGAAGGAAGGAAGGAAGGAATGGAGGGAAGGAGGGAAGAAGGGGGAAGGAAGGAAGGAGGGAGGGAAGGAAGGGAGAAAATAAAAACAAGAGCTGGACCACAGCCCACGCATCCCCCGTGTTGGAGTCTGTAAGCTCCCCACATGCTCCCTGAAACGTCTTAGGATGTGGCTTTTGCCACATCCATTTCATTGGCTTGTTTCTAATACATTTGTGTATGGCTGATAATGAAATTGGGCAGAAGCATCGAGAGAGAGAACAAATGTGACGCTGGGAAAATGAACAGTGGGGGGCATAGGCTGTGACCACAAGCCCCTATCCCCCTTTCTGCCCAGGAGTTTCTCCACTGGCAAGAAGAGCATGAGAATTCCCAGGAAGCCAAAGCAGCAGGAGTGTTAGAAGAGAGGAGGAGGCACCCTGGGGGGCCCAGGGGTCAGAGGGAGAGGGGGGCTCCCAGGAGGAGTCCTGCGATTTTTCCTGAATGAAACCACTTCCCTGTTCAGAAGAAGATCCTAGGAGATGGTTAGTTATGGGAACTTAACTCTTCTCTCTCTAAAAACATGATTGCTTAACCCCCACCCCTGTGAAATACTTTCTCTTAAATCGGTGTTTCCCAGCATCTGGCATGGGAACCCTGGGTGATACGTCAGATGGTCTTAGTTGGTAGTCACAGATTTATTTTTAATCTTAAGTTACTTGCATGGTTAACGCTTCTGTTTATAACATCGGGTTTCTATTTACTGCGGTGCCATAAATACATTCAGATAAAAGCAAATTAATCAGATACTCAGTAAATAATAAAGCAAGCGATATTAAGAAGATGGCCAATGTTATAATGGTGGAATGGGGGTGACTGAAGTGCCAGGAGCCTGCTTTAGAGTAATTTCTATTTGTTTTTAATTTTTTAAATTAGTTTGTATTAGAACACAGTTGCTTTAAAACGCCGTGCTTCTATTGCACAGCAAAATGAATCAGCCCTACATATACACGTATCTGCTCCCTTTTGAATTTCCCTCCCATTCAAGTCACCCCACAGATCATTAAGTAGAGTTCCCTGAGCTATACAGTCGGGTCTCATGGCCTTGCCTGGTGGGCGTGCTTAGTCATCCCCAGCTCCTTGCAACCCCATGGACTGCAGACAGTCAGGCTCCTCTGTCCCTGGAATTTCCCAGGCAGGAAGATCAGGCTCCTCTGTCCCTGGAATTTCCCAGGCAAGAAGACTGGAGTGGGTTGCCATTTCCTCCTCCAAGCTATCTTTCCAACCCAGGGATTGAACCTGCGTCTCCTGCGTTGGGCAGGTGGAATCTTTTACCACTGAGCTACCAGGGAAACCCATACTTCAGTACGCTGAGTCTAACTACACCTTTTAAAAGTAATCATGCTGTAGTAGAGCAATCATTTCACAGTGCTCCCAGGAGATGAAGAGCTCAAAAATGGAAAAGAGAAAAAAAAAAGGACCTCAAAAAGTTTCCCATTGATTTTCTATTTTACACATAGTATTGACAGTATATACGTCTCAATCTCAATCTCCCAGTTCCTCCTTTCCCCTTTGGCGTTCATATACTTGTTCTCTATGCCTGTGCCTCTGTTTCTGCTTTGCCAATAAGATCATGTGTACAAGTTTTCTAGATTCCACATATATGCATTAATATGTGTGTGTGCTTAGTTGCTCAGTCGTGTCCAACTCTTTGCGACCCCATGGACCCCACCAGGCTCCTCTGTCCATGGGGATTCTCCAGGCAAGAATAATGCAGTGGGTTGCCACGCCCAGTATAGGTTATTCAATCTTTGCTTTTTTTTTTTTTTACTTACTTCACCCTCTGTGACACTCTTTAGGTCCAGCATTCCTGTACACTAAAGGGTAAATTTTAAATGGGGAAGAAAAGGCATTCTGCTTGGAGGGTGTTCAAGTTGACTTATCCTCTCCAATGTTCCAGTGTTTCCTAGTTAAGCCTGTCTCTTTGAAGCTAAGAAGATGCTTGTGAACATTCCCACAAAGGATGGAGATCAGACATGACGAAGCACATGCAGATAAGAATGGGGATGGTGGGGCAGAATGTTCAAGGGCCTCCCTCCCCATTTAGGTGAAAAGCACACTCGGAATATGGGCTTGAATCTTATATTTAGCCTCCACTCATGATCCTTCAAAAATGTGCACAATGTAATGCTCTCTATTTCAGGTCTTCTTTGAACTATGATGCAATGCAGCGAAATAAGGCAAGCTTAAATTACCTTGCTGCTTCAGCAGGGCTAATAAAGACACAGGCCATGACTCACAAACATCTATGTCTTCTGAATGGCCTAGGGCCTAGCCCCACCAGGACCCTCAAGCTTCTGCTACCTAACAGGATAGGGAGGGGCTTCCCAGATGTGGAGTTAATTTTAGTTAAAAAAATAATAATGATGATGGTATTGAAAGGAAGGTTTTAGAGAACTGGTCCAGGAGGAGGAGAAAGTGAAGTAGTTGACAAGGAGGGAGAAAGAAGTCCAGCAACTTAACAGTAGATGCAAACTCAAGCATCCTTTGGGATCCACCAGGATCTGAAAATTATTGAAAATGACAGCAGTGAATGTTTCCAGAGCTTCTGTTTATAAAGAGATGGTGGAACCCAGATATTTGTGTAATGGCAACAGATTCAGCATTTCAAGAACAATGTGTGTGTGCTCACTTGGCTCAGTCGTGTCTGATCCTTTGCGACCCCACGGACTGTACATTGCCAGGCTCCTTTGTCCATGGGATTTCCCAGCCAAAAATACTGCATTGGGTTGCCATTTCCTTCTCCAGGGCATCTTCCCAGCCCAGGGATGGAACCCGAGTCTCCTTCATTGGAAGGTGGATTCTCTACCACTGACCCATCAGGAAAGCCCATTCTAA
Organism: Bos taurus; assembly: GCF_002263795.3. Classification (NCBI taxonomy): domain Eukaryota; kingdom Metazoa; phylum Chordata; class Mammalia; order Artiodactyla; family Bovidae; genus Bos; species Bos taurus. The sequence continues at coordinate 6,164,960 of NC_037352.1, read as the reverse complement.
GCACTATTTATATGAAATAAAATAAAGGTGGGCTTTAGGTTGCTTCAAGATGGGCTAGCACTGAGCAACCACTGAATTGAAGGTAGATGAGACTTTGCCCTTGTCTATCTCCCTTATCATTCCCAGGTGTTTTCATTTCTAGTATATTTCTGAACATTCCTTGCGTAAGGGAGAGATTTACTTAGAAAAACTAGGGGAGCTTCTACTTATCGTTTATTTTTCACTCTAAAGCCAGATAGATGTACCCATTGGTCAATCACACATTCATGTGAATTGTTTTAATCAGGTGGCTTTCCTGAGTCACAGCCAGGTGAGAGGGCCTGTCTCTCCCTGGAGGTAAAGAAGAGCTGGAGTTCAGGGAACATGTTTCCTGGGCTAGATTCCAGTAATACCTCCAAATAATTACCAGGTAGCATTCATTCTCAACTTGTAAAATGAAGTTAATAGTACCTACCTCCTAGGATGGCTGCTATGCATGGTAAGGGCTTCACATATAGTTTGCAAGGAGATCAAACCACTCCATCCTAAAGGAAATCAACCCTGAATATTCACTGGAAGGACTGATGCTGAAGCTGGAGCTCCAATATGTTGGCCACCTGATGGGAAAAGCCATCTTATTGGAAAAGGTCCTCTTGCTGGCAAAGGCTGAAGGCAGGGGGAGAAGTGGGCAGCAGAGGATGAGATGGTTGCATGGCATCAATAACTCAATGGACACGAGTTTGAGCAAACTCTGAGAGATAGTGAAAGACAGGGAAGCCTGGTGTGCTGTAGTCCATGAGGCTTCAAAGAGATAGACATGACTCAGCAACTGAACAACAAACAGACAAATTTAAAAGCTGGGGGGGTGGCGGGGGTTAAGGAAGAAGGTAAGAATTTTCACCAGATGGCTCAGAAGTAAAGAATCTACTTTCAGGGAAGGAGACTTGCAGGAGATCTGGGTTCAATCCCTGGTTTGGGAAGATCCCCTGGAGAAGAAAATGGCAACCCACTCCTGTATTCTTGTCTGAGAAATCCCATGGACAGAGGAATGTGGTGGGTTACAGTGCATGAAGTTGCAAAGAGTCAGACACAAATGAGTGACTAAGCAATAAGAAATAAAAGAATACAGGCAGATCTCATTTTATTGCACTTCCCAAGTATCACATTTTTTACAAAGTAAAAGTCTATGGCCACCCAGCGTTAAGCAAGTCTATGGGAGTTGCTTAGCATTTGCTCACTTCCCGTCTCCCTGTCCCATTTTGGCAATTCTCATGATACATTTTTCATTGTTTTTATATTTGATGGTGATGGTGATCAGTGATTTTTGATGTGACCGTTGCAAAGAAGATTATGACTCGCTGGAGATTCAGGCTATGGTTAGCAGCTTTTAGCAATGAATTACTTTCTAATTAACATACATGCATTTGTGGCCCTAGTGGTAAAGAACCTGCCTGCCAATGCAGGAGACTCAGGTTCGATCCCTGAGTCAGGAAGATATCCTGGAGAAGGAAATGGCGACCCACTCCAGTATTCTTTCCCGGGAAATCTCATAGACAGAGGAGCCTGGTGGGCTACAGTCCATGGGGTTAAAAGGAGTCTGACATGACTGAGTGACTAAGCAACAACAGCTTTTTAATTAAGGTATGTGCATTGTTTTTATATATAGTGCTATTGCACATTTAATAGAGCACAGAATTGTATAAACACAGTATAAATGTAACTTTTGTATGCACCGGAAACCAAAAATGTTGTATGACTTGCTTTATTGTGATGTTTGCTTTATTGTGGTAGCCTGGAACTGAACCCATAATATCTATGAGTATCTGTATCAAATAATATGGGCGACGATGATATGAAATGGCATCTTTATAGACTAGCATGATGGGATGTGCACGGTATAAGTGGTTTAACCAGCAATTGCATGAAATCTATTCACACGGTAAAAGGATGCCCATGTCATCAACCCCGAATAGCACTTTTTAGAATTTAGTCCAAGAAAGGAATCAGGAATATAAACAAAGGCTTGCATAAGAGAATGTTCTCTGCAGCATTATTCATAATAATAGTAAGAGAAAGCTAGACCAAAGAACACATTCTTAAATGTCAACGGCGGTGACAAACACTGGTACTGTAGAAAGTTATGGAATCATTAAATATAATTTTGAAACATGATTAATGACACAGGAAAGTGTTTTAAAGCCAAGGTAAAAATGTAGGATAAGTTTTGAAAATAGAGTCTAATATTGCAAAGATACACACACACACACACACACACACAAAACAAACCAACAAGAGAAACATTAAAATGTTAAGCGGGTGATTCCAACTGGATGACAACCTGGACATGGCAAAACTATGGGCACACTAAGAAGATCAACCCTGGCAAGGGTTCGGGAAGGGAAGAACAGGCAGGGCTGCTTTTGTTTAGTCGCTGTGTCCTGTTGGCCTCCTTTGCCACCCCGCGGGCTGTATGTAACCCGCCAGCCTCCTCTGTCCTTGAGGTTCTCCAGGCAAGAATACTGGCGTGGGTTGCCATTTCCTTCTCCAGGAGATCTTCCCAGATAAGGGATGGAACCCGCATCTCCTGCATTGGCAAGCAGATTCTTTACCACTGAGCCACCTGGGAAACCCAACAGGTGGCAGACAGAAGGTTTTTAGGGCAGTGAAAATACTCTGCATGATACTCTAATGGTGCAGACATGTCATGATACATTTGTCCAACAAACCCAGAGAATCCACAAGATGAAGAGTGAGCCACAATGTGAACTATGGACTTTGGGTGATAATGATGTGTCAGTGGGGATTCATCAATTCTAACAAATATACCAAAGTGGTGGGGGTGTCAATAGTCAGGGAGGCTATGCATATGCGGGGGAGAGGGATGCATGAGCTAAATGGGGAATTTCTGTACCTTTCTCTCAATTTCGCTGTCATTTTAAAATTGCTCTAATAAGCTAAAATCATAAAAAAAAAAATTAAGAGGGATTACTTCCGGGCAACAGGCATCTGAGAAGTGATTTTTGCTTTTGCCTGTGTTTTTAAATGTTTTTCAAATGAACATATGTTGTTTTTCTAAGCTGAACATTATTAAAAATGGGTTTAAAGGGTGTGCATGTGTGGAGTGGGAAGCTCTAAGAAGTAAAAGAAGAAAATATGGAATACAGAACCAAAATGCTATATAGTTATTAGCTTTGGATGAGAAAAATGTGAGATTTGAGGCTGGGGTATTCATTCCCAAATAAAAGGTGGATAGGATGGAGCTACAGTTACACAAGCTCAAGTAACATGACTTACTATAGGCACGAGATACCTCCAAACCATGAGTGTAATTTAGTCTTTATTAGCTGCAAAGCACAAGGCCATTGGCAATTCAAACTCCGCTTTAGAATGTGCTGCTTCACAGAGTCTTTGCAAAGAGATGGAGGCACTCCTGAGAATGGGGCAATTTGGTTTGAGGAAGACCCACTGGGTCCTCCCAGGCTGCATGTAACTTTCAAGGCTTTGTTGCCCCAAAAGCCACCAGAGAGAGCACTCAGGAGAAAGACAGCGACCCCTAGCTGTCGTCACTTGCATTTTCACAATATGCCCTCCCCACATAGCACCAAGAGCATACTGTGGAAATACAAATTGCTCCAGTGCTCCAATACTTTGGCCACCTGATGCTAAGAACCAACTCATTGTAAAAGACCCCGATGCTGGGAAAGACTGAGGGCAAGAGGAGAAGGGGGTGGCAGAGGATGAGATGGTTGGATGACATCATCAACTCAACAGACATGAGTTTGAGCAAACTTTGGGAGATAGTGAAGGATAGGGAAGCCTGGCGTGCTGCAGTCCACCGGGTCTCACAGTCAGACATGACAGCTACTGAACAGCAAAGAATTATTTGTTGGGGCTGATATGGGGAAGAAAAATTTCGACCTCTTCTTGGCCTGATGGATCTTCCTATGCAAACCTGAACCAGGGACGTAAGTTTCAAATGGACATATATTAACTTAAAAAGAATACATATATTTTATTTATTTTTGGCTGCACCACGCAGTATGTGAGATTTCAGTTCCTTGACCAAGGATCGACCGTGCACCCCCTGCAGTGGGAGTATAGTCTCAATCACTGGACTGTCAGAGAAGTCCCCCAAATTTTTATTTTATATTCAACTATAGTTGCAACCCACTCCAGTATTCTTGCCTGGAGAATCCCAGGGATGGGGGAGCCTGGTGGGCTGCCGTTTACGGGGTCGCACAGAGTCAGACACGACTGAAGCGACTTAGCAGCAGCAGCAGCAGCATAGTTGATTAACAATACTGTGTTAGTTTCAGTTATACATATACATGGGCTTCCCTGGTGGCTCAGACAGTAAAGAATCTACCTGCAATGTGGGAGACCTGGGTTCAATCCCTGGGTCAGGAAAATCCCCTAGAGGAGGGCTTGGCAACCCACTCCAGTATTCTTGCCTGGAGAATCCCATGCACAGAGGAGCCTGGTGGGTACAGTTCACAGGGTCTCAGAGTCGGCCACGACTGAGCGAGTAACACACAAACACAGGCGAATTATGGCCCAGGAGCCGTATCTGTCCTCATGACTGTATTTGTGCAGCCAATGAGCTAAGCTGTTTTCACACTTTTTAAAAAGATCTTTGATAATTTTATTAGTTCCTCTGAAGAATGAGGAAGGAGTAAAATTTTAGAAGGAAACAAAGAGAAGTAGATGAGGAAATCAAAACTTCTATACTTTTTGTGACTATTAACTCTTTTCAAATTTTACCTCAGCTCTGTCTCCTGAATGTCCATGCTCCATCAATTATCTTTTATCCCTTTCCTCCCTTAACAAGAGTTTTAATAATTCTTTAGCAGTTACAAGTGTTAAGTATATAGTAAGAGGTTAAAAGAAAGATCTTCACAAAATGAAAATATTTGTTTAAAAAACCCAAGAGACTAAAATAGAGAGCTCATAAAGGAGTTTTAAATAAAAAAAGTTATTAATGATAATATTTACAAAATTCTAGAAGAAGAAACACATATACATAATTTTAAAGTGCAAATATAAATTTCTGTATGTACTTGGGCAGAAATATAGTCAAAATATATCATGATACCTGTATATTGTTACAGTCAGAAATAAAAAAAATAATAAAAACATAATGTCAAATAGCAGACTCATTGAATCCAAATAGAAACCCCTTAATTAGTTAAGAAAAATCAAAAGGAAAAAAAAGCCTTATGTCATGAAAATCATATGAACTTTCAATTTCGGTGTCCATGAATCAATTTTTCTGGGGATTCAACCATATATATATTTGCTCACATATTGTCCATGCTGCTTTCTTTCATGCTGCAATTGCAAATCTGAATCATCGTGGCAGGGAATGCAAGCTTGGGAACACCTGGAAAGTTTCCTTTTGGGACTTGACAAAAAAAAAATCAGCTCAGATATTTAATAGCTGTGTGACTTTCGGCAAGACACCTGACTCCTCTGAGCCTCAGGTCTCCCTTTGTAAGCTGGGAGTCATGGGTTTTGTCTTAGGTAGCTGCTGTGAGTTTATTGCAATGCCCTGAAGAAACATGAAATCTGTTTCTCATTTGCTGTGTCATTTGTTTGTACTTTAATGCCCACTGGCTCGCTTTGGGTTTATTGATCTTGTTTTTTTCTCCTGCCTGGTCCTCTCCTACCTTCCTTCACATTTACCTTGTCTTTTTGAAGGAACACAGCCTAGTGGATCAGTGTTTGGGGTCTGGAGTCCAGTAGCCTGACTCTTAGCCTGCCTCTTTAGTTTCTAAGCTTCCTTTCTTTTGCTGGAAAGGGGACAACAACTTTGCTTAGGGTTGCTGTGAATATAAAAGGAGGTAACAGTCATCTGGGCCTGTGCCTGGCTGGGTGGGTGTGAGCTTTTGATAATAAGGAATTAACCAGATCCTCAAGTTCCCTCAGTGTGAATTTCACCCTTTCAGTTTCTTCATTCCTTCTGCTCTCGGCCACTGTTTCTAGCTCAGCCATCCTTGGCAGTCTTGGAGCCTAGACTCAGATCATCCAAGGAATGCTTTATACCACCCCCTAGAGACTCTGGTTTAAACTGGGCTGTTCTGGGGCCAGGCATCAAGAGTAGTTACAGACCCTGAACTGTTCTTACACCAAGTGTGGGTTGGGGATGATGCCTATTGTTATCAGTAGGGAAAATGATGCCCAGATTAGTTGTTAGACAACTAGTGAATACCAGAGTGGACAGTAAGTCCTGAGCTTGAGTTCCTAAGTATGGTGCTATACTTCTCTCTAGAAAGAGGGGCCTTTAAACTTCATCTACTTCAGGAAGGTGCCACGGCTCTGAGCTGGGAGTTACTGCCTTTACAGATTAAGCTTTCCTGTTGGCAGGGAGATAACAAGGGATGCATCCATTCACTTTCCCGCAGCATCTAATTTTTAGCTGCTGCTGCTGCTGCTGCTAAGTCTCTTCAGTCATGTCCGACTCTGTGCAACCCCATAGACGGCAGCCCACCAGGCTCCCCCATCCCTGGGATTCTCCAGACAAGAACACTGGAGTGGGGTGCCATTTCCTTCTCCTTTTAGCTACTAGGTACCAAACAGACTAGGCTGGAAAATAGGCTGCCAATGATAGAGTTTGCTGCCCTAAAGTCTGGGCATCATTGTGTTGGTGGTGGTGATGATGGTGAAACCACAAGCCAAGATCTCTTGAGGGCCCACCATGTATCAGTTCCACTTTATACATCACACACTGCTTCCTTTAATACTCAGCACTCTTGGACAATAGAAGGTGAAGGCTCAGAGTTGCCGAGTGACTCACCCAAATTCACACAGCCGAAACAAGCTAGGGCTAGACTGGAAATCCTGGCAGGCTGACTCTGTCGGAAAATTTATCTTGAGGAGAAGTGGTGACATGATGCCGTTGTCTCTTTCAATTTCTATTTTCCTCCATTCCTTGGGTTGAGTTGTACAAGCCCTGCGGGTCTTGGGGAAAACTTTCTCTGTCCCCCAAAGAGACTCAGATCCTCGTGGTGAACTTTCCTGACCCTTGGAGGGACAGTGAGACACTTAACCAGAGCCCAGCACTTATCCTAATCATGGGACCAACCCCAGAGACTGCATCAGAATTCCCCCTGGGCCTTAATTAGATAGGGGTTCCATAACTCTCAGGCTGGGGTCGATAGAAAAGCAATTTTCCCATTTGGGCTCTCTGAGGACCCTGCTTTTTTGCCAGCCCAGGGAGGTAGCCCATGCATGTGATATACCCCGAGGTCAATAAAAAGCTTTAGAATCCTTCAGGATTGAGTACAAAATATTCTCATTATAACATTAGAGAAACTTGAAAAAAAAAAATAAATCAATGGAGTAATGGGATATAACACCAATTGAGCCCTTTAGCTAGACTCAATTGTTTTACCCACATAGACCCTCTGGATGATGCATAATGGAGATGCAATGAGTTATTCCCTGAAGATGCAGCCTGGGAGATCCAAGGGGAGGTGCAGCAGTTAAACGAGGAGGGGCATGTCAACAGGCATGAAAAAAAAAAAAAAAATCAAAGATGATCTTATCCCCAAAGTCAGAACTCTTTAGGAGCTTCATGGGCGATCTGGAGAGTGGTGGATTTTGTTTATTCCTTTAACTATGGTTGCTGTCATGTTTTAGAGAAATTGTTCGTGGAATTTTAATAACATACACATTGCATTATTTCACCTGTTAATTAAGATCCAGAATGAAGCCTGTCTGGATTACTGAGAAGTCTGAATTGGCAGCTAAAAGGCAAGGCATCTCTGTTTTAAAGATAGCACTGTGTACATGTGGGTCCCCAACTCCCTAACTTTCTCTCCTGCTCAGCCTCTCCGCTCCCTATCTCAGCAACCCTAAGTTCATTCTCTGAGTCAGGGAGTCTTTTGCTGCTTTGTAAATAAGTTCATTAGTATAATTTCTTTTTAGATTCCACATGTAAGGAATGTCATACGATGCAAGGTCCTACTGTGTGGCACAGGGAACTCTGCTCAGTGGTAAGAGGCAGCCTGGATGGGACGGGAGTTTGGGGGAGAATGGATATGTGTATATGTATGGTTGAGTTCCTTTGCTGGCCACCTGAAACTCTCACAATATTGTTAATGGGCTGTACTCCAGTATAAAGTAAAGAAGTTAAAAAAATGAAATTAAAATTTTTAAAAAGGCAATGTAGTCCTATTTCTCCTAAATGCAACAGTGTTCATTAAGCTAACAGCATGTCATTCATTCCATGGTGATCTCGAAAGCAGTTTGATTTGATTGGGGGATAAAAATATTATTCCTTCTCTCTCAAAGCACAATGCTTTGAGGACCTATGTCCCAGGTGTCTGGCTAGGTACCTGCAGAAACAAAACAGAGAATAGTTTTTATTTTTGTGGATCTCGTAAACTATGATAAAAGATAAGCCACACTTTGCAGAAAAACGTGGCAAATCTGGAGAGCGCATTAAAAAGCAGAGTCATCACTTCACCAACAAAGGTCTATAGCGTCAGGGTTAAGGTTTTTCCAGTAGTCAGGTATGGATGACTGGACCATAAAGAAGGCTGAGTGCTGAAGAACAGATGCTTTTGATTTGTGGTGCTGGACAAGACTCTTGAGAGTCCCTTTGAAGGAGGAAACGACAGAACAGGCTCTGTCTTGAAAGCAGGACTCCATCTTGGGCCGGACTGTGGACTTTGAGCTATACGCCCAGTATCTGTGGAAACAGCATACCAACTGGAAAACCAGGCCCGCCGATGGAAGAGCCCCAGGGCTCGTACCTAGACTCTCTGTCGCCTAAAATAATACCCTAATTATCTGTGTAACCGAATAGAATCATAAATTCTATTATGCTTATTGGGGTATGACCACAGGCCTATTTATAATTGTCCACTGTTAACTGCCTAGGCTTAAGGCATATGAATCACAGGTCAACTTTGATTGTATCTTTCTTTTCCTTTGTTCAGACTAGTTTCAGGGAATTTGGGGAGGTGGGTTTGGGCTCATACACTTAGGATATATAAGCTTTTCATAAAAACTGGTCAGGGTCCTTGGCCAAGAGGAGACTCTGCCTTGGGCCCGCTGGTGTAATAAACTGCACTCCACTATCTGCATTGACCTTCTGAGTGAGTCTGTTTCCCCGAACGCGCGGCTACAACACCTTGGACTTCAAGGAGATCCAACCAGTCAATCCTAAAGGAAATCAACCCTGAATGTGCATTGGAAGGACTGATGCTGAAGCTGAAGCTCCAGTACTTTGGGCACCTGATGCAAAGAGCCAACTCACTGGAAAAGACCCTGATGCTGGGAAAGACTGAGGGCAGGAGGAAAAGGGGAAGACAGAGGATGAGATGGCTGGATGGCATCACCAACTCAATGGACATGAATTTGAGCAAACTCTGGAAGACAGTGAAGGACAGGGAAGCCTGGTGTGCTGCAGTCCATGGGGTGGCAAAGAGTTGGACACGACTTAGCGACTGAACAACAAACAACAAATTTGGAGCAAGTAGCTGAGAGTTGGAAATTAGTAAACCAGAGAGGGAATGGGTAATGCCAGTGTACACTGACAGGCAGTCACTTCTCCTAGAATTGCTTGCCAAGCGTCTCATATGCATTAGGCATTTAATACACCAGTATATGAGATTCTTGTTACACAGACATACAATTATGCTTTCTGGGAAAAGGCTGTACTTTAGAAGAACTTTCCTTCCTCCTCATTAACTCACCAGCTCTCGATAAAACATGTGGCACTGTTACTACGAGCTAGCCCCTTGGCTATGGGAGTGATTCATAAACATCAGAAGATGGTCACCTCTCAAGTAAGTGATACAATTTCAGAAACTATAGGCTTGTTGATTAGCGGGGGGAAAACACAGAGTGAAAATGCTGAAATTTAAATTGGGAGATTGGGATTGACATGTACACACGACTAGATATAAAAGAGATTGGAGAAGGCAATGGCACCCCACTCCAGTACTCTTGCCTGGAGAATTCCATGGGCGGAGGAGCCTGGTGGGCTGCCGTCTATGGGGTTGCACAGAGTCCGACACGACTGAAGTGACTTAGCAGTAGATATAGAAGAGATAACTGGCAAGAGTGTACTGTGCAGCAGGGGGAACTCTGCTCGACATTCTGCCATGGCCTATATGGGAAAAGAATCTGAAAAAGGAGTGGACACATGTACACGTCTAACTGATTCACTTTGCTGATAGCAAAATCACAACACAGTGGATCAACTACACTCTAATAAAAACCAACTTCAAAAATGACACATTGCTTTTTATTTTAGTTTCCCCATACTGTGGACTTACACTGGCATTTCTTGTTCCTCTCAGTAAATGATGGTTCAAAGGAATATTTGCATCACCAAACTCAGTGCAAATGGTTGCAGGAGTTTGTGCAAAGGCATGTGCTTTGCGGGTGGGGTGGGTCTGACTCTTTTCAAAAATAAACAAAAGGAAACACAATCCTAGGACTGTGTTATGAACAATTGAAACTCACTCCCTTCTGGTTCAGATCTTTTCAACATTTGTGTTTGGGAGGTGGCGGTGTTTTGGTTGGATTTAAGCCTCTCTTTTGGTTTCCTTCCAGAAAAATGGTGCTAGGGGTAAAGAGCCCACCTGCCAATGCAGGAACTATAAAAGACACAGGTTCGATCCCTGGGTTGGGAAGATCCCCTGGAAGAGGGCATGGCAACCCACTCCAGTATTCTTGCCTGGAGAGTCCCGTGGACAGAGGAGCCTGGGGGGTTCTAGTCCATAGAATCGCAGAGTTGGACACAACTGAATGACTGAGCAGAGCATGCCACAAGCCTCTCTCTGCGATTGGTTTCCTTTCAGCAAAAGAGTCCACCTTTTGGTGGAACTGTATGGCATCAGAAAGCTTCTTGCCCCACTCATAATTCCAGTGTGATGGTGGGAGAGAGGTCTCCCAGTGTCAACAGTTCCTCTCCAGGTGACAGATTGATAGCTCTGGGCAACGGGTTCAATTGCTTCTCGGGAACTTTTCATAAAGCAGCGTTGCTTCATTTTAGCTACTGGCTTTCTCAAAGATGGAGGTGAGCCCTGGTTTGAAGAGGGGCAAGCCATGAAGGGATACACACACTTGGAAAGATAGGTATTATGTCACCAGGGAAACAGGTCCTGTATTTCCACCACCTGAAAACTTCACCTGAGGTGAAGCCAGAGTACAATCTGATGAACGTTAAATCAGAGTCCCTTATTGTCAAGTCCAAGGCAGCAATGCCATCTGTTGGAGGAACCCATTCTTTAAAATACGCAGTCATTGCAGCCACTAACGAAGCTGAGGTCAGTAATGGGGGGATGAATGAGATTAAATGGCCCTAGTAGAATAGCGATCATGACCTCTGCATTTCACTTGAAATTCAGCCATCATGTTAATAAAATAATATAGTACAGGGTAGATCATGCTTTGAGGAGGGCGTGGCAACCCACTCCACTGTTCTTGCTTGGAGAATCCAGTGGATAGAGGAGCCTGGCAGTCCATGGGGTCGCCAAGACTTGGCCACTGAAGTAGCTTAGCACACAAACATGCAGATCCTGTTTTGCTAACACGATATGTAGATCTCTGATAGAAATCTCATACTTACAAGTGAATTACAAACACATCAGGTCTGACATATTTTTACATGTATGTACTATAGTATTTTATAATATACCTACAGTAATCCCTCACCTTGACAAAGAGAGAAACAGAGAGAAAGTCAGAGAGAAAGAAGGTTGAAAAAGACCCATATTGGACATAAGTTAAATAGCATCTCTCAGCTCCCCAAGTTGAGTGTATTTGGACATGAATCTCAAATGTCCAGTCAATAATTTATAGCCATTAACATTTTTCCCTATTATTTTTTGCTATTTTAATATTCAAAATATGGAGACTCAGTAAATTAAAGTGACTAGAATACTTAATCAGAAATGTCCTGGATTGAAAATGCAATTAAGATTTCTAAGGTATGTATATGGACACGTCTGTTGGTTTCCCACTTTTAACTGCACATTCCTAAAGCCTCCCAACAGAAAATAGCTAAGAAATTATGGCTGGCACCTATATGAAAGCTGTGAATTATAAACAGACATTTTCACCAAGAGAATATGGCCAACTGAATTTTTATTTTTCAGCGCAGTGATCTTCGCCTAAAGCTACCAGTTCTGCTGATTACATTAAACATTTCAAATGTCAGGTTTTTGCCGATACAGAATTCCTTCATTAGGGACAGCTCAGCTCTCTCTCCCCGCCCCCTGCTCCGCGAATCCTTCAAAGTGGGAGACACGGTGATGGAGTCTCCTTGTAACCAAATCATCCCCAGCCCAACAAGCAGCAGAATCCAGCCAGAATAGAGGGCCTTCAGATTTAATTTCCTTAGCTAAATGCTTGCTATCAGCAGCAAGAGCCCCCGCAGCCCTCAAATCTTTCCTTCAGATCTGCAGAGTTCCACTGAAATTCAGACAGAGGCGACATCTCTGCAGATTGGGAATTTCCAGACGGTAGAGAAATAACTGTGGTTCCCAAGTAATCAAGGACAGGGCCAAGATGAGAGTCTGGAGTGAAATCTCACCTTGACCCAGAAGTAGTCCTCTTGGTGGATGTGCTGGGGGGACGGAGGTGGACCATGGCTTGGTAGGGCAATGGGGAGGCAGAGGTTTCTAGGTGATCAAGCTCACAGAACTGATGAAGGACATGAAAACCAGGGCGGGCATGGCTTGCTGACAGAGTTAAATCCAGCTCTCTATGGCTGCTATTTCACAGTTTCTGATCAGTGCCTTTTCAATCTGGTGATCTAAGAAATAAAAAAGGGAGTGGCCGAGGGGTAGCAGGTTTCACGAGGTGGCACCATAATTTTACCCCCAGGTGGTGACCTGGGGGTGGTGAGAACCATGCAGGAAAGGTGTGGGTTCCAGAGGTGGAAACGGATGAAGGTTGCTCTGGCTTCCTCAGTCGGGGACCACAGCAAGATCCCCGGGAGGGGAAGATGCTCCCGGTGAAATCTTAATGAGATTTTCTGATCGAGAAACAGTTGGACCGGAAAGGGTTTTCTGAAGGCAATTTTGTTCAGTTTCACAAGTGTTTACATAGGGACTATAGTGTGTGAAGGCAGAGCGATGCGAAGCTCCAGACGCCACAGAGAACATAATCATGAATGATGCCCTGTCCTCAAGGAGAGTCGGGTCATGGTGGAAAGGAGGCAGGACCCGAAGGAGTGAGAGAGGACAAGCCTAGCATGGGAAGGGCCAAGAGAAAGGGGTAGAGGACCTTCCCCAGGAAGTCAGGGAGAAGAGGAGACTTGGGCTTCTAGAGGTCGTGGTTTTTTCAGATCAATCAGACCTGCTGCGGTTGGAACAGAGAAGATGAAAGGACCTACAAGAGCAAGACACCCATGGGTCGGAAGTTTCTGGAGGTGGGTGATGGTTGGCCCAAGATGCTAGGTAGAACGTGAGTCCCAAAGCAACCCCTGTCGCTGACATTTCCATCGGACGACAGCCCTGCATTCTCAGTGGGGCATGGGGTGATTTGGCCCCTCTAGGGGGTGACGGCTGGCTCTTGGTAGAAGGGCAAAAAAATCTTACATGTGACAGTGGTTTGAGATTCTCCAAAGAGCCACTGTTCACAATCAGATACCCAGCACACCCGTGGCATTGAACTGAAGGAGGGAGAGGGGCGACGGGGAAAAAATATAGTCTAGAAAGACTTGTTGGTGAGACGTGTGCATGGGATCATTTCTCAGTCATATCTGACTCTGCAACCCCATGGACTGTAGCCCGCCAGGCTCCTCTGTCCATGGGGATTCTCCAGGCAAGAATACTGGAGTGGGTTGCATGCCCTTCTCCAGGGGATCTTCCTGACCCGGGGATGGAACCCGGGTCTCCCACATCGTGGTGAGATTTTTTACCAGCTGAGCCACCAGGGCAGCCCTGTTGGTGTGGGGACAGCATTGATAACGAAAGATGGAGAAAGACTGGCCGAGTCTTCTCCCGTGACAGCCGCCTTGGTCCATCCAAGAGACTGAAAACGGATTCTGAGGCAAAGCCTCATTGCTCTGGGACGCAAGGTGGCTTCTCCAGAGACGCATGTCCTGACTGTGAAGGTGAGACTTAACATTTATCCTCTCTGAGGCTCTGAGGGCGAGCCGTTTGGGAGACAGAGAAAGGGGGCAGGACGTCAGGGGAACACAGAGGAGAGCCGAGATCAGACCGCCCCCAGCTCCTCTCCACCCCTGAAAATAGGTCATGGATTTACATTTTGTGTATTTATTTTTTAAAGTGTATTTTAGACGCTCACCACTCTCTATTAAAAATGAATGATGGCCTTAATAGCTTATTTTAATTCCAAATTACAAAGGCGGTATGTATCCACTGCGGAAATTTGGGAAAGGCGGAAAGGAGAGAAGGAGACAATAAAATGACACCAATGCATATAATCCCCTCATCCTGAAAAGAAAGCGAAAAAGTCGCTCAGTCGTGTCCGACTCTTCGCTACCCCATGGAATTCTCCAGGCCGGAATACTGGAGTGGGTAGCCTTTCCCTTCTCCAGGGGATCCTCCCAACCCAGGGATCAAACCCAGGTCTTCCACATTGCAGGTGGATTCTTTACCAGCTGAGTCACCAGGGGAGCCAAGAGTACTGGAGTGGGTAGCCTATCCCTGCTCCAGTGGATCTTCCTGACCCAGGAATTGAACCGGGGTCGCCTGCATTGCAGGCGGATTTTTTACCAATTGCGCTATCAGGGGAGCCTCATCCTGAAGAAACACTTTATGATCTTATGATATTTCTGCTAGACGAATAGGGGGACGGCGGACCACACGTGGCTGCTGAACATTCGAAGTGTAGTTTGTGTGCATCAAGATATACTATCAGTATGTAATGCACATTAGATTTTGAAGGCTGAAAAAAAAATTAAAATATCTCATTAATATTTTGTATACTGACCATCTTTTCATACTGTTCATGGGGGTTCTCAAGGCAAGAATACTGACGTGGTTTGCCATCCCCTTCACCAGGGGTCCACATTTTGGCCTCACAGACTTGAGCAAACTCTGGGAGATGGTGACAGACAGGGAATCCCTATGCTGCAGTCCATGGGGTTGCAAGGAGTTGGACACAATTTCGTGACTGATCAACAACAAATACTGACCTCATAGTGAAACGATACTATATGGAATATGTCATTTTAAATAAAATACAGTAAAATGACCTCAACTGGTTTCCTTTTACTTTGTTTAATGCAATTACCAAAAACCTAATTTTGTTTGGTCTTTTATTTTGGTCCCACAGTGCAGCATGTGGGATTGATCTCAGCTCCCCGACCAGAGATCGAGCCCGTGCCCCCTGCACTACGCAGTGGGGAGCATTAACCACTGGACCACAGGGAAGTCCCCTAAAAACTTTAATACTTACCTATATGGCATGTACTGCATTTCCACCGGACAGCACTGGTCTAGACCTTACCTATGAATGCATATATGTATGAATGTGTATATATACACACACACACACACACACACACACATTGGCTTCCCTGGTGGCTCAGAGGGCAAAGCATCTGCCTGCAATGTGGGAGACCTGGGTTCGATCCCTGGGTTGGGAAGATCCCCTGGAGAAGGAAATGGCAACCCACTCCAGGATTCTTGCCTGGAGAATCCCATGGATAGAGCAGCCTGGGAGGCTACAGTCCACAGTCGCAGAGTCGGACACGACTGAGCGACTTCACTTCTTCTTCATACCTTAGCCAATAGATATGCCATGTGCTTAGTCATGTCCCACCCACTGTGACCTGTGGATTGTAGCCTGCCAGGCTCTCTGTCCATGGAACTTTCCAGCAAGAATACTGGAGTGGGTAGTCATGCCCTCCTCCAGGGGATCTTCCCGAACCAGGAATAGAACCCGTGTCTCCTTTGTCTCCTTCATTGCTGGCAGATTCTTTGGCTGAGCCATCGGGGTAGCAACAGATACCGAAGGGCAAATTCTTTTGTAGTTTCTTTTCTACTAAATATAATAAGCTGGACATCTGTCACAGCAATACACGTTTCACTTATGTTTACAGTGAAGACTTAAATGTTAAACAATGCTGCACGGCATGCATGCTAAGTTGCTTTAGTCATGTCCCACCCACTGTGATCCCATGGACTGGAGCCCGCTGGGCTCCACTGTCCATGGAATTTTCCAGGCAAGAATACTGGGGTAGGATGCCATGTCCTCTTCCAGGGATCTTCCAGACCTAGGGATCAAACTCGTGTCTCCTTTGTCTCCTGCACTGCAGGTGAATTCTTTACCACTAGTGCCACCTGGGAAGCCCTTACAGGACTATTAAACCGATCCCCTGTCAGTGAATACTTGGATCATTACCAATTATTCCCATCACCAAGACTGCAATCAACATCCTGGTAACCATATCTTTGCACACAAAGCTTTCACATCAGGGTGGTAATGCAGAAATAGCACTGAGTTTAAGGTCAGGCAATTCCTGACTCAAATCAGTCTTAGCCTTTAACTAACTGGTGAAGCAAACTGTATCTCCAACCTCAAGCGCATTTGCATAAAACAGGAGCAGATTTGTACTTTTCAGCCTGTTGGAGAATCAGAAATGGTATTATTTGGGGCACACTTGAGACAAGCAGTAAATAATAGCTAATACTTTTCAACATTCTAAATAATTTATGAAAAAACACCATCCCTAGAAAGTTATGGACCTGCAGACCCTCACATCACAACAAATAAAGAAACTATAGAAAATGACTTCATATCAGTGAGTACCTGAGTTGAAATCTGAAATGTCTAGACTGTTTGTACAGGCTTCTCTGGCGGCTCAGGTGATAAAGAATCTGCCTGCCAATGCAGGAGACCCGGGTTTGACCCCTGGGTTGGGAAGATCCCCTGGAGAAGGGAATGGAAACCTTCTCCAATGATCCTGGTACTGGTGGTGGAGGAAAAGGCATCCGAGTTGCTGAGAAGCTGGCCAGAGAGGGGTGATGCTAAAGATTAGGCAAAACGGGCAAGGACAAATTGGCAGGTGATAAAAGAAATGGATAGGATATAAGAGCAGTCAGACAGGGGAAAAAAAAAAAAACCTTCCAGAAAAGACCTGGAGGTGAGAGTACCTTTCAGGTCTGGGGGGAGCCATGTGGTTAGAAGGGGAGGGATGGTGAGAGTTAAGGCTGGAGAGGTGGGTAGAGTCCGATTCTGAATACCTTGAGGGAGCTTAGACTTGACACTGAAAGCCGAGAAGAGCCTTGCCTGGATGCTAAACAAGAGGGCGCCGTGCAAAGCACCCAGAGGAGAAGAATGAGCCAGAAGCCAGAGCCTGACACTTTCTACTTTTTCAGCCTCGAGGCCACAGGTATTGACATGAGTGTCTGAGCAGCTTCTCACAACAGAACCAACTGAATCATTTGTCCATTTCACCCACAGGGATGAACCTGCAGATGGGGAGGCTGCTGTGAACCACGCTCTCTTTGGTCCTGGTCCTTGCTCCTCCCAAAGAAACAAGGCAAGCGGAGGACAGACTGTGCCCAACAGAACTGTCACAGTGCGAACAGACTGACCTGGATATGTTTGCTGAGTCCAGCAACAACACGGAGTTTAACAAGTAATTATAAGAGAGTAAGCAGAGAAGAGGGGGAGGGCGCAGAGCACTTATTTACCCAGAGCACTTATTATCAGAGGTTAAGATGGTGAACTTCTTCTAAAATGTGTGCACACATATTTATAACATTTACCAAATGTGTACACACACACACACACACACACACACACACACACACACACACCCAGCGAGGGCTCTAAGAGTATGGCTCTGCCAAATATGGGAACAAAGTTACAACAGTGAAGAAAGTTGCTTGATCTGAGGCCAGAGACATGGGTTCAAATTTCTGATCAGACACTTCCTACTATGACACTTCCTATTACATAACTTTAGTGCAAAATGACTTAATTTCATCTAAAATGGAAATAATACTAGCTAACCTAAATACCTCTTGGGTTTGCTATGTGACCCAAATTAAAGAAAGGAGTTCAGTGGAAAAGATCAGCTCTGGTACGTATACACAAGCTGATTCACGTACACATAGCTGACTCACTTTGCTGCACGACGGAAACTAACGCAACATTGAAAAGCAATTATTTTCCAAAAAAAAAAAAAAAAAGATCAGCTCTGAAACAATTTCATCATTGAGTCAGGTGGGCAACTAAAGAGCTCACACCACACCCAGAGCATCTAACAATTACCAAAGCCTAACAGTTCATTGTGATGTTGGCGTCAGCCCTGCTTTGCCAGATCTAATCTTTAATAGGGGCTTCCCAGGTGGTCCTAGTGGTAAAGAATCCGCCTGGCAATACAGGAGACATGAGATGCGGGTTCAATCCCTGGGTCGGGAAGATCTCCTGGAGAAGGAAATGGCAACCCACTCTAGTATTCTTGCTTGGAGAATCCCATGGACAGAGGAGCCTGGTGGTCTATAGTCCACGGGTTCACAAAAGAGTCAGATATGACCAGAAATCTAAATCTACAGATTCTTGATTTTTCAACATTGACACCACACTCAAATGTGAAGCCACCAGAAGGCAACAGAGCACAAAAATAAAGTCTGCTTTCAGCCTGAGATCTCTGCTCTAGTCAAAGGCACAACTTTTTCTTTCAATTATCAAACACTGAATGGTGAATGTTTTCCAGTTAGCTCATGAGTTCTATTCACACTTACTTTCAAGTTAGTAGAGGGAGGGATTGAAATTCCAAATTCCAAATGAATGAAAAGCAATAAAAAAGAAAAAGAAAAAAAAAACTTTCAAGGGAGAACCAGTGCCTTCCTTCTTTTTAGTTAATAAAGGGAAGTTCTCATATCTGGTCTCTGAGCTAGAAAATAAATTCCCTTCTCTTTCTGTTCTAAATTCCAAATCCAGTGGCCATGTCTCCAGCATCTTAGAAAACACAATCCTCCACTTTATTTATCACCACCCAATATTGTACGGGTTTTGTATTTTCCTTTAGGAGTCTCTTAAAAAAAATAGAAAGCACAATCTGTTTGTAGGGCATATACTAAGTTAACCTTAAAATGCATTCTGATGTACATTAGGTACCGACAAATACTGTTTGATTCTACTTAAATGAAGTACCTGGAATAGTGAAATTCACAGAGTCAGAATCTACATTGGTGGATGCCTGGTTGAGGGGTGAGGAAGTGGGGAGGGGGAGTGGGGAATTAGTGTTTAAGGGGGACAGAGTTTAGGCTAGGAAGGTGAAAAATCCGAGTGATGGATGATGGTGAGAGTTGTACAACAAGGTGAATGTACTTAGTGCCACTAAACTGTAGAGTTAAAAATACTATGTTTAATTTTATGTGACTTTTACCACACACACACACAAAAAATTTCAAAAAAAAAAAAGAGAGAAAGAATCACTCAATGCTCCTGGTTCATTAAAGGCAGAAGAAGAAGAACTCCAACCTCTTGAAGCTTGATTCTTTGGCAGAATGACATAAAAGATGAGGCCCAGCGTGACTCTTCCTGGTAAAGGCTTTCATACACAAGTGCCCTGGCTGCATAAACATTCTGAGAAACACAGGGTGATATTCTTTCACAGCCAACTGGTAAAAGGTATTTTCTCAGCGTACTCAGAATCAGCTCAGAGTCTGGGAGGCTGGGGTATAGAATCTGAGTCTTTGCCTTCAGGCAGCTGACTCTCTTGGAGGGAAGGGAGGAAAACCAATTAAGTAGAAGAACATGTAAGTACAAGCAACCGCGGCTGGGGGCGGGAGCTGAGGAAATAAAACAGCTTCCTGGAGAGGCTCAACCGGGAAGATTTTCACTGAGAAGACACACACGAAGAAAAGCTTTTAATCATCATGTCTCCAGAGCATGGATGAGCCATCACCCGCGCATGCTCAGTTGCTATGTCCGACTCTTTACGACCCCACGGACTGTAGCCCGCCAGGCTCCTCTGTCCCTGGGATTCTCCAGGCAAGAATACTAGAGCGGGTTCCCATTTCCTCCTCCCTGGGATCTTCCCAACCCAGGGATCGAACCCGTGTCTCCTGCCATCTCCTGCATTGGCAGGTGGATTCTTTTCCACCGAGACACCTGGGAAGCCCTGATGGCCATCACTATATGATAAACATACGCATCTCTTTCTCTCAGGTGATTCTGTAGGATTGTGCCCTAATAGCTAATCCACAAATGTCTGCTAAGTGAAATCATACTTTTTCTTGCCATTCAGAAACATCCCATTTGCATTTTAAAAATTAAAAATAGAGACACAACTCTCGAAAAAAGAAATTAATATAAGACATGAAGAGGATTTTCCCAGAAGAAGAAACATGATTGGTGTGAGAACATGCAGAAGGGGAAACAAAGGCAAACTAATAGTTATTAAATAAATGTAGAGCAAATAGGTTCTCTATTTTGCCAAACTGGCAACTGGAAAGGAATTTTGTAACACTGCTCTTCATGATTAAAAGAGATTTGGGGACACAGTCTCTCTGAAACACTCCTGTTGAGAGTGTAAATTGGTTTAACCTTTCTGAAAAGACAATTTAACAATGTGTACCAAAAGGCTTAAACATTTGCATAACCTTTATTCAAGTATTTCCACTTGTAGGGACTGGATTCAGGGGAATTCCTAGGTGTGATTAAGAGATAGACACAGAGCTGCCCAGCACTGCTCATTGTCTGTGGTGTTACACCAGAGCATGAGATCTCAGCGATCGGGGACTTTGAGGGAAAAAATGAGATCTGGTACCCGTTCAGTGGTTTACCCTTCAGCCCTTATGTTACTCTAAGCACCTTATTTTTGTAGAAAGAAGCTTTATGTAAAGAACAAATTTTTACACTATATATATATATATATTTTACACTATATATATATATATATCCATGCTTACACTAAAAGTTTGCATACATATGTACAGTTGATACACAATGGTGGAACAGTAGGGGAGAGAGAGAGGGAGGGGAACTGCAATATTAGAGAAATCCTTTCTCCTTGGGGATGTCGGTAAAATTGACCCAGAACTCCTATTTCTTTGACCTTGGGGAGTCTTAGGACCTCTCCAGGTTTCTGCAAATTCCCAAGTGGCTTTTGTTTCCACTGTCTTGTCTGCGCTCCGAGCTCTTCCTATCATATTTGTTACCTATTTACTGCACCCTTTTCAGGGTCTATCAAAAAACAAACAAACCAAAAAAAAAAAAAAGAAGCAAAGGAAAAAGAAATAAAGGAAAAGGAAAAAGAAAAATAGAAACAGGCCCACCCTTGAAAAACATTTGAGAGCACAGCAAACTTGCCTGAAGGTTTAGAGTCACAGGCGAAGGTTGGCCCTGGAACTGTCCTCTTCAGCTTCAATTCCGTCTGTTGTCTCTCCCACCTCTCTCACCCTCTCCGCATCCCCTGTCAGTCCAGATCCTGGAACTCTTCACTTCCCTCCTTCTATTATACAGAGCTCTGTGCTCTCTGGCTCCCACTCCAGAACACGCAAACTCACAAAATCAAACCTATCCACAGATAAAGGGCCTTTCTCTGAACAGGATACAAACCTCCTCTCTCTTCTGGAGGCAGCTATACATAGCAACCCCGCCTTGTTCCATACAGGTAGATGAGACACATATATTATAAATAGATGACAACTGAGCTGTTACAAAGACCACTGTCATAAATAGCATTTTCTTGGTACATCTATATCTAGATATATAGAAAAATAAATGAACTATAATGTCAATGCCCATTATCTTTGGATAATGAGTGCCAAGTGATTCTAATTTTCTTCTCTGTGCATATCTGCCGGGTTTCCAGATTTTCTATTCTACCAATATAATACATGGGTATTGCCTTTGTAGGATGGAAGGAGGGGTGTCAAAAAGAAGTTAGCTCTCCAGAAAGAAGACATGCCTGGTTCTGGTGGGGAGATTGGGCCATGACTGAAATGACAGATAAAACTGTTGATGGTGGCTGAAACTAAGTCAAGCTGCTTCTAACTCAGCCATGGAAGCCAGCAACTGTGAGCATGGAAGTCCCTGTTGATTCAGACCACATTTTCTCCCCAAAGCTGAGAAGATGCTGATCGAATGTATTTTGATGCCCACATATGACGTCCTGCTAAAAAGTGCCTATAACTGTGAGGAGTCACTGACACCATCCTTTATGAGCAGGGAAGGGAGGCAGCATTGAATAGGAAAGGGGGCATGGATTTGGGGAACCATCCACGTGTCAGACACCAAGTTAATGCACTGTAGGTCTTCATTTCTAATGGTCACAAGGACCCTCCAACAGAACTAGTGTGATCATCAAATGTCAGACGAGGAAACCAGGGCTCAAAATTGAGAGTTCATCTCTCTCTGATTAATTCACCTTTTCTCCAAATCAGGAGTCATTCTTTCCTCAAGAACCACATTCAAAACACTTAGACAGCTCTGAGTTTGCCCCCACCACATGATGAAGACGTTCAATATCCTGAATTTAAAGACTACATTTGCCACAGTCTGTGACAACTAAATTAGAGATTCATAATAATAACCAGTCCCTGATGTGTTCCTGTGCTCAGTCACTTCAGTCATGTCTGACTCTTTGTGATCCCATGGACCATAGCCTGCCAGGCTCCTCTGTCCATAGAATTTTCCCAGCAAGAATACTAGAGCGGGTTGCCACTTCCTTCTTCAGGGGATCTTCCTGACCCAGAGATTGAACCTGGCTCTCCTGTATTGCAGGTGGATTCTTTACCAGCTGAGCCATTGTAGGAATTACACAATTGCTATGTCAGGATAAAATTCATTTCAGTATGACTCATGAGCGTAGAGCTGTTTTAACATAAAACTAATTTTTAGGTTCATATAATCTTGAAAGTGTCATGCATTTGATTTTATAGAAAAAGTAATGTTATCGTTGTTAGTAATTTCAGGTAACAATTGTTGAACATCTATTAATGTACCTAGCTCTTAAAACCCATTATATTGTTCAATTCTTAGCTGATGGTAGAAAAACTCATTCCTGTCCCACCTTCAGAGTGTTCTTCCCCATCCTTGGCTGTGGGTGTGTCTGTGTGACTGACTGTGGCTAAGATGGGCCAGCTGGTAGCCAGTGTGATGTGGCCAAAGGCTTGCAGGTACTTGTACAATTGGGTTTGTTCTCATATGCTTCTCCCGTCACCACGAGAACACTCCTGAGCTGGCCTACTGCTTCTGGGAGGAGGTGTGGGACATATGGGCCAGAGCCCTTCCCAAGCAGAGCCCCCTAGATTAGCAGCTGTTAGGTCATCTGCAGATAGAAAACTAAGTCCAGCCTAAACCAAAGTTCCGGCGGTACTCCAGATACATGAGCTAAAAAAAAATGCTTACTGTTGCCTGAAAGTCGGATTTTGTGATTATGAGGTAGCAAAGGACACACGCTGTTTCCTAATGAGGAGGCATTGTTCTCATTCTTAGTTTAAAATAGGAAACCAAAGTTTGGGGGAGGTTATGTAACTTGCACATCTAGTGGATGGCGGAACTGGAGTTCTGTTTTGACTCGGAAATAAAGCCTTCATGCCGAAGCCCACTTTGATTAATCAGACAGCCAGGCACTGAACCTAATATTTAATGAGCACTTACTGTGTGTGAGGCACTGTCCGTGGTGCTGAGAACACAGTGGCCACCACAACAAAAACCCATGAACTTCAAGGATTGTATTGTACCGGGGAGGACAGAAAAGGGACCAATGATTTAAATCTGAGTGAAGAGGGAGAAGCAGGTGACCATACAGGCTGACACCAAATAAATGAGCAAGAGTGAAGGTTCTTGGGTGCAAATAAATGTGTTAGGTTTATGGAAAAGGAAGCAGACCATGGTGGAGAGTGTAATTACTCTGGAGAGAAATGAGATCGAGGCTCAGAACCTGTGGACATTAAAAAAGGAGTCTTGATTCAATTCTGATTACAATGGGAAGCCACCAAAAACTTACAGATACAAGGGGAAAAAAAATACATTGGTTATCATTTCAGAACAATCTCCATGGCTGCTATACCATAGACAGACTCTGGGCAGCAAGGCTGGAGATGGGGAGATGGGGAGATGGGGGAGGGGGACTGCTGAAACTGTCCAGGTGGGGGATGGTTGGTTTGCATGGATGGTGGCTATGGAGAAGCTGAGGATTCTTTACAAATCGCATCTCAAATTCAAAAAAGCCATCCTAACTTCCCTAAATCTAAAATAGACTTGGCTTCAGCACGCCTGAGCAAAACATTTACCAGTTTAGGGACCGAACCAAATTGTGAAAAAATCTCTCAAAATATTTGCTTAGAGTAAAACGTAAAAACACACTTAGCAGTTGTGAATTAGTCATTTGCCAAAGGTGGGTGATAATTTATGCCACACTTGTAGTCGAAAAAGAAATTTACATTTACACTGAAATCTATACATTTTTCTTTTTTTTTTCCCCAAGGATGGGCTAATTGTGTTTGCTGAATTGTTTCAAGTTGCAATGGGCTGGGAGATTGGAGTATCAATTTGCAAGGCTATAGGGATTAAATTAGATAAACCCAAAGGGAAAGTAATTGGTGAATTGGGAAGCATTGCCTGAGTGTATGAAGTACTGTCTAAGGCGCTATAAAAGATTAATGGACAGTCAACTTGAAGTTTAAAAAAAAACAAACAAACAAACGCCAACTTAACTTTGATCCTGAATATCCTTAAACTAGTAAGCAAATGACTTGCAACACACAAATAAAAATATAAGACTCTACACATGTGTCTACCTGCTTCAGCCTTGGGATAGCACGCCAAAAAATTAATGTGCTACCACCATTCAAAAAAATTATAAAGACCAGATTTTAAAATATTGTTTCTTTTTTCTGATTTTTTTTTGGAATGTGAAAACCTGTTTTTAATCAAAATGTTCTCTCGTGATCTCTAATCAGTGACCCAAAAGCACACGGACTCCCTACAGGCGTGCTTTGCTTGGCCCAGGTAAGGTATAAAGAATTACATCAGAAGTTGAATTTTTAAATGAATAGGTTAAAAGAAACATTTTTAGACTTTCTTGGGGGAAAAAAAATCAGAAAATCTGGTGTATTTCTGTGTCAAAGTGCATGCTGGAGCTAAACATCAGCCTTCAGGGTCAAATGAACCTGATTTCTCCTCTCTGTAGTCATCCCTCTAGACCCCTCCTGTGACCGCAACCTGAAGCCTCGGTAGCTTTCCGGTTAGCTTCCCACGTGATACGACATTTTTCTTACTATAAAGGAATGTCTAGCCTTACCCCTATCATGGAAACTAGACCGGGACAGCCACATGCTTTATGACACCCAGGCTGTCTCCTTCAGATAAAGTCACTTCCCAGCTCCTAGGAGGAAACTGCCTGAGAAGCGGAGAGAACCCCTGAATAACAAGCCAGAGATCTGCAGTGTTCAGCGGTGACTTCCGCTGAATATTCACGACAACCAGAGCCCGAGGCCAGCCCAGTTGTGTGCTGATTAAAGTACCCTGTAGCGACGCAACCCAAAGCGGTGGTTGGCCCTGATTCTCATGGAAGCATGCCAAAAATACACTCCCACTTAAGAAAATTGAATATGATCTGTGCAAAGAGGATGGCCCAACTCAATCTCAATATGACAAGGAGTAACAGAGCTGTGCGCCGAAGCGGCTTGCTCAAGGAAAAGGTTCAGCCTGACCTGAGAAGGTGTATCTTCGGGATTTGAAGACCCAGAAACTTTGCAAATCAAGATGATTATAAAGACTAAAGCATAGTTAATATAAAACAGTAGGATTTGGGGGTTTCCCTGGTGGCTCAGCAGTAAAGAATCTGTTTGCAATGCAGGAACCGAAGGAGATGGAGGTTCAGTTCCTGGGTCAGGAAGATCCCCTGGAGGAGAGCATGTCAACCCACTCCAGTATTCTTGCCTGGAGAATCCCATGGACAGAGAAGCCTGGCGGGCTGTAGCTCATAGGATTGCAAAGAGTCGGACATGACTAAGGCGCCTGAGCACACATACATATACCATATTTAATTCTTGTGACTATTCCGGCATCTTGCTAGAACACATTCTGAAAAAGAGATGAAAGCTACATTTCCACAGATGTGTGCTTACTCTTACATTTTTTTTTCCCCTAAAAGAGACACCCATTGATAATAATGTTGCTGTCTCAAATTGAGCCAGAGAATGATGGATGAAACAGAAAACAGTTTTAATATACAGAATTCCTCGAAGACAGTGTGGGTTTGGTTCTGGTCCATCAAAATAAAGCAAGGCGTGTGACGTTTTTTAGTTTGCCAGTACATATAAAACTCAAGTTTACACAATGCCATAGTGTATTAAGTGTGTAATAGTATTGTGTCTAAAATTACAATGTGCATATCTTAATTTGAAATGCTTTATTGCTAAAAAGGCCTAACCATCATCTCAGTCTTTCGCAAGTCATAATCTTTTTTGCTGATGGAGGTTTTAAAACATTGTGAGCATAACCAAAATGTGGCACAGACATATGAAGTAAGCAAATGTTGTTGAAAAAAATGGCACCCATAGGCTTGCCTGATGCAGTGTTGCCACAGACCTTCAGCGTGTAAAAACTACAATATCTGTGAAGCACAATAAAGCAAAGCATAGCAATACAAGGTATGCGTGGATAATTTTTTTTTTTTTAATTTTTGCTTTTCTGGGCATACCATGTGGCATGTGGGAGCTTAGTTTCCCAATCAGGGATCAAACCCTCCACCCTCTGCATTGGAAGCATGGAGTCTTAACCACTGGACTGTTGGGGAAGTCCCTAATGATTACTTTTAATCTTGCTGAGAATGCGAAGACCACTTTGAGACATCGACTTAAAAGCTATGAATAGTCTGAACAAGAAGAAGGAAAAGCACATTAGGCACTCAGAGTTTTTTAACCTGACTTCAGAGGGTCTCCTGATTCTAACATTGAAATTACAACCTTTGATCACGTGAAATCCAAGAACAGAGCATTATCGCTAAAAATAAAGTATATGGAGTCAGTTGCCTGCCATTGCCTCTGGCTCAGCTGCACTGTGTGTGAACAATCTGAGCCTCGATTTTCCTCATCTGCAAAGCAAGGAAAATGTCAACCCATAACTCATGGGCTTATCTGGAGGATAATTTGAAACTTGAATTCAAACCAAGGGCTGGCATGGTTGCGGGTACGTGGCAAGAGATTGACAAATGTTTGCTGAGCATTCACTTTCTGATTTAGCAATGGCTGTGTGAAAATTTTCATGAAAGTCTTCAAGTGTATTTTATATTGGCATTCCTAACATTTTAAGCTCACCACAAAGACAATACATCATTTTACTATTTATATTTAAAAAAGATTGCCAGAGCTTGACATTCTCAAAATCAAGTCACAAGAAGAGGAGGAAGACAACAGAAGAAGGAATAAGTTAAAGGTGGTAGAGAGGAGGGGAAGTTATAGCCCCACAGGCAGGACAAGAAGCATCCTTTGCACCTGACCACAGACCCCCAATGATCTCAGCGGCACTTTCCATAACTGGCCAAGACAATCAGGTCTGAATCAACAGATCAACCATTTGGCTGAGCTCTTCAGTTAGTTCTATCAGACAATGAGTCGGTCCAACCATATCAGCCGTACACGTGGCCAAAGCCTCAATCAGAAATCCGGTCCAACTGGCCGTGGGGAGGCCAATCAAGAAGTGTTAATGTCTGAGTGAATTGACTGAGTGCTGAGCATCCTCTCAGATGTTGCTTCTGATGGTTTGTTCGGCTTTTTTCCAACCCGGGGCCAGGGGACCTTCGGATGCCCGAGCTGTGATGCAATTCAGAGCATCCTATTTCTCCAGTGTATGCGGATTGAGGCACATGCTATCCGTGGATTCAGCAACTGGTAAGATGGGAGAGCTCCTGTTTCCTGTACCAGGCAGTCCTTCAACCCAGATGGGCAGCCTCTCTTTCATGGGCAGTGAGTTCTAGAGCTTCCTGTGGCCAGTGAGCCTTTAAAGAAATGTGATGGGACAGGGTTCTGTTTGGGGGAGTAGGGTACATCCAGGAAAAGGGGATTAGGAAGCTCTCCAGCATTCCAGTCATTCTTTTCATGTCCAGATGCTGGGAATGCTTTTCCCTGTCTGCATTTTGACACATCTCTTAGCCGCTTTCTGCCTTCTGCATCATTGTTTGCAATACATTTTGCAAAATAATCAATATGTCATAGATGAGAAAACTAAGGCTCAGAAAGTTCTAGTTAATTGCCCAAGGACACACAGCTGTTGCATGGCACAGCCCTTGTGTCAGCTGCAAAGGTATCTGCTTTTCCCATGATAATATGCCATGCTTGTTATTAGTATTCATTTTTTCATTTATTTTATTCAGCCATTGGTGTGCAATCATGTCCCTGAAAGCTGGGTGAATGTTTTGGTCAGTCCATTGATAAACCCATCCTCTGTCATCCCCTTTTCCTCCTGCCTTCAGTCTTTCCCTCAGAAAAGTCCTTCAGTCTTTTCTTAAGGACTTCCCTGGTGGCTCAGACGGTATGGCTCAGACGGTAAAGCGTCTGTCTACAATGCGGGAGACCCGGGTTCGATCCCTGGGTCGGGAAGGTCCCCTGGAGAAGGAAATGGCAATCCACTCCAGTAATATTGCCTGGAAAATCCCATGGACAGAGGAGCCTGGTAGGCTACAGTCCAAGGGGTCGCAACTGAGCGACTTCACTTTCACTTTCAGTCTTTCCCAGCGACAGAGGATGAGATGGTTGAATCATCACCAACTCAATGGACATGAGTTTGAGTAAACTCGGGGAGATGGTGAAGGACAGGGAAGCCTGGTGTGCTGCACTCCATGGGGATGCAAAGAGTCAGACACAACTTAGCAACCAAACAATTGATAAACTACTTATAAAACCACAGTTTCTCTGTTAGAGTATATATATATATATATAATATACATGTACATGAGTGTGTTTGTATGTGGGTAGCAGTGAAGGAACAGTGGTTCTCATGTTGCTGGGGCAGGGGATTCCTTCCCCTGACATTTGGCAGTGCCTGGAGGGACTTTTCTATTGTTATGACTGGGTTATATGTGATAATAATAATAGCATACAATGGGTAGAGGCCAGGCATGTTGCTAAACATTCTACAATGTGCAAGACAGACTCTGCTCAAAAAAGAGTTCTCAATACAAAGTATCAATAGTGCAAAGGTTGAGGAATTCTAAATATATATATGTATATATACACAGAGAGAGATACACATTTTTGTATACATATACTTGTGTGTTTGTAGAGTTACACATCACATATATTTTATATACATACAACCCACCAATATAACTGTGTACATTATATATATGTATTTTATGTACACATGTATTGTCTATCAATATCTCAATATCCATATCTATCTGTCCATATTAGGAGAGAGAGAGGAGGAATGTGGAGATGAACATAGGCATGCATAGTGTGTATAAATATATATCGTTGTTGTTTAGCTGCTAAGTTGTGTCCAAGTTTTGCAACCCCATGGACTTTATAGCCCACCAGGCTCCTCTGTCCATGGGATTTCCCAGGCAAGAATACTGGAGTGAGTTGCCATTTCCTTCTCCAGGGGATCTTCCTGACCCAAAGACTGAACCCATGTCTCCTGCACTGCAGGCAGATTTTATAGTACCGAGTCACCAGGGATGCTCATAAACGTGTGTGTGTGTGTGTGCGCGCGCATGCTCAGTCACGTCTGTGACTCTTTGTGATCCCATAGTCTGTAGCCTGCCAGACTCCTCTGTTCATAGAATATTCTCTCTCTATATATAAATGTATGGTGTATGTGTGTTTGTGTGTAGGTGTACATACAATTCAGTCTACCCATTTGTACTGTTTTCCAGGTGTGGATTTATTCATAATGCAGTCTTTCTGAAGACATGATGGAAGTAAAGAACAGACATACATTTTCTTTACTATAACTTCCAGATACAACAAAACATTGTAAAGAACCCTCTTGCAATGCCCCAACCCAAACCAAATCCATCAAGATCCCTGGCATACAAGTTTTTGCTATGAAATTGTACTAACTTTTGAAACATCCTGCTCAAAAATATGTTAGTCATCTGGAATGAAACAAAGGCTTTAATTAAACAACTGCATGTAGAAACTGGAATGCATAACCTGCCCAGTGAACTTCAAATTCCCTAATGCTACAGGGAATCACTGGCTTTTTCCAAAATAGTTCAAGGGGCCAGGAGGTGATTCGATCCTTAACTGGGCCACACTCAAGCTGAGAGGAATTAAAATAAATACCAGCATTGAAACAGAAGTGCCCAGACTCAGTTAATGAGTATGAGAACTCTGTTGCTCTTTGTGTTAGAGCGGGGGTGATTTGTTTTGGAATTCTGAACCATCAGTCCTCTAGTGGGTTTCTCGTGTTCAAAATGCAACAGATACTTCTTTCTTGGCCCCTTTAATGTGAAAAGGCAAACTGATATAAATACTAAAAACTCTACTTCATGATAAAAAAAATAAATTCTTTCTCCAACCCAAACCTCATGGCTTCATTTTCATCATAGCCAAAACTGATATTGCTATACGTTAAGGCAATTCTGAGACAAGGTGTGAAAAAAAGCAAAAATGTCACATGAAGAAAAATATTTTTGCCTCTTAAAAACATTTAAAGTAACTTCTTTATCAGAATAAAAACCTTAAGAAAACAATATTCTTATATAGAAATTAATATAACATAACATACTTAGGTTTTAACATACATGTTTCACACACATAACATGTATCAAATGGAGATTTAAAAATAAAATGCCAGTGCTTTAGCTTCCCTGGCTCCAAAATATGAATGATGATTTATAAGTATGACTAAATATTTTATGGAGATCACTGAATTAATATATGTAAAGCAGTTGTCTGATATATAATGTTCCACAAATTTTTTATTATTATTATCATTATTATTATTAATATTAAACCTTGCAGTTTCAACAAGGAGGGAGCTTTGGAATTCCATGAAAATTAAAATACTAGTCGACACCGAGAAATTTTTCCTTTTAGCACATTGAGCCATATGGACTCAGTTCAAGTCATAGTTTCAAGTAGTCAGATGAATATAAATGACATTTATTTCCTTCCTGCAAGCCATAGGCCCCATTTTTATTCTTAAATGAATTATTGCTGATTCAAAGGAACACACATAAAACCTCAGCACGTTTTAATAAGCTAACCATCTATATCAAGGGTTCGGGATAGTAAAACACTCAAATCTAAGACAAATACATTGTCACAGTCTTAAAAGAGGGTAATAGTGCCTCTAAACAATGTTTTCTGATTTCATCTTTTCTTTCACACACACAGAATGAGCTTGACTGGCCACTGAAGGCATTTTTTTAAGCCTTCACCCAGATGATCTTCTTTTCCAGAGATCATCCCAAAGTCCCTACATAAAAGAAAAAGTTGCCCCATGGTGGTAGCAAACCATGTGTTTTGGGAATGCCAAGAAAGAAGAAAGGGTGGTGGAAGGAAATGCATATATATCTTTGAGAGATTTAGAATTTGGAAGATGAGGAAGGTGGGGAGAACACAGAAATGGGGTTCCCTAACAATGTGATTCTTGGGCCAAGGTTAGAAGGACACGTGCACATGTGTGTGTGTGTGTGTGCACTTGATTGCTTCAGTCGTGTCTGACTCTTGGCGACCCCAGGAGCCCGCCAGGCTCCTCTGTCCATGGGATTCTCTAGGCAAGAGTACTGGAGTGGGCTGCCATACCCTCCTCCAAAGGATCTTCCCCACCCAGGGATAGAACCTAGGTCTCCTGCATGGACAGGTGGATTCTTTACCACTGAGCCACCAGGGAAGCCTAGAAGGATGAGGGAGGTTCATCTAAAAAAGAACAGTGTAAGTGTTCTGGGCAGAGGAAGCAGCCTGTGCAAAGGCCATGTGGAGGGCAGGAGCAGGTGTCTTTCAAGAACTTACAGAAGGGTAGTTGGTGCCAGGGCAGAAAGCAGGCTTTCTTTTCCAAAGTCACACACATGAAAACAGGCAGAACCAGGATATTAAGCAAGTGAGTCCAACTCTGGAGTCTGAATTATTAGCTTTTTTTTTTTTTTTTTACTTTTCTTATTCTATTCTGCTTTAGGCTAATGAGACTTGTAGATAGAAAACAAATATGTAAATGAGTTATAATCTGTGCAGTATTTAGAGCAGTGCCCAGTCCATAGACTGAGTTACATAAGGATCCATTTATACTGTATTATTATCAATGTTGTGTACAGAACAGGAGTTTTCCAGGTAGCTCAGCAATAAAGACTCCACCTGCCAATTCAGGAGACTTAGGTTGGATCCTTGGGTTGGGAAGATCCCCTGGAGTAGGAAATGTCACCTCACTCCAGTGTTCTTGCCTAGAAAATTCCATGGACAGAGGATCCTGGTGGGCTTCAGTCCATGGGGTCGCAGAGTCAGACATGACTGAGCATGCCCACATGTACAGAACACTTGATGAAGGGCATGGCCAAAGTTTATTCTGTTCTCTGTTAATCCATCCAAATGCTGAGTAGATGTGGAGGAAGGAAGGGCGGAGGGGCTCATGGTCCCAGCTGGACCTGAAGACCAGTGTACCACTGTCTTCTGCAGGACAGGGCAAGTACCCAGATACCAGATGGGGGGAAGCTATTTTCAGTGATGGCGTCTGGCACACTGGCTACCCCTCTGACATTTGTGTTGGCTGCTGTGTGGCTGTCCCTGGAAAGTCTGGGAAGCAGCTGGCCCTCCCCAAACCCCACCTCTCCGGAATCTGGCTGATGAGTGAGACAAGAACCTCTTCTATGGAAAGTGGGTTTGCCTCTCCCCAAGCCAGCCCTTCCTAGGTCCACCTGGTATCAAAACCACAATTCAGAAAACACCTTTCCCAATAAATACTGAAATTGGCTGTCCTTAAGAGAGAGCATTTACAGGAGGGCCATGAGACAGGCGATTGGCTCGTGTATGGTGCTGTTCTACCAACAACAGGCGTACGAGAGAAAGAAACAGACTTTTCACCACCCCTCTCGCTCCTGTGTGCTTCCGATGGCCCTGCTGTTTGCCAAGAAACAGATATGGGGACAAATCCAGATATGACGGCCAGAGCCTTCCTTAGCCCCGACTGTCTTTCCAATAGACGGCTGAGTAATTCAGGGCACTGAACACCGTGCCGTGCCTGCTGTGGCCGAGGGTTTTAAAAATAGAAAGTCACTCTATCAGTTCTACAAACGACGACCAAAATCCACATAGAAGATCAGTACTGGGGAAGCAGACTGCAATAAGCTGCCTTACAAAGGGGAAGATACTCCCACTTTAAAGATAGCAGCTCATGAGATTACAAAAACAGATGGGCAAAATGCCAACAGTGGTATTTTCAGGGTGATGGGGTGGCTGCATCTGGGAGCTCCAGAGCAGAAAGACATTCTGCCAGATATTACAGCAACTGAGAGAGGAGCTGGTGGCTGCGTGCCATGCAGTCTTGGAACCACTGCAAAGAGGTTATACGACTTCAGACACTACAAGAAGCGGGGAATTGCTATACTTTTTGCATATGTGACAGTCCCCTCTCCCAAAATCGAGTTAAAGCAATATGGTGTTAAATAGGTCCTATTAACTCTGGTTCACCCTGAATATGGACTATCTGGGCTCCTGATTAGATATCCCTGATGGCTCAGATGGTAAAGAACCTGCCTACAATGCAGGGTTCGATCCCTGGGTTGGGAAGATCCCCTGGAGAAGGGAAAGGCTACCCACTCCAGTATTCTTGCCTGAGAAATACCATGGACAGTCACAGGAGCCTGGTGGACTACAGCCCATGGGGTCGCAATTCACACACCGCTGAGCGACTAACACTGTCACACACAGAGATCTAAAGTACAACACTTGAGTTTGTGCTTTGATTTTTGAGTTATTAAATCTGAGAAAATGAAGGCTTAAGAGGAGCGTTGTTTAGCTGTCCAATATAAATCACAAACAAGAAAAGGCTTGAGTTTCTGAGATGCTGAAGAGTGGAGCTGAGTCCAGATAGACAAAAGCCAGGCTCTTTCTGATCTGAGGGTTTATTTAAACAAGATGCTCACATTCTACCTAAATCCTTGCTGTTACTAATCAGCTGCGGTGCAATTCAGAAAACACCCTTCCCAATGAATATTGAAACTGGCTGTCATTAAGGGACAGCATTCACAAGAGGGCCGTGAGACAGTGATCGATATTCATATGGATCCGCGCTGCCTCATTGATTAATAGCCTTCAAGTGTAAAAACTGGAATGGTGATAATAAAGCATTATTTTTAGTGCAGGGTGACATAGGGCATTGCTTAGATCTAAATTTTCTTTTTAATTGAGCAATTTTTAATAAATAAATTGCCAGGAAGGAAAATGGGAGGGCTTCTCTCCATCCTGAAACAGGATATTCTTTTTTTTTTTTAAACCATTTTTTTTTTTTTGCCACACTGTGCAGCTTATGGGAATCTTAGTTCCCGGACAACCCAGACTGGGGATCAAACACGTGCCTCCTGCCATAGAAGCAAGGAATCTTAACCATTCAACCACCAGGGAAATCCCAATAGGATATTGGCATCTTAATGCCACACAAAGGGGCCGCATCGTATTCATTTCAAAAAAGGTTTGTTCATCAGCTCAATGAGTGAAAGGCAGTCTAGTAGGCAGTCCCCACCCTTACTATGCACGTTTCCATTCCTAATACATAAGTGCAAAGCTACAAAAGTTCAAAGAGTGTTGCAAATGACAAGCTTCTCCTTGTTAGTTCACAATGTCTGCATTTCAGAAATGAAGATCTTCCAACCGAAACGGGTTGCTCCTGCATCTTTCTATCCTCTCCTTTCAGCTCACTCTGCCAGAAGCTGCTCCCTTGGCCTCTTGGGTGCAAAGCCTGATCTAAGCCAAGAGCCAGAAATTCCACCGAGGACGGTCAGGCTGGTTCCTCGCCTTTGCTGAACTTGAACAAGTTGCTGACTTCCTGTATCGCCCATCTTTTAAATGGGAAATGAAAATGTGTATCCCAGAACTCTCCTCTCCTAAGGAATGCCAACACTGTAAAGCACTTTGAAAATATATGACGCCAAATGAATGTTTATTATTAGTGTGACTGCTACCGATGTGTAGATTTATATGCCTCTTAAAGAACCTTTCCTGCTTTACATTCTTCCTTCCAGTGAAGCATGTCTTGTGAAGAAGAATTCCACCCTGACACTTTGACTTGCCTAGCAAAAACTCATTAGACATTCCCTTTTTCAGACTGCAGCGGGAGAAATAAATTTCTTGGATCCAAGCTATAGCTATAAAAGCAAGTCTACAATAGGTCTCTGAAAATGGAATTGGGAGATGTTCGTGAATAATTCTCATGGGATGTATAAATTTTCTCTCTATTAAATGCTAAAAAACATCCATGTACCAAAATTGGGTGCCTTGCTTTTTTTTTTTGGAAATTGAAAATGCCTTTGAATGCAGTCTATTACTGGCTTCTGATTTCTCCATTCAGGTCAAGGTATTTGGCAGGGTTTGGTGAGATAGCAAGTTTGCTGTTTTTCTTTCTGCATTATTATTATTATTATTTTACAATATGCATCTAGAAAACTTCATTTTAAGTGCTGACTATGACCCAGAACATGATGTTTATATATCAGGTTGAGAACAAAGGCTTGAGGCTGTGTGTGTGTGCTCAGTCCTGTCTGACTCTTTGTGACTCTATGGATTGTAGCCGGCCAGGCGCCTCTGTCTGTGGAATTTTCCAGGCAAGAATACCGGAGTGGGTAGCCATTCCCTTCTCCAGGGGATCTTCCTGACCCAGGGATTGATTCCGAGTCTCTTGTGTCTCTGGCATCATTGGCACGTGGATTCTTTACCCCTGCGCCGTCTGGGAAGGGGCAAGCTTGAGGCCATCCCCCTTCTTTTCTGGGGATTGGACTTAGTACTAGCTCTACCTTTCACTATCCGAAGATAGCTAGTCTTTCTCGTCTTGTGGTTTTGCTGGCAAATGGATAGAACCAAAAGCAAGTGAATTTCCCGTCCTAGTTCACTCTTACACTTCCATGCTATATGTACCATGTTTTATATATATATATACACACATATGTTATATGTAGTTTAGCTTGCTAGAAGCTAAACCATCAAGGAGTTAGTCCCCCCCCCCTTCAGAAGGGTCATCTTTTATTGATCTGGGAAGGCTTTCCTTCAGCATAGGAAAACTTGTGGCATGTCACAACTTCATTACCATGACCCACATATCTGACAAGAGTATGTATAGCTTTTAGCCACTCAGTCACGTTTGACTCTTTGTGACTCCATGGGACTATAGTCCACCAGGCTCCTCTGTCCATGGGATTTTCCTGGCAAGAATACTGGAGTGGGTTGCCAGTCCCTTCTCCAGGGGATCTTCCCAACCTGGGGATCGGACCCAGGTCTCCTGCATTGGCAGGCAGATTCTTCACCATCTGAGCCACTAGGAAAGCCCAACAAGGGTATAGGGCAACAGAAAATCCTCTTCTGAACAGAGCTGAATGCCATGGAAACAGAATAAGCATCCTCATGGACTAATTTCCACACTGCTCCTTTCTTCATGATCCTCTGCCTCCTTGGGGGTAGTCTCAGTTTTGCTGAAACTGGAATGTATCAAAATAGAATTCAGCATGTTCCCATCTATTCTCTTAGGACCAGCCAAGCCAGTCAAGATGGAAATTTGTCCATTGGCTAAACAGTCAGGAGAGCTCCCGTTGAGCAGTGATTGACTTTTTGGCTAAGCTCAGCAGAAAGGAAGCTTGTGGTCAATTAGCTTTTCCCTTAATAGGATTGTGTTGGGCAAAATAAACTAGAATAAGAAGTGGAAGGGGAAACTGTCATTTAATAAATTCTCAAATATTGCCAAGTCTGCCTGAGACATACATAATAAGTAAAAGAAGGGTTCAAAGTTCATCAGGCTGTCACCTTGTGCTAAAGTCACTCCCTGTTGAAAAGACACAGCCTGGAGAAAAAGAGGGATATCCAAAAGGCAAAGCATATGTGTATACCTTTAAGCATTCCACCAGTGCATACTTAAAGGCAAAGCAGAGTTTGTAGAAATTTCAGGACTATAATAATGATAATTTCTACACATGGATCTCATTTACCAAGCTCTGATGGGGGGGCTTACTTTATATCAAGCACTGTGTTAGTCAGCAGAGCTGTATTCATGAATAAGACAAAGAAAAAATAATAAATCAGTTAGAGAACAAACTTATAGTTGCCAGGGGGGAAGGACAGGAGGAAGGGATAGTTAGGAAGGGAGTTTGGGATGGTCATGTACACACTGCTATATTTAAAACAGATAACCAACAAAGATCTATTGTATAGAACATGGAATTCTGCTCAATGTGGCAGCCTGGACGGGAGGGGAGTTTGGGGGAGAATGGATACATGTATATGCAAGGCTGAGTCTCTTTGCTGTTCACCTGAATCTATCACACCATTGTTAATTGGCTATAGTTCAATATAAAAGTCTTTTTTTTTTTTTAATTACAAGTGGTAAGAAAAGTTTTGAAGCAATAAACAGGGTGCCCTGGCAAACAATACAGAAGTTGTAGTCACTAGCTTGAAAAGGGTGGTTAGAGAAGGACTAATTTTTTCTATTTCCAAAAGTTCCTTTTTCTTTAAAATTTTTATTTACTAGGCATATACTCAGATGATCATAATTCAAAAAGACAGATGTACCCTGATGTTCATCACAGCACTGTTTACATGGAAGCAAATGTTCACTGATAGATGAACGCATAAAGAGAATGTGGTACATCTATACAATGGAATATTATTCAGCTGTAGAGGAGATCTTTGGAGAGGTGACTTACAGCTGGACCGTGGCCAGCTTGGGACAGTCACCACCAACAGGATGAGAATGAGGAAAAAAAGAGATTAATTTAGGGAGGTTGGCAGTAGCCAGACTTTGAGGGTTTTATATGAAGGTGGTTGGAATTAACTTTAAGTGCAGGGGGGATTTTAGGCATACATGCATTCTGGGATGGACTCTTTGGCTGCTGGGAGAAGAATCAAGTGGAAGCAAAGGGAATAGAAGTAGGAAACATACATATTACCATATGTCAAACAGCCAGTGGGAATCTGCTGAATGACTCAGGGACCTCAAACTGGTGCTCTATGACAACCTAGAGGGGTGGGAAGGGGTGGGAGGGAGATTCAAGAGGGAGGGGACATAGGTACACCTATGGCTGACTCATGTTGATGCAGAAACCAATACAATATGGTAAAGTCACTGTCATCCAATTAAAAATAAATAAATTCTTGAAAAAAATTTAAAAAAAGAGTAAACAAACAGAAACAAGTAGTAGAGAATGCAGCTCTTCACAGCTGTCCAGGAAAGGGCAGTGGCACCCTGACTGATGCGGAGATGAAAAGAATAATAATTGTTGAGAAACAGGGGACTAGATCTGATAAATTTGCTCAACATGTGGCAGCTAAGTTCCTTATATATGTTATCTCAATCTTCAAAGTAACTCTATTGAGTAGGAATTATTTGAGTGCCAATGTGCATACGGGTGTCTTGGAAAGTGCATGGGGTTATATGTTCCTTATTTATTAAGCCACTAGCAGCTTCCAGGAACTATTAGCTTGTCTGAACCTTGCCATCACACAAAGACATAGGCAACTCTTGCCCTTCTAGCAAAAAAAAAAAAAAAATGTGGCTCATGCAAGTTATATATTTCTCCTTTGGCTGCACCCTAGGTCTCTTTGCTTTTGTTTTTTAAATAACTATTTAACTATTATTTAATTTAATTATTGGGGCTTCCCTGATAGCTCAGCTGGTAAAGAATCTGCCTGCAATGCAGGAGACCCTAGTTCGATTCCTAGGTCAAGAGGATCTGCTGGAGAAGGGATAAGCTACCCACTCCAGTATTCTTGGCCTTCCCTTGTGGCTCAGCTGGTAAAGAATCCGCCTGCAGTGTGGGAGACCTGGGTCAATCCTGGGTTGGGAAGATTCTCTGGAGAAGGGAAAGGCTACCCATTCCAGTATTCTGGCCTGGAGAATTCCATGGACTCTATAGCCCATGGGGACGTAAAGAGTCAGACATGACTGAGCAACTTTCACTTCACAATTTAATAATTAACTTTTTATTTTAATTAACATGAACAATTCAGTGTCGGAGCCTTCACAATGCTGTGCAACCACCACCTCTGTCTAGTTGTAAAATATTTCATCATCCCAGATGAAAACCCCCTAGGCGTTAAGCAGTTTCTCCTCACCCCCATTCCCATTGCCCCGGGCAACCACTAATCAGCTTTCTATTTCTATGGCTTTATCTAGTTTGACCATTTCATATAAGTGGGATCATACAACGTGTGACTTCTCATGTTTGGCCTCTTTCACGCAACATCATGGTTTTGAAGTTCACCCATGTGGTAGCGTGTCAGTACTTCATTCCTTCTTAATGACTGATTCATATCCCATTGTGTGTATAAACACAGTTGGCTTTTCCATTCATTCATTGATGGACATCTGGATTGCTCCCAGCTCTTGACCCTTGTGAGTGATGCTGCTGTGAACATTCATGGACAAGTATTTGTATGACTTTCTGTTTTCAGTTCTTCAGGGGTATCTACCTAGCACTGAAATTGCTGATTTGTAGGATAATGCTAAAATGGCATATTAAACTTCTTGAGGAACCCCTTTTTACCTTTTGAGTTCAGCTAGGATGATGAGTGATCTGGATAGACTAATTGCCCCTAGAGGCTGCAGAGTAGTGGGCATAGATGTTATCCCATCAGTATCCTTATGAATTCACTAATACTGTAGTCACACTAATCACCGTAGTCCACGTCTGACTCATTCTGCACATGCCTAGGTACAAGACCTCCTATCACTCTTTGTCCAGAAAACAAACACTTTCTCACTCCCTGGGTCGTTCTGTTGACTGGATGGGAGGTGGACCTATGGGAGTCTCTTTGCTACTACGTGGACAAAACCCACGTGACCCAGATAACCACACTTAGCCCATACTGAATTCTGAAAAAGGAGATCACGAAGAACATTTTCTGTTTTATCAAAAGGCCCCTGGTGCTCAGAGTGTTTGCTCAGCTTTCACGGGAGGTAAATCCTGATTCTGCAACTCAGAACCAAGTCTTTTGGACCCCGTATCTCCAAAGACCAGGACTGGTTGCCTGGGGTCTCAGAGGGAAAGCAACTTTGGCAAGAGCAAACTCGTTTTCCTAAAGTGAGGAACTATCAGGTAGGTCTAGGAATAAAATGACCTGCCCTGTGCAGTATCGATTCTGCTGGGTATAAATAGACTGAAGAAAAATTGGGGAGAAAGTTTTAAGTCCAGAGAGCAACACTGCAACAGTTCAGACTCATGCTGGCTGACTTCAGGGATCTTAAGGTCACTTTTTACTCCAAGGGGCTCTCTCCTCTATCTCCAGAGCCTTGACTGATTTTCAGGAAAAAGTTCCTGAGTGAACACAGCAGAAGCCGCTAGGAGAATTCCAACTTCATCGCTTGGTTTGGGTAATAAAACCAACCCAGCTTCCTGTCCTACTGACGGGGGGCCGAATCTGCCACGCCGCACTTCGCTATGGCCTGCTGGGTCACCTCTTCTCCGTAACAAGCTGATCCAGTACTGATCTGTGGATCTGAAAGTCAGGCTGGTAAATCGGTTCACTGTGAAAGCGGAAATGTTGAGCCAGAACGAGGTGTGAATGCAGAAATACAGACCTGTCTCCAGCACACATAAGAGTAATTACTGTATTATTTTCTGCCTTGTCCTCTAGGTCATGAGCCCCAAGGGAAGAGGCTCTGTGCTTCTTTTTGCTTACTTCTTATTTCTCAAGTGGCTCATACATTGCCTGATACAATGACTGATTCCCAGCGGGGGAGGGAAAAAATAGCGGAGTAAATGAATGAATGGAGGAGAAAAGAAAGGCATGAAGAGGATATTTTCTCTTAATTTCTCTTCCGTTCTTTCCTTTTCATCTCATGACACTAATATTTTCAAATATCTGTCTCTGAATAATGGAGTCACCTACAAAAGATAAGAAAGTGTAACCGGGCCATCTCCATACGTCCTTTATAGGGCAAGTTCCAACACATCATTATCTTTAAGGTTAATGTACAGAAAGCTTAGCAGTTTCATTTCATTTTTGAGGAAATTTGGACCATCTTAGGGATTCATCAGTTTAGGGGGAAAAAAGTACATCTTTGTGAACTACTTTAGTATCTTGCAGGAGATTGCAATGAATTATTGGGACATTGCAAGGTTTAAGACTAATGCTTTCTGAAGCATGAAAGAAGTAGCTGCAGCCTTTTTTTCCCTTTTTATGTTTAAATTACTTTGCTTCTTACTTGACTACTTTTTCTGACCTTTTAGAGTGCTTCCTTCTTTATATTTCTCCTTGAGCTCCTTAACCATTTCTTAAAATAGTTTAGATACATCTCTCATGAGTTCTTCTTTCTTAGCCTTCTGTTTCCCATCCTTCCCGCT
Organism: Bos taurus; assembly: GCF_002263795.3. Lineage (NCBI taxonomy): Eukaryota > Metazoa > Chordata > Mammalia > Artiodactyla > Bovidae > Bos > Bos taurus. The sequence goes on along the minus strand of NC_037352.1, from coordinate 6,123,595 downwards.
CAGCTTCTCCTGACTTGACCCTTCCATATAAAACCTTGCAATATTATTATACTCTTTGCCCCACTCCATCCATCTTTTTCTTTGTCTCCCAATGCAGTAGGTAATATGAAACTATGGATCTATAAAACACTCACTTCTCATTTTCAAGTGAACATGAAGTTACAACCAAGGGGTTCTTTTTTTTTAATCCATTTTCCCCCAAAATGAATATAATGGGAAATTTGGTCACTTCTACTTAACCTTTTGAACATTAAACCTTTGGATTAATGTTATTCATGTTGCTCTGCTCTGAGCTTTGACAGAATCAGTCAGTTCAGTTCAGTTGCTCAGTTGTGTCTGATTCTTTGCGACCCCATGGACTGCAGCACGCCAGGCTTCCCTGTCCATCACCAACTCCCAGAGCTTGCTCAAACTCATGTCCATCAGGGAACAGAACACAGGGAACCAATAAAGTGCAGAGAGAAAAGAAGATTCTGAGGATCCTTGCACATTAGGATCTGCATCAAGTCTCCACTACTTTATAGCTGTGTGGTCTTGGACAAATTACTTAAAATTACCTCTCTGCTTTCCACTTTCCCCATTGGTGAAATCTGGTTGCTATTACCTACTTCAATGAGTCATCAGGGAACTTAAATTAAATGATAGCACCTATTTAGAACTCCCACACAGCAGATACTCAGTTAAGAGAGTCCTAATGATGATTTAGGCTTTGAATCAGCAAACTTTTATTGAACTCTTTTGATAATGATGGTGGGAGAGGGAAATGAGAAGGAGCCCTTGATTTCCATCCTAATATGTGAGTTGAAGAAGGCTGAGTGTCAAAGAATTGATGCTTTTGAACTGTGGTGCTGGAGAAGACTCTTGAGAGTCCCTTGGACTGCAAGGAGATCAAACAGGTCAATCCTAAAGGAAACCAGCCATGAATATTCATTGGAAGGACTGAGCCTGAAGCTGAAGCTCCAATACTTTGGTCACCTGATGCAAAGAGCCGACTCATTGGAAAAGCCCCTGATGCTGGGAAAGATTGAGTGCAAGAGGAGAAGAGGGCGGCAGAGGAAGAGATGGTTAGATATCATCACTGACTTAATGGATATGAATTTGAGCAAACTCAGGGAGACTGTAGAGGACGGTGGGGGGAGCTGGTATGCTACATTCCTGGGGTAGCACAGAGTCAGACACGACTTAGCAACTGAACAACAAATGTGAGTTACAATCACCAGTGGGTTTTCCATTTTATTTTGAGGATGACTAAAATCTCCAGCTCTAACTGGTTATAAAGTGTTGTCTGGTTATAAAGTATCATTCATCTATAAAGTATTTAATGGGAAGTTACTTTGTGTTCACAAACAACAGTGAGCCAAACGAGATGCAATGCTTGCTCTCCTAACTCATCTGTGCTGTGTCCCCATAAGGCAGTGATTCTCAACAAGGTAAATTTGCCACCAGGGCACATAGGTCAATACTGGTTTTCACAACTGTATGGTATCCGCATCTAACGGCTTGAGTCCAGGGATGCTGCTAAACATCTGTTCAAAAGAACCCCACAACAAGAAATCATCTCACTGTGGAGAAACCCTGCTATAAGGGGAGGATCAGGAATGTGAACTAATCCATCATTAAGGCAAGGAGTGAAAACACCCAAGACGGACTTCATTGCTTTGGGCTCTCCCAAACGCTAAGCTGTAATTATGAGATTAGAGTTCCTGCAACAGCCATGGGTAGGAAAGGATTCCTGGGCATGGAGGCTAGGGGGTGTGGCTCAGCCTGGGGGCAGGGGGATGGACCAAATGCCCTCTGTGAGTGCCCTGTCTGTGCCCCCTGCTGCAATGACTAGCCTGGGAACACTTGGGTGTGCAGCTGGCAGCCTTGGCTGTGCAGTTCAGTCAGTGTTGTCGGACTCCCAAAGCTGCCCCCAGGGAACCCGCTGTGTGTAGAGAGCTGCAGAAGTAGCACTTCAGTAGAGATAGTTAGATAAATAATCCTGAATGAAATTGCATGTTTTTAAGTGCTTTATTAATACGGTTGGGTAGAGAGCATGCTAAATTCCTACATTGTGGAGATGAAGGTTACAAGAAAGGGATTATGTGAAGAGAGCTAAATGAGAGGGGGCAGGGGAAGAAAGGAACAAGCAAAGGCAAATTTCTTCATCATGTGTGTGTGTGTGAGAGAGAGAAAGAGAGATACATAGTGAGGATGGAGATGCATGGATGTAGATCTCATGGTATATTTAGAGACAGTCCAGGGGATGCACTGACACAGTGTTTAGGCTGCAATGTACAAGTAAGTGACAGGATACTATTACACCAGGATTTGGAAACTCAAATGCTTCCAGTGCTGAATAGTTTCCATAAAAGACTGAAGCTGGCCAGGTGGAAATCCAGAAAGCATGCATTGCCAGAGGGGACAACCATATCTCAACTCCAAGTTATTCGTTATCTTGGCGGGGTGGGGGAGAAGCCAGAAATTCATATTTTGATGTGAAATGCTATTTGTTAATCACATACATGCACACATCACATGAGCAAAAAAAAAAAAATTTTTTTTTAAAGATTCTGTCTGTAAGTCATGAAGTCCATTTGCCTGTCTGTGAGCCTGAGTTTGTAATCTCCTCAGTTCAGTTCAGTTCAGTCTGACTCTTTGTGACCCCATGGACTGCAGCATGCCAGGCTTCCCTGTCCATCACCAACTCCCACAGCTTGCTCAAACTCATGTCCATAAAGTCAGTGATGCCATCCACCATCTCATCCTCTGTCGTCCCCTTCTCCTCCTGCCTTCAATCTTTCCCAGCATCAGGGTCTTTTCCAGTGACTCAGTTCTTTGCATCAGGTGGCCAAAGTATTGGAGTTTCAGCTTCAGCATCAGTCCTTCCAATGAATATTCAGGACCGATTTCCTTTAGGATGGACTGGTTGGATCTGCTACTTGGGTCTTATTTTAATGATGTAATTTGTGTATTTATTTATTTACAGAGAGGAATATATTAGACAAGAGCAACGGTTCTGAAGTAAATAAAAGTAGTCCTCTCAGTTAGCTGGGACCTTAGACTCATCATTGAATTTCCTTGTGTTTCCTTTTCTGGTTTGGGAGTTTGAGTCTGAAAGATCTATTTTACAAAGTCATTGTTAGCAGAAAATGTTTAACTATGTAAGCACTTAGCACTGTTCCAATATCAGACAGAGCCAACATATGTTGGCTCCTTTCTCCCCAAGGAAGCAAAGCTGAAATAAGTTGTTATGGCAGGCAGGGGAAAAATACAGAATTTTGTCCCTGGAATGTTCAGGCAGGCAGCTGGACAGTCGGTCTAGGTCCCCCCCACTCCCCACCACCCCCCTCCACCTCTTTCTACTTAATTCCCTTAACTGAGGCCCTAGAGTGGACATTTGTCCCCTGCATCTGCTAACAATGCCTGCCTCCTTCTGATAAGAAAAATATCCTGCATTTCTTTAAAGAAAAACTCATTCTACAACTTTAGTCTTATATAGTATCAAACCATCAATATATACGGGGTCTTATACATCCTTAGTGGAGAAAGCAATGGCACCCCACTCCAGTACTCTTGCCTGGAAAATCTCATGGATGGCGGAGCCTGCTGGGCTGCAGTCCATGGGGTCACTAACAGTCGGACAGGACTGAGCGACTTCCCTTTCACTTTTCACTTTCACACATTAGAGAAGGAAATGGCAATCCACTCCAGTGCTCTTGCCTGGAGAATCCCAGGGATGGGGGAGCCTGGTGGGCTGCCGTCTATGGGGTCACACAGAGTCGGACACGACTGAAGCAACTTAGCAGCAGCAGCAGCAGCATACATCCTTGGTTCCAAATCTGTCTAATCAGGATATTCTATGCTCCTGATCAAAGTAATGGGTTCAAGGATGAGTATGGGATACAGAAAAGTTAGTCCTGGAATGTTGCCTTGCACTGTTGGGGGAAAAGGTACTCTTTTATGCTAATCTTGATAACCTGAGAGGGTCTCAGTCCAGAGTGTTGAGTGAACACCTTTTTACCATTTATGGAGCATGTGTCATAGAATAAAGTCAACACCAAGAAAAGGAGAGCCTAGAGATATACCAATGCACATTTGGTCACCTTGATCCAGCCATGCCTGAAACCTATGTGTTCATTAAATTGCAGGTTTTAAAAGAACAATATTTACTGTTTTTTTTTTTTACTAAAGTCAGTCTATTTGGATTTTCATCACTTATAAACTAGAGTTTGGAGAAAAAAAAAAACACTATCTGCTCGGATTGGTTAATCTTTAACACAAGGTTCAATCACATCATGTCATGGGGTCCATGGAAGGGAGATAGCCTGCAAACTTACATTGAGATTTGTACTTCTGTTGATGATACAACAAATAGGCTAAGTGCAGAGCCTTGAGGAAAGACCTCAGATGGCCATCTAACACCTCTATCTACTATCTGGGGACTTTGAGCAACTTACTTACAGTTTTCTTACTTTATTAGGATGACTATATAACCTTCCATAGAAAGTCATTGTAAGGATGAAAGGAAGTGATAATAACCTATTTTTGGAACTCTGTCTAGATATCAGATGGGCTTCCCAGGTGGCGCAGTGGTAAAGTATCTGCCTGCCAAGGCAGGAGATACAGGAGACCCAGGTTTGATCCCTGACTTGGGAAGAATTCCTAGAGGAGGAAATGTCAACCCACTCCAGTATTCTTGCTTTGAAAATTCCATGGACAGAGGAGCCTGGTGGGCTACAGTCCACGGGGTTCGCAAAGAGTCAGACATGACTGAGCGACTGAGCATGCGTGTTGGGTATCTGACCCTTGGCTCACTGCTTTTTATGCGTCATCTAATTCCTATAGCAATTTAAAGAGAAGCATGTCACAAAAACGCCTTAGCCTAGTGCCTGACTTTTTGCAGATGCTCAATAAAAAGGATTTTGTTGGAGGGAAAGAGTGGCAGTGTGGAATTAGCAGATGTAAACCATTATAAATAGGATAGATACACAACAAGGTCCTACTGTATAGCATAGGGAACGGTATTCAATATGCTGTGATAAACCAGAATGGAAAACATTTTCAAAAATAATGTCTATACGTGTGTAATCAAGTCACTGTGCTGTATAGTAGAGACTGACACATTGTAAATCAAGTATACTTCAATACAAAATAAAATAAAGCCTATAAATGAAAAAGAAAAAAAGAATCCTGTCGTCATCATCACTGTCTTCATCACTGAGGTGGAGTGCAATGCTGCTCTAACTCAAAGTCCCTCAGTCACCTAGGGATCGTGTGAAACTTCAGATTCTGAACTTCACGTGTACGAGGGAGCCCAGAATTCTGAATTGCCAACCAGTCCCTAAGTGATGCTGATGGTGCTGGTCTTCAGACGATGTTCTGAATAACAAGGATCCAGGGCCCCCACAGCCAGGAGAGCCCAAAATGAGAAGCCCAGTTGACTGGGACTTAATTATTGAATTTTAATCAAGCAATCATTCCATTCAGAGACCTGACCTCCCCCGCATCCCAACACACACTAGACTGAGAAATCTGAATATATGATGCTCAAACTTTTCTGATGCTAATTAAATCAGAAGCTCTGAGGGAGGGGCCCAGACAGCAGTATTTTTACAGCTTCATAATTTGCAGGCAAGATTAAGAACCTCTGGACTAGAGGTCTCTGGGGAGGAACAGCATAGACCAAGGGTGATGACCACTTCCACTAATTCACAAAGGCAGAGTTCAAATGTCTCTTTTGATAGAGTAAGTATACTGACATAAAATCTGTTAAACTTTATTACTAACATGTAGCCAAACATATTATTTTTGCTTAAACATGACCAAAATAAGGCATTTTGTAATTGAAATCCTGGTATTGTGGATATCTTCCCATTAAGTGATTGTATTAAGCCAGTTCTTCAACTGAGATTTTTGTAGACAAGGGAGGAATCGGGGTAGCAAATGTTATTTGAAAATCTAGTTCCTGCAAAGCCTAGAAAAACCAACTTAAGCAGTCAACTGTTCATCCCAATGGTCATAAATTAAAAATACATATTAATAATATATATTTAAGCATGTACTTATTATTCATATTATCTCAGAAGTGCATGAGGACTCTGAAAAGTAATTAGCTGTTCCTATCCTGATAAATGTCTACGTTCAATGTGGGACTTTTAAATTATAAGATGTGCTGACCCATCAGCCATGAGAGACACATGGATTTTAATAAAGAAATTGCTATTTCTAGGGGAAAGACTGTCCTTTAGGTTCAGGAAGTGTCCCCATTTCTATCAGACAATATGTATGACCAGGGATAATTCTCTGCCTCTGCCCACCTTGCTCATTTCCTTCTACACAGAAGGCTGCATTGAGGGAAGAAATTGCATATTCTACATTTTTGTGTTCCATAACATCCAACACTCTTCCCACATAGTGGGGAATTGAGTCAATACTTCTATTACTATATCTCACAGGCATGAGACAGTGAAATGGATAAACCTGTAAGAACATGGCTTGGGAGTTATGCTGACCTGTTGCGGGCTTGACCGCCTGGAAAATTCTTGGCTGAGTGAATTCACCTGTAAAACGGGAGTTTTGCCAAGTATTGTACCTCCTACCGGTAAAACACTTATATCCAATCTATCGTATTATATTCCTAACATTCAGTTCAGTCACTCAGTCGTGTCCGACTTTTTGCGACCCCATGAATCGCAGCATGCCAGGCCTCCCTGTCCATCACCAACTCCTGGAGTTCACCCAGACTCACGTCCATCGAGTCAGTGATGCCATCCAGCCATCTCATCCTCTGTCGTCCCCTTTTCCTCCTGCCCCCAATCCCTCCCAGCACCAGAGTCTTTTCCAATGAGTCAACTCTTTGCATGAGGTGGCCAAAGTACTGGAGTTTCAGCTTTAGCATCATTCCTTCCAAAGAAATCCCAGGGCTGATCTCCTTCAGAATGGACTGGTTAGATCTCCTTGCAGTCCAAGGGACTCGCAAGAGTCTTCTCCAACACCACAGTTCAAAAGCATCAATTCTTCGGCACTCAGCCTTCTTCACAGTCGAACTCTCACATCCATACATGACCATAGGAAAAACCATAGCCTTGACTAGATGGACCTTTGTTGGCAAAGTAATGTCTCTGTTTTGAATATGCTATCTAGGTTGGTCATCACTTTACTTCCAAGGAGTAAGCGTCTTTTAATTTCATGGCTACAGTCACCATCTGCAGTGATTTTGGAGCCCAGAAAAATAAAGTCTGACACTGTTTCCACTGTTTCCCCATCTATTTACCATGAAGTGATGGGACCAGGTGCCATGATCTTAGTTTTCTGAATGTTGAGCTTCAAGCCAACTTTTTAACTCTCCACTTTCACTTTCATCAAGAGGCTTTTTAGTTCTTCTTTGCTTTCTGCTGTAAGGGTGGTGTCATCTGCATATCTGAGGTTATTGATATTTCTTCCAGCAATCTTCATTCCAGCTTGTGTTTCTTCCAGTCCAGTGTTTCTCATGATGTACTCTGCATATAAGTTAAATAAGCAGGGTGACAATATACAGCCTTGATGTACTCCTTTTCCTATTTGGAACCAGTCTGTTGTTCCATGTCCAGTTCTAACTGTTGCTTCCTGACCTGCATACAGATTTCTCAAGAGGCAGATCAGGTGGTCTGGTATTCCCATCTCTTTCAGAATTTTCCACAGTTTATTGTGATCCACACAGTCAAAGGCTTTGGCATAGTCAATAAAGCAGAAATATATGTTTTTCTGGAACTCTCTTGCTTTTTCTATGATCCAGCGGATGTTGGCAATTTGATCTCTGGTTCCTCTGCCTTTTCTAAAACCAGCTTGAACATCAGGAAGTTCACGGTTCACATATTGCTGAAGCCTGGCTTGGAGAATTTTGAGCATTACTTTACTAGCGTGTGAGATGAGTGCAATTGTGCAATAGTTTGAGCATTCTTTGGCATTGCCTTTCTTTGGGATTGGAATGAAAACTGACCTTTTCCAGTTCTGTGGGCGCTGCTGAGTTTTCCAAATGTGCTGGCATATTGAGTGTAGCACTTTTACAGCATCATCTTTCAGGATTTGAAATAGCTCAACTGGAATTCTATCACCTCCACTAGCTTTGTTCGTAGTGATGCTTTCTAAGGCCCACTGGACTTCACATTCCAGGATGTCTGGCTCTTGGTCAGTGATCCCACCATCATGATTATCTGAGTCGTGAAGATCTTTTTTGTACAGTTTTTCTGTGTATTCTTGCCATCTCTTCTTAATATCTTCTGCTTCTGTTAGGTCCATACCATTTCTGTCTTTTATCGAGCCCATCTTTGCATGAAATGTTCCCTTGGTGTCTCTAATTTTCTTGAAGAGATCTGTAGTCTTTCCCATTCTGTTGTTTTCCTCTATTCCTAACAATACTATTTCACCATGGTTGAATAAAAAAACCTTTGGCTTTTTCATGAAGATGGCACTAAAGGTGAAGAAGGAAGTCCCTGCCCCTTTCAAAGCTGAAGTCAAAGCAAAGGCTTTGAAGACCAAGAAAGCAGTGTTGAAAGGTGTCCACAGCCACAAAAATAGCAGGTCTGGATGTCACCCACCTTCCAGAAGCCCCAAACACTGAGGCTCAGAAAGCAGCCCAAATATCCTCGGAAGAGCACCCCAGGAGAAACAAACCTGACCACTGTGTCATCGTCAAATTGCCCCTCACCACCGCGTCAGCCATGAAGAAAATAGAAGACCACACCACACTGGCATTCACTGTGGGCATCAAGGCCAACAGGCACCAGATGAAACCGGCTATGCAGAAGCTCTGTGACATTGACAACGGCTAAGGTCAACACCCTCATCAGGCCTGATGGAGAGAAGAAGCCATACGTTTGACTGGTTCCTGACTGTGATGTTTCAGATGTTGCCAACAAAATTGGGATCAGCTAAACTGAGTCGCTTACTCCTTGGAAGGAAAGTTATGACCAACCTAGATAGCATATTGAAAAGCAGAGACATTACTTTGCCAACAAAGGTCCGTCTAGTCAAGGCTATGGTTTTACCAGTGGTCACGTATGGATGTGAGAGTTGGACTGTGAAGAAGGCTGAGTGTCGAAGAATTGATGCTTTTGAACTGTGGTGTTGGAGAAGACTCTTGAGAGTCCTTTGGACTGCAAGGAGATCCAACCAGTCCATTCTGAAGGAGATCAGTCCTGGGTGTTCTTTGGAAGGAATGATGCTAAAGCTGAAACTCCAGTAACTTTGGCCACCTCATGCGAAGAGTTGACTCATTGGAAAAGACTCTGATGCTGGAAGGGATTGGGGGCAGGAGGAGAAGGGGACGACAGAGGATGAGATGGCTGGATGGCATCACTGACTCGATGGACGTGAGTCTGAGTGAACTCCAGGAGTTGCTGATGGACAGGGAGGCCTGGCGTGCTGCGATTCATGGGGTCGCAAAGAGTCGGACACGACTGAGTGACTGAATTGAACCAAAACTGAGTCCAGCTGGCTAATTCTAAGTATAAAAGTTTTCTGTGTTAAAAAAAAAAAAGACACCTTGGTTTGGTTTCTCTTTTCATATCTATTGGTAAAGCCCACCAAGAACACCCATCAAACCACTGACTGTCAAATTCTGGATTCAGAGAAAAATCCTTTCACCTGCTCTGAGCATAGGAGGCATACATTGTTCCACTTAGACCTGTGACGACCCCCCTGGAGGTCTTACCTGTTTATAACTCTGATCTCAAACTTGAGTTCTTAGGCTGACCTGGCCATGATCTGCTCTGTATTCCAGCCTCTAACCCTTGGAGAAGCAAGGGGCCTGCCCTCAGAGAGCTTGGTAACTAACCTCTCAGGTTGCTGCTGATATCTAAACAGAAATCTGTCCTTCCATCAGACTTTAACTCACCAGAGTCTCCCAGGAAGCTGAATGGATACAGGAAGGTGCAGTGCCATGGGCACACACCAAAGGAGTCTATGCTGAGTAAGCAGGACCCTCATAGAAATAAAGTCACCACAAAACTTAAAGAGCAAGGATCCTGGACACATGCCCTTCTTAGTAAACCACTGAACAATGCCTTTATGTGGAACACTGCAGTCTTTTCCTGGCCAGTACCTTGGAGAGCTCCTTGCAGCTTGCATTGCTTCCTGCTTCCTAGTGGAATAACAATTGCGTCTCTATTCCAGCTCACAAACAGGTTCACCAGAACCATTTTCCTAGATTCTATACATATGCATTACTCTATGATAATTGTTTTTTTCCCTCTAACTTACTTCAGTCTATATAACAGGCTCTAGGTTCATCCACCTCACTACAATTGACTCAAATTCATTCCTTTTTTATGGTTGAGTAGTTGACTCATTGGAAGAGATCCTGATGCTGGGAGGGATTGGGGGCAGGAGGAGAAGGGGACAACAGAGGATGAGATGGCTGGATGGCATCACTGACTTGATGGACATGAGTTTGGGTAAATTGCGGGAGTTGGTGATGGACAGGGAGGCCTGGCATGCTGCGATTCATGGGGTCCCAAAGACTGAGCTACTGAACTGAACTGAATATTACATTGTATACATGTACACAACTTCTTTATCCCTTCATCTGTCAGTGGATAAAACAGATAGCTAGCAGGAAGATGCTGAATGGCACAAGGAGCTCAGATGGGTGCTTTGTGATGACTTAGAGGGGTGGGATAAGGGGGGTGGGAGTGAGGCTCAAGAGGGAGAGGATATAGGCATACTTAAAGCTAGTTCATGTTGTATGCCAGAATTCAACACAACAATGTAAAGAAATTACTTTCCAATTAAAAAAAAAACAGGACTGCCCAGCAGAGCCAAGACTAAATCATTGACCTTGACCTGCAGGTTTGTGAGCTAAATAAATTCTTATTACTTTCATGGGTGGTGCTAGCAGTAAAGAACCCGCCTGCCAATGCAGAGGATATAGGAGACATGGGTTCGATCCCTGGGTCAGGAAGATCCCCTGGAGAAGGATATGGGAACCCACTGCAATATTTTTGCCTGGGAAATCCCATGGACAGAGGAACCTGGTGGGCTACAGTCTATGGGGTCACAAAGAGTCAGACAGGACTGATGCCACTTAGCACGTGTGCATTAAAAAAGAAAGAAAGAAAACAATTGGTTAGAGTACATATTGTGTGTCAGTCATCAGGCTAAACCTGATACTTCATCTAATTTAACCAGAATAACAACCCTATAAGGAAGAAAGACTTATAAGTACTCAAAACTTGCAGAAAGCACACAGCTCACAAGTGACAGAGGGGGGATTTGAACTCGGGCAGTAGAACGTCGATCGCCAGCAGCAGGATGAGTAACCACCCCAGGTGCTGCCTTGCCGCCTCCCTGGGGTCCCATTACTGAGAGAGCTTTAGTATGCATTAGGCTGTCATTTCTCTGCACTGCCAACTTTTCGAGGGGGGCAACTCATTTTGACAGAGCTCGGGGCCGCTGCTGCATGCCCTAACAGTTGGGTAAGAATGAAGGGAAAAGCCCTCATCGCTGAGGAAGGTATTAATAATTGGGACTGACACAGAAACTGCCTACACGACCACCCTGAGACTCGGTACGTGAGACCCGCTGGCCGTCAAACGCCGCTGCACACTGTCACTTTAATTGCGGGCTCACCGCCCTCACGTGAAATAAACAAGCGCAAGGAGGGATGCAGAGTTCCGTGGGACCCACCTCTCTTCTGCTGTGGTCACGTCTGTGGCACTCGCTTGCCTCCAGCTGGGCTTTTGAAATGAGGAATCTTTTTTTAGCTGGAATATTCACCGCCGCCTTTCATAATATCAGCTGGAAGGGGTGACACACAGCATTCAAACCTCAGCTTTATGTCTTCACGAGGAGATGATAAATGACTGACAGGTCGGCTAATAATGGGGGGAAAAAAAAAACAATGACTAAAATGCCACCTCTCTGCATTTCCGTCAGAGAAGAGAACCAGGACTTAGAAACCTTTTCTGCCTTTCATCATTCTCTACCCATTTTGTAGTCTGGCATGCTGAGACGTCAGTTCTTGCGGATTATTAAGTTAAATCAGGGACTCCTCTGAGAAGAGCAATCAGTCTTTTGGTTCTCAGCATCTTTGCTTTCTCAGATATCAGTTCCAAAGGATGTGACCATTCTGGCGGAATAACAAATGTCAATGAGCAATGAATAACCGCTGAAATTTTAAAGTTATGTATATAGGGCAGAGGATAATTTAGAAAGAAAAGAGAAGTTAGAATGCTCCTTTTATAATTTGGCCACCTTGCACTCTGAGACTTGCCGCATGGCTGTGTGGTCCTTATTCTGACAGGTTCAAAACTTTTTCTTAAGCCCCCATTATGTGCAAAGCATCTGTTTTAAAGCACACTCTCTAAAGGGTAAAGGGGGCTCTCATGGAGACAACAAGCATATGAGCCACGATATGAAACTGCACTTTGGTGAGTAGTTGGTCAGTCATGTCTGACTCTTTGGTACGCTTTGGACTGTAGCTTGCCTGGCTCCTCTGGGATTTCCCAGGCAAGAATACTGGAGTGGGTTATCATTTTCCTTCTCCCAATCTTCCCGACAGACGGACTGAACCTGTGTCTCCTGCACTGCAGTCAGATTCTTTACCTATATCATGGGTAAGCCCATGATATAAAATGCATCATTCAAATCGAACTCAGTCAACACTATACTGGCCTCATCCTCAGGGACACAGTGAACACACATCTGACCGTCAGGTAACATACCTGATGAGCCAGGCTCTCCACTGGTGGAGTTAGAAAATAATAGACTACACAGTTCCCTGGACACGTGCCTTTTTGTTATCAGCCCTTGAAATACAAACTTGTTTAGATTTCCTATGCACACAACCAACAGGACAGTCCCGGAAGTGTACCGGGCCATGAGTGATGGAAAGTAGAATGGGATGTAAACGTTCTTTACACCAGCTGCTGTAGTTCAGTTGCTAAGTCACGTCTTGACTCTTTGCGACCCCATGGACTGCAGCACACCAGCCTTCCTCATCCTTCACTATCTCCCGGAGTTTGCTCAAACTTATGTCCATTGAGTCGATGATGCTATCTAACCATCTCACCCCCTGCCACCCCCTTCTCCTTTTGCCTTCAATCTTTCCCAGCATCAGAGTCTTTTCCAATGAGTCAGCAGACTGCCCATTAAAAATGTGGATGCTAGGGTCACTCCGGATACACTAGATCAGAAGTGGAACAGGGGACTCCCCTCAAAACTAGCATTCAAGATGATTCTGAGGCAGGCCCTGAGGCTATGATCTGAAAAATGCTGCCTAAAAGCATGTACAAAGCAGACCATTGAAAAGGATAGGTAATCATCTGCAGAGAGTTGGATACGACTAAGCAACTGAATGAATTGACTGAATCATCTGCCATTAGAATGCAGATGAAGCAATGGTACCTGTGTAACTGGGAATGGTGCAATGGATGCATTTGACATAAGGGTCACGTCCAAAGTGGGCACACAGGGCAGAAATCACACATGATCGAATCTTGCCAAATTCCTTGGGAAGGTACCATGTTGATGACAACATGCCACCCTTCAGAAACTAGAGAGTTTCTTCACTATTATTCTAATACACTGGTCTTTTTTGAGTAACAACAGATCAAGCTATTGGCATGGGCTTAGGGCTATGTTGCATGAATGATACAGAATTTCAAAATGGAGTCACAGTCGGCATGATAAGATGCAAGAGGCAGCAGAGACGGGCAGGAACTAAGGTCCCCTGAGGGCGCCATATTGAATCATCTCTCCCATTCATTCAGAAAATGCTCTCGACTATGTCAGAGAAATTCCCTCCTGCACTTGTGTTGTTAAAGTTGTTGAGGAGGAGGAGTTGTAGGGTGTGTAAAATGGTTGGTTTTTGTTGACTCAACACACACAATTGAATTATCTTACGTTAAGTATGTGAAAGAGGCCACTCCATTCTAAGGCACTTGATTTTTAAAATGAGGCTTAATTGGACCAGATACACCACATTAATGAAAACCAACTGAACTCAGGTTTTATAAAACAGCTACTGAAACCTATTGGGTTTCTATTTTTTGATCAAATGGATTTCTCTTTGGTCAGAAAGCCTCTCTGTACAAAAGCACTCCGTCTTTCAGAAACAATTAAAGGAAAAAAAAAAAACCCTTCAGTGGAAGGTCATGTTTTAATCTTACAAACACAGAGAAAAATAATTAAATTATCCCTCTGGCTCTCAGAAAGGAATGGAACAGTTCCAGCATGACTTTTATAAACTCTCTTCCTCCCATTTCCAGGGTGTAGTCAGAGCAGGGTAGATCTATAGCTGAAGAGCCTTTGAGTTTGACGAAGACAATCCCATCAAGTGTGAAAAATCCACCACACTATTTGTTCAGGCGCTCAGATTTTCTGGGCATCACAAAATGCCTAGTCCATCATATTTGTTTCTATAGGCACATTACATTCTTTAAGATACCTAACAGTCACTTTCAGGGGAGAATGCATTTATAAATGAACCTGGTTGCAGCATCCGATGCTCAAACTTTTTAACTATGCTCATCAATTACTCGTAACAATGCAAAGAGTTGGCAGTGTTTACCTACCATTCTTTCTGACTTACTCGGCTCGATCTTGTGGCTCATTAAAAGCATCTCTATTTATTTGCTGTGTGTTCCAGTCTTTAACTTTGGCACAAGACGCCCAAAGTAAGCCCATTTTACTTTTCCCTGCAGTGTTAATTGGTGGAGCATGCTGCCTGCCTTTTCATTAATTATGTCAATGCGTATGAAACTTCCATTTTCACGGGGGTGAATTAACAAGCCTTTTCCAAACGGGGCTGACAAAAAGCCAGCCTGAGAGGCTGTGATGAGGAGAATCACGAAGGCTGCTGCTGATGGTCAAGGCCACCTTCAGTTGCATAGACTGGCTTTGTCCAGCCCCGAAGCCCTTTTCGCCTCTCCTTTTGTGACCATCAGCAGGAAAGGCACTTTTGTGAAGCTGGGGACAGTCCCTCTGCCCGCCCACACCCCAGAGATCAGACTGTGCTGAACACACTGACCGCCTGGGGGTGATGAAGGCAGGGGAGGTGGGCTGGTCCAAGCCCACTCTTTATGTCCCCAGACAGGTTCTCGATTACCTCGCTGCAGGGGAAGTGAGAAAATAAAAGGCCATCCCTGCTGAAAACTCCTTTTTTATAAAAATTTTTTATATCACTCAGAGAGAGAGATGACTTGCGAAAAATTCTCGCTGTTAGAGCCAAAAGAAACACACACACGCACACTTTGAATAACCTTAAGAACCTTAAACCAAATCACATCTTCTGGTTAAACAAGATCATTCTCTCTCCCTCTCCCTTTGCCTGTGACTCTGCTCGATTACAGTGAAGGTTGGTAAAAGAGTGACACCTAGTTACTGTCCTACTGTTTTTGGTCTCAGACTCGCCTCCTCCTCCACGGGCTCACGGACGAGGGTCAGATACTGATTTCCATCTTGCGCTCGCTCGCCCTCCCTCTGGCTTTCTCGCTCGTTTGCTGTCTCTCCAGCTCTCTCTCCATCTCTGTCTGGGGGCCTCACACGACACGCAGATTGAAGGAGAGGGAGAGAAAAAACATGCAGACTGAGGAAGGCCGAGTTAGCATGTATTTCTTAATTGCTACTCCCAAAGACATCCGTGGGGCTATAGAACAGTGATTTGCAGAGGATTTAGCCAGAATTAGGAAGAGAAAGAAAATGTAAGGTTTAAGCTCGCTTCCCCAAAGGATCATAGGGTTAGAAAGAGTTGGCAAGATGGAAAAGATTTAGCCTGGTTTCTGAAAAGGGCAGATCCATTCAGATATATGGATATATCAGATATATCCACACACAAACATCTGAATACACACAAAGACACACACATGCAGGCATATACATACACATATATACAAATGCACACACACATGCACATAAGCACATATGCACCATACACACACAACACAAACACACATATACACACACTTATGCACACAGACACATGTGCATATATACACACACATACAAACATATATGCATACATGTGCATTTAAGCACATATTAATATATACCATACACACAAAAAACACAAATGCACACATATATACATGCAAACACACACACATATACCTACATACGTATGCATGCACACAAGCACACACATATATATACCATACACACACAAAATACAGACATAGTCACACACACACATATACACACATACCTGCATATGCATACATGTATACATATACACACAAACACAAATATACGCACACACACAAACACACACATGCATACATGTGCATATACACACATATACATACAAACACAAATATATATACAAACACATGCATATAAGCACATATTAGTATATACCACACACACACAAAACACAGACATATTCACACACATATACACAAATACATATCCACATATGCATATGTATACACACATATACATACAAACACAAATACATACACACATACATACACAAATACACACACATGCATACTAGCACTTATATACATACACACATGGAATATAAACACACAAATACATATGCACACACATATATACATACAAACACACATATATACATGCAAACGCACATATCTATGAGTGACAGTTGCTCAGTCATGTCTGACTCTGAAACCCCATGGACTATACAGTCCATGGAATTCTCCAGGCCAGAATACTGGAGTGGGAAGCTTTTCCTTTCTCCAGGGTATCTTCCTGACCCAGGGATCAAACCCAGGTCTCCCCCATTGCACGTGGATTCTTTACCAGCTGAGCCATAAGGGAAGCCCTTGGTATATATATGCTTTTGTGTATATGTGTATTTGTGTATGTGTGTATTTGTATATCACAGCTCAGTTGGTAAAGAATCTGCCTGCAATGCAGGAGATCTGGGTTTGATCCCTGGATTGGGAAGATCCCCTGGAGAAGGGAAAGGCTACCCACTCCAGTATTCTGGCCTGGAGAATTCCATGGACTGTAGTCCATTGGGTCACAAAGAGTCAGACACAACTGAGCGACTTTCACTTTCATATATATACCAAACACACACACACAACACACACATGCACACAGACATATATATATATATATATATACACACACACACACACACACACACACACACACACACATACACTCACACATGCATAGACAAACACACACAAAGTCAGTGGAGACAGTGCCACAGGCTCCTCTGAGATGAGCTTGCCAAGACGTCAGACTTGACTATTAGGAAGTTCTTCCTGATGTCTCACTGCAGTCTTTGTTGCTGTGACTAAAGCTGTTTCTCAGAAGAACATGGACATCTACCATCTGCCAAAGTCCCCTTCCTATGGTTAAGAAGTGGGTGTCCATTTTCTCTTTGAAGCCAAGCCCTGACTACGCTCCTAGGAAGGCTGCCTTGTGATTCCTTTTCTGAGGGATAAAACCCAGAGTAGCAGCTGTAGGGTAGGAGGATGAGAAGCAACTGGATTACAGATTCACACACACCATGGAATGCAGGTTCTGAACAGTCAGTATGGAGTTTCACTCACAAACCCTACGGTACTTTTTCTTACCTGTGTGCAATGGGCACATTTCTGAGTCCCGTGAGACTTAGACTCTTCAAAATATAAAATGTGAAAATACTGACTGCATTTCAGGTTTATGAAAAAAGAAGCAAAAGACAAGGACGTAGTAAAAATGAAATATTTGTGAAAAAATAACAGCTGTCAACAATGGCTTTCCTTTAGCATTTTGGCCCAACCCAAAGCGGACTTGCAGGAGAACAGCACAGATGTATGGAGTGTTTATTATATATTAAATGCTGGGCTAGACTCCTTACTCACATCATCACATTTAATTATCATGATAATCCATGAGGTCAATGTTATTATCATTCCTATGGCATGCAAGAAAAAACTGAGGCTTAGGTAAGTTAAATGGCTGGTGGAATTCTTCTTCTTTTTTTTTCTTTTGGCTTGCTCTTTTTTATTGAAGTATAATTGGAAGGACTGATGTTGAAGCGGAAACTCCAATACTTTGGCCACCTGATGCGAAGAGCTGACTCATTTGAAAAGACCCTGTTGCTGGGAAAGATTGAGGGCAGGAGGAGAAGGGGACGACAGAGGATGAGATGGTTGGAAGGCATCACTCACCCAATGGACATGAGTTTGGGTAAACCCCGGGAGTTGGTGATGGACAGGGAGGCCTGGCATGCTGCGGTTCATAGAGTTGCAAAAAGTCGGACACGACTGAGCGACTGAACTGAACTGAATTGCTTTGAAATGTTCTGTTAGTTTCTGCTGTCTAACGAAGTGAATCAACTCTAAGTACACATACATCTCCTTCTTCTTGCACCTCCCTCCTGCCCTCTGGCCCATTCCACCCAACTAGGTCATCACAGCGCACCAAACTGAGCTCCCTGTGTGTTACAGCAGCTTCCCACTAGCTATGTGTTTTACACATGGTAGTAAATGGGGGGATCTGGGCTTGCTGATGCTCTTAATGATAAGCAGAGAGTGGTGTGATTTGCAACACCAAACAGTGGAAACGACCCGCATGTACAGCAACTGGTGAAGAGATAAATAAAACTACATCTATCTATGCAGCAGGATGTTCTCTGACAATATCTGCTGTGACGTGGATTAATCTGGTAAAGATGATGCTCAGGGAAAGAACCCAGACTCCAAAGGCCACCTGTGGTGTGATTCCACGGATGTCAAAAGTCCAGGATAAGCAAACCTCTAGAGATAGAAAGTAAATGAACAATTGCCTCAAGTTGAGAGGAGGGGGTGGATGAAAGCTAATGTGTTCCTGGATCTTTTGGCGGGAGATGATGAAAATGTTCTTTCCTCCGTCTTCAACTTTAATGAGGTGTAATTCACAAATAAAAATCATTTGTACTTAAGGTATACAACATGATGATTTAATATATGCAAACATCGTGAAATGAAAATGATCTCAAATTAGATTATGGTGATGACTGCACACCTCAGCAAATATATTTTTTTAAAAAATTGGATTGAGCACTGAAAGTAGGTGAATTTTATGGTAGGTGAATTATATCTCAATAAAGCTGTGTAGAGAACAAAACTCCTTTCTTGCTCTAAGACAAGCTGCCCAGAACACCCGACTTATAATCTCTTGTGGAATATTTATCTACTTATTTTGCAGAGATGGGAACCACCAGGAAAAAGAAACAATGGAGAAATATGAGGCTGGGAAGCCAAAAGGAAGATCATGAAGCACACAGTAGGTCCTGTGAGGGACCCTGGACTTTACTTTCAGAGCTCAAAGAAGTGTGTGCCTCGTGTAGGAACGTGTTTGTATGTACTTGTGTATATGTGAGTGTGTGTATTCACGTCTGTGTGTTGTGTGTTTACATGTGCGTGTTTGTGTATATGTGTGTATGTGTTAAGTCACTTCAGTTGTGTCCCACTCTTTGCGGCCTCATGGACTGTAGCCCTCCAGGCCCCTCCGTCTATGGGATTCTCCAGGCAAGAATACTGGAGTCGGTTGCCAATTCCTTCTCCAGTTTGTATATATATTTATGTGCATTTACATGTATACATTTGTATATATAGGCATGTTTATGTGTATTTCTGTATATGTGTTTGTGAGTGTATATATATATGCATGTGCATATTTATATGTTTTTACACACATGTGAGAAGACGGCATGGCAACCCATTCCAGTATTCATGCCTGGAGAATCCCCATGGACAGGGGAGCCTGGTGGACTATGGTCCATAGGGTCACAATGAGTCAGACACGACTGAAGCGAATTAGCACACATATATATGAGTATTTGTGTACATGGGTATGTTGTGTGTGTATATTTATGGATATGTGTTTGTGAGTGTTTGTGTGTATTTGCATATATGTTTGTGAGTGTGTGTATGTATTGATATTTGTATGTACATATCGGTGTTTGCATGTATGTTTATGTGTATTTATATGTATGTGAGTAATTGTGTGTATGGATATGCCTGTGTTTGTGTATATTTGTGTGTATGCGAGTGTTTGCATGTGTTAGTGGGTGTTTGTGTGTATGTTCATGTGTATTTATACATATGCGAGTGATTGTGTATATGCACACGTTGTACGTGTACATATGTGTATTGGCACTCAAAGCAGAATTTGAAGCAATGCAGAGACATGATCGGATTTGTATTAGAAGGTACGACTCTGGCTGCATGGGCTGGAGAGGAGGTGTGAGCGAAGGGATGATGAAGCAGAAGCCACGGTGGCTTCCTGTCTGAGAGTGAGATGAGCTCTGGGCCAGAGACGGGGTGGAGATGGTGAGAATGGACTGCCCTGAGAGGCACGGCAGGATGCGGCGATTTACTGAATGTGGAGACGAAGCGGGGCCCGGGTAGAAGGAGAGGGAGGAGGTGCCGAGCTAGAACAACTGGGTCACGCCATTTGCTGACATAGGGTTCGATGTAGAGAAATGTATTTGCTGGGTAAGATCAGTGTGTCATTGTGACGATCACCCTTGTCCCAGACACAGAAGAAATCCAACCTCAGAAGTCCTTCAGGGAAGAAAGAGGCGAGAAGCCACTCTTCTCGGGAAGATATACTCTTGATTAAATGAACGGTCTACACCTATGTTATTAGACACAGAGCCCTTCTTTGCTTGAGATACATGGTCAGGGACCAAGAAACTGAGGGTGATGGAGGAAAGAAATGAAAAAAAAAAGTACATTCCTCATACCAAGCTTAGAAGCTTCCAGAAGGGATCAGGTTCCAGGCAAGTGAGGTAAATGTCAAATTCCTTTCCACCTGCTCCTCAGAACAGTGGAGATCAATCCTGAGCTAGACAGTGCAAACATGGAATGGTTTATTTTTTTTTAACAATGCACTACTTCGAGTTCCTTCATGCCCTCTGGCTGGCAAAGCCCTCCAGCTATCTTTGAGCCTGTTCCCCTATTTCTGGGCAGGACTTTTTCAACTCTCATCCATCAGGGAAGTCTATTAGGAAGAACTGGATTTGGCATTACACAGTGTAGGGTTGGTTTATGACTCTATCCTTTATTCAGGGTGATGTCTTGGGTATGCTCCCTGGCTTTCTGGAACCTCAGCTTTCTTATATAAATGTACAGGATAATACCAGGGCTGTTAAGATGATTAAATGATACAGTCTATCTTGAGAGGCTGTTCCAGTGCCTGGTATGTGGTTGGCTTTCATTAAAGGTATGATAACCATATTCCTGCAAGGCAACAATTTTCCATCTTTTTTGGTTTGTTGCCATTAACGGATCACTTTGAGAATTAGGAAAAGCCATGCCCCACATTCTTAATTCTCACGGGTGAAAACTGTGGACAGACCTATTTTTTAAGCTAATTTTTATTGGTGAAGGCAGGAGGAGAAGGGGACAGCAGGCTGAGATGGTTGGATGGCATCACTGATTCAATGGACATGAGTTTGAGAAAACTCTGGGAGATGGTGAAGGACAGGGAAGCCCGGCGTGCTGCAGTCCATGGGGTCGCAAAGAGTTGGACACGACTTGGCGACTAAACATCATAGTTGCTTTACAACACTGGGTTAGTTTCTGCATGTACACATATCCCCTCTTTTTTGGATTTCCCTCCTTTAGGTCACTGGGCAGACCTACTGAAGTCTAACCCATGGACCACATTTTAAGAGTCTTTGATCTCAGACACTGGTTCTCAACTGTGGCTGCTCATTAAAATCACCTGGGAAAAAAAGAATTCTGATGATAAAGCCCTTCTTCCTTCAAATTATCTTTACTTGGTCTGGGACTGGACACAGACAGCATTAGTTCTTCAGATATCCCAGAGGACCCTAACCTGAATGGAGAACCATCGATACAGGGGGACACACAGGTGCCTGCTTTCCTCTGCTCGAGATAGTGCACTGAGCATCCTGGATTGCCCTGGATTCTGGCAATATTTAGAGATTATTAGGAGCTCAGTCTGTGGGCTCCAAATGACCCATAAGGCATCCACCCTGGACGCCCCTACCCCTACCCCTTAGCAGCATAATCTTGGCAAGCTATTCGACTCTCTGACTTATTTATTTCCTCCATCTATAACAGCAGGAATGGGACGATCATACTCCTCTTTCAGGATTTTTGGGAGAATCGAATGACATGTCCCATGTACGGTTCACAAAACATGGCGGCACGGCTCCAGCTCAGTAATGGGTCATGTGTAACCATCACTGCTTCTGTTATATTAAGGCCACCACCACCATCATTCCCGGGTGGTTCAGACGGTAAAGAAGCTTCCTGCAGTGTGGGAGACCTGGGTTCAATCTCGGGTCAGGAAGACCCCCAGGAGAAGAGAATGGCTACCCACTCCAGTATTCCTGCCTGGACAAGTCCATGGGCAGAAGAGCCTGGTATGCCACAGTCTGCTGGAACACAAAGAGCCAGATATGATTGAGAGACTGACAGCTTTACTTTCTTTCAGCCATGACTGCTTTCATTATATTAAGGCCACCACCATCATCATCATGTTAGCATACTATCCCCTTTTCCTCAATAACTAGAAATATTGATGAAATTGTTTTTTTTTTCTTTCTTACACAGCTGGCAAGATGCCTTATGCCAGAGTCTGCCACCTCCCAGGGCACGAGACTCCTCTGTTTGGACACTCTTCTGCCCGTGTCCAGGACCTATCCCCAATGGTACAAGTTCCCTGAGATCAGGCTGTGGCTGATAATCCAAGTTTTTAGGGGTCCTGACAAGGCTGAGAAACCCCACTCTGGAGTGTACCCAGATTTTGAATCCCCTACTTCCTAAAGCAACTTTTGCATAGATTCAAGTATGCCCAAACACTTAACATTGTGTGTGGGTGGAGGCTGCTCATCAAATAGGTGCTCCTCGGTCACCAGACCCCAGGATCATGGGGACTCTCCCCAACCATAAGGAACTGTCCTGAAGTCCCTGGAGAAATATCAGTAACCTCAGATATGCAGATGATACCACTCCAGTGACAGAAAATGAAAAGGAACTAAACAGCCTCTTAATGAGGCTGAGAGAGAAGAATGAAAAAGCTGGCTTGAAATTCAACATTAAAAAAAAAAAAAAAACTAAGATGGTGGTATCTAGTCCCATCACTTCATGGCAAAAAGAACAAAAAAGAAGGGGAAACAGTGACAGATTTTCTTTTCTTGGGCTCCAAAATCACCGTGGACGGTGACTGCAGCCGTGAAATTAAAAGATGCTTGCTCCTTGGAGGGAAAGCTATGGCATAACCTAGATGGTATATTAAAAAGCAGAGACATCCCTTTGCCAACAAAGGTGCATACAGTCAATGCTATGGTTTTTCCAGTAGTCATGTATGGATGTGAGAGTAGGATCATAAAGAAGGTTGAGTACTGAAGAATTGATGCTTTTGAATTGTGGTGCTGGAGAAGACTCTTGAGAGCCCCTTGGACAGCAAGGAGATCAAACCAGTCAATCCTAAAGGAAATCAGTCCTGAATATTCATTGGAAGGACTGAGGCTAAAGCCGAAGCTCCAATCCTTTGGCCGCCTGATGCAAAGAACCACCTCACTTGACAAGACCCTGATGCTGGGAATGATTGAAGGCAAAAGGAGAAGGGGACGGCAGAGGATAAGACAGTTAGGTAGCATCACTGAATCAACGGACATGAATCAGAGCAAACTCCAGAAGATAGTGAAGGACACAGGAGCCTGGCGTGCTACAGTCCACAGAGTCACAAAGAGTCAGACATGACTTAGCAACTAAACAACCACAGAGGAGGCGCAAGCAAAGGGACCATATGCCAAGGCGGCCGATGTGAGGACACGACTCAGCAGCTTTTCTCACTCCTGGTTCCTCTCCCTGATCCTAAACGACAAGTGCTGTGGCTTGCAGCAGCTCTCCTGGACAAGTCACCCACACCAGATCATCATACTGTCTTTTTCTGGGGACACTGTCTTTTCATGGCTGATCATCAGCTAATCACCATTCCCTTGACTTGTCTGGACCCCTGGCCTTGTTTTTCTAGAAACAGTGACTCAGCCGGCAGGGCGGGTTATTCGGGGTGGCTGGATGGGGGTGAGAGGGGGTGGGCAGAAGGGAGGAGGGGTGAGAGGGGAAGGCCATTTACGGCGCCCGTGGGTAGCTGGCTTCCCTACTAGCACACTGCTAATTTTATTTTGCCTGCATTTATATTAGGAAACGCCGCAGTCACTGGTGCTAAGGGAGGAGGATGGGCTGGAGGAAGATGTGGAGCTCAGAGCAGCTTAGACACAAGGGGCCTGGGAACCCCCTCCGCAGCTTCCCTGTTCAGACTCCTGCCCACCTGGCCTGGGAGCCAAAGAGGAAGCACCCTCCATTTTCCCCAGTGCGGGAATTACTGTACTGTAATTACTGTACCGTAATTACTGTCTGTAAATTCTCATTCATTCCCCCCTCCCCACCCACAAACGGAAGGAGGTAACTTCATTTACCAGGTGTGGCTCTAGATCCAACAACACTCTTTCTCTCTCACTTCAGATTCATGGGGTGCTTTTTACACGGAAGTTACTCCCTGGATCCTTTACCATTTCCTGTATTTTGTAAAGAATGAAGCTCTTAAGCATGGGTCCCCAACGTCCTGAGTTCTAATGCCTGATGATCTGAGAGGTGGAGCTGATGTAATAATAATAGAAATAAAGTGCACAATGAATGCAATGCACTGGAATCACCTGGAAACCATCCTTCCCACCCCTTCACCCCTCAGTTCATGGGGAAATATTATCTTCCACGAAACTGGTCCCTGGTGCCAAAAGGGTTGGGGACCACCGCCCTAAAGCCTAGAAATTCTGTCCTTCTGACAGCTTCCAGCCCCATGGTTAAAGCTGGATTTGCAGATCACACTGACCTAAGTTTTGATCCAATGTGACCTTGGACATGGCATTTAACCTCTCTGAACCTTCTTGTATATAATAGGAAGATAATAATTGAAATTCAAATGCTGTAACTTATGTATGCAAGCATCTTAGCGGCATGCCTGACACCTACCCAGAGTACAATAAGGAACAGCAATCGTTGTCACCGTTACCATCATGATGGTCAATTTTAGGTGTCACCCTAGTTAGGCACCTAGCTAATTTGATCAGTCATTTCAGCTTTCCTTGAAGATATTGTGTTGATAGGATTAACATCTACCCTTGACTGTGTTTAGGTAAAAGAGATTGTGCTATTGTTGAGTCACTCAGGGGTGTTTGACTCTTTTGCTGCCTTGTGGACTTTAGCCCGCCAGGCTCCTCTGTCCATGGGATTCTCCAGGCAAGAATACTGGAGTGGGCTGCCATGCCCTTCTCCAGGGGATCTTCCCAATGCAGGGATCAAACCTGCATCTCCTGCATTGGCAGGTGGATTCTTTACCACTGAGCCATCTGGGAAATCCATAGAAGAGATTATCCTGGGAACTTTGCATTGGCCTGATCTAACCTCTGAAAAGCCTTAAGAGCAGAACTGATGCTGCTCTGAAGAAGAAATTTCACCTGATGACTAAAGGATCGGCTCCTGCCTGAGTGTTCGCAGTCTGCTAGTCCTGGCGGCCTGTCTTATGGCTTTCAGACTTGCCTGGCCAGTGCCCACAATCATGTGAGCAATTCCTGGCAATGCATCTCTCTCTGTACATCTCTCTATGCAAAGCAGCTGTGTTTTCATTCTGTGGGGTTGCATGCTCAGTTGCTCAGTTGTGTCTGACTTCTTGTGACCCCACGGACTGTAGCCCACCAGGCTCTTCTGCCCATGGGATTCTCCAGGCAAGAATACTGGAGTGGGTTGCCATTTCCTCCTTCGGGGGATCTTCCTGACCCAGGAATCAAACACAGGTCTCCTGCATTGGCAGGTGGATTCTTTACCACTGAGCCACCAGGGAAGTCCCTAATGATCTCATTCTACCTTAATTATTTCTTTAAAGGCCCCATCTCCAAATGCAGTTGCATTCTGAGATAATGGAATTAGGACTCTGACATATGAATTTTGGAGGCAGGTACAGTTCAGCCAGAACAGATGGTGAGAAGATTGGTGACTATCTCATACCTTAGCTCCAGTAAGACCTGGCCTCCAGAACCCAAACTCCAGAGGTAAATAGAGATTCTCAGTTTACCTGGAGCCACTCAACTCCCTCTTGGCTGTCTGCTGCAGGACTGGCGATTTCTAAAGTTCCAGGTTGCTAGAGGGGATGGCAGGTACCAAATTCAGTAGGTGATGGTTGAGATACCATCCACTTACAAGAGACCAAGTTAGAGATAATCTATAAACTTCCCTAAGACTAAGACAGAGAGGTGGGAGAAGGGGCATGGGTAAGCTGCCTTGGACTTGAACTCCCACTGCGGCAGTTTATCTTCTTTCTGGTTCTGCCCCCTCCCCGAAAAAGGTAAGATGTTCTCCAGTGACAGATGGTGCTGGGTGACAGATGGTGGCTGACTGATCTCCATCAGTGAAGGTTCTAGCACAAAGCCACCTGAACTGGGTCCAACAGACAAACTAGCCCTGGATGGGCTTGAAGAAACTGCCGCATAGAGAGCCCCAAGTCTCTGCTCAATTTTTGGGCTCTGTTAAGAAAGACAAGAACTGTCTTCATTCCCATTCATCTTTAGGAGGCAGAAACCATTCTCGTCACTAAGCACGGTTTTGTTACAAGACTTCATAGTGAGGGTTTTGCACCTCCTAGTAAAATCACAAATAACCCATCTGGCCCCAAACCTGAATGGCTCTATTTCCAAGTCATTACTTTTTGTAGCGAGATCAGTAATTAAATCAACCATTTCATCACTCAAGCAGTATTCACTGGAGCAGCTATTGTATACCAGGCACGGTAAGGACCAATTTGGGGATGTGTTTGACTTGGTTTTTATAAAGTTTATGTTTTGGCTCTTTCATGCTGTAGAGTTCCTCTCTCTGTCATTCATGTGAATCGAATGAGAGGAGAAGCAAAGATTCTTGGAAGGGACAGGGGAGAAATAATGAAAGGTGTCTTTCATCTGGTTGGAAAGATACACGGTTGATCAACTTGAAGCCAGCAGAATGAAGGGACAGAGTGTGACCAGCGGAGCCACCCTAAAGCCTGGTTGATGGTGCAATATACATGGAAAGAGACAAGCTATGTATGAGACAAAGGTAATGAAGATGCTATAAAAGAAAATACAGCATGAACCTCTTGCTGATCAGGTAAGAAATGCCATGAAGATGGATGGGGTTATTTGAAGACACTCTGAAAGCACTTACACAGCTGTATGGTATTTCCATAAAGCCCTTGAAGTTGCTGGGATGAAGAATGAGATTACGATGAGCAGGAAAGGGATAAGTTGGCTGCAAAGGACCAGTAAATTCTGTGCACTGTTAAGTGGAATGGACACACAGAAAGGGAATGGACCACAACACTAGGAAGAAATAAGCTAATGTTTCTTCTGTCTCCTTCATACCTTTTCCAGATAAGGTTATTGTTTGATTCTTTATAAATCCCAACCATATATATATATATATATATAAAAGAACTACCTGTGTTCCAAGAGGTGTCTGAGCTAAAATGTTGCCTTTCAGACTCCTCCATTGCATATTTCTTCTTGGCCAAGAGCGGGGAATTCAATGATGAGAAATCTTACAGTAAATGCCATGGACATGTGTTTGTCACTTCGTAAATCCTCACTCTATGCTTGACAGGACTCCACGATCACCTTTTAAAGCTAATCTGGCTGAGGGATAAGACAGCATTCTTAGCACTTCAACTCGAGTACAATATGACTGGCAATAAAATCTGCCTTCACCCGCAGGACTGGCAGAGCGTTATGGTAGGGTAGGCAACTAGCGTTTGAAAGCTATGCAAGTTTCTTGCAAAAAAAAAATACCTGTAAGCAAAAACCCCAACTGCTGAAAATGCATGCAAGGTATTTGTAAAGGACCTGTGAGTTTTATTTGCCAATGTCAAGTCAGACAAAGCACATAATCTCAAATCTCCTACCTTCTACCCACCTTTAACTTAGCCAGATCCTTGCATTGTAAACGGCAAATATAAAGGCATTATTTCCTATTAGAAAATTTATTTTACCTACAAAGTCTCTCTAGAATGATAATCAGTCTATATTGCATGACTTACCCTGACAATAAATATTACTGTAAGAGGGGGTTGTTTTTCTGAATTAGACTCTAACTAAGTGCTTGCCTAAATCTGCTAAACATGTTACTGAGTTTAGTCAGTTCAACTAAAATGAAACATTCTGCTGTCCTCTGGGTGACCAAGCCATAACAGTGTTGAAAGAACACCCTCTGGGACTTCCCTGATGGCTCAGGCGTGAAGAATCCGCCTTGTGATGCAGGTTCGATCCCTGATCGAGGAACTAAGAGTCCACATGTCATGGAGCAACTAAGCCTGCATCCCAGCTAGAGTCTGTATGCTGCCAGGAAAGACCCCTCAGGATGGAATGAAGATCCCATGTGCTGCAACTAAGACTCAACGCAGACTGGAAAAAGAAAAGAACAATGTCTGGCATGACCGACCACGTTGTTGACCAAATCCAACAAGGAAGCCAGACCATGTTCCTGCATTCCACCGTGAATGTTGAGGAGCCAGCTCAAACGGCTGCCTTGGTTCGGGGTGTGAGGTGGAGTGAAAGGCGCTCAGTCGTGGACTATGCAGTCCCTGGAATTCTCCAGGCCAGGATACTGGAGTGGGTAGCCTTTCCCTTCTCCGGGGGATCTTCCCAACCCAAGGATCGAACCCAGGTCTCCTGCATTGCGGGCGGATTCTTTACCAGCTGAGCCACCAGGGAAGTCCCTTGGGGTGTGTAAGCAGAACAATTTGCTCTTCAGTAATTGCTTCACACAGTTCCTTCTTGCAAGAGGTGTCACCTCAGCTCCCAGAGATAATCATTACTGTCCATGTACTTCCCTTTACCCTTTTAAAAGACTCAGGAGTCTGCTTTTCTTTCTCATCTGTCTCCCCACCACCAAAGACGGTAGACTGAAGGACCAGGTTTATGTCACCGCTATTCATGATCAGAAAGGCATGAAGATCTGGTTTTCAAAATGCATCACGTGCTGTAAACAGTGGGCAGAGACATGTTATTGAAAGGTTTGCATTTCTCTCTGTAAGTTCCCATTCAATGGGAATTTCCCCAAATATTCACCTGGCCGACCCTCATCTCTTTTAGTATTTTCCCCATTTCCGCCTCTGTCTTTTTTTTAATTTCCAATTTTGAACTTTTTATTTTGTACTGGGGTACAGCCGATCAACAATTTGGTGATAGCTTCAGCTGAACAGTAGAGACAGCAGAGACTCAGTCATCTATTCTGCCCCAAACCCCCCTCCTATCTAGGCTCTGTCTTAATATCAGAGATGGGGTGAGTAAGAGGAAGCATATATAAAGAAGTAAAATATTCCCACATATAGTTTCTATCTCTCCCTCACACAGGAGTGGCATAACTCCGCTCTCTCTCTCTCTCCGCGTCTCTCTTTCACAAACACACACATACACACACCGCATTAGAAGGAGAATAAAGTGATAAGGGGGGGGGGAATGCATTCTTCTTGTTAAGAGAGGAGTTTGTAGTTCTTGCAGTTCTGCAGTTCTGGCTCCTGGAGAGAGCAGGAGCCGAGGAAAACTGAGAAATAGGTCAAATATGAGAAAAGTAGTAGCTTTCTACTGAGCCGTCAGTGACATGCTTTCACAAACCTCACACCATGTTATACACTCACAGTAAACTCCATACCCAGCAGGGGATCAGAAGTCCCACACGGCACAGCCACTGGCCTGTCTCTTCCTCCTCCTTTATATCTCCTCCACCCCCACCACCCACACTGGCCTCCTGTGTCTTTCTTGAGCACATTGATGAACCTCCTTTGGCTTTGCTGTGGTTCAGTTGCTAAGTCCTGTTGGACTCTTTGCGACCCCATGGACTGTAGCCTGTCAGGCCCCTCGGTCCATGGGGTTTTTCCAGGCAAGGATATTAGAGTGGGTTGCCATTCCCTTCTCCAGGGGATCTTCCCCACCCAGGGATCGAACTCAGGTTTCCTGTATTGGCAGGCAGGTTTTTTACCATCTGAGCCACCAGGGAGGTCCTCCTTTGGCTTTAGGGCTTCAGATTTCTATTCTGCCACTTAGAACTTTCTTCACCCTGACGATCACATGGAGACGATTTTCCACTCTTCAGTCTCGGCTGGCAGCCCTTCATAATTCCTTGAATCCACACCATTATCTCTCATCATGGTGAGGATAATGTATTCACTGATTTTATTTCATTTTTTTGGGGGGGGGATATCTCTGTCATCACAGCACTGCAAGCCTCAGGCATATAGGGATTTGTACATCTTGATTACTAGCTCACTAGCCCCAAAGGCATTTCTGTTAATAACATGAATGGCTCACCCATCATCCACAGAGAGAGAAGACAAGAAAGGAAAAGCGAAGAGGAGTCTGGAGGTCAAGAGGAAAGGGGAAAACAAACAAATGAACAAAACAAAACAAAACAACTGCTAGTGAACAATCCCTGGTGTCTGAGAAGACCAAGAAGCTTTAAAAACCAAGGACGTCAATATTGGATTCTCACCGGTCTGCAGTGCTGCGATCCGTCTACCAGGTCCAACCGCACATTAAAAGTTGCTACACATAATGGTCTTGGATGAAGACCATTCTCAGGGGAAGGATCTGAGAAAGGAGCAATAGACTGGAGGTGGGAAGAGATCACAGGGAACAGAAAAGTGGGATGAGGGACTTCCCTGGCTGTCCAGTGGCTAAGACTCTGTGCTCCCAGTGCAGTGGCCCCAGGTTTGATCCCTGGTCAGGAAACTAGCTCCCACATGCTGCAACTAAGAGTTCACATGCTGCAACAGAAGACACTCCACACCCCCCATGCCACAGCTAAGATCTGCTGCTGCTGCTGCTGCTAAGTCGCTTCAGTCGTGTCCAACTCTGTGTGACCCCATAGACGGCAGCCCACCAGGCTCCCCCCTCCCTGGGATTCTCCAGGCAAGAACACTGGAGTGGGTGCCATTTCCTTCTCCAATGCATGAAAGTGAAAAGTGAAAGTGAAGTCGCTCAGTCGTGTCCGACTCTTAGCGACCCCCTGGACTGCAGCCTGCCAGGCTCCTCCGTCCATGGGATTTTCCAGGCAAGAGTACTGGAGTGGGATGCCATTGCCTTCTCCTAAGATTTGATGCAGACAAAGAAATAAAACATTAAAAAAATATATTGGAATAAGCAGTAACTGAGAAATTAAGGAATCCCACCACGTGTGAGAGGATACCCAAGAGAAGGAATGAACTTCCCAGCACCCATGGGGATGGACTGCAGCCATTTTAAATATAGAAAGCTGCAGAAGTTTGAGGTACCCCGGCCGCTGATCTAAATGTTAATCAAAGATTGCGACAGTCTTAAAATACGACGTGAGTGATGTCTGAGAATGTGGGCACAGCTTGTGCGGTCCTATGCAAAGCAGATGCAAATCACATGCAAATGTGGACGCGTCCTGCTTGCTGAGTTCTGACGACAGGCCCCTTCGGAGGATTCGCTTGCTGGACATACTTTGAGCTCTAGTTAAACCAGTGTATGGGGAACCACTCCGTCCCTTTGCAAAGCAGAGGACTGCCTTGGCTGGGTTTTGAGGGGCTTTGGAGAAAGAGTTGCTAATAAGTTGATATTTGCAGAGGGAAATGGGAAACTCAAGAGACACCAGCTGTCAACAAGGCGGTGGCCTGGGACTTATATTTATAAAGGGACTCATTTCTGCACTGTGAGAAGGATAAGCAAGATTGTGCTGGCTGAGAACTCACTGCAGTCCCAGGGGCAACCTGTATTGATCCCCCCCCCCCCCCCCCGCCGCTTTTTTTTTATTGTGGTAAAATACACATAACATAAAATGTACCATTTTGACTACTTTAAAATGTAGAATTCAGTGGTCTTAAATAGATTCATATTGTTGTTTGACCATCATCACTGCCCGGCCACCTTCAGAACTCTGTTCATTTGCAAAATTGAGACTCTATCCCCATTAAAATGCTTGCTCCCCACCCCCGTCCCCCAGCCCTTGTCCCCCACCATTCTGCTTTTTAAAAATGTTATGATTTTGATGACTCTAGGCCACTCATATAAATGGAACACAGAGTATTTGCCAGTTTTGTGACTGGCTTATTTCACCAAGCATAATGTCGCCAAGATTCATTCATATTGCAGACAATACGTTAGAGTGCCCTTCCTTTTGAAGGCTGAGTAATATTCCATAGTATAGATATACCACATTTTTCTTAGTCACTCATCTGTCAGTGGACACTTAGGTTGCTTCTACATTTTAGCTATTGTGAATAATGCTGCTGTGACCATGGGTGTACAAATACCTCTTCAACATCCTTCTTTCAATTCTTTTGAATATATAACCAGAAGCTGAATCACTAAATCATCCAGGAATTTTATTTTTAATTTTTTGGAGGCACCACGGTTCTGTTTTCCAGAGCAGCTACACAGTTAACATTCCCACCAACAGCACATAAGAGTTCCAATTTCTCTACATCCTTGCCAGCAGATATTATTTTCTGGTTTTTGGTAGTAGCCATGCTAAGGAGTGCAAAGTGGAATCTCACGGTCATTTTGACTTGCTCTTCCCTAGTGATTTGCGTTGCTGAGTATCTTTTCATGTGCTTATCGATCATGTGCAGAATGTCTATTCAAGTCCTTGGCTCCTTTTTGAATTACATTGATTTGTTGTTGTTGAGTAATCTATGTTGATTTTTTCTCTCTTTCTTTTTTTTTTTTTGCACAGTTAAATGACTAGCAGAAAGACGGCATGAAATTCTTCCAAAGGTAAAGCAGATACTGCATCTATGCTCCACTTCCTAACACAGGTTGTGAGTGTGTGTGCGTACTCAGTTGTATCTGACTCTTTGTGACCCCATGGACTGTAGCCCCCAGGCTCCCCTGTCCATGGGATTCTCCAGGCAAGACGACTGGAGTGGGTAGCCATTCCCTTCTCCAGGGGATCTTCCTGACCCAGGGACTGGGCCTTCTATATTGCAGATGAACTGTTTACCCTCTGAGCCACCAGGGGGGAAAAATCATTTTATATTTGTGTTTTCTGCCTTGATCTCATAAGCTTGGGTTTGGTTGCCATTTACCTAGTATCCAAATAATAATAGGGCTTCCCTGGTGGCTCAGAAGGTAAATAATGTGTCTTCAATGAGAAAACCTGGGTTCCATCCCTGAGTTGGGAAGATTCTCTGGAGAAGGAAATGGCTCCCCAGTCTAGTCTTCTTGCCTGGACAATTCCATGGACAGAGAAGCCTGGTGGGCTACAGTCCATGGGGTTGAAAAGATATCATAAGCTCTGGTTTGGTTGTCATTTACTTAGTCCCAAAATAACTGTGGCTTCCACAAAATAGAGATTTATTTTCTCTCCCATTAAATAAGTTCAGGACAAGACAGTCAATCATGTATCTTGTTGTTCCCTTCACTCTTTCGTTCCACCATCCTTAGGACGCAGAATCTACCCTCAAACACCGTCCAAGTTACCTCAGCATCCCCTAGTTTTATACAGCAGGAGGCAGAAAGGAAGAGAGGGTGCGTGGGTGTGGTTTACATGTGAGTCACCCCTGGGAAAGGGTCTTCCCAGAAACCACACCTAATAATTTTCATTGTCATCTTGTCGGCGATCCTGCTCTGCTAGGAAAGCTGGAGAACACAGTATAATTTTCCTTTAATTTGAGCAACTTGGCTATGACTAAGGGACCTATCACCGAAGGGTTGATTACTAAGGAAGAAGGGAATAAACAGCTGTTGGTAGGTGGCAAGCAGCTTCCATCAGAAATCCTTCTAAAAAATATTTTTTTTGTTTTAATTTTTCTCTCTACCAGAAAAATAGGAGCTCCATGCAAGCAGGGGTTTCGTCTGTGTGGTGCAGTGCTGTGTCCCCAGCGAGGGCTGCAGTGTCTGGTGGATGCATCCTAAACAGAGATGCAATCAACATTTGCTCAACAGGGATGAAGCACAGCAGTGGCTTTTAATTTCCAATTGATGTTGAAGAACACGGGAGGCTCCTTTCTGCCCGTTCAGATTCTCCCGTGAGACAAGGCCCCCTCTTCCCTGCTCCTCCTGGGAAGAACTAACTCCCTTTCATCTGAGAGTCATAGGATCATTCTTCCTCTACAAGGACAGTGGGGCTTCCTGTCTAAAAATCACTGCTGCCTAGAGATGAGCATTTTGTTCTCCTTGGAGCCCAAGTGGCAGGCCAGAACAATTAGAACCTCCTTTCAGTGACCCCAAGTGTTCATGTCCCTGACCGTAAAATGTAGCTATGATCTGACTTTTAGATTTTTCTCCAGAATGTGCCAGGAATCTGGCTCTCTGACGGTTACTATCCACATTCTGAGCATGTTCAAGAATGGGTAGTTGCATCTGCGGCCCCCAGTGCTTTTCTGTCTAGCTTTGTTCCAACCCCACTCAGAAAACTGACCGATGCCATGCATGGAAGCTGGCGCCATCCTTCCAGATAGGAGGGTGCAATGGCGTGACAAGCATCTGCTTGTCTTAAAACTTCCAAACCTTCAGGTATCCACATCCTAGGACATGCAGACATCCATTTCCAAAGACGTTTTAAAGTGCCTGGATTCAGGGCTCATCTTGAAAACATTTCTCATCTACTACTTTTTAACCGATTACCATTCAATTTTTCAAATGATAAAACAGAAAAAAAAAAAAGAAAAAACCTTTAAACACTCAGTGGATCCTGAATTATTAAACATAAAAGGGCACTTTGGTGTATTTATTATCGCACTGGAGGAAATCTTGTCTGGTTTAAGCTCTTAGCTCCTTAAAATGTCCCCCTCTACACTGAAGTGGAGTTAAAAATGCATTGCCATAAAACTCCATCCATTTCCAATTTTCTTATCATCGCTTTCTGACATTATGAGCTGTCACCTTCTTAGGCTGCAGCCTCCTCTGGGGAGGAGGGTGGTCATATGATGCTGGTGGTCATACTTCACTGGCCCCCTGGAACTGAAACTGAGCCCTGGTGTCTAGACCCGCCTCCTTTCCCACTCTCGGGATGAACTTTGTTTCTCCAGGGGTCAATCATGGGGGCTTCTTGTAACCACGGTTTATACTGTGTAAACTGAGTGCAGTGTAGCAAACTGGTATCCTTGGGACCTACCTGGAGTTGTATTTGCACTCCTGCCTTTTTCTTTTTTTAAACCGAGGTGAAATTCACATAGCATGAAATTAACCATTTTGAAGGACAACAGCAGTGGCATTTAGTACATTCACATGTATAACCAGCACCTGTATTTAGTTTCAAAACATTCTATCATCCTCCAAGAAAACCCCATGGGTTTCCCTGGTGACTCAGTGGTAGAGAACCCGCCTGCCAACGCAGGCAATGTGGGTTCGATCCCTGGGTTGGGAAGATCCCCTGCAGAAGGAAATGGCAACCCACTCCAGTATTCTTGCCTGGGAAATCCCACGGACAGAGGAGTCTGTTGGGCTGCCAACAAAGCAAACCCCGTATCTGGTAGGCAGTCGATTTCTATTTCTCCTTCCCTAGAACTTTACCATTCTGCTTTCTGGCTCTACGGTTTTCCTATTCTAGAAATTGCATATAAATACAATCATATATACATGATTGTCTGTGTCTGACTTGTTTCATTGAGCAAGGTGTTTTCAAGCTTCACCCATGTTATAGCACCTGTCAGTATGGCAGTACTTTTTATGGATATATAATATTTCATTGCATGGATGGACCATATTTTGTTTATTTTTCCTTCCATTGAGAGGCATCAGTGTTGTGTCCAGAGTTTGCTTATTGTGACCAAGGTATGAACCTTTATGAACAACATTTTATTTGATAAGCTGGCTTCAGTTCTCTTCAGTGGATACCTATGAGTGCAATTCTGGGTACTATGGCAATTCTATGCTTAACTTTCTGAGGAACCACACAGATTGTTTTCTACAGTGTGATGGTAGTTTTTTGTTTACAGGTATCTAGGCTCTCTCCTACTGAAGCCTTTAAAAATATTTTTAAATTAATTAATCAAATTACAGTGGTTTGTCCTGTTGAGCATGGGCTCTAGGCACAGGGCCTTCTGTAGTTGCGGAAAGTGGGCTCAGCAGTCGCAGCTCCTGGGCTCTAGAGTGCAGGTTCAATAGTTGTGGTACAGGAGCTCAATTGCTCTGCAGCATGTGGGATCTTCCCACCCCAGGGATTGAACCAGTGTCTCCTGCATTGGCAGGCAGATTCTTTAGCACTGAGCCACCAAGGAAGCCCGGGATGCAGTCTTTTGAACTCTTCTAAAAATTGCCTAAACTTGCATTTCAAGATGATACTGCTGGCTTTATATATTTCAGATAATTCAACTTCCCCTCTGCACACCACTCTAACTATATTTAGCGGGGCATATTTATCTTTGGCTCAGAATTCTACTTCCCTTTCCCTTTGCAAATGCTGTCCTTTTTGCCTGAAACATTCTTCCACATATCATTCATTTGAAAAAAGCCCACCCACCCTCAAAACCCTGTCCAGGGATCACCTCTCTCCTCCCGCCTTCCAAGACTTCCTTCTCAGCACAACTCTTGCCTCCACGGACACATATGTCATTCAATTTTGTTCACTTTTACATGTGCCTGTCTCCCCTTCCTAACTATGCCTTCTTCGAAGGCAGGGTTTCTTGCTTACTCTGAAAATTAGGATAAAAATATTCACTTCTCAGGGCTCATGGATTCAAAGCATGCAATCATAGGTATTTAAGGCTTGGACCTTTAGATACTAACAGTATCAGAGTTGGCAATGGTCTGAACAAAAGTTGTTTCTTAATTGTGTACGGTGAAACCAGTCTGGTTAATGAAGCTATGGAGAGAGAAGAAGAGTGTAGGAAAAGATGGGCAAAAGAAGATTCATTGAGAGACCTTCAAAGAGGAACACGAGAATGAATATTACATGGTCAACACCAGCAGTGATTTTACAAAACATACACTCGCTAAATTGATTAAGTCATTGTAACTATTATTATTATTGCCACTCTGACTATGGAACATACTGATTTATACTTCTGAATCACTGGACCAAGCCTGTACCTTCTCATTCCTTGGAGGAATAAAAGGAGGAGGAGAAAGAAGAGGGGAAAAGAGGAGGATGGTGAGAGGGGAGGGAGCCAGACCAAAACAAAAACAGGCATCAATGAAGCTTCAGAACTCCCTCTGGGAGGCTGAGAAAGATGATACCGCATTCTTTAAATTCTCAAAGCCTAGAAGAAAGTCCTCAGATCCTGTTACAAACAGCAATGTGACCAAGATTAAAAGAAAAAGCACATTGTGTGTGCTAAGCTGCATTCAGTAATCTATTGATAAGAGATACAAGCCAGGTCGCTTTCTTTCACTTGTGAGCATTTTAGCTACCAATTAATTCTTCTAAACCTGCACTGTTGAGTCATTGCCTTTTTCTGCCATGTCATGTTCCAGATGAGGGACTGGATGTCCGACATCTGTCTATCCACTAATGCTCATCTCCTTGACCTGTAATTGGCATGGTGGACAAACAATTTGCCCTCCAGTTCATTGGTAGAATCAGGTAGGGTTGACCACACAGCCAAAATCCTAGCAAGGAGCCATATCCTACAAGCCTTCGAGATATACGTAATGTAAGAGGAGGGCCTCAGTAAGAGACATCCTTTCCTGTCATCAAAAAAAAAGGTGACATTCCCGGAAAGCTGGACCATTCTCAAGACTACACACTCAGCTCCCAATATGACGAGTCCAAAGAGAGACTGGATTCCAGGAATAAAGCACAGTGAGGTGAACAGACAGGACGAGCTTCTTCATAAAGTTCAGGGGATTCCCTGGTGGCTCAGTGGTAAAGAATCCGCCTGCCAGTGCAAGAGACATGCGTGTGATCCCTGAACCAGGAATACCCCACATGCTGAGAAGTGACTAAATTCCCGGGCCATGACTACTGAGCCCACAGTCTAGAGCCCAGGAACCTTGACTACTGAGCCCACAAGCTGGAACTACTGAAGCCTGTGTGCCAGAGAGCCTGTGCCCCTCAAGAGAAGCCGCCTCAAGGGGAAGCCTGGGTGACACAGAGAGTTGCCCCGACTCGCTGCAACTAGAGAAAAGCCCTCGCAGCAACGAAGACCCAGCACAGCCAACAATAAGTCGATAAAATTATTTTTACAAAGTTCAGAAAACATATATTTTAGATACTTTGTTGCTAGAATTAGCAAGACAATCAACATCTGATTAAGGTCCAATGGATTGAGTTAATCCCAATCAGATTTTAATGTTGCAGAAACATTTTGTTGGTCTTGAGGTCTCCTCTTTCTGCTTTCAGTGGAATTACTTATTTCTGGTGAAGAGGTAGATAACAAAATGGATTCAGAGATTGCTGTGGGCCTTGGTCATGAATACCTCTTTAGCAATTAGGGTCGACATCTTGAAATCTTCAACTGCAAAGAATCAGATGTTTCCAAACCTAAGCCATTCTTCTGCCCTGTCACTAGATGGCTGCCATGTGTCATAATGACAGACTATCAGATGCTTAAAATATCTTTACACTCATGTACTTTGCTTCCACTGATATACATTATTTTTAAAAGGCAACTTTATATCAATACTATAAATGGGAAAGAAAAAAAAATCACTTATTCTGAATAGACAGTAACTATAAAATACGGTGCAATCATAAGTTATTAACATTTTGCTATCATTACCTACAGACACTGAGCCTCAAGTGTCCACTTAATTATTAAAAATGGTGATCTTCAAATATTAAATGCTTAAGGAGAGCCCACACGAAACAGAGACTTTCCCAGGGATGTAAACAGGGGCTTGGAAAGAAAACTAGAGAGGGAATAAGTCCTTTGCCAAATAATTTTATTTTATTTAACAGTATCTTTATGTCACCTAAGCCTATAATAACTGGATGGAATTTATAACTTGTGAAAGACATATTTTAGGCAGCACTTTTTAAAAAGAAAAGATAGAGACTATTGTCTTTTCAACTGCTATTAGAATATTTTATCTTTCTAAAATACAGTTACCTCTCCAAGATAATTTGTCTCTCACCCTCACCTTCTCATGATTTTCTTCCAATTTTAAGTTATTTAAACATAACTAGGAATAGAACTACCATGTAACCCAGCAATCCCACTACTGGGAATATACCCTAAGAAATATCGAATTCTAAAAGACACATGTATCTCAATGTTCATTGCAGCACTGTTTATAATTGCCAGGACATAGAAACCACCTAGATGTCCATCAACAGAGGAATGGATAAAGTCATGGTACATATATATACAGTGGAATGTTACTCAGCCTTTAAAAGGAACAAATTTGAGTCAGTTGAAATGAGGTGGAAGCCTGTTATACAGAGTGAAGTAAGTCAGAAAGAGAAAAACAAATTATCATATGGGCTTCCCAGGTGGCTTAGTGGTAAAGCATACACCTGCCAATTCAGGAGACTTGGGTTCTATCTCTGGGTCAGGAAGATCCCCTGGAGGAGGAAATGGCAACCCACTCCAGTATTCTTGCCTGGAAAATTTCATGGACAGAGGAGCCTGGTGAGACCCCAGTCCACGGGGGTCACAAAGAGTCAGACACGACTGACTGCGTGCATGCAAGTATGCAATGCATATATACATGGAATCTAGAAGAATGGTACAGATGAACTTCTTTGCAGGGCAGGAATAGAGATGCAGACATGGAGGAATTGAGACAGTAACACTGATATACATACATTACCGTATATACAGCAGATAGCAAGAAACTGCTATATAATACAAGGAACTCAGTTCAGTGCTCTGTGAGGATCTAGAGGGGTGGGATTGTTGGGGTAGAAGGCAGGCTCAGGAGGCAGGGGATATATGTATACTTATAGCTGATTCACATTATTGTACAGCAGAAACTAGCCATTGTCAAGCAATTATACTCCAATTTAAAAAATTAAAAAAATAACACATGTAAGTGAATTAAAACAAAACAAAACAAAACAAAACTGTACTACCACCAATTCCACTAGCACTCACTATGTTAGGGCATAGCACTAATACACCCAGCTGCCTGCCCCTGGTGACTGTTTCAGAACCCGGACTCTGTATCTCTAATTCTTTGCCCTGTTACACACCGGCTGTGCCACTGGACAAGCTGATATCTGCCTAGTCTCCTCATTTTAAAAAGCAGAGACATTACTTTGTCAACAAAGGCCCATCTAGTCAAGGCTATGGTTTTTCCAGTGGTCATGTATGGATGTGAGAGTTGGACTATAAAGAAAGCTGAGTGCTGAAGAATTGATGCTTTTGAAGTGTGGTGTTGGAGAAGACTCTTGAGAGTCCCTTGGACTGCAAGGAGATCCAACCAGTCCATCCTAAGGGAGATCAGTCCTGGGTGTTCATTGGAAGGACTGATGTTGAAGCTGAAACTCCAATACTTTGGCCACTTCATGCGAAGAGCTGACTCATTTGGAAAGACCCTGATGCTGGGAAAGATTGAGGGCAGGAGGAGAAGGGGACGACAGAGGATGAGTGGTTGGATGGCATCATCAACTCAATGGACATGAGTTTGGGTGGACTCCGGGAGTTGGTGATGGACAGGGAGGCCTGGCATGCTGCAGTCCATGGGGTTGCAGAGTCGGACACGACTGAGTGACTGAACTGAACTGAACTGAACTGAGTCTCCTTATCTCTAAAGCAGGGTACTACTAGCACTACCTCATTGGATCAGGGAGGTAATACATGTAAATTGCTAATAAACTTTAAGGACCACATGCTGGTAAAGACTAAAGGCAGAAGGAGAAGGGGGCAGCAGAGAATGAAATGGTTAGATAGCATCCCCGGCTCAATGGACATGACGAGTCAACTCCATGAGACAGTGGAGGACAGAGGAGCCTGGCGTGCTGTAGTCCACATGGTCTCAAAGACTCACAAGACTTAGCGACTGAACAACAATAGCAACAAAACAAGCCTATAAGCATTTGCTACTCTATTGACTCCTTGTCTGAATTTGTTTCCTGTTGCTATTGTAACAAATCACCACAAACATAAGGGCTTAAAACAACACACATTTATTATCTCACACTCTGTAGTTCAGAAATCTGATGCAGGTCTGGCTGAGCTATAATTAAGATTGTCGCTGGGGCTGTGTTCCTTCCTGCAGCCTCCAGGGTTGAGCCTGTGATCTTGCCTTTTCCAGATTCTAGAGGCTGTCTGCACTTCTTGGCATGTGTCTCCCTTCCATTTTAAAGACAGTGATGGCCTGTCAAGTTTTTCTCAAAAAGCTTCACTCTGACAGTCTTCTCCTGCCTCCCTATTCTACTCACAGACTCAGTAACCCTACTGGTTCCGTCCAGATAATACAGGATAATCTTCCCATCTTGGGGCCATCTGATCTGCAAGATTAATTCTGTTTGCATTCCTAATGACCCTCTGGCATTTAATCTAACATAACCACAGGTTCCATGGACCAGGAGGTGGATGTATTCAGGGTGAGGTGTTATGTTGCCTACTGCGCCGTCAGGCTGTGAGACAGCTACCATCACAAAAGAGAGCGGCTGAGACTCCCTTCTCCCGGCTTTTATGTTGAAACTGGGAAGTTTTAAGCAGGTGACCCTTGACCTCAATCTCTTTTATTAGCATGTTTTGTATGTCCCACACTTTGCTTTCATTGCTTATAAACGTATTTTTGTTTAGATTTAGAAATAACTTCAGGCAGTTCCCTGGTGGTCCAAGTGGTTAGGACTCGGCTCTTTCACTGCTGAGGCTTTAATCCCTGCTTGGGGAACTAAGATCCCACAAGCTTCAAGGTGTAGCTCCCCCGCCAAAAAAAAAGAAAGCATTTCAGATTTGTACTAAGACTTAAAAAATAATACAGAGAATGTCTGTGTATCTCTCACCCAGCTTCCCCAGTGTCACCACCTTATCATAATCATAGTACAGTGATCTGAAACCGGAAGTTAATGTTGGTACAAACTGTTAAATAAACCACAGTCCATACTGAGATCTCAGTAGTTTGTTTTTTTGTCCCCCCATCCACATATTTCCCTTTTATGGGCCAGAATCCCATCCAGATCTCACCTTGCATTTTGTCATCATTTGTCTTTAGGTTCCTGCCAGATAATTCTAGAATGTCAATATCTGGTTGAGCTGGTGAGCTCAATGGTTGACATTCTAGAATCATCTGGGAAGAGCCTAAAGACAAATGGCCAAGAAATGCAAGGTGAGATCCCAGGTGGCTAAGTAAAGAATCCACCTGCCAAGCAGGAGATGTAGGAAATGTGGGTTCAATCCCTGGGTTGGGAAGATCCTCTGGAGGAGGAAATGGCAACCCACTCCAGTCTTCTTGCCTGGAGAATCCCATGGACAGAGGAGCCTGGTGGGCTACAGTCCATGGGGTCACAAAGAGTCAGACACGACTTAGCGACTAAACCACCACCACCTGGCCTCTGTAAGCATTAGAGTCTGCAGCCTCCACTAGCTCTACTAGGCTCTACTAGGACTCTGAGAAGCCCCCAGTTCAGCAACTTTCTTACCCCAACCTTCTCAGATCAACACTCTCCCCAGTCATTGTGTTTTCCCTAAACTTATTATTTTTTAAATGTATTCATCTGGCTGCTGCAGCATGCGAACTCTTAGGTATAGCGTGTGGGATCTAGTTCCCTGACCAGACACTGAACCTAGGCCCCCTGCACTGGGAGCTGGAGTCTTCGCCACTGGACCACCAGGGGAGTCCCTCTCCTAACTTCAGATTCCAAGAAAACTCCTGCAAAATACCAACAAGCTACCCTGAGGTGAGGACAATAAAATGCCATCAAAGCACAGGAGAGTCTGAGATGCTTGATTTCAATCTAGAGCTGCTGGTCAACTTTCTCTCTTCTCCCCCTTCTCCATTTTTTTCCCCCTTCTTCCCTCTGGTTTTGAAAACAGCTCATGGAATTGTACAGAAAGGGCATCAATAGATTAAAAACTGCTTCCCTCTAATAAAATGTTAAACGGTGTTGAAAATTAATCACCAGGGCTGCTGAGCTGCCCTCCTCAGAGGGAGACGGCTCGGGAAATTTAATAAATTATTATCACAATGATGTTCCTATTATAGAATTTGCATTTCATTCCCAAGGCTTGTATTCAGCCTCAAAGTTGCCCGATGATGGTTAATAAAACCAAACGGGACTCTTGTCTCAATGGTTAGAGGGTGACGCTTGGACTGGTCCGTCAAAGGGTATTCTTTGGACTTCAAACTTAATTATTTCAGCTTCTGCTCTCACCCCTTCTTTGTAATTTTTGTTTCTTTAAGACAACTAAAGATAGTATTTAATCGTGAGAGTGCCCTCTTGCTGGAAACACTCGCTGTAATGATATGCCTAGCTTAAAAGCAAATCTAATCTACTTGCTTATTAAATTTAAATGTGTTTTAGGCTGATATGGTTTGAAGATGATATGTAGAATAACAGCCTCCATGGTTATAAATGTCAACTCTAAAAATTATATGCAATATAACATACAAAATAAATGCTGCTTCATCTTTACATTCCACTGTGATCAATTCATTAAACGATGTATTACAAGCCAAGAGGACGATTGTAAAACGCAAGACGCCATTTGTCACAGTGTATTCTAAAGCACTCAGGAAATGCTATAGCGATT
This sequence comes from Bos taurus, assembly GCF_002263795.3. Taxonomy (NCBI): domain Eukaryota; kingdom Metazoa; phylum Chordata; class Mammalia; order Artiodactyla; family Bovidae; genus Bos; species Bos taurus. The sequence goes on along the minus strand of NC_037352.1, from coordinate 6,080,080 downwards.
TTTTTTTTTGGCAACAGATGATGGTTCTTATTAGAAAGGGGGGGGGCAGCTTTCTGATGTATCAATACCATGAACCGAAATTAGTTCTTCAATCAAACATTAAAGACTGTGGACAACCATTCTTATGACAAAGTTCCATATTAAAACTCGGAGTGGGTAACAGGGGTTTCCTTAGGAAGAGAGCACCGTTAAGTGCAATGGTAAAGAATTAAGATGGATTTCCTTCTGTGTTGAGAATCACAGTTCCATAATGTCCTAATCACACCACATTCATACCCTAGGTGTCCGCAAGCTGAATGGATCCTCTGGATGCTCTGCAGGTGGGAGGAGGTGGACATGCAATATACAAGCCTGGGCCCCTTCCTCAAAGTTTTAATTGAGAAGATTGAGGAGAAACTTGAAAATCCCCATGTATTTTCTTTCCCTTAAAAGCTTTGTTCATGTTTCTCTGAACAGTGAACACCCTCTTGAAGCATAGCCAAGTTTTGTTGTTGTGTGTGTGTGTGTGTGTGTGCATGCATGTAGAAGAATCTGTTTGAACTGTTAAATGTGTGACACGGCAAATATGAGGAACTCGATTTGCCCCAATGGATTTCCCAGGTGGTTCAGTGGTAAAGAATCCACCTGCCAATGCAGGAGACATGAGTTCAATCCGTGGGTCGGGAAGATCCCCTGGAGGAGGAAATGGCAACCCACACCAGTATTCTTAACTGGGAAATCCCACGGACAGAGGAGCCTGGTGGGCTACAGTTCATGCAGTTACAAAGAGTCCACACAACTGAGCAACTGAGCCAGCACACATTTGCCCCAATAAACAATGTACTCCACCCAGTTAGAAAACAGAGTAGAGTAAGTCCGAGAGATAAAAATAAATATTGTATGGAAGTGGAAGTGAAGTTGCTCAGTCATGTCCGACTCTTTGCGACCCCAAGGACTGTAGCCTACCAGGCTCCTCCGTCCAAGGGGTTTTCCAGGCAAGAGTACTAGAGTGGGTTATTAATGCATATATGTGGAATCTAGAGAGATGGTATCGATGAACCTGTGTCCAGGCAGGAACAGAACCTCAGATGCAGAGGACCAGATATGCAGACGTCGGGGAGGGAATGAATTGAGAGAGTAGCGCTGACCTACACACGTGACCGTGCGTAATCCGGATCGCTAGTGGGAGCCTGCCGTGTAGCACAGGGAGCTCGGCTTAGTGCTCTGTGATGACCTACAGGGGTGGGATGAGGGGTGGAAGGGAGGCTCAAGGGAGAGGGGAAACATGTCTACACATAGCTGATTCACCTTGTAGTACAGCAGAAACTAACACAACATTGCAAACAATTATCCTCCAATTAAAAAGAACAAAAACAAAAACACAATGGCCAGAAGAGCCTCACTTGCTTTCTCATGGCTGCTGGGTTTCTTCAAGTGGTGCTGACTTCTGGGTTGCTCTACATGCCTAACCATCTCCATTTTCCCTTCTAACTTAGGTCACTTCTTATCTCCCCTTAGTTCATCATTTAGAGATCAGAATTTCATTCCGAAAAGCAAGTGCATGGCTGGGAAGTTAAGAATCTCAGTTGGGAATGCACTGAAGAGCGAGAAACATCGATGCATACACAACCAATAAGGACAGTTAATTCTGGCTGCAAGGATTTTTACTTTAAATTAAAATGAGAAAAAAAAAATTAAATCTGTGCTAAACATGCCAGTTTACCAATGGTTTTCTGTTCTTTGGTGACCTTCTAAGAAGTCTTGGGATTTTGTTCTAACTCAGTGGAGAACTCTGCATTTGCCTCACTCACTGATGTGCTGCCTGTTGGTCTTCAATGTCAATTAGACTAACTGTCCTCTTTGCTTCTATATTTGGGCTGGGCTCATTCCAGACACACAGGTAATCGGGATGCAGACTGGCTAGAACAGATTCCTCCAGAAAGCTGGAGGAAAGAAAGGAAACTTTATTCGTTGGATGTCTTCAGAAAGTTATACCGGAGATTGCCTGCAGGCATCTGAGAGTCATGGAGACTGCTGATCTGTAACTTCTTAGAAATTTACAACCTACAGCACCTTTCTCCCAGTGAGAGGGTAGTTTATAAATTAAGAGATAATGAGATACAGATAGTTATGACTCACAGAGTGCCTTGTGTTCTCTGGTGTATGTGTGTGTGTGTGTGTGTGTGTGGTAGGGGGAGGTGTTTAGGAATGAGGCAATACATTCCCCTCAAACTAGTTGAACCAGTGTGAGCCTTTATAGCAGGGTCCCTATGGAGACACCATTCTTCTAGGCTTCATCAACTAGAAGTCAGTCAACTTTTCCTTCAAATGCCCTGCAGTCTCCGAGCACCTCTGGCCAGAGCTTCCTGAGCCTACCCTTTCCTGGATGGTTTATCCTGCATCCCTGGCTGCAGTCATGACCTTCACAGTGTCAGAGAACATCCTTCCATCGTAACTGCCTGCCACTGGTCTCTACTTTGTTTCTACAGCCTGTGTCTGGAAGGCTCCCCAAACTCTTAACATTTATTTTCATCTGATCAGACACTATACTTCCCTCTCTGTTCCTACACCATGCTCTGACCCCATCCATTCTTTCCCAGGTCCAGAGACATCCTGTTGTCAAACAGCAGCTTAACTCCTACTTGTTCTGAGAGAAGTGAGCTGACAAAGGAGAGAATAGTTCAGGTGAGGAAAATTTCCAAGCAATGCATTTGATCACCTCAAGCCAGACATCTACTTGGGTGAGGCTGTACATGGGGTAGACCAGTTAGCCTGTCTACTCCCAACTTGTGGGAATCTGCAAGGAAAAGGGGCAAAAGAGACCCTTTCCAGGTGGCAAAATTTGCCTTCAAACATCCAGAGTCCTCAATCTCAAAGACACACGTCCCACCCCTGGGACCACCAGAGCGGAGGACCCCTTGACGTGTGTATCTTAAACAGTCAACTCAATTCCATTCTTTTGTTCCCTTGTAGAATGCCTTGCACCATCTCTCGTGGTCATACTGTCTGTGACTATGAGAAAATTGTGCATCTGAGTCCCAAGTACACTTGGGCAGGTGCAACTCAGGATGGCAACAGTGAAAAGGGTAAATGAGCCAGTGCTCCTTGGACAAGTCTTCAGTGGGATGTGCTCTTATTTTGCTTGGAACATAAAAGCATTCAGGAAATGGGGTGGGAGAAAACCACACACACACACACACACACACATGCACACACAGGGCAAAACAGTCCACTTCAGTTTAGGGTCCATATCAGACCTTTGTAGAAGTAATGAAAGTGAAAGTGATAGTCACTCAGCCATGTCCAACTCCTTGGGACCTCATGGTCTGGAGCCCACCAGGCTCTTCTGTCCATGGAATTTTCCAGGCAAGAATACTGGAGTGGATGGACATTCCCCTCTCCAGGGGATCTTCCTGATCCAGACCTTGTAACATGCAGTTAAAAGCTTCCTCCAATTTTGAAACTAATTGCAATATAAATGTCAACTTTAGGATTTTTACTGAAACCCCACTCAGACAATGTCAGAGTGTTTTAATGCAAGGCTTGCAAGGCCAAAGGAAATGCAGGAGTGTGTGCTCCGCTTCTTTATTTTACCTAGAGCACTTATGTCAGCTTCCCCAGCTTTGCAGTTGTGGTCTATCTCTAGGAACCTACGCTGAGCACATGGCAAGAGGGTGTTTATTTCCCATCACATGTATGCTTCACTTTCCTTTCTGGTCAGACAATAGATCTCTTGCTGAGCAGGTAGATTCACCAAATTTTTTAACTCAATCATCAACATAGTCCACATTCCATGCTAAAAGTGTAAAGATGAAAGAAAAAAAAGTAAACCAAAATAAGATGATCTACAACCCAACTATCTAGATAAAACTATGGCTAACACATCAAAAACATTTTTTCAAGGGTTTTTTTTTTTTCCTCTGTGTAAGCTAATTCTTAAAGTGCTCTGATTCTTTCCATACAGTTGTGGAATTTGCTTTGTTGACAATACATTGTAAACATTTTCTAATATGATCACCATAAATTAGCCAATTCTCTATGTCAAAAATTTGGTTGTTTTCAATTTTTCACCATTAGAGAAAACGCTGACACATATTATTTTTTTTTTCTGGAGCCATATTTGTTTCTATAATTTTGAAAAGGGCTTTTCCAGAGTGCCAAATTATAGATATACTCCTTCTTAAGACTTTGCATGATTTTTTTAAGTGACTGATAATCTCTCAGAAGGAAGGACAGATGCCCTATAAAGGAACATATACTTTAAATGAAAAAAGTGAAGGTGAAGTCATTCAGTGGTGTCTGACTCTTTGCAACCCCATGGACTGTAGTCCCCCAAGCTCCTCCATCCATGGGATTTTCCAGGCAAGAATACTTTAAATATCTACATCCTATTTTATACCACCTGTACAATGTCAGGTGTTCAAAATGACTAGACAACTATATTTCATTTATTTATTTACTTGGCCACATCATGCAGTGTGCGGGATCTTAGTACCTCAACCAGGGATTGAACCCATGTCCCCTGCATTGAAAGTGCAGAATCTTAACTGCTGGACTACTAGGGAAGTCCCTGACAGCTCTGTTTTAAAAATAAGTTATAAAGGATATTTGGGGGAGAGGTGTATAGCAAATTTGAATATAGACTGGGTATCTGACAATAAGGTTTCCCTGGTGACTCAGTGGTAAAGAATTTGCCTGACAAATAGGAGATGCAGGTTCCATCCCTGGGTCAGGAAGATCCCCTGAAGCAGGAAATGGCAACCCACTCCAGTATTCTTGCCTGGGAAATCCCATGGACACAGGAGCCTGGAGGGCTACAGTCCATGGGTTTGCAAAGAGCTGGACACGATTTAGGGACTAAACAACACCAATCTGATGACTGGATTAAGGTTAATGCTCTTAGTTGCAATAATGTCATCAAGGTTTTTCACAGAATGGAATTTCTTTCATATTTATTTCTTTTGTATTTAGAGGCAAGTTTCACTGTGTGGAAATATCCTTTCAAGTGGTTCTGCATGTCAGGTCAATTCTTAAATCCCAGTGTTAGTATACAAGGCCCACTGTATTTCTCTTTCTCCTATTCTACACATCTGACGTTTTTTGTAACAAAAAATACTCTTTAAAAAGAAACCAGAACATTTTTCTCAGTGGAAATGGAAATACACAGTGGAGTCCAGGTGGTTCAAGCATGAAAACACTACCAAAAAATTGGAAGCAACAGAATCTCTGGTTTTGATATACCATGATGCTACTCGGGAGTCTGTCTGCTGACAGGCAGTGACATAAATAGCCTAAAGGGTATTCTGTGAAACAGCAGCACTTGCGTTTCCCACAGGTACCAGAGATCCCTAACTCTCTGGCCCCCTTGATCTATACTAGCACACACTAACAAACCATGGGGGTTCCCAGCCGATAAGTACTTGAGAGGAGCAGCATCAAGGGTCACAAAGCAAGTCTCCACTGGGCATTTGCATCTGTGCCTGAGAATGGATTAAGTTTGTTAGCACCTAGGGATGCAATGCCATGAACCATGAGTCGCTGTTCCTCACCATGTACCTGTGAGCCTTGCCGATGCTCAGATCTTTACAAGCCAAGGTAGAGACTTTACAATCTAAAAAGTAATCCAATCGCTTGACATTTGTGATCATCATTTAACACTTTCAGTCAGAGGAGAAGAAAAGAAAAGAAAAAAGTGTATGTGAAGGTAAACTGCCTAACTAGGACTATCTCTGAGAACTACATTGATTTATGATTCTGACACACACTTATCAGCCCAGATGTTTCTCAAGATATAATAACAGTGGCAGGCGTCTCTTGCAAACTGGTGTCTCCCATCTGGCCAAGAATGTGTGTGTCCACAGATTGATCCATATTATCATGGGGATTACTAGGATGCAATATCATCGGAGCCAGTAGACCCAGATAGTGCAAATCTAGCCTCATCGCTTGCAGACAAAAGCATGGCATACAATGGTCTTCCACGTAATCCGTCTCTGTCAAATGCATTAAGGAAATTACCCATCAGAAGCATCATGGCTGAGATGCTGTGATTAAGCACAAACATGGAAATGCTCAAGGGTAGGGGGGAATCATTAGGGGAAAACATTACACACAAACACCGCCTTCAATTTACTTTCTTTAGAATTAGTTCTGTGGTCATAGATATTTGAAATCTGCAGAGACCCATAACATGAAAGTTGTCAAGCATCCACTCTAGCTGAAGCTATGCTAGGTGTTCCCACCAGCTACCCCACAATATCGCAGTTAGGTGGATGCAGTCAGATTAACTCCACAGACATTCCTCCACTGACTGTACAATCTCAAATGAGTTACTTAATCTAAGGCTCATCCCCTTATCTCAGCAGTGGTGCATTAATATGCATATTAGGTGGTCATTGTAACGCTTCAAAGAAATAATGTTTATGAAGTTTTAAGCATACATTTACTGCAACATGACCATTTTTATACATAGCACTAATTGACAATTATGAGTAAGCATTATTGCTGTTGTTCATTAGTATCCCCTTGAACACACACACATGCTTGTGGGTCAATAATCTTGTAGAAGGTTTCAAGCTGATAAGCAGAGGTACCGGAATTTAGAATGAAGGTTGCTCTGTCTGTAAAAGTTCAAGCACTGTCTACAGCTCCGTATTGCTCATGTTCTTAAAAAAAAAAAAAAAAGTTTCACAAGAGTTCACAAAGAGCTCAGGTATGGGAGTGCATATGTCTTTATGCACATCCAAGGGATTACAACCTTATATTTTGAATCCCTTGTGATTCTGAGTTATCCTGCTGTTGCTCACCCAGCAAGGATTGCCTTCACAGGCATTCTAGAGAAACCAAACTTAAATAACTAAGTGAATTTTTGACCATAAGGGTGTGTCTGTGGGTAACTATAAAGAGGTCAAAAACCTACACACATGGTGATGAATTAACGCCCTGTGTCATGTGGTGAGTTTGTGGATGTATCATAACCACCATCATCTCTCCCCTCCACTTCTGCTAACACCTCCTAGCTCTCCCCTCTGCTTCCACTGTTCCCATCTCTGGCCCACAAAATTCCTGCAAATTGTAATGTAGATGATGTCCCCTCTCTCAGGTAAAAGACTTCCATTGCTCCGCCTGAAATTCCAGCTCCTTGCCACAAACAAAAAAGATTTTCTCAATCTACTTCTCCAATTCTCCTTTCTCCTCTTTCCCTTGTTCTTAGGACTGATTCTAGCCACATGCTTCCCCTTCTCTGCACTTAAAACACACCATGCCCTTCCCTGGCAATGACCAGGTAGATGCCTTCATAACCCCAGACTGCCCTCACAGATCCTGGCTTCCTTCTGCCCACAAGGCTGCCTGCCACCTCTAGTCCCCTGCACTAGCCCCAGGCATTTCAGTTCTCAGCATCCATTTCATTTTCTCAATGACACCATCACAACTGAAACCGTATCCTCTCTTTACTGGTTTACTTATTCTTTGTCTCTTTTAAACTATTTCCCAAATTAGAATGGCAATTTCATATGAGCAGAGACCTGACATTCTTCATACTTAAACCTATGCCTGAAAAATAGAAAAATTGTGGGGAGAAATATCAACAGCCTCTGATATGCAGATGACACCACCCTAATGGCAGAAAGTGAAGAGGAACTAAAGAGCCTCTTGATGAGGGTGAAAGAAGAGAGTGAAAAAGCTGGCTTAAAACTCAACATTCAAAAGACGAAGATCATGGCATCCAGTCCCATCACTTCATGGCAAATAGATAGAGAAAAATTGGAAACAGTGACAGATTTTATTTTCTTGGGCTTCAAAATCACTGTGCCTGGTGACTGCAGCCATGAAATTAAAAGATGCTTACTCCTTGGAAGAAAAGCTATGACAAACCTAGACAGCATATTAAAAAGCAGAGACATCACTTTGCTGACAAAAGTCTTTACAATCAAAGCTATCGTTTTTCCAGTAGTCATGTATGGTGTGAGAGTTGGACCTTTAGGAAGGCTGAGAGCTGAAGAATTGATGTTTTTGAATTGTGGTGCTGGAGAAGACTCTTGAGAGTCCCTTGGACAGCAAGGAGATCAAATCAATCAATCCTAAAGGAAATCAACCGTGGATATTTATTGGAAGGACTGATGCAGAAGCTGAAGCTCCAATACTTTGGCCACCAGATGTGAAGAGCTGACTCAATGGAAAACACCCTGATTCTGGGAAAGAAGGGTGAAGAGGGAGAAGAGGGTGACAGAGGATGCGATGATTGGATGGCATCACAGACTCAGGGCCATGAGTTTGGGTAAACTCCATGAGATAGTAAAGGACAGGGAAGCCTGGCCTGCTGCAGTCCATGGGGTTGCAAAGAGTCTGACATGGCTGAGTGACTGAAGAACAAACAACAGAGTACTTTCTTGCCAAAAACAAACTGAATGAAGATGAAAAGGTCTCCATAAACTGTGTACATTTCATTCTAACAGTAAGGCTAAGCTCTAGCTTGCTTTCTGGGTGTCATCTATTCCATGATTCCTGCCTGGAGACTACCATTTGGCCCTGTATCCTGAGTACATCTTCCTGCTTCAGGACCTAGGAGATCATTAACATAGGCTTCTGGAAACTTGGAAGTAAAATACACACACCTGCACGTGGGCACACACACACACACACATTTTATTCAGAAGTATTGAAAAAACAAAGGGGGAAGACACAATACATCCATGGTATCGAAACTTTAGATTGACCTCTCAAGGTCTTCTTAACAACAATAAATAAGGAAAAGTTTTGGTTCAGGATACTTCTGTAGTGTCTAATGGGCCGCCACTGATGGTACAAAAACTCCAAACAACAACAACAAAATTACCCCTGTTCCTTCTGCCACATTTAAAGAGACCAATCACTTACCCTCACCTTCCTCTGTAAACTCACATACCTGCAGACGTATAGTCATTTGGGGATACATTTTCCTAGTCCATGATGACTTCCCCAAACAAGTCTATCTCCCCACCAGTATAGGCACCCTTAAGAAGTGGCTGTCCCGTGGGAACTAACCCACTGTGCCTCAATTAATAGGACCAAGGCTCAATGCTAAGCCCAATGGGGCCAATTTAATTCTCTCTCCTAGAGAATTAAGGACGCCATTCTCTTATTTATAATTTTTGATATTCAAAACACATTGCTGTGTGCCTCGTATGCATAAAGAACTGTTTTTCTTTTGGCACCTTTAAAGCATTGTTTTAAACATGCCTTTGCTCACAGGAACGCAGGTCCTCAGAGGGGAGGCACATGGTAAATGAATGAACAAAGAGCATAATGCAATTTATGATCACAGCATGCGACTGGTCTGGCCAGCGAAGACCTTAGGAAGAGGTAACATGTGTTCAAATGTAATTAATATAAAGAAACTAGCAACGCAGGGATCTGAAGGAGAGCACTCAAAAAAGACTATCTGCAATGTGCAAAGTGGGGAAGAAGGGCAAACAGGGTGGGTTGGCCGTGAATCAGAGAAAAGGCTGGGTTGCTGTCCAGGGTGCTGATACGTTTCCTGGTGTGTCCTGCTCCTCTCCCTCTTGGAATCCTCTTGGCATCTATGGAATATTTTCAGACTAAATTCTCGCTTTTCACTTAAGTGAGTCTGAAATAAGTTTCTGTTCTTTTCACCAAGAAGAATTAGGACTCCTTCTTGTTCTCAGATTTTAGACTCACAGTTCCCCATAGAATATCTGTAAAAAGGCAAAAAGCTTGAAGAACAAGAAAAGAGAACAGACATTTAGCTGTCTCTAAGTCTTTGGGGAGTTAAGAAAATGAGAGATTTTGCCACGTTTCTTTGTGAGGTCATTTCATGAAGAAATCAGGCTTCGGGGTGGGAGGCAGATACTTTTCACTCGTTGCTTTTTTATTTGTGGCCTCGGAATGCAAGCTAAGGTTCCTAAAGAAGCAGATCACTGCTCATAAAACAGGGGAAAATGGCAACTCTTCAAGAGCTTCAAGTAACTTGTAATTTGAGGAATGTTTCAAATTCGAACTCTCAAAACTAATTATCTACAACAAAGACATTTAATAAATTTCATCTTATGAGACAACTACAAACCATTGGTAGTGACTAAAAAATTGCTGCTAACACACTTCTGAATCCATAATCAGTTCATCAGTGAAGAAGGTTGTGATCACCTAGTGATGTGTGCCAGGGGTGGTGCATGAACTAATGGAATTGCTCATGTCCTCTTCACCCACTGCTTCTGGTCCAAAGGAATTAACCCTTTCCCTGTTAAAATCATGATGGCTAAGGCACTTCTTTTCCTAGCAACTATTTCAGAACCACTTCACAGGCAATTATCCAGAAAGCTCTCCACTACAATAAGAAGTACTTTTCCAATACTGGCATAACCAAAAAGTGTGTGTTCTATGTGCTTAGTTGCTCAGTAGTGTCTGGCTCTTTGCAATCCCACAGACTGTAGCCCGCCAGGTTCTCTGTCCGTGGAGATTCTCCAGGCAAGAATACTGGAGTGGGTTGCCACAGTTTCCTCCAAGGGATCTTCCCAACGCAGGGATCAAACCCAGGTCTCCCACATTGCAGGTGGATTTTTACCCTCTGAGCCACCAGGGAAGCCAAAAATAAGAGCAATCAAAACTTCTCAGGCAGCCATAATTCCTATCACTTATTAACCAATGAGCAGAAGGTAGAGAGAGACAGAAGGAAAAGGAGCTTGGAGAGGGCAGAGAGGAATAGAATGGCATTTCTTTTACTGAATCTTGTCCTTTGGTCATTCTGTGCTCATTAATTTAGTCCTCATGACCATGCTAATAAGGTAAGTAACCATTTCTCCACTTAGCAGCTGAGAAATGGTGGCTCAGAGAGGGTCAATGACTCATCCAACGCCATTCAGCTGACAAATGGCCGGCCAGGATAGAAACTCTATCACCAAACACCAACCTTTCCATTACATCAGAGGGGTCATTAAAGCATGACCTGAGGGCAAAATCTGTCTTGACGTCTGTTGTTGAAAATACAGAATTACTGTAACATAGCCACACTCATTTGTGCATGGCCTGTGACTTCTTTGGCTGCAAAGTTAAGTAGCTGTGATAGAGATGATATGGTGCACAAGTGTGAACATTAACTATGTTCCCATTTATAGAAAAAAAGTTTGCCAGCCAATGCTTTATGGCATATGGTGAACTTTAAGCATAAAATCCTAAGCCTGACACATCCTTCTTTGTAACCATGATGCTTAAAATTAGCCTTCCCTGTGGTAATATTTTGCCTAAATATTTTCACCTTGAAGCAAGTATTCTGGCTTTTTTTTTTTTTTAATCATAATAACTCACAGTAGAAATGGAGTGGAGGAGTGTAGGGAAAGATAATTTTCCCCAAGCAAATCTCTTGCAGTCCCTGCTAACACCACAGGGAACCATCTCACCTTTTTACAGGAAAGGGAAAAAAACAGTGTCACTATACTTAGCTCCATGTCATCTCTTAGCCGGCAAAGTGCTATCTGATAAAATCAAAGAGCTCTACCAGATAAATCAATAGCAGTACATAAACATGTTTATGGCTGGGCTTTCCAAAAGCATGACTTTAGAATATAGATATACATAGCCCTGCCCTGTATATCTATGAGAAGAGTACCCCATGGTGAGGAGACAAGCTTAGAGAAACTCTGCTCCTTTCTGACTGTGTGACATCAGTCATTTACCTAACCTCTCTGAGCCTCAGTTTCCTATCTTGAAAGAAAATGAGAACAAGAATTGTATCTTGCCCCACTTACAGAATTACATTAGAATTTCTGAATTTTAATCTATATGTTATTATATTACATTAGTGTATAGATATAAAGTACATTAAAAGATTATGTAGCATTCAGTAAATGCTACATGAACGATGGCTATTATCATCTGGATATTATTATTATCACATTATAATAACAGGGCTGCAAAGCAGAACATGGGCAGCAAGAACTGTCACCATGGTATTGAGGATGTTATGGACAAAACCCCACAATTTATTCTCTAAAAAAAGTAATCCCTGTGTAAAATTTCTGGGGAACCTGTGAATTTTTCAAAGATTCTGGATACAAATGAACGATAATTCACCTCCAATGACCTTTTGTTTTTATTGTTATTGGAATCATCCTTGGGTGGTCAGCCTGGTACTTAAGGAAAACGAAAGTGAAATATGTGTGCACATTACATTTAAAACGTTTGACAAAAAAAAAAAAAAAAAAAGTTTGACAAAATGGAAACCCCACCACCTAACAGACAAGTCCAACAGCAAACATAATTAATTGGTCTACAGCTTGGCAAATTCTCCTACGGATTTTGGTGAATCATAAATCAGTTCAAGAGGGAGCCAGACAAATTGTGGAGACTGAGCAAATCATCGAGAGAGATGGAAGGCAGAGAAAATTATTCTCCAAGGAGAAAATTTTTAGAATAGTGTTCTCTTAAGTAAGTGGGGGAGGTGCTTTGAGAGAGTCTGAACATAGAATCACTTTATATATTTCAATGGAAATGAGCTCAGAAAGCAAAGGTAATTTAAGTGTCTTCCTTTCCAAAAAAAAAAAAAATCCTGGTTAAGCATCTTTCAATATAAAAAACTGTAGCTTTATTCCACTCGCTTTACCTACAAATACATCAAGAAAATGAACACCTCAACATGTATCAAATAAACTGGGATTTGACCCCCTCCAAAGTAGTTGAACTTTGTACATTAATTATATATCAGATTAAAAAAATGGCCATAAAAATAAAAGCAGACCTACCCTCCATGTGGCAGTTTTATTAGCTAGTTTATTACCTACCATATGGGCTTCCATAGAAAATTATAATGGACCAGTATTGTTAACCATAAACAAAGTGAGACTGGATTATTATTTATGGTCTTGTTAACCAAATTAGTCAAGTCAACCCAACTGGATCAGTATGGGAGGTGCAGATGAGTGTTCACCAAGCATAACTTAGAGAATAAATAGGTGACAGCCAATGTCAAGAGACATCTGCTCAGTATGAATGCGCTTGACTCTTGCAGGACGGAGGTGCATGCTAAGGTCAGGCCTGGGCGTAACAACACTGATGATGGCTTTTAACATCAAACACAAGAATGTGCTTCAGAGAAACGTGTCTGACCCTGGATGTAGTAGGCATTTTCTTTCCGATTCCCCCCAGTGGAAAACTGATGTGAAAAATACATTCTCATAAATTCCACACAGTTTCTTCACCGGTGAATGCGTCAGAGTGTTTATGTACCACCTGGATGTCCCTTTACAAATGATTACCAATCAGTTTCTCAATCAGGACTTCCCTGGGGGCACAGTGGATAAGAATGTGCCTGCCAGTGTGGGGGACGCAGGTTCTATCCCTGGTCCAAGAGGATGCCACAAGGGGCGGAACACCTAAGCCCCTGCAACAAAACTACTGAAGCCTGCACGCCTAGACCCGTGCTCTGCAACGAGAGAAGCCCATGGGCCACAAGGGTGAGTAGCCCCGGACTGCCGCAACTAGAGAAAACCTGTTTGCAGAAACGAAGACCCAGAGCAGCCAAAAGATAATAGATCGATAAATAAAATTCTTTTAAAAATCCCTCAGTCCAGTCAATTGATTGAACAAAAATTTGTCATGCTTACCCAGATCTAGTTCCCCTCTTTTGCTAGGCACACAGGAACATGACATTTGATATCTCCTTGAAGCTGATTAGGGGCTTCCCTGGTGGCTCAGATGGTAAAGAATCTGCCTTCAATACAGAAGACCTGGGTTTGATCTCTGGGAAGGGAAGATCTCTTTGAGAAGGAAATGGCAACCCACTCCAGTATCCTTGCCTGGGAAATCCCGTGGACAGAGGAGCCTAGACTGTATCCCATATAGTCCACGGGGTGACAAAGAGTCGGACCTGATTGAGCAACTAACACTTTCACTTTTTCACTGAAGCTCATTAGGACTGTGGAACTAGCTATGGTGAAACTGTTTGTGACCCAGTCATTGAATTGCTGTTACAAGATCTTCCACTCTTGGTTCTTTCTCAACCACACCAATGTAGGAGGCTGTGTGTTTCAGAAAGTGAAGCTACACGTTGATGGTGCCTGAGTCATATCAAATCACCGTGTCACCCCATGGAGCTGAGCAGCCTGGACTCGTGTGATAGACACATGAACAAAAGACACACTTCTGTGTTCCCATCACTGAATTCTATGGGTTATTCCCACCACCTGGCATATATGCATATGGTAAGACGCCATCACTCAGTCGTGTCCAACTCTTTGCGACCCCATGGACTGTAGTCCACCAGGCTCCTCTGTTCATGGGATTTTCCAGGCAAGAGTACTGGAGTGGGTTGCCATTTCCTCTTCCAGGGAATCTTCCTGACCCAGGGATCAAACCTGAGTCTCCTGTGGCTCCTGCATTGCAGGCGGATTCTTTACTCGCTGAGCCACCATGGAAACAACATATACGCAGGTTCTGAGTAACTGTGGGAGCTTGTGTACGTGTGCACATGACTGCCAGGAGTCACTAAGTCAGAAGGGAGGAGACAAGGACTGTGTGTGCTGCTAATGCTCCCCAGATGATCTGATGAGCACACGTGCAGAGGAAAAAGTGCACTGGAGAGGTTCTCTGGTGGCTCAGCTGCAAAGAATCTGCCTGCTGATGCAGGAGACAGGGGTTCGATCCCTGACCCAGGAAGATCACACATGCCACAGAGCAATTAAGCCTGTGTACCACAACTACTGAGCCTGTGCTCTAGAGCCAGGAGCTGCAACTACTGGAGCCCTTGAAGCTGGGAGCCCACGTTCTGCAACAAGAGAAGCCACCACAACCAGGCAGTCCCCATTTGCAGTTCCCCACTCCAGCACTCTTGCCTGGAAAATCCCACGGACGGAGGAGCCTGGTAGGCCCCAGTCCATGGGGTCGCTAAGAGTCAGACACGACTGAGCGACTTCCCTTTCACTTTTTACTTTCAAGCATTGGAGAAGGAAATGGCAAGCCACTCCAGTGTTCTTGCCTGGAGAATCCCAGGGATGGGGGAGCCTGGTAGGCTGCCATCTATGGGGTCGCACAGAGTCGGACACGACTGAAGCGACTTAGCAGCAGCAGCAGCAGAGAAAATACCCAAGCAGCAGTGAAGACCCAGCACAACTGGATACATATGTGTGTGTGTGTGTGTGTGTGTGTGTGTACATAAATATATATATATATAAGGTGCATTAGAAAAGAGGTCAGCAAATCACACTCACAGGTCCAATCCTCTCCAGTTGTGGAAATAAAGTTTTATTGGAACACAGCCATGCTCATTCATTTATGTATCATCCATGGCTGTTGAAATGCTACACCAGAAGACTGCGAATATCTGCAGCAGAGGTCGTTAAGACCTGCAAAATCTAAAATATTTATGACCTGGCTCTTTACAGAAAAGGTTTGCTGACCCTTGTGCTAGAATTTTGTGGAGGCGCCCTGCTTCCCGCTACAGCCTTGTTAATAATGCAGCCTGCTTGCAGAGCAGCACCGGAGCAAGCACACTGGCCAACAAAAGGTAGGCGCTGAAAACGCTACTGAAAATAAGACACGGGGTAGAAGACCTTCTGGTGCATCTCTGACCTACTTCTCACTCTTCTTTTCATCAACTCTTGAGGCCCCAAGGGCTTCTACTTTTTTGTTTGTTTGTAGAATGGACATTTTTTTCAGTTTAGTCTTGTCCACAGATAACCAGGCTGAAAGAGGACCTCAGCGGCAGTTCCTATTTTGCTGGAAGCACCGATGTGGGAAAAAATACAGACCAGTCAACAAAACGGCAAGCGGTCTCCTGTTAGTTTTATGACGCTGTCTGTGAGGTCTCTCCAAACCAGATTTCTTTTTGTAGGTCACATCTGGATTTATTTGCAACTCGGGGTGGGTTTTGAATGTCAATGAGGCAGTGAGTATTTGTTTTGCTATCGAAAATCATCCTGTAAATAGTGAGTCAGCCAAAAATTTCATTTGAGTTTTTCTGCATATGCACCCGTGGCTGGTTCATGTCGATGTATGGCAAAAACCACCACAATATTGTAATGTAATTAGCCTTCAATTAGAACTAGTAAACTAATGTTTAATATAATTTAAAAAATGTTATGGCAAAACCGAACGAACTTTGTAACCAACCCAATAAATTACTAGAGAGAAACTCTGAACTTCTAATCTGATAATAGACACATTTAAATGACAAACTTAAAAAAAAAAAATTCCTCTTACCCCTACCTTTGATTCTTCTCTATTCTTTATATTGCCTTCTAAAAATTTCTGATTGTATTTCTCACTACAAATAGTCTTCCCAGGTGGCTCAGTGGTAAAGAGCCCACCTGCCACTGCAGGAGACCCAGTGACACGGGTTCAATTCCTGGGTCGGGAAGATCTCCTAGAAGAGGGCACAGCAACCCACTCCAGTATTCTTGCCTGGAGAATCCCATGGACAGAGGAGTCTGGTGGGTTACAGTCCACAGTTTGGCAAAGAGTCGAACACGACTGAAGTGACTTAGCATAGCACATGTAAGTATGAACGGATTTTTTTATTCATGTGTTTATTGTCTGTCTTGTCCTGACCCTGTTGAGAACAGGAATATCACCTAATTCTGTTTACTGATCTTTGGGATTTAAACCAAGGGTTGAAAAACTCGTCCTGTAAAAGGCCAAACAGTCCATAATTTAGGCTTTGGGAGTCATTTAATCTCTATTAAAGTTATTCAACTCTGCTGTGGTAGCACAAAGAAGCCATACATAGACAGTATGCAAATAAGTGGGTGTGGCTGTGTTCCAATAAAACTTTATTTACAAAAACCGGTGGATGGCTGGGCTTGTCCTGAGTGCTCTTAGTTTTTCCCAACATCCAGAACACTGCTTGACTCGGAGCAGACACCTCCTAAATATGTACTGTATGAGTGATACACAGAATGAATTCATTACAGCACCATCAAATGGAGGGATGAAATATACGAAGAAACAAATGAATGAAAAGCCATGTCAACTGAATATGGTTAGATAATAGTCACTGCTGCTGCTGCTAAGTCGCTTCAGTCGTGTCTGACTCTGTGCGACCCCATGGACTGCAGCCCACCAGGCTCTGCTGTGCTGGGGATTCTCCAGGCAAGAACAGTGGAGTGGGTTGCCATTTCCTTCTCCAATGCATGAAAGGGAAAAGTGAAAGTGAAGTCGCTTAGTCGTGTCCGACTCTTAGCGACCCCATGGACTGCAGCCCACCAGGCTCCTCCATCCATGGGATTCTCCAGGCAAGAGTACTGGAGTGGGGTGCCATCGCCTTCTCTGAATAGTCACTGAGTACACACTCTCTGTCAGGCTTCCTTCCAAGTCCCAACAATTTGAAATCAAATAAAAGATTGTATAAAAATGTGTAAAAAAAAAAAAAATCTAACAGCTAAAGAAATCCAGAATGTTGCTAAGCAGTTTATATGCATTATCTCATTTAATCCTATCAATGATTTTAAGAAGGGAGTATTCTTATTAATCCCATTTTACAATTGAGTTAACCCAAGCTTAACATGGTTAAGTAGATCATCCAAAATCACACAGGCACACACACACACACACACACACACACACACACACACACGACGTGTATTGCCAGGAGGCTAACTGAAGAAATCTGATGTTAAGGACGTGCTTTTAACCATCCCAGTGGTGTTTAGGAGGGACTTCAGTTGGCTGAAATCCACCTTGGTCATGTGTCAACATACAGGGACGCTGATATGGGTGACTGCTGTGCACTCCCTTCCCAGGCGCTCACTCTTTTGTTTTCAGAGCTTTCAAGGTTTGAAAAACTTAGCAACAGAGGAACCTGTATCTGGGGCTCGAACAGGCTCAGGGGGGCCAATGTATGGCCTCTGAATCTTTTCAGCTCCTCCAAGAAGTGACCTTTTCCTAGAAAGCACAGATTACCACAACCCAACTGAGAAACATGGGCAGAGCCTTGCTTTGCCCTGAGAGGAAGAGAGTCATTTTATCAAAAGATAAAAGAAATAACACCAACTACTGTGTGGATGGAAGAGTTAACCTCAGAAAGTTTGCACTTAGAGGGTCATGTATTACTTCCAAGCTCTACTGCAGAGGTACATAGCCGCAAGGCTGGGGTGATCAACCCAGATACTATCTTTTCTAAAGCAGAGTTCTCAAAGTGTGTCTTACCCAACCCATCATATCATTTGCATATGAGGTCAGTGCCCCCACTGATGCTGAGTTGCCAAAACTAACATCTAAGCTATGACTATAACAGAACAAGAAAAGTTCAGTTCTCTGCCCTATATTTCTGCATAAAAGGAGGGATTTCTCCCCCCACCATTTAATCCCCTCCACACAGCTCCTTGCTGACTTATTCACAAAAGAAAGGGAATTACAGATAGAGATGCAAGACTCCTTCATGGACTTCTATTTCACAGGTGAATAAGGTTATTTCATTAAAAGGTCAGTACTTTCCTGGTGGCTCAGTTGGTAAAGAATCTGCCTGCAATGGAGAAGGCAATGGTACCCCACTCCAGTACTCTTGCCTGGAAAATCCCATGGACGGAGGAGTCTGGTGGGCTGCAGTCCATGGGGTTGCTGAGTCAGACACGACTGAGCTACTTCACTTTCACTTTTCACTTTCATGCATTGAGAAGGAAATGGCAACCCACTCCAGTGTTCTTGCCTGGAGAATCCCAGGGACGAGGGAGCCTGATGGGCTGACGTCTATGGGGTCGCATAGAATCGGACACGACTGAAGTGACTTAGCAGCAGCAGCAGCTGCCTGCAATGTGGGAGAACGGGGTTCGATCCCTGGGTTTGGAAGATCCCCTAGAGAAGGGAAAGGCTACCCACTCCAGTATTTTGCCCTGGGGAATTCCAAGGACTGTATAGTCCAGGGGGTCACAGAGTAGGACACAACTGAGCGACTTTCACTTTCACTTTGGCAGTTTAACTTCAACATACAGTTCAGCAGTTCCACTGCTAAATACCCACTCAAGAGAAATATGAAAGCACATGTTGACAGAAAGACATGGAAGCAAATGCTTGAAGCAGCGTTAGACATGAAATCCTAAACCTGGAAACAATCCCAGTACTCATCAGTTGATGAAAAGATAACATGTAGGCCACCTACACGATGGGCCACTGCTGTTGTTTGCCTGCTAAGTCGTGTTCGACCGTTTTGCAACCCTGTGAAATTTAGCCCACTAGGCTCCTCTGTCCACGGGATTTCCCAGGCAAGAATTACTGCAGTGGGGAGTCATTTCTATCCCCAGGGGAATCTTCCCGACCCAGGGATTGAACCCGAGCCTTCTCCACTGCAGGCGGCTTCTTTACCACTGAGACACCTGGTAAGGCCTACAATCGATTATTACTCAACAATAAAAAGACATTACTGATATATCAATCAATACTGATGAGCCTCAAGAACATTCTGCTAAAGCAGCTAGGTGCAGAAGATTATGTGATGTATGGTTTTATTTATCTGAATTGGAAAGACAAATCTATATGGATAGAAAGCGAAGGACAGTACTCACATGGAGGGTCAAAGTGGAACTGATCATAAACAAGCACAGGGTAACTCATTGGGGTGATGGAATTATTCTAAATCAGAACTGTGGCTATCTCACATGCGCGTGGCTCCCCACCCCAGTATTCTTGCCTAGAGAATCCTGTGCATGGAGAAGCCTGGTGGGCTACTGTCCATGCGGTCAGATATGACTGAGCAGCTAACACTTTCACTACTACTACTGCATGTGTATAAGTTCATTTAAAATTGAACTGTATGTTTATGATGGATGGGTTTTATGATATAAAACTACACCTCAATAAGCGGTAAACAAATAAAAATTTCATGTGTGAGATTATTCTCTTTTAGTTTCTCAAGCCCTGCTCTTGAGTTATGTTTTGTGCCAAGATTCACTACATGCCTGGGTTTTGGGGGCGACTCAATGGCACCCCACTCCAGTACTCTTGCCTGGAAAATCCCATGGACGGAGGAGCCTGGTAGGCTGCAGTCCGTGGGGTCGCTAGGAGTCAGACACAACTGAGCGACTTTACTTTCACTTTTCACTTTTATGCATTGGAGAAGGAAATGGCAACCCACTCCAGTGTTCTTGCCTGGAGAATCCCAGGGATGGGGGAGCCTGGTGGGCTGCCGTCTATGGGGTCGCACAGAGTCGGACACAACTGAAGTGACTTAGCAGTAGCAGCCTTAGCAGCTAAATGACAACAATGGGACAGATCATAAGCACAGAGGTGGGCTTCTCTGACTCGGCCCTGGAGGATACAGCACTCTATTTCCTCGCACAGGACTCAAGCACAGCCAAACAATGCTTTTCCTAAGGGTTTTGCTAAATGGAGTCAGCCAAGGAGAACTCCATTCTCTCTGTTGTTCTGAGGTGCTGATCAATTAGAATGCTTTTGGTTGCATACAACACAAATCCAGGTTGAAACCACCTTAAACCGTAGAGGAATTAAGTAGTTTTACATCACAATAATTCAAGAACCGAGATGAAACATAACTTGCTTTCCCTCTAATTGAGCCTTATAAGATCAAATACCCAACTATCAACCAGTTGGGTTTTTGTCTGATGAAAGTCTGAAGCCTGGCTCCCAGAGGGAAATGTTGACAAGAGATTATCATGCCTGCCATAGATCAGTTAAGTCCCTGTTTCATTCCAACTCCAAAAGGGGAATGGTCTCAGATTCTCCAATGTCATGGGAACTTCATGGAGAGAAAGATGGATATGTGAGTACCCATTCTCTGGCGGTTCAGACGGTTAAAAATCTGCCTTCAATGCAGGAGACCCAGGTTCGATCCCTAGATGGGGAAGAACCGCTGGAAGAGGTCATGGTAATCCACTCTAGCATTCTTGCCTGGAGAATCTCATGGACAGAGGAGTCTGGCGGGCTACAGTCCATGTGGCGGGGTCACAAAGAGTTGAACATGACTGAGTGACAAGCACACACACATGTGAAGACATGAACAAAAGCAGTACTCCGTTAGGAAGGGGAAGAAAGTTCTGGAATCTGGATAAACAACCAACTGGATTCAAAACCAAGCTATGAGAATAAAATCCCAAATCTGCCCTTGTTTTGCCACCTGCATAATAGACAAATCCTGTCTTTACTGGAAAGGAATGAAGTCAATATCACATCAGATCAGATCAGTTGCTCAGTCGTGTCTGACTCTTTGTGACCCCATGAATCGCAAGAGGTGAAGGTTCATACTTTACTTAATTCCTGTCATGCCATGACTTAATTCCAGTCACCTCTCACTTTTTCTGATTATTGGGCCCAAGAAATAGCCTTCATTTTTAACTCAGTTCAAATGGTGTTTCTATCATTAATACTGCAATAGAGTCCAGGTTAATCCAATTATAAAGACATCAACTCTGCATGAGGAAGGAAAGAGTAAATTCCTTGCGTGTCATGCAAGCTTCATTGACTGTCTATCACAGAACATAACAGAAAAGTGAAAGGGAGCATGTTAGACACTCAGTCATGTCCAATTCTTTCTGACCCCATGGATTGTACCCCACCAGGCTCCTCTGTCCATGGGATTTCCCAGGCAAGAATACTGGAATGGGTAGCCATTCCCTTCTCCAGGGGATCTTCCCAACCTAGGGATTGAACTTTTGCCTCCTGCATTGAAGGCAGATTTTTTACCATCTGAGCCACCAGGGAAGCCCCTAACACAACACCGGTGTTCAATAAATATTTGTTGATTGAATAAACCTTCAGCAACCAGCTCATAGTTTTGGATCAAACTCTTGCTTGGGGAAAAGACTGAATGATTTGTCTTTTATTCCATTTCTCAGTGTGACCCAGGGTGGGAAGTGTGTTATCTCACCCTCAACCATCAGAGAAGTGAATGGGCACAGTAAGTTATTAAACTGGTATCAT
The DNA here is from genome assembly GCF_002263795.3 of Bos taurus. Taxonomy (NCBI): domain Eukaryota; kingdom Metazoa; phylum Chordata; class Mammalia; order Artiodactyla; family Bovidae; genus Bos; species Bos taurus. The sequence goes on along the minus strand of NC_037352.1, from coordinate 6,058,246 downwards.
ATAACAGTTATGACACCGGGCTGGAGAATATAACTCTATTCAATTTTATGATGCTTTGTGCTGTAAGTGGAACTGAACTGCAGATGAGTCTACGGAATTATTTTCTCCATAGATGATTAAAATAAAAAAGTCCTAAATTTGTTCCACCCTCTCGAAGCCATTTTCAATCTTAACTACCACCTCCTAATATCTTTACTGCTCTTTCCCCAGTGTTTCTGAAAATTGCATTCAAAGTGTAAAAATAGTTTGCAGTACTGTAATTGAAATGACAAATGCTGAAATACAAGGAAGGAAGCAAGAAGTAAAGAGACAAAATGGCTTCCAAGAAGGGGGGGAAAATGCCTGTCAAATTGAACTCAGTTCTGCAGGAAACGTGAAAATAACATCCTCCTTTCTGAACCTTTTCACACAGATATGCACATATATCTGGTTGCTTCTGAATTCTGTTTATAGCACTGAAGTGAATGGGGCTTGGGAGGACATGTGTTTTTGGCAGTGGCATTGTGCTTTAGCTAAAAATCCCTTACGATACCAGCTTCTCTATGCAGGTTTGCTTTGACCAAACTGCCATACCCTCGGGTGAAGTAAAAGAGGATTAAAAGTAGTGGTTGTTTTTCTTTTTTATATTAGCTACACAATAATTCTGTAACTTTATGATAATGAAATACACAAAACAATATTTCTATGTATTGACGTGTATGCATGCTTAGTCGCTCGGTTCTGTCTGACTCTCGGTCGTGTCTGACTCTCGGTCATGTCGGACTGTAGCCCACCAGGTTCCTCTGCCTATGGAATATGCTAGGCAAGAATACTAGAGTGGGGTGCCATTTCTCACTCCAGAGGACCTTCCCAATCCAAGGATCGAACCTGCTTCTCTGGTGTCTTCTGCTTTGTCAGGAGGATTCTTTACCACTGGCGCCACCTTGGAAGTCCCTATGTATCAAAAATCATTACTAATAAAATGTGTCTAGTGTTAAGCACTGTTCTTTATTTTGAGCTTGTATCGTTTCTTCTTGTTGGGCATGAAAGTGTCAATTCTATCATGAGATTCCAGGGAAAGTAGATTTTTAATTGTTTCGTTTGCCATTCTTCTGTATGGAAACCTCATGGGGTGGCTCCCCAAATTTGGTTTTGAAACATTGCTGTAGGGTATGTGAGTCTTTTGCTTCAAAACTCCACCAGCAGGTCAGTTTTATATTGAGGGAGGTAATTATCTTCCCATGTTCCCCAAGCCTTCACTTCAGAAGGCAGTATGCCAGTTGTTTAACTCCACGTCGTGAAGCCAACCTTTCCTTTGAAAAGCCAAAAATGAAGACTTCTGATCCTGCCACTTTTGACCCCATGAAGGTGAACTCCTAGTTGGGTGTCAAGATCTTTTTTAGTCTCCTGTTTCCAGCTTCATGCAGACACTGTTGGTATAACGTGGGATAATGTGTGTTTCCTCAGAAGGAGATTTTTTTTCTTTTTCTTTTTTTTGTTATTTGCAACACGCAGGAAACAACGGGAATGCTAATTACATTTAATAGAACTTGGCACAATTTCTCAGGAGGTGGTGCTAATTTGCAGAAGGTAGCACTTCTGATTTGCTGATAAAAGGCTGAGGATCAAAGCGTGGTTTCGGGAGAGAGAGGAGTATGTATTTTTTATCCGCCACTGCCATGGTGGGAATAACAATGTCTTCCACATTCTAAACACTCCAGTGGGAAGATTTAGTTTTATTATACACTTTATTAAGAAAATGTGTAGGGCACTGGGGAATAAAAAAACGCGAGTTTGTGTACGAGGGGAACAGATTTTCTAAATGGGATTTGGAAGCCCTAGTGTGGGTAAACTTACTGCGAGGAATGTGGATTTTAAGGAAATGAGGCAAAATATGAAATTACTGATTCCTACCAATGAACTTCAATTGTGGGATGCAGAATTATAGAAATGAAAGGTAATTCATAATTTATCTGATTTGGATGCCTTGCTTTACAGATGAGAGCATTAAGGCATACAAAGATTTCTTCCCCCCACCTCCACCCCAAATAGTCCAACCTCATGCGAATCCTGAGAAAACTGGAACTAGAAACCAGCTCTTTGTGAACAGTGTAGTCTACTTACTGCTCCACACAGCCTCAGACACAGGATCTGGAATCTGAGTCCACCAGTCTTTCTGGAAACTGGTGATATATTCCCCCTTAAGAGCCACTCACGGATTTCCCAGGCAGCGCTAACGGTGAAGAACCTGCCTCCCAATGCAGGAGACTCAAGAGATGCAAGTTTGATCTCTGAGTCAGGATAATTCCCTGGAGAAGGGCATGGCAACCCACTCCAGTATTCTTGCCTGGAGAATCCCATAGACAGAGGAGACGGGCAGGCTACAGTCCATAGGGTAAAGAGTCAGACACGACTGAAGCAACTCGGCACACGGACACACAAGAGGCATGCCTAACTGGAGATGTGTCTCATTAATCATCCCACTTTAAGTTTTATGTTATGCAAAATTTTACAGATAAAAAAGACCCTGGCAAAACCAAAGTCCAAAGAACGATGAAACTTCATTGAAGCATTGAGACAGACTGAACGAGTTATTGCAATTCTGATGCCTGTAAGCTCTGAAAACCGTGGCTGATGGCTCACCATACAGATAAACCCATTTGTGATGGCCCGTCTGGTATGGTGGAGTAAATGGAAATGGCCGTTTCCATGTTATTGAGAAAGACACCAGAGCTCAGAATGTAAAGACAGAAAATCATGTTTTGAACACTGAGGAGGCCTCCTGGTCACAGTTTTATCTGTTGTGCTGAATTCTGTAGTACATTAAAGACCTATGTGTGTGTGCCTAGTTGTTCAGTTGTGTCCGACTCTTTGGACCCCGTGGATTGTAGCCCGCCAGACTTCTCTGTCCTTAGGATTTCCCAGGCAAGAATACTGGAGTGGATTGCCATTTCCTTCTCCAGGGGATCTTTCTGACCCAAGGATGCAACCAGAATCTCCTTAAGTTTCCTGCATTGGCAGGCAAGTCCTTTACCACTGAGTCACCTGGGAAGATCTACTCTGAAAGAAACGTCTTGCTATACTCCTACAATTCCATTGCAGAGATTAGACAAAGTCATATGAATCAATCATAGAATAGATAACAGAGGGTCAAAGGGACATCAATGATGAGTAATTTACTAAAGCTCAACATTCAGAAAACGAAGATCATGGCATCAGGTCCCACCACTTCATGGGAAATAGATGGGGAAACAGTGGAAACAGTGTCAGACTTTATTTTTCTGGGCTCCAAAATCACTGCAGATGGTGACTGCAGCCATGAAATTAAAAGACGCTTACTCCTTGGAAAGAAAGTTATGACCAACCTAGATACCATATTCAAAAGCAGAGACATTACTTTGCCAACAAAGGTCCGTCTAGTCAAGGCTATGGTTTTCCCTGTGGTCATGAATGGATGTGAGAGTTGGACTGTGAAGAAGGCTGAGCACCGAAGAATTGATGCTTTTGAACTGTGGTGTTGGAGAAGGCTCTTGAGAGTCCCTTGGACTGCAAGGAGATCCAACCAGTCCATTCTGAAGGAGATCAGCCCTGGGATTTCTTTGGAAGGAATGATGCTAAAGCTGAAACTCCAGTACTTTGGCCACCTCATGTGAAGAGTTGACTCATTGGAAAAGACTCTGATGCTGGGAGGGATTGGGGGCAGGAGGAGAAGGGGACGACAGAGGATGAGATGGCTGGATGGTATCACTGACTCGATGGACATGAGTCTGAGTGAACTCCGGGAGTTGGTGATGGACAGGGGGGCCTGGCGTGCTGCGACACATGGGGTCACAAAGAGTCGGACAGGACTGAGCGACTGATCTGATCTGATCTGATCTGAATTTATTAAGAACACTATATGTCGAGGGCTATGCTAAGTATTGTCTCATTGAATTCTCAGCAAGCTGTGAGGCACAACAATACTACCGTTCTCATCACACTGTGGGGGGCGTCGGGATTCCAAAGACTTTACGTTGCTTGCCCAAGCTCACGCCTCTTGGAAGGATAGAGCTGAGATTTGACCCCAGATGTTTTGCACTGTGCTTCATCAATCATTGGCAGGCAACGGCGGTGGGATTCCTGAGAGACCCTGAGAGTTCAAGAACACAGAGGGAATATTCTAGAAGAAAGTGGGGATTGAGCTGGCCTTCAAAAATTAAATAAGGTATAGACAAAGAGAAATAAAGAGAGGCCCTCGTGGAAGGCAGAGAAAGGAAGTGGAGAAAGATGGGAGAAGGTGTTTGTTGCCATCACCAGTGACAGAAACCTGGGGGAAAACTGGACATGAAGTTCGTCAAGAAAGAAAGACCCATTCGTTCCAAGGAGCAGGTCGGAGACGTAGATATAGTAGACATAGCTACTGAACAGGGATACCACAGGGAGCAGGTGGGCTCTGAGATCAGATGGAGGCTCTGAGTTGAAGCTCTTTTACCACCTGTGTGTGTGGGCTCAGTCGTGTCCGACTCTTTACTACACCCATGGACTGTAGCCCGCCAGGCTCCCCTGTCCATAGGGTTTTCCAGGCAAGGATACTGGAGTGGGTTGCCATGCCCTCCTCCAGGGATCTTCCCGACCCAGGGACTAAACCCGAGTCTCCTGGCCTCCTGCACTGGCAGGCAGACTCTACCACTGCACCGCCCAAGTTTCACTTCAGTAAAATGATTGCCACTTTAGCAATCTTTGTACTTTCTCTAAGATCCCATCTCCTCATAACTCCTCATTCAACCAGCATCCATGCAGCTCTGACTATGTGCAAGGCTCTGTTTTAAATGCTTAAGATACAACAGAGAACAAGACAAACCTTAGCCACACGGCCTTGGGTTAAAGGCTAACGGAAGTAGGTACCTCTTAGATAATGTGGGAATGAAACAGGAAATCCAGGTTGATTTCTCAGCCTGCCACATCTCAAGTGGCCAATCAGTAGTGATGGGAAGGATGAAGCAGAATCACTATTGTTATTGCTATTCTTGTTACGATAATTATTAATTTTGTCCTCATGTTATCTGTACGGCCTATGCAAGAGGTTTAAGGAATTTGAAGTTATCTCTGTGCCACGTGTAAAATAATATTAATTATCCAGTGCATGTGCACCGAAATGCTAATTATATCAATTATGTATTTTTTGAACCTGAAAATATCACCCATGTAAACAGAGAAGGCAGATCAATTGATGTTCTGAATCATCACAGGCAACAAAACCGCCTAAAGATCGATGCGGCAGTAAACGCTGCACCAAATTTTGGCTCTGTCACTGACTCTGAGCTTTCGTTTCTTCATTTATAAATGGGACTAATAACGCATTTGTTGTGTAAGAATGTTATGAAGATAGTCACGCATATTGTGTGTGCTCAGTCGCTCAGTTGTGTCTGACTCCTTGCAGCCCCTTGGATTGTAGCCCATCGGGCTCTGCTGCCCATGGGGTTCTCCAGGCAAGAACACTGGAGTTGGATACCATTTCCTCCTCTAGGGCATCTTCCCCACCCAGAGACTGACTCTTCTCTCTTGTGACTCCTGCATTGGCAGGCGGGTTCTTTACCACTAGCGCCACCTGGGAAGTTCAGTCACGTACACTAGAGTTCTCAACTGGGGAGACTTCTGTCCTCCAGCAGACCTTCGGCTGTGTTGAGAGTCGTTTTTGGTTGTCACTTGGAGGAAGATGTTGCTGCTGGATGGAGTGGGTGCAGCAGATTTGTAGGATGCTACTAAACGTTCTACAAATCCACAGAGCAACTCGCCCTTTCCCACAGAGACTTTTCTGACCCAAAACACCAGTAGTGCCCAGGTAAAGGAAACTCTAATACATGGAAAGAATACTTAGCATGATGTCTAGCCCTTCATAGGAACTCAAAAGTGATGATGATAATAATTATTGTTACTACAATTAACATTTTCATCATCCCAGCATACTGTATCCTGTCCATGGATATAGAAGGAAACTATAGCTGTGGATGGTGGCCGAATTTGAAACAACGATTGGCGATGTCTTCTTATTAGGAGAGAGCTTCACATTTTTTCTACCCTGAAACACTGGCTGATTTATTTCCTTTTTCCTTCCACATCCAAACACCTTATTGTCAGTGTAACAAACACTGTATATAAATCCAGTTATGATTCTGTGCAATGGTTTGTTTCTTTTAATTAGACTATTAGAATTATTCCCCATGGAGTTCACCCAAGGAAGGACATCACAAAACCTTTAAATATATACATATATATACACATACATATATATACATAAAGTTAAAAAAAATGGAGTCAAGACTAAAATAGAGCCACACTCTTCCCATTTGAAAGTATATTTGTTCATGTCAGGAGAATGAAGGCTGCATGCATTATTCATTAGAATAACAGTTTATTGGCAAAATTGTTGTCTTTGGATGGTGTGCATTATGGAGTGAATAAATAATGTGGGATGGATATTTTTAGAGACTGGAGAGTAAATCTAGGAAGAAAATTCGCAACAGGAAGGAAAGGAAGTTATGGCTAGAAGTGGCTGAGGCTTCTCAGTGAAATATGCAAAGGACATAAAAATTGCCTCGACCAAGACGTAAAGCAGAAAAACAAGTGAAGCTCTTCTAAACAGCTTTTCCTTTGTGTGGGTGTGTGGCTTTTTCTATTAGCTCTCAACTGAATGCTTTCTGTACCAGGATGAGTGAAATTAATTAGGTTTTCTATGGCTATCTTCCTGAGCTGGCTGATGAAGTTCACAAATCCACAGTGACTGAGAGCTAGAAGACAGTTTGATCATTATTATGTGTTTGTCTTGTTTTCTCATGAGACATAATTGACACATACCATTGCGTAAGTTTAAAGTGAACGGGTAGTACATCTATACAATGGAATATTACTCAGCCATAAAAAGGAATGACATTTGGCCATCTGAAGAGATGTAGATGGACCTAGAGTCTGCCAATCAGAGTGAATTAAATCAGAAAGAGAAAAACTGATTGCATATTAACGCATATGTGTGGAATCTAGAAAAATGGTACAGATGAACGTATTTCCTGGGCAGGGACAGAGTCACAGATATAGAGAGTGGATATGTGGACACTGGGGGTGGAGAAGGGGAGGGTGGGACAGACTGGGAGATTGTGACAGACCTGCACACACTCCCATGTGTATCACAGAAGGGAAGCTTCTGTATAGCACAGGGAGCTCAGCTTTGTGCTCTGTGATGACTTAGATGAGTGTGATGGGGGTGGGTAGGTGGGAGGGAGGTCCAAGAGGGAGGGCGTATATGTAGACATATAAAGAATTCACTTCACTGTACAGCAGAAACTAATACAACTTTGTAAAGAAATTATACTCCAATTAAAAAAAAGTCCTTGTATGATACTGAAAAGAAAAAAAAATGAACATGTTGATTTGTTACATTCATATATTGCAACATGATAACAATATATCATAGTTGTTAGGTAGCTAACAACTCTACTAGGTCACTGGTAGATCATTTCTTCTTTGTGCTGAGAGCATTTAAGAGCCAGGCTCTTAGCAAATTTGGAATATATAATACAGGACTGTTGACCATGGGCTTCCCTGGTGGCTCAGTGGTAAAGAATCTGTCTACCAATTTAGGAGATGCAGGTTTGATCCCTGGGTTGGGAAGATCCCCTGGAGAAGGAAATGGCAACCCAGTATTCTTGCCTGGGAAATCCCATGGATAGAGGGACCTGGTGGTCCATGGGATTGCACGAACACGACTTTGTGACTAAACAACAATTGCTGATTGTAATCACAGTCTCATATATTGGACCCCCCAGAACTTATTCATCTTCTAGCTGCCAGTTCATACCTCTTGCCCAGCATCTTTCTGATTCCCCCATCTCTTATTCCCTGAAAACCACCATTCTGCTCTGTTTCTATGAGCTCAGTCTTTTTCAGATTCCACATGTACAGTATTTAACATTGTCTGCTCACTTAGCATAACGCCCTCAAGACCTATCCCTGTTGACACAAACAGCAGAGTTTCCTTTTTCCTCACTAGCATGGGTTATCTCTTGTCTTCTTGAAGATCGCCAGCTTAACTGGTGTGAGGTGGTTCTGATTCCAATGTGCATTTCCCCAGGGATTTGTGCTGTTGAGTATCTTTTCATGAACTTGATGTCCATTTGGATGTCTTCCTTGGAAAAAATGTTTATTCAGTACCTTTGCCCATTTTAACACCAGATGGTTAGTTTTTTGGTTATTGAGTTGTATGAGTTCTTGGTATATTTTCCATATTAACTCCTTATTGGATATATGGTTTTCAGATATTTTCTCCCATTCGGTAGGCTGCCCCTTTCATTTTGTCACTGGGATCACTAAGGTTTGCTGTTCTTCACCTGCTCAGTTTGACTCCCTTGCTGTTGTTCAGTCGCTCACTAGCGTCTGACTCTTTGTGACCCCATGGACTACATGCAACATGCCGGTCTTCCCTGTCTTTCACCATCTCCTGGAGTTTGCTCAAACTCACGCCCATTGAGTTGTTGATGCCTTCCAACCATCTCATTGTCTATCACCCCCTTCTCTTCCTGCCCTCAATCTTTCCCAGCAATCTTTCCCAAAAGCCAATGAGCTGGCTTTTTGCATCAGATGACCAAAGCCTTGGAGCTTCAGCTTCAGCATCAGTCCTTCCAATTAATATTCAGGGTTGATTTCCTTTAGGATTGACTGGTTTGATCTCCTTGCAGTCCAAGGGACTCTCCAGAGTCTTCTCCAGCACCACAGTTCAAAAGCATCAATTCTTTGGTGCTCAACCTTCTTTATGGTCCAACTCTTACATCTGTACATGACTCAGCAAACAAAACTCTTCTTCCTTCACTCTCTGGCCAGCTGCACATCAGACCTTGGTTCATTTCCTGCTCAGAGTGAAGAAAGCTCACTCACACTCTCCAAACCTTCCAGATCAACCCTCGGCTAGCCAGGGGAACCACACCCCCATCAGCAATATTAATACAAACCTGCTTCTCATATAAAAGCTGTCACTGGTAAGTGAACTTTAATGCTGATTGATTCAACAGAGAGGAGACCCTTTTGCTTCATTGAATCCCTTAAAGGCAGCTAATGCTGTAAACTATTCCAGAGCATTTTATGTTTTTCCTCTGAGGAGGAAAAACCTGCTTCATAAAAAATTGAAATCTAACTTAAAAAAAAAATCCCCACATAGTGTGGTTCTACAGTGTTAAGAAGAGTCTCTTATGATCTCCCAGCATCACTAGACAAGCACACAAATTAAACACTTCCCTAGAAGTGGGGTTGGCTCCCTTTCTCTGTAAGGGCCAGAGAGAAAATATTTTAGGCTTTGCTGGCTATATGGTCTCTGTGCCACTCAGCACTGTAGCTTAAAAGCCACTATAGGCAATATGTCAATGAATGGGTGATGCTCTGCTTTTGCAAATATTAAAGCAGGCTGACCACAGCCCTCAGGCCTTAGTTTGCAGACCATTAGTTTCCTAGGGCTGCAGAAACAAATGACTGTAAGTGTGGTGCCTGAAAACAACAGAACCTTTCTTTTTTTTCCTCTCTCTCTAAAAGTTTTGCAGGGTGGAAGACCAACATCAAGGTGTCAGCAGGGTTATGCCCCCTCCGATGGGTCTCAGGTAGAATCTCTGTTGCCCTTTTCAGCTTCCAGTGGCTTCTGGCATTCCTTGGCTGGTGGCAGCATTGCCCAACTTCTGATTCTGTCTTCACATGACCTCCGCTCTGTGCCTCTGTGTGTCCCAATCTCCCTCTGTTTCATTTATAAAGACACAAGTTATTGGCTTGTGAGTTACTCTGACTCCAGATGAATTTTGCCTCAAGATTCTTAACTAATTGTATCTGCAAAGACCCTATTTCTAAATTAGGTCACAGTCTGAGACTCCAGGTAGATGTAAATGTGTCTTGGTTCTTGCCAGCCCTGATCCCTTATTCTAGTTTATGATTTGGGGTTAATTCAAGAAGCAGACCTGGGCTTCCCCAGTGGCACTAGTGGTAAAGAACCTGCCTGCCAGTGTCGGAGACATGGGTTCGATCCCTGGGTCAGGAAGATCCCCTGGAGAAGGAAATGGAAACCTACTTCAGTATTCCTGCCTGGAGAATCCCACGGACAGAAAAGCCTGGTGGGCTGCAGTCTATGGGATCACAAAGAGTCAGACAGGACTGAGCGACTGAGCACTCACACATACAAGAAGCAGACTATTTATTTTATAGCTCACTTAAAAGTTTCCCTTCCTCTCCTGCAGTTACTTGAAAATGTCTGCAAAGAGGTGCAGCAGTGCTGTTAAAAGCAAATAATAAAAAGGATGATGATGCTGTAAAAGAACCTACTGAATGGAAGAAGACTTTTGCAAATGACAAATCTGTAAAGGAATTAATATCCAAAACAGACAAAGAATTTATACAACTCAACATCAAAAAAAAAAAAAAACCTCCAATTTAAAAACGAGCAGAGGGTCTGAATAGGCATTCTTCCAAAGAAGATACACAAATGGCCAACGGGCACCTGAAGAGATGCTCAGCATCACTATTAGGGCAAAACACATCAAAACCATGGTAAGACTTCACCTCACACTTTTCAGAAGAACTGTTTTCAAAAGGACGACAGATATCAAGTGTTGGTAAGGTTGTGGAGATAAAGAAACTCTCATGTATTGCTGGTGGGAAGGAAAATTGGTACAGTCACTATGGAGAATGTTGTAGAGGTACCCTAAAAAAAACTGAAAATAGTGCTACCATACAATCCAGCAATTCCATAAATTGTCTTAGTTTATCAGAAAAAAATGAAAACACTCATTTGCAAAAATATATGCACCCCAGTGTTCACAGCAGCATTACTTACAATAGCCAAGATCTGGAAGCAATCCAAGTGTCCATCGACAGAAGAATGGATAAAGAAGATGCAATATATATTTCTCTGTATATAGATATAGACACACACATATGCAGTATTACTCAGTAATAAAAAAAATAAGAAAGAAATTCTGCCATTTGCAATAACATGGATGGACTTGGAGGTACTGGGCTTAGTGAAATAAGTCAGATGGAGAAATACAAATACCATACGATTTCATTTATATGTGGAATCTAACAAAAGTAACGGAACAAACAGTCAAAGACACAGAGGTGAGGGGGTGGGGGCGGGAGGAGAGAAACAGGTGAGGGAGCAGAAGAGGCACAGACTTCCAGTTGCAAAATAAATGAGTCAGGAGTACGAACTGTACAGTGTGGGGAACCTAGTCAATCATTATGTAGTATCTTCACATGGTAACATACGGTAACTCGACTTAACCGTGGTGATCATTTTGAAATGTATAGAAACACTGAATCACCATGTTATACCAGGGAAACTGACAGAGTGTTATAGGTCGGTGACATTTCAAAGATGAACAAATTCAGGGGAAAAAAAAAAAATCAGATGTGTGGTTGCCAGAGGCAGGGGATTGGGGGAGAGGGAATTGGATGAAGGCAATCAAAAGGTACAATCTTGTAGTTATAAGAAAAGTAAGTACTGGGGATGTAACATACAACATGATAACTATAATGAACACTGCTGGGTTTATACATGAAAGCTGTTAAGAGAGTAAATCCTGATGGTTCTCATCACAAGGAAACCTTTTTTTTTTTTTTTTTTTTGCTACTTCTTCAATTTGTTTCTATATGAGGCGATGGACATTCAACTTACTATGGGGATTATTTCATATTGTAAGTAAGTCAAATCATTATGCAGTATACCTTAAATTTACATAGTCATGTCCAACTCTTTTGTGACCCCACGATGGACTGTAGCCCGCCAGCTCCTCTATCCATGGGATTTCCCAGGCAAGAATACTGGAGTGGGTTGCCATTTCCTTTTCCAGGGGATCTTCCTGACCCAGGGATGGAACTTGTATCTCCTGCCTTGGGAGTCGGATTCTTTTCCACTGAACCACCAGGAAAGCCCAAATTTATTTGTCAATTTAATCTCAATAAAAGGAACAAAAGTAAAAAAATCAATGAGAATAATCCAGGAGTCCATCAGAAGGGGAAATTTTGGATTAAATTATGGAGCAACACTTAACAAAAGATTCTATAAAGGCAACAAGTAGGGGGGAAAATAAGCTAAAGCATAATAAGCATAATACTCAGATGATTTTGAAATATGGTTGCATATGTGTGTGCACGTGTACAGGATAAATGATAAACTATTAGGTTAAAACCATTATGTCTAGAGTGTAGGATTTGGAAGGGGAATTTCCTATATTTCATGTGTTCTTCTTCTTTTGTGCTTTGGATTTTTGCAACAGACATGGATTATTTCTGCCATGGAGGGGAGAAAAACACTCAATAAAAATAAACTTAAAAACAAAAACAAAAACTCCTCAAACTGTTTTGCTGCTTACAACCTGAGATCATGAGGGAGTTTATTTAGACTCTGAGTGGGGGAAAGGGGAGGAAGACTGAGCTTCTAGGGATAATAAAGGGAACAGAAGAACCAGGGGGTGACAGGAACAGGTCAGATTGTGAATGATGCCAGTTACCCATTTGCCAAAGCAAAACATCACCAGAGCAGGCACTTCATACATAGTCATAAAATTCCCTCATCCGTGTGCCATCGTCCAAAGCAAAATCCCTGAACATGCGCCTGTGCTCTGAATTGATAAGGTTACTAATTACCAGGGGACAAGGGCTCTCTGTGGTGACATTTATACAATTCCCTGCCCTTCCATCCAATTCAAACAAGGTAATACTCAAAGGAAATTGGCCAGTAGATTCCTTGTGCTTCAACTCAGGCAAGTCAAAACCTTTCCAAAGCTCGACTGACTGGTATTAAAATAAGAAAATTAAAATTTAAGAGTCTCAAGTTGCAGATGCTTTCACTAGTTTGGGAGTTATTCATACGGGCGCCACTCTGCTTGGCAGATAAATAAGATGGACCTAACGCGTTCTGTGAGGTCTTACGCGCAATATAAAAAAAGCCTGCATTCACATACAATGTAACAGAAAAGTAAAGACCCTAGGTCATCTATCCAAGACCGTAATGCCAGCTGGCGACCAAAATTGTCTCCATTTCAACCTGCCTTTTGAGGGGAAGGATTAGAGAATACTTTACATTATTCGTTCAGTTTGCATTTAAATATATGTATACTTTAACTTTTGTAATGCTCTGCTGGTTCCCACCATTCAACAGCATGAACCAGCCATAACTATTCACACATCCCCTCGCCCCGGAGCCTCCCTCTCCCCTCCCCGGGTCCCATCCATCCAGGTCATCACAGAGAGCCAGACTGGCTCCCTGTGCTGCACACCAACTTCTCACCAGCTGTCCATCCAGTTTTCCAGTCTATGATTGCTTAATAAGAAAGAAAGAGGAGGGGGAGGAAGAAGGAGGAAGATAAGGAGGAAGATAAGAAAGAAGAAGAAGGGAGGGGCTTTAAAGTGACCTTTGCTTATTCTTTATCTGGGAATCAAGACACCTGGATTCTTAATATTGGTTTCATCAGTGTTATCATCTGCATAACAGGGTTTAAAGAAACTTGCTCATTTATATTGATAGAATTATGGTAATAGTAAAATGAATATCTAAATGAATGGGGCTATATATATTCATTTTAACCATCCTATAATTACACATATGGAGAAATCAGTTCAGTCGTTCAGTCATGTCTGACTCTTTGCAACCCTATTGACTGCAGCACAGTAGGCCTCCCTGTCCATTGCCAACTCCTGGAGTTCACTCAGACTCATGTCCATTGAGTCAGTGATGCCATCCAACCATCTCATCCTCTGTTGTCCCCTTCTCCTCCTGCCCTCAATCTTTCCTAGCATCAGGGTCTTTTCAAATGAGTTAGTTCTCCGCATCAAGTGGCCAAAGTATTGGAGTTTCAGCTTCAACATTAGTCCTTCCAATGAATGTTCAGGACTGATTTCCTTCATGATGGACTGGTTGGATAGGGAGAGACAGACAGAATAGGTAGATGATAGTGAAATGAAAGTCCATCAGTCACGTCTGACACTTTGTGACCCAATGAACTGTACATAAGAGATGCAGGTTTGATTCTTAGGTCCGGAAGATCCCCTGGAGGAGGGCATGGCAAACCACTCCAGTATTCTTGCCTGGAGAATCTCATGGACAGGGGAGCCTGGTGGGCTACAGTCCACGGGCTTGCAAAGAGTCAGACACGACTGAAGTGACTTAGCACTCACGCACCAACTGTAGCCCACCAGGCTCCCCTGTCCTTGGGATTCTCTAAGGCAAAAATACTGGAGTGGCTACCCTCTCCCTTCTCCGGGGGATCTTCCCAACCTAGGGATTGAACCCTGGTCTCCTGCATTGCAGGCATATTCTTTACAGTTCTGAGCCACCAGGGAATAGATGATCCATAGACACTATTTTAATGTATTTTGAAAACTAGACATCATCCTACCATTACCGGCACAACACAGGGGAAAGTGTTGGCTTCCCTGGCATCTTTGCTGGAGATTGAAGGGGTTTCTCTGGCAAGACACCAACTTCCTTGTGAGAAGCTGGCTGCAGGTCTGAGAGAAGGAAACTGACTCTTGTTACTGTAAATGTCAGCACCAGTGGGACAATCTTACTGGCTGGCTGTGTTCTGAGAACAAATATGCTGTTACTGCTTTTTGACCTGGAAAACTCCACCTGAGGAGCCCCGCCCCAAACTCTGAGCCTGTTCAGAGGGAGAGTGAGCCCTGAGACTCTCATTTTGACCCTCCATATGCAGATCATTAGATATGTGAGTACCTAGAAACTTCTCAGCATCCAGCATTCATTCTGGCCTCACTTCTACAAATGCTGCCTTATATTTTTGAAAGTATCTAGAAAGATGATTTTCATGAGTAATATATGCATGCTTAGTCGCTCAATCATATCTGACTCTTTGCCACCCCATGGACTGTAGCCCACCAGGCTCCTTTGTCCATGGGATTCTCCAGGGAAGAATACTGGAGTGGGTTGCCATGCCTTTCTTCAGGGGATCTTTCCGACCCAGGGATCAAACCTGAGTTTCTTATATATCCTGCATTGGCAAACAGGTTATTTACCACTAGTGCCTGGGAAGCCCTATAATTGACATACAGCAGTGTATAAATTTAAATTGAACTTTATCTTCAGTATCTCAGCATAGAAATCTCTAGAATTAGATTGTCTGTATGCAAACACTGGTTTTGATATTTACTAGGTATATAGTTACTTAGCCAGTGACTTTATTGTTATGTCCTTAGTTTTTGTATCTGTACAATGGGAGTAATAATATTCCTTAATTCCTAGAGTGACCTAAGCCTTAAAAGAAACAAAGATTGGAAGAGTGCATCTACTGTTTCACTTAGAGGGGAATGATACTGTTAACAAATGCATAGTAAATTTAGTTATCTATTCTAAAGCAACATGCACACACAATCATTTCAAAAAGAACATCCATTTACAATAGTTAGGTTTAAGTACAATGTAGTGGGAGAATGTGGTACTTTATTTCTAGCTTGTGATGAGCTATAGATAAATATGATTAGACTAATTAGTTGCTCAGTCATATCTGACTCTTTGGGACCCTTGTGGACTGTAGCCTACCAGGCTCCTCTGTCCATGGGATTCTCCAGGCAAGAATACTGGAGTGGGTAGCCATTCCCTTCTCCAGTGATGGTCCCGACCCAGGGATTGAACCAGGGTCTCCTGCACTGTAGGCAGATTCTTTACTCTCTGAGCCACCAGAGGGTATGGCTGCTGCTGCTAAGTCACTTCAGTCATGTCCGACTCTGTGCGACCCCATAGATGGCAGCCCACCAGGCTCCCCCATCCCTGGGATTCTCCAGGCAAGAACACTGGAGTGGGTTGCCATTTCCTTCTCCAATGCATGAAAGTGAAAAGTGAAAGTGAAGTAGCTCAGTCGTGTCTGACCCTCAGCGACCCCATGGACTGCAGCCTTCCAGGCTTCTCCGTCCATGGGATTTTCCAAGCAAGAGTACTGGAGTGGGGTGCCATTGCCTTCTCTGAGAGGGTATGGCAATCCACTCCAATATTCTTGCCTGAAAAATCCCATGGGCAGAGGAGCCTGGTGGGCTACAGTCCATAGGGTCACAAAGCGTTGGACATGACTGAAGTGACTTAGCATGCACATGGATAAGTTGGAGAGAAAAGGCTTATTGTAGATATAAAGTTCCTAATCATTAATCTTAAACAAAATCCCCAGCCTCCAGTGACTCCTTTCTGCAGAAGGAGGAAGATGAATCATTATGTTGCAACCTACATGACTAACAGTGTCAGGAAACCATTGCTATGAAGTTCACTTCCTCTGTTCATGCCAAATTCTACTCGACATTTCTATTTATCGCAATAATATTCTCTTGAAAGATGGAGGGGAGAGGGGTTTAGGTGAGCACATGATCTGCTGAGGGAATACGATATAAATGAGAAATAAGCTGTAGAGACAGAAATGAGTGCGGAGATGAAGCTAAGCAAATATATACCATGTGTCCTATCTTTTCCTATCCCATAACCACAGCAGACATCATTAATCGATCATAGCACTCTTTGCCCATGAACCTGTCTATGACCCCATAATCCTCCACATAGTGCTGCTGCAGACAGACACTACCAATCACCCAGAGACACAAAGTGGCATGAAACCATTTCATAATCTCAGTCTTGATAGTAACAATAAATAAAAGTCTGCAAACATGATGAGGGTAGGCATAAATAGCTGGGAACAACTTGGGTCAAAAAATATAGCAAAAAGGAGCAAAAAGTTTACAGGGAAGAGTGAAGAGCTGGCGTCTTTCTTCCTAAGCCTCGAAGGTTTTGGGCTGACAAAACATGAAATTGGCTGGAGCGAAGTAAAAGTCAGGCTGAAGGATTCAGAGTGGAATTGGGGAATTTAAGAGAGCTTCCAAATTTAAAACCTGCAGCATTCATCAATTTAAAATTAAAAAAAAAAAGATTGACTCAGCTATCTATGCTAAGAAACTGCCTGAAAATGCAGCATAGGGATTATGAAAAGCCCTTTAATAAAATTAAGATGAGGATTATACCTCAGAAAGGCCTGACTGAACTGTGTGAATCATACCAAAGAAAGTGGTAGGATAATTACTTGTGCTGTGACTTTCCAGTTAGCAAAAGAAGGAAACTGACAACTAAAGATAACAAATGAATGGCGATTAGAAAAATATAACAATATATAGCAAAAGACCTATATCCATGGGTCAGGAAGATCCATGAAGAAGGAAATGGCTACCCACTCCAGAATTCTTGCCTGGAAAACTCCATGGACAGAGGAGACTGGTGGGCTACAGTCCTGCTGCTGCTGCTAAGTCGCTTCAGTCGTGTCTGACTCTGTGCAACCCCAGAGATGGCAGCCCACCAGGCTTCCCCGTCCCTGGCATTCTCCAGGCAAGAACACTGGAGTGGGTTGCCATTTCCTTCTCCAATGCATGAAAGTGAAAAGTGAAAGTGAAGTCACTCAGTCGTGTCTGACTCCTAGCGACCCCATGGACTGCAGCCTACCAGGCTCCTCCGTCCATGGGATTTTCCAGGCAAGAGTACTGGAGTGGGGTGCCATTGCCTTCTCCGAGGCTACAGTCCATGGGGTCACAAAGAGTCAGACACGACTAAGTGACTCATCCTTTCATTGGTTTTCACTTTACATGTAATGGTCATGAAACCATATTTATTTAGTAAGTAAAGCCACCCATGAATTCCAGCCCTTGTGAAGATTCCACTCTAGGGGAAGAAGATTCATGAGAAACAAGACACAGTTTAAAAGCACATAATACGTTAAGTGGTGATCACTATAAAGGCAAGAAGAAAGGTAGTTGAGAAAGTCAGGGTAGAATGTGCAACTTTTTAAAAAGATTTCTCTTTTGATGTGGACCACTTTTTAAAGTCTCTATTGAATTTGTTGCAATATTGCTTCTGTTTCATGTTTTGTTTTTTTTTTTTGGCTGTGAGGCATGTGGGATCTTACCTCCCTGACCAGGTACTGAACCCACACCCTCTGCATTAGGAGTCTAAATCTTAACTACTGGACTGCCAGGGAAGTCCCCTGTGCCCTTTTAGAAATGGTGGTTTATTCAAGGAAAGAAACAAAAATGAGTATGACTGGAGAGGAAAGAGAGAGACACTCTGGTAGAAGATGAAGTTGTGCAAGTGGTCAAGAGGCCAGGCATGCAAATCCTTAGAGACTAGGTTGTGGATTGGGGTCTTTATCTCAGTTGGTAAAGAATTTCCCTGCAATGTGGGAGACCTGGCTTCGATCCCTGGGTTGGGAAGATCCCCTGGAGAAGGGAAAGGCTACCCACTCCAGTATTCTGGCCTGGAGAATTCCAGGGACTACATAGTCCATGGGGTTGCAAACAGTCAGACCTGACTGAGCGACTTTCACCAGGGAAAAACAGGAAGCCACCAAATCAAATAAGCAGGACAGGGGCATGGCCATGTCTGCATTTGAAAAGATCTATGGAAGAAAGCCCTAGGGGGATGCACGCTGGCAGCAGGAAGACCACTTAGGATGTTCTTATAGGAGAAGTCAGCACAGATGGAGGCTTGGACCAAGGGAGACATTTTGGAAGGATTTGGTAAATCATGAAGGGGAAAAAGTCAACAGGACTTGGTCATAGGTCAGATGTGAGCAGTGGTGAACTAGTTTTTTCCTTGGGGAAAAAAAAAAAAAAGAAATAGTCTAGGAACCCAATCTGGGATGTGATCCATCACTATACCAATCATTTTGGGGATTCTTGATTAGGTGCTGAGCCTGTTCTTGAATGTCAGAGAAGGGGTGAGGATGCAAAAGTGAAATCAGTTTTAGTTTTATGATGAACTGAAAGTCTAAAAAAAAAAAAAAGAGTCCATAGGAGGAAAGTGAGAATAACATTACAGCAATCCAAATATGAGATCAGAGAAGACACTAAACTTTAAAAAAAAAAAAAAAGAAGGATTTCTCTGGTGGTCCCATGGTTAAAGAATTGGCATTCCAGTGCAGGTGACTTGGGTTCGATTCCTGGTTGGGGAACTAAGATTCCACACGCTGCAGGACAACTAGGCCTGCAAGATTCAACAGAAAGATTCCACATGCTGCAACTAAGGCTCAAAAATTAATAAATCTTTTTTAAAAGTATCTTTTTTTTTTTTTAAAGGAGAGAATCTGACCAAAGACACAAAAATGAGACTTAAGAAATGATTTCTCATGTGACCAAAATTGACAAAAAGCCAAAGGTTACATGAAGTTTGGAAACCCAGAAGCATCAGAATTCCCTTGACAGGCATGGAAAATTGGAAAAGGATCATGTTTTAGTTGTGCGGAGAAATTAGCTCTATTATTGCTATAAATGCCTTAAACATTTAGAACAGACACATGGCCATAACTGCACAGACAGTGCTGAGATATGTCAAGAAAAACAGAAAACAATTAATTAGTATGACAACATTCCCCAAGGAAGTCATTCAAACATTCAGTGGAAAACAGAGATATAATAAAATGCAATCATCTGGTGTCTATATTAGCAATAATTAGAATATATAATCAAAGCCAAGCCAAAGATTATTTTTCCATTCCAAGTGTGCAAACTAGAAACATTCTCTTGGTACAGATGGGAGGTTCGCACTGGAGTCTGGTTATTTGTTGGGACAGAGAAAAGACATGCTGGTCAGTCTTCCCAACAGACGAGACAACCTGATCTGTAGCTGGCAGATCAGAGAAAATCACCTCCTGCAAATTGTGTGCTCTCCGAAATAAAGTGAGAGGAACCTACAGAGAGGATGGAGGGCAGAGAGCCCTGGACAAGTGGCTGGACACATTTGATCAAATCCTTACCTCCCTCACTTGAGCTACATATCTAGCTCTTGAAATTGGAGTTCAAACCATCACCCGTTTCGTTAGTGATAGTCCTCACAAGGCTTCTGAATTCTTTCTTGGGCAGGAGATAAATATCAATCATCTCTCTTTCCTGATTCTCTTTCAAATATCAGCACTGACATCTAAGTCTGGTTAGTTTCACATGCTTACCACCACTCTCCACCTCCATCTCTGTGACAGACATTACTAGATGATCATGGCACTCTTTCCCACTCAGCTTCAGTATCTTTACCCAAGAAGCAACTTGGGTGGTAAATTCATATCATAAAATACTACTCGATAAGAAAAGGGAGCAGACTATTGATATTTGCAGTTCAGTTCAGTTCAGTTCAGTAGCTCAGTCATGTCCGACTCTTTGCGACTCCATGAATCGCAGAACGCCAGGCCTCCCTGTTCATCACCAACTCCCAGAGTTCACTCAAACTCACATCCATCGAGTCGGCGATGCCATCCAGCCATCTCATCCTCTGTCGTCCCCTTTTCCTCCTGCTCCCAATCCCTCCCAGAGTCTTTTCCAATGAGTCAACTCTTCGCATGAGGTGGCCAAAGTACTGGAGTTTCAGCTTTAGCATCATTCCTTCCAAAGAACACCCAGGGCTGATCTCCTTCAGAATGGACTAGTTGGATCTCCCTGCAGAAACCTGAGTAAATTTCTGGGGCATTATGTTGAGTGAGAGAAGTTGATCCTATAATATTACATACCATACATTCCCTGTATGTGATATTCTTGAAATTGTAACATGTAAGAGATGAAGAACAGGTTGGTGGTTGTCAGGGGTTGGGGACGGGAGTAGGGTGAGAGAAAGCGGAGCAATGTGAGGGATCCTTGTGATCAAACTGCTGCGTCTTGACTGTGGTGTGGACATATAAAGTGATACAGGGGTATAGAACTAAATACACACACACAGGATTACAAATAAAACAGGGAGCCAAAATAATATCAGTAGATGACATCAATGTCTAGGTAAAAGCCATAGATCTTACTGCATCAATAAAATCAATCAATAATTGTTTTATTATACTACAGTATTTTTTTTTAAGATTTCCTTGGAGAAATCTGAGTAAAAGGTACCCAGGATCTCTGTGTATTATTTTGTAAGCTTTCTGTGCATCTACAAATCTGTAATTATCTCAAAATGCAAAGTTTAAAAACAAACAAATGATAAAAACACAGCCCTTTGTGAACCTACCAATGACCAAAGTGATAAAGTGATCACATTACGTTCAAGATTATTTGTCCTCCCTCAGATCAGTTCAGTCACTCAGTCGTGTCTGACTCTTTGCGACCCCATGAATCACAGCATGACAGGCCTCTCTGTCCATCACCAACTCCCGGAGTTCACTCAAACTCATGTCCATCAAATCAGTGATCCCATCCAGACATCTCATTCTCTGTTGTCCCCTTCTCCTGCTCCCAATCCCTCCCAACATCAGTCTTTTCCAATGAGTCAACTCTTCTCATGAGGTGGCCAAAGTACTGGAGTTTCAGCTTTAGCATCTGTCCTTCCAAAGAACACCCAGGGCTGATCTCCTTCAGAATGGACTGGTTGGATCTCCTTGAAGTCCAAGGGACTCTCAAGAGTCCTCCCTAAAGTAGACCATTAGGCTTTTATCCATATTTGCTTTCAACAACAAAGGGGGAAAAATATAAGAAGTCTAATTTCCTGCCTAGATTCTGATTTTCATAAAAGTGCTTCCATTCTCTTAATATAGGCTGCAGTGACCACAAAATGATGTGACATGTGCAAGTGCTTTGGGCTGTAGAGATGTTGCCAACTGCACCATCTCCAACTGGTATCAGCTCAGGAGTACTGGCAGAAATTGGGATCACCTAGACCCAGTCCTGGGGTTCCCTTGTGGCCAGGTGGTAAAGAATCCACCTACCAGTTCAGGAGATATGGGTTTGATCTGTGGGTCAGGAAGTTCCTCTGGAGAAGGAAATGACAACCCACTCCAGCATTCTTGTTTGGGAAATCCCATGGACAGAGGAGCCTGGCGGGCTACAGTTCCTGGGGTCACTAAGTCGGCCATGACTTAGCAACTAAAGAGCAACAACAACAAACCCAGTCCTGGCACTGACATGTGTCTGGAGTTTGGAGCTAAGCTACCTGAGCCCCGGCGGTTTGTGTTGACTCGGATTCCAAATGGCTCTGTCAGCCCCCATCCAAAGCCAAGGTACCAACATCCCAAAGCGGAATTGCATCTCACTGCTGGCAAAACAGCTCTTTTGATTCCATGGCAACCCTGCATCCTAACTGCATTTTGCATAGGCATTTACCCTACATTCATTTCCAAATTGAAATGGTATCTTGTACTACACATGTTTCTTGTGATAGTTTGTCCTGTGAATTCATTTAATAATGAAGCATATGGTCTGTCTTCCCATTTTAAGAACCGGGGTCGTGTTCACAACAGCCAACTGCCAAGCGTTGCACATACGCAAGGAGGAGCTTTTCAGCGTACGATTTTGAGGATGAAAAGAGGCTCAGGTGAGCTTGCTTCCATTAACCTGTGCCAATGAGAAAATGATTGTATTCTCCCACACTCAATGGCGCGGAAGTTGGTGAATATTTAGTAGCATAATCAAGGATAACAAGTGCAGAATGGGAGCACTCTGTTCAAACTTCCTCCAGCTTTTCACAGTCTGACAGCAGAGGATGTGTGTTTATTATAAGGAAAATGTTGTTTAAAGGGCCCTTTGTGTGTGTGTGTGTGTGTGTGTGTGTGTGGAGAAAACAGGTTACCACATACGCTGTAGGGATGTAAATGAATGAATTCTTTCGGGAGGCAAATTTTAGCAACATTTATGAAAAGTGAATTGATCCAGCCCTTGCCGGACTAAGAAATTATCCTATAAATATACATGCACAAGAGACAGATGTATAAATAAATGCAATGCTTGAAATAGGAAAAAAAAAAAAAGAAACTTAAGCCAAACTATTTCTATTGGCATTAATAAGGAATCTATTAAATAAATACCACTTCATTCATAAAACAGGATACAATGAAACTATTAAAAATAAATTAGTTGTATACATCCAGTATGAAATTATTATACGTGGCATATTCATTTATAAATATTAGCACTAGCCAGTTGGTTAATTTCTTTCTTTCTTTCTTTGGTGGCTAGCTGATGAATCTTTCATGGACCAATTCTGAGAATATTGCTACGTCTCTTATCTATGGTTCTTTTTTTTGTTTTAACTGGAATAAGGTTGCATTACAATGTTGTGATAGTTTCTGTTGTACAACAAAATGAATCAGCTATATGCGTACATATATCCCCTCCCTCTTAGATTTCCCTGCCCACCCCCATCCCGTCCCTCTCAGGCATCAAAGGGCACCAAACCGAGCTCCCTGTGCTATATATACAGCAGGTTCTCACTAGCTCTCTGATCTACACGTGGCAGAGCACATATATCAATACCAGTTTCCCAGTTCAGCCCCCACCACGCCCACAGGCCCATTCTCTACATCTGCATCTCTGTCACTGCCCTGCACAGAAGTCCATTTGTACTGCTTGTCTAGATTCCACACGTTCACTGTGACACTATTTTCAATCGCCAGGACACGGAAGCAAACTAAGTGTCTATCAACAGATGAATGGGTTAGGAAAATGTGGTAGATATGCGCAATGCAATACTACTCAGCCATACAATGGGAT
Source organism: Bos taurus (assembly GCF_002263795.3). Taxonomy (NCBI): domain Eukaryota; kingdom Metazoa; phylum Chordata; class Mammalia; order Artiodactyla; family Bovidae; genus Bos; species Bos taurus. Next base: position 6,034,768 of record NC_037352.1, on the reverse strand, counting down.
GAAATTGGGTCATTTGTTCATGGATGGACCTAGAGTCTAGACATGGGTGGACCTAGAGTCTGTCCTGCACAGTGAAGTATGTCAGAAAGAGAAAAAAAAATTCCATGGTTATTGATTCCTTTCTCAAGATCTGCTTCTCTAAGGAGATCTGAAGATGCCTATGGACTGGGGTAAACAGGGAGTGATCATTCCAAGGGTATAAAGTTTCAGTCACGTTAGATGAACAAGTTTTAGAGATCTGATTCACTCGAGGTACAACATAGTACCCGGAGTTACGCTATCCTGTTGGGTGCTTCAAAATTTGTCAAGAAGGTGTGTGTATGAGCTCAGGCATGCCCAATTCTTTGTGACCCCATGGACTGCTGCCTAGCAGGCTCTTCTGTTCATGGAATTTTCCAGGCAAGAACACTGGAGTAGACTGCCATTTCCTTCTCCAGGGATCTTCCTGCCCCAGGGATGGAACACGCGTCTCTTACGTCTCCTGTGCTGACAGGCGGGTTCTTTACCACTAGTGTCACCAGGGAGTTAAGAGGGCAGATCTCCTGTTAAGTGTTCTTACACACACACACACAGCAAAGAGACACAAGGATACTCTGCGAGGTGCTGAATATGTCCGTCACCTTAATGACGGTGATGATATCACGGGCTTATGCATATATCTGAACTCATCAAACTGTACATATTGAATATATATCATTCCCTGTGTTTCAGTGACACTAAAATACAGCACTTTAATTTTTTTTAAGCTCACCCTTTCAGAATCGAAAGGGAAAACATCCTCAAACCTTGCTTCATCTTTGATTTTTCAAAAGACATATTTCATAATGCTACTTAGCCTCTCCAAAGATGTGCATGCTGAGGAGGGCATGGCAACCCACTCCAGTATTCTCACATGGAGAATCCCTATGGACAGAGGAGCCTGGCAGGCTATAGTCCATAGGGTTGCAAAGAGTCAGACACCACTGAAGCAACTTAGCACACATACGCTATTCAATAATAATATGCAATTCATATATTATATATGTATACATATACATATGTTTATGGCATATGTAAACACACACAGTTAAAGGTAGGGGTCCAGCTAGTCCCCAAACTAAGCTTTACAATCCTCTATTACCATTTTCTTACAAGTATCCATTATCTTTAACATTTTCTAAATGCCTTCTTTAAGAGTAGGCATTTAGCCCACTCTAACATAACGAAGAACTTCTAACAGTTCAAGTCATGTAAAAGGAGCTGCCGTGTGCGACAGTCCCAACACTGAGTGCCCTCAAGCACACGGGCTCTCGTGGGATGAATCGTAAGATCCAAGGGTCTCTTTGTGATGGAGCTGTCTCTCAGGCTCTCTTTCACGTGCATGGAATGCTTGAAGTTGTTCTAATCTCCTGGGTGTAGATACATGACTGGTTCTCACCCCTCCACCTGTAACATCTTTTGCCTGCCTCCTCGACAGCACAATAGCATGTGACTGATGCCGAAAGCTCAGCTTCTCGTACTCAAGTGTTGAATCGAATCTCGGAGACAGTGGAGATTCAGCGGAGACACAGCGGGGCTTCTGCCTTGAAAAACTTTTGTGTCTCAACCCGGAGAAGATAGTGGGAAGTTTTATAGTAATGGTTCAAAGAAAGTGTGATAAGCTCGTGGTTGGTGGTGAGGTAGGTAGGAGTCTGCATTATCACCCTTCAGGTCCAAGTAGTCTGGGGTCTACGGGACTGTGGGCAGCCATCCCATCATTAATCTTTGCCTTCTCCCACCTGGAGGGGGTTCCAGAATCTGCAAAACAGCTCAAAGATATTGTAATGCGGATCCTTTGATGAGAAAGCAAGACTTTGCCCCGAGGCTGCTCTTGACTGTTGCCTCCCTTCCCTCTCTGTCCCTTCCTAATTAACAATTCCTAGAATCTGCTCCTTGGAACTCTGGAAAGGACATGGAGGCGGAATGAAAGCTGTTCTCTGTAATCAAAGAAATGGGGGACACAGGCTTTGTGCCTAGGGCCCCCACAGGGTCCTGCTCGGTATCATAACTGCTTCTGTATTAATATCATGTCTTGCTCTGATTGGAAATCCTTCAGGGCAGTGAGTGACTTGATCCTGTTTATTTCTTCATCTCACAACACTAGCCACATAGTAGGTATGCAGTGCGTGACTCTGGGATGATAAAAGCAACCCTGCAAAGCAACCTTGAGTGCATGTCTATCTACAAAGTGTTCCTTATGAATTCTAGACTTTTAAATATTCCGTCAGAATATTTAAAGCAATCTGCAGTTAAAATAGTCATAAAGGAGGCAGCAGCAGTGATGGCAATAATGTATAAATTGAAAAGTAAATCCATAGGGATGTCAATAGAATGTTTTTGTGTTTCTTTATTTCCATTTTCCCTTATTTGAGAAGGGGTGTTTTCATCAGCTTGAATGCCTAACTAGAGTAATTTACATTCCCCTGGTTATCAAGAGCCAAAGCATGTGATGGCTGCCTTCTTTGGGGATCCCTCCTCGTGGTATTTCTCCTCTCAAAATGACTAGTTGCTAACAAGCACAGCAATAAAGTAGATGCTTCTTCCATCCAATAAACGTCCTCTTTCCTTGAGTCAAAATTTTCTGGAAGGTGGGACAGGGAGGAAAGGTAAAATAAAAGATTGCATTTATAGTTTGGCCACAGAGACTAAATCAGATCATGTTTATTGATTTCTTTCAATCAATAGACATGGAAAAGTTCAAGAGATTCTGACCCATGCCTCTAGGTATGCATCTGAGAGAGGTTTTTACTCAGCCCTGAAGTTGAGTTATTGCAAAATAAAAAAACAAAACAAAACAAAGCAAAACATTTGTGTACACCCAGTGGTGCAGATATATTCCTAACAAGAGGGAAGGAGGAAATTCAGCTCCTATTATTTTTTTCTGCAGCCAGATTATAATATTAAAAGATAGGTTTTACACAAATTATTAAGCTATGTCCTGGTTCTCTGTTATTAACTGTAAGAAATAAAGACTTAAAGTGGTCTATTTTCAAGGACAGCCAGCTTTGAGTGACAGCTTGCTGATGTAGCAGCTGTAAGGGTTACAAAACTAGAATGTCTGGGCAATCAGGGAGAGTGGAATGCTTAGGATTTTCCACTTGGGCTCAGTCTACTGATGAATTCAAAACATAAGAATGGGAATAAGTGTACAGAAAAGGGGGAAATAAGATGTCAGGGGCCAGCCCATAAACAGGAAGGGGATGAACTTAGCTGATGTCCTGGGAAGTGTGTTCACCCTGAGAACTTGGGGAGGGACCTGTGTGCTAAGGGAATACACGGCTCCTTGTAATGGCTCTCTGGGTGCGCCTGCCCACCAAACACCCCATCTCAAAAGACCGCGGTTAGAGCCTCTCTTCTCGTCTCATTAAAGTCTCACTTCAAGTCTCCAAGTCCATTCTTTGAGTTTGGGCTTTAATGCCCACATTAACCAAAAGATAGCCTCCCCAAAACATAACAGAATCACAGATGGATGCACTGTGGATCACAAAATTAAACAGGATTCATGCAGAAACAATGGCCATCCATCATTTATGTTTTTGCACAGATTACATTTGTTCTCAGAAACCGTCCCTGTCTGTTGGATGCTCACGTCCCCTGGAGTCTTCCAGGAATTTAAGTTCCTCCGTGCCAGGCTCTGTACCACTCATTGGGTACAGCCTCTTCTGGAGAGGGAACACGGTCCACCATGATTGGAAGTCTCATGTTTATACCTATAAAGGACCAATCTATCTAAATTATTTTTTGCAGGAGCTGAACTAACCTGGATACACCTGCTTTTCTCATGCTGTATTTCCAGGTGTATTAGTTGCTCAGTCCTGTCCGACTCTTTGTGACCTCATGGACTATACAGTCTGTGGCATTCTCCGGGCCAGAATACTGGAGTGGGTACCCTTTCCCTTCTCCAGGGGATCTTCCCAACCCAGGGATTGAACCCAGGTCTCCCACATTGCAGGCGGATTCTTTACCAGCTGAGCCACCAGGGAAGCCTTTATTTCCAAAGGGAAACTAAATCCTTCTTCCTGACATGTACACACATCAGACTCAGGTATTTTTATTTTTTTCCCAACATCATTGACACATTAGAGAGACCGCTGACTAAGAGGCAAACGGAACCAGAGACCTTAGATAAGATACGCTTATCTTTACCAAGACAGCCCAGCCAGTTGTTCGGTAGCACCAGATCTTACTGGCACCATTTTTAAAGTAGCCTGAATTCAAGTTGAAATTAAAGTTTTAATGGGGTTTGGGGACTTCCCAGGTGGCTCAGTGATAAAGAATCTACCTGCCAATGCAGGAGACATGGGTTCAATCCCTGGTCGGAGATCCCACCTGCCGCAGAGCAACTAAGCCAGCTGGCCACAGCTACTGATGCCTGGTCTCTAGGGCCCGTGCTCTGCAACAAGAGAAACCACTGTCATGAGAAATCTGCACACCACAACTAGATACTAGCTCCCACTCGCCACAACTAGAGAAAGCCCATGCAGCAGTGAAGACCCAGCACAGCCAAAAATAGATAGATAATGAGGTTTTGAACTGTGATCAGATAAAGGGGATAAAAGCAACATTCCCTGGCTACCAGGGCAGCTCCTGGGTGGAATGAGGTAGACATTGGATACACCTAGTATTAACAAATTCACAGTTTGTTCCTGGTCAATCATCTCTTCCCCCCCCCCCTTTTTTTTTTGTAGCAATATTTCTCTTTCCACTGATAGAATGCTTTCCACATGGTGGTTTTACTAAGTTATGTAAACTCCACCTCACTGACTGCTATTGATAAGTGGTCTTTATGGGATCAAATTCCTTTATGCTTCTACCCCCAGGGGTCAGTTCGGGATAAGAATGTGATGCAAACAGAGCTGATATCTCTCTTATTTTATATATGGAAGCTAGAGGAGAGAGGATCATGTCTTGGTTCAAAACATGAGCTGTTAAGAATATAGCCTGAAGGCTACAACTAGCCTCATGAAGAAAACCTGCTGAAGAATGAAACCAATGCTCAGAAAGAAGCTAAAAGATGGAGAGGAGACGTAACATCGGTGACATATATTCAAACCCCTGGACCCAGCCCTGCCTGAAGACATTTTTTTTTTTGAGCCATAATTTTATGAGCCAATACATCTCATTGTTATGAAGCAAGATTAAACTTGTTGGAATTTTGTTTTTGTCACTTACAATGAAAACCTTACTGATGAATCCAAGTGAAGGCAGCAAAAGTGTGACCTACCATCCATTCTGTGGCTGATTTTTCAAAATCCTCTTTCTCAGAGAGAGCTCTGATTTGGGCCAAGGTGGCTTCTAGATAAGGTTTCACTGGTGGCTCAGATGGTAAAGAATCCGTATGTAATGCAAGAGACTGCCTTCAATCCCTGGGTGGGCAAGAGCTCCTAGAGAAGAGCATGGCAACCCACTCCAGTATTCTTGCCTGGAGAATCCCACTGGGCGGAGGAGCCTGGTGGGCTACAGTCCCTGGAGTCACAAAGAGTCAGACAAGAGTGATCAGTGACTAAGCACCCTCATGCAGCTTTTGGATCAACAGTTATCTTCTTTCCTTTGGACAGCTTCACAGACGATGAGGCTGGAGTCCTGGATGGAGCTTAACAAACTTGTTCCTGAAAATGGAACACGCTTCACAGCCTCTTTCATCTGAGGGAGAGAATTCCTGTGCTACCATAAAAATAATTTTGGAAAGAAATGCATCTGCTCTCAGAAAGTGTCTGCCAAGATGTGGCCCGATGTAATTTAAAATGGCTAAGACAATCAGCTCGAAAATTAAGGTTTCTAATGGGAACACCTACTCAGCCCTAATAATAGGGGAACTACCATCATAATTATAATGTGGTGGAAGCAGGCACATCATTAACTAACTTTTCTCAGCTACTGCAATTAACGAGCATCAATAGATTGAGTAAATTATTAATAACCCACACATGCTCCAATGCACACTGCTGGCTGGTTTTTTTTTTTTTCCTCCAAGTAAGAAGCAAAAGTTAACAGCTGATATCCAAACAACCTTTGATTTATCTCTTTCACAACAGTACTGTACTTTTCAGTAATTCCTTCTGGAGGAGATAACAGTTGTAGAGAATGGAGTAGTGAATAGAGACGTGAGCAATGCCATCCACAGATGAAGCATCTTTTATGAGTTGATCAAACAGTCCCATTCCTTAAGTTTTTCATGGTGCAATCATTTACGGAACTGTTGTTCTCACTGAGTGCTAGTAATGGGCCAAGTTGTTATGGCTGTTACTTTATACAGTAGGATGTGAATCAGCAGTTCTCAAAGACAGCCTAGGGACCAATTTAGTTTATGCTCTTCACAAATAACCTCCTCAAATCACAGGGCATTAACACAAGGTGGCCCAGTCCACTGTATAAGTGAGAAAGAAGACAAAAAAAAGGAGAGGGAGAGATCCAGAAAGAGTGAAGGGGCACAGTCAAGGTTGCACAAAGAGGTCTGCAAGTCTCTTCCATCTCTTGCATTTAAGTTGTTGACAGCACTGGGTAAATGAAGCATATTCCTTGGCTTTAAGGTGTGCATGTTCTAAGGCAAGGAGGCTACTGAATAAGAAACATCAATATACTGTGAAAGCCCTATGGTTGGAATAAATAAGGGGAGGCGGGAGGGAAGAGTAGGCAACCCAGCCTAGGGCAGGACGTTCACAGATTCCCCTAAGGTTTAAAATCTCTGGGTTCTTTAGGGACAAAGGGCAGGGGAAGTGGGGGCTGGGAAGTGGTGGGGAGGGAAGGAGTGGGGAAGGAGGGGAAGGGAAGAGAATAAAGTAAAACACTGCTGTACAGTACAAACTAACACAACATCATAAAGCAATGAAACACCAATAATAATTAAAATAATAAATAGTAAATTCTGAAAAGCACCAAAAAATTATAATAAAGACTGTATACTTTAAAAGGATGAACTTTATTATATGATATCCCTTATATGTGGAATCTGAAAAACAGAGGGTACAAACGAATTTCTTTACAAAACAGAAGTAAAGACATAGATGTAGAAAATAAACTTACAGTTACCAGGGGGTAAGGAGGGGACAGTAAATGGGGAGACTGGGATTGATACATACACACTGTGTGTGTGTGTGTGTGTGTGTGTGTGTGTGTGTTACTCGCTCAGTCCTGTCCAACTCTGCAATCCCGTGCTCTGTGGCCCACCAGGCTCCTCTGTCCATGGGATTCTCCAGGCAAGAACACTGGAGTGGGTTGCCATGCCCTCCTCCAGGGGATCTTCCTGACCCAGGGGTTGAACCTGGTTCTCCGGCACTGCAGGCAGATTCTTTGCCATGTGAGTTATGAGGAAAATCCCATATACACGCTACTAGATATAAAATAGAGAGTGAATAAGGACCTGCTGTACAGTACAAGAAACTCTACTCGCAATATCTGTAATGGTCTGTATGGGAAAGAATATGAAAAAGAGTGGATATATGTATATGGATAACTGATTCACTTTGCTGTAGATCTGAAACTAACACAACATTGTAAATCAACTATACTCCAAATAAAAAATAAATTATTAAAAAAGAAAAGAAAATAGAATAGAATGAAATAAAGAAGTGATGAGGTAAAACAGAGGTAGAAAAGTCCCCACAGAGGAAACACTGTATATAAAGGTCTGGGTGCAAGAAAGGCATGGAACATACTTAGAAAAAGAGGCCACTTGATATAGTTTGAGTACAGATAAGACGGTGGGCAGGGGCCAGGTGAGAAGGGCGGTCTTCAGGATCAGATGCTCACCACTGAGAGCAGTGGCCAGCCTGTGTGGAGTCTCCAGGAAGGGACTGCACTCATGAGAAGATCACTGGGGCAGCAGCTGGTAGAACAGAGTGGAGATGGGATGTGATTAGGGGAAGAAAGAATCCAGAGAATTTTCACCAATCTGTGGGATGACTGTGGCCTTAACCATAGGCTCAGCAGTGTAGACACAGCAGGGAATCAATCGGAGCCTTTTCATGATTGTGTGTGTGTGTGTGTGTGTGTGTGTGTGTGTGTGTGTGTATGCTTGCATGCTTAGTCACCATCAGTTGTCTCTGACTCTTTGTGACCCCATGGACTATAGCCTGCCAGGCTCCTCTGTCCATGGGATTCTCCAGGCAAGAACACTGGAGTGGTTATCATTCCCTTCTCCAGGGGATCTTCCCCAACTATGGATCAAACCTGGTCTTCTGCATTGCAGGCAGATTCTTTACCATCTAAGCCACCAGGGAAACTCACCTTTTCATGATTATCAGGAGGTAAAACTCAAAGTCTGGACTCTTGAGTCTGAGACTCCAGCCAAGTCCTTAACAGGCGAGCCACCATATTGTACCTGCTGCTTCTACCAGATTCAAACAGCACCACGAAGTCCAGCAACCTTGGCTCTGAGTCAAAAACACAAAGGTGGAGATTCCAGAAGCCTGGGCTGCAGGTGATGATTTCCAAAACCTGGGTTTCCCTCTTCCATCTCTCTCAACCTGCATTTTCAAAGACCAAATCCTACCGGAAGGTTGTTGTCATTCAGTGGCTAAGTCGTGTCTGGCTCTTTACGACTTCATGCACTGAAGCACACCAGGCTTCCCTGTCCTTCACCATTTCCTGGTGTTTGCACACAAACTCATCCATTGAGTCAGTGATGCCACCTAACCATCTCATCCTCAGTCATTCCCTTCTCCTCCTGCCTTCACTGGGATGTGGAGAGTCTTTTAGAAAGAAAAAACAAGTGTAGGATAGGTAGACCAGAAGGCCCCTTCCCTCGAAGAACTTTATAGACAGAAGTAGCAAAATTTCTATCTTGACGTCTCCATCCATGAAAAGGCATCAGCCTGAACTGATTTTAGGCACATGCAGAGTCATCTGGCTGAGTACTGTGAGCAGGAGGAGGAAAGGAAAAGTGACCCATGGGTCATTCGGCTACAAACATACTCAGAGCCTGTCTGCGGGCAAGCGCCTGGGGCTGCTGAATTCAGGATCAGTCTTAGGCAGTCTCTGCCTTCCAGGTCTCATTGGGTTTCTGCTCAAACGATTGCCTCATTTTGAGATCATTCAAGCATGTTAAAACTGTAGACAGCAGAGCAGCACATCTATTCAATGACCATTTAAACTATACAACTGGAATTTATCACGAGTACAAGGAGAGGGTGAGTCGTTAGAAAATCAAACTTGGAAAATCTCCACTTGTGATCAAACAGCTCTGTTTTCCGCTCAGGGAACTGGGCACTGCAGCCTTCAAACATTAAACAGATACAGCCTCTGCTTGTTGGAGAAAAGGGATCCGAGGTCGAGATGCATACAGCAAAATAGGTCTTAAAATAGAAAGGAAAAGATGTAAAAAACATAAAGGATGAACTTGAGACAAGGTGAAAATAAAAGACGGGAGCAGTATAGGTGAGCTTCCCCATGGCTCAAGCAGAAAAGAATCTGTCTGCAATGCAGGAGACCCAGGAGGCATGTATTCATTCCCTGGGTTAGGAAGATCCCTGGAGAAGGGCATGGCAACCCACTCCAGTATTCTTGCCTAGAGAATCCCACGAACAGAGAAGCCTGGCAGGCCGCAGTTCACGGCATTGCAAAGAGTCAGACACGACTGAGCACACGCATGACGACATACATATAGGTAAATACAAAAAAACCCCACCAACATTCTGTAATAGCCTGTATGTTTGCTGAAATCTGCCTTCTTGGAGGTTTTTTTTTTTTTTTGTAATGATCATTAAAGAGGAAACTCCTCTATAGACCAGTGGTTCCCAACCCATTTGGCAATCAAGGACCACGTTCACAGAAGACAAATTTTTCCAAGAACACAGGGTTGGGGTGATGGTTTCTGGATGATTCAAGAGCTCCTATGAGAACCTACTGTCACCACTGATGTGATAGGAGGTGGCGCTCAGGCAATAATGTGAGTGATGGGGAGTGACTACAAATACAGATGAAGCTTCTACCCCTCTGCCCACTGCTCACCTCCTGCTGTTCCACCCAGTTTCTAACCAGCTAGGAGGTCACATTACTGGTCCCTGGCCTGGCGATTGGGGAACCCTGCTACAGACAACATCTGTGATACTTTTAAATCTCATCTGTTTATATGGGCATGTTCTTTCCATCATAACTATTGGTCTGACAGAGACCAGGCACCGTAAGGTCTAAAGGTCTGGGATCCTACGAATTAGGATTGAGATGCAGCATTTTTTTGGGTCCTCTAAGAAGGCTGAGTGCCAAAGAATTGAGCCTTCAAGCTGTGGTGCTGGAGAAGACTCTTGAGAGTCCCTTGGATGGCAAGGAGATCAAAATAGTCCATCCTAAAGGAAATCAACCCTGAATATTCATTGGAAGGATTGATGCTGAAGCTGAAGCTCCAATCCTTTGGCCACCTGATGCAAAGAGCTGACTCACTGGAAAAGACCCTGATGCTGGGAAAGACTGAGGGTAGGAAGAGAAGGGGAGGGTGTGAGAAAGGAGGAGCTGGTTGGATGGCATCACTGACTCAATGGACATGAGTTTGAGCAAACTCTGGAAGATGGTGAAGGACCAGGAAGCCTGGCGCTCTGCAGTCCATGGGGTCACAGAGAGGTGGACACAACTTAATAACTGAACAATGACAACAAGGGGGATTGTGCCTCATTTCCTTGAGACAGGTCTGATCGAGTTAGTCCATCCATCTTTGGCCACTTGCTAAACAGCAGCCTTTTCACTTAGGGTCTGATCTTATGGTAGCCTTTGTAATCTTTGTAAACCTCCTTGGAAAGCCACTCAGAAAACAATCCTCATAGTTTCAGCTCCTAGGCCCACAGTAGCTTTATTCCAAAAGTGGGTTCCACGGAAGCTCCTTAACAAGTCACCTACCTGGGGTACTTCGTGTTTGCTGTCAAACTCAACATGCTGTTGGATCCCATTTCTTCTGAAGAACAAACTACATAATCACCCATATTATTGTTGTTGAGGTTTAATCACTAAGTTGTGTTTGACCCTTTTGCAAGCCCATGGACTGAAGCCCACCAGGCTCCTCCATCCATGGGATTTCCCAGGCAAGAATACTGGTGTGGGTTGCCATTCCCTTCTCCTGGGGCTCTTCTCAACACAAGGATCGAACCCACGGCTCCTGCATTGGCAGGTGGATTCTTTATATCACTGAGCCACCTGAGAAGCCCCAGAGCAACAAGGTTGATGGCAAAGTAGAGGCAATGCAATTAAACAAGAGTCACACATAAGGTGGCGAGAGGGGGGCTCTGGCTTCAACAGTAGCCACTTTGTGGCTCTTGGCTGGTAAACTCACACAATAATGTGCTTTAGGTGATATGACTCACAGTGGACATCTCTGGGCAGGATTTCAGATAACATGATGATGCATGGAAACGTAGCATGCAAACATACACCAGGACCACCTGCAACTGCCGTCTCAGAGTTTCTAAAGTGGAACAAGCTATATGCCACAGGCATATGGCTCTTGCTTGGTTCCAATAAGGAACTCAAGAAGTGCTGAATGAAATGCAAAAGTGAACCCCAACAACCGGCCCTCCCTAGTACCAGAAAGCTGAAAACCACTTCTGGTCACCATCCCTAGCAAGCCCAGCCTTTTTGGAAGGTGGGGTTAAGGGCTGGTGGGTAGGTGAAAGGTCTGACTGGTTCAGCCAACTGTATGGATGCTGCAACTCCCTCTCTGCCCCAGCTTGAGAAAGACCATTACTGCAAGTACATTTTCAAAGGCAAGATACATTACTAGCAAGCAGAGGTATTGTTTTTAGCGCCAGAGACATTTGGAATTTCAATGTTACATCTGCAGTTACTAGATGGGGTCTTTGGCTCTGGTCTCGCAGGGGAAGGAGAAGTGGTTTGAAGTAGGATCTGCAGTTGGTACCCAAGAGTGCCTTATGTGGTGCCACTCCCCTCCCCAATATAGATGTATTGAAACATACAAATCTCATTTAAAAACTCATCTTCCCCCCTTTGGAAGAAAACGAAAAATAGGGGAGTTAGCAGTTTTCAGCAGAGTATGCTTAGCCTCCAGTCAGGTAATCAAATGGCAAGAGAAGGTGGGATGAGAGCTTCCCTAGGAGGGGTGAAGGAAGGAGTGGATGCCCAAGAGTGATGGAGGATGCACACGGCCGCCACTGCTGCTTCTCAGGGGGTCGGCGGACGGGAAGGGACACAGCTCTTCAAGGAGCAGACTGTCCCAGAACAAAGAGGACTGACCACATGCAGGCATCATGGAGAGGCATAATGGGTTGGGGGGAGAGAGAAAAAGAAATTGATTTAGAAATTGCATGTCTTCCCAACACGGGGCCCTGCCCAAAGATACGTTTCTGTTCCTTTGTTTCAAGATCTGCATCAGCACCTAGATGAGGCCAAGCTCAACTTTTAAGCAAGAATCCATGAGATGAACCTGCCTGCTAAATACTCTCAATTAACATCACTCGGGAAAACTGGAAACATGGCAGTTGTCTGCAGGTCATACTATGAGAACCTGAACTCCCTTTAAAGTGCAAAATAAAACAAACAAAAAGGCATATGGCAGAAGGAGGGGAGCTGTGAGTCCTCGACTATGAAGTGAAGTGTTAGTCCCTTAGTCGTGTCTGACTCTCTGTGATGCCATGGACTGTAGCCCACAGGGCTCCTCTGTCCATGGAATTCTCCAGGCAAGAATACTCGAGTGGGTAACCATTCCCTTCTCCAGGGGATCCTTTCTGATCTAGGGATCGAATCCGGATCTCCTGCATTGAAGGGAGATTCTTTACCATCTGAGCCACCAGGGAAGCCCATTCTTGACTGTAGTCCATTCTGAAATCCAGGATCACTGTCAAACAAGCTAACCAGCCTTACCTAGGATTTGGTGAGAAGAAAAACTCAGCAAAACATGCAAACATGGCAGCTAACCCATTTAGAACTCATGTATTTCCCTTCCCTCCACTGGAGGAGGTAGGAAGGTGATGACTTTTGAGTAGGCAAAGGCATCTCGGATCACAGACGCTGTAAGGCTGGAGACCCCCAGGGAGACACAAACCCAACGCTGCCAAATAGCAACCTTCAGAAATCACCTTCTCAGGCCATAAAGACTCCTTTATTCCGTAGCTTGATTTGCTATTGATTTAAGGCTCTTCTTCATACTGATGCAGGAAAACATTTTATTTTCTCAGATGTAAGTAGGAGGAAGCCTGTCTGGGAAAAGTAAGGGGAGTCTGTCATGCCGAGTGATGCCACCATCCAAAGGGAGCTGAAAGGAAGGGCTTTCTCTTGCATCCCTAAATACCTACAGGGAAAATTTCTTTTTCACCATGGCCCCATGGCATGTGGGATCATAGTTCCTTGACCAGGGATAAATGTGTGCCACCTGCACCTCCTGCCAAGCAGGAGATACACAGGAGATGCAGGTTTAATCCCTGGGTTGGGAAGATCCCCTGGAGAAGGGAATGGAAACCCACTCCAGTATTCTTGCCTGGGAAATCCCACGAACAGAGGAGCCTGGTGGGCTACATTCCAAGGAATCATAAATGAGTTGGACATGACTGAGCGACTAAACGGTAACAACCCCTGTCACGGATGCTCAGTGGATCGCCAAGGAAGTCCCTACAATTTCTAAATATGTCTAGCTTCCTCTATATCAGGAACTTATCATCAGGCAACTCTGGATCCATAATGGGCATCAGCAACGTAGACTCCATGTAATGAAGCAAGAAGCTATGTTTAAATGTGTATCCTCTCCTCTGGGGAGAAGTCGCTTCACTTTCATTAGACTCCGAGGATTCTGAGACTCTCCAAATGAAGATATATTCAAGATATCTTAAATTATCATCTTAGCAAACCACAGAGATCTTCTGTACCTCCCACTGGGGTGAATCTTATGCAGACCTGTTTCCCCAAAGGAGAAAGCTTACAGACACGTCAACCCTGAACTCAGACTTTAAAACATTCAAGGACACCCAGGAACCAGAATAAGAATGTTCTGAAGACAATACCAAGGTTTTTTTTTTTTTTTTTTCTCTCTTTTGGCATGTGGGATGTTAGTTCCCCAACCAGGGGTTGAACCTGCACCCTCTGTAGTGGAAGCACAAAGTCTTAACCCCTGGGCTGCCAGGGTTTCAGGAGTCATGATCCTTCCCACATCTATGAACACACATTCTTGTGTAAGATCTGGAGTCAAGGGGCTTTCACTAACACACAAAGGACAGAATGCACTGCTCTCTTCCACGCTTTTCACAGGGTTTGACACACAACAGACGCTCAATAAACCCTGTTGGTTAATATTCATGAATAAAACCCTGTTGCTTAATAAACACAAATAAACGAGTGAATGAATGAGTGAATGTGAGGCCCAATGAAGCGCTTCTAAGAAGCCTTCATGGTAAAGAAGTATCTCTGGAGCTGACTTCCCAGGCTCTGGGTCCTTGCTGGCCTCCAAGGACACAGAAAAGATAAAAAGGGTGAGTGAGGAGAAGCCCTGGGAGAAAGTTACCCCATAAATACAAGGTATTGTTATTTTTATTTTTATTGGTGCCTCTCCTGCCTTCAGGGGAGGAGGGAACCTATGTGAATACGGCTAATTTTCTGCTTGACTCCAGACACATTCTAAATTACTGAGCCACATTTTGTTTTAAATTGACTAATAAAGAAATCTCACACCCCACACCATTTCCCATTTTCTTGGGTCGTTTAATGTTCCCACCCTTCTCCAGGGGCTCAGTGATTTTTCCCCCCTGGGATCTGGGTTGGGTAAAGGCTGAATGGGGGTTTGATACATTACCACCTTTGTCTCTTTTCTCTCTGCCTCTCTTTCTGTCTGTCTGTCTGCTTCTCTTTGTCTCTCTTTCTCTCTTAATTGCCCTGATCACAGCACAAATATTATCCTGATTCAGATACCTTGCCTTTATGCTCACTTACAAAAAAAAATTGTCCAGCTTTTTGCTTTCCCCTACATAAAAATAAATGGAAAACATTTTGCAAATGTCAAATGCTATATAAAAGGAAAAATATGAAGGACACTGGACACATAAACAATAATACTAATGACAAATTTTGCCTCTCCGAAAGCATTCTCTGCCACCCAGTTCCAATTCTGGAGTTTTATCTCAAGGGTCAGAAACCAGTTATATCATAAGTAGAAATGGATTCTCACAGAAAAAATACTCTCCCAATGTGTCAGCAGATGATGTTAAAGAGGAAAAAAGAAAAACAAAAGAAAATTACTCAGGAGTGAGCATTTTTTTACATGCATGCATTCATTCAACACTTTTTTTTTACCTCCAAACTTTAAACTGTTTATTTTGAATTGGGGTACAGACGATTAACAATGTTGTGATTATTCCAGATGAACAGCAAAGGGACTCAGCTATACATATACAAATATCCATTCTCCCTCAAACCCCTTTCCCATCCAGGCTGGCATATAGCACTGAGCAGAGTTCCATGTGCTATACAGTAGGTCCTTGTTGGTTATCCATTTTAAATACAGCAGTGTATATATCACCTTCCCAGATTCCCTAACTATCCCTTTCCCCTCGTAACCATAAGTTCGCTTTCTAAGTCTGTGAAACTCTTTCTATTTTATAAGTAAGTTCATTTGCATCATTTCATTTTAGATTTCACATTTAAGGGATATCATATGATATTTCTCCTTCTTTATCTGACTTCCTCTAGGTTCACTCATGTTGCTGCAAATGGCATTATTTCATTCATTTTAAATGGCTGAGAATTTAGCCATTTAACAAAGAATGTTCAAACTATTGCACAACCCTACGCATCTCACAAGCTAGCAAAGTAAAGCTCAAAATTCTCCAAGCCAGGCTTCAACAGTACGTGAACCGTGAACTTCCGGATGTTCAAGTTGGTTTGACAAAAGGCAGAGGAACCAGAGAACAAATTGCTAACATCCGCTGGATCATCAAAAAAGCAAGAGAGTTCCAGAAAAACATCTACTTCTGCTTTATTGACTATGCTAAAGTCTTTGACTGTGTGGATCACAACTGTGGAAAATTCTGAAAGAGATGGGAATACCAGACCACCTGACCTGCCTCCTGAGAAATCTGTATGCAGGTCAAGAAGCAACAGTTAGAGCTGGACGTGGAACAACAGAACAGTTTCAAATTGGGACAGGAGTACATCAAGGCTGTATATTGTCACCGTGCTTATTTAATTTATATGCAGAGTACCTCATGCAAAATGCTGGGCTAGATGAAGCACAAGTTGAAATCAAGATTTCCAGGAAAAATATCAATAACCTCAGATATGCAGATGACACCACCCTTATAGCAGAAAGTGAAGAAGAACTAAAGAGCCTCTTGATGAAAGTGAAAGAGGAGAGTGAAAATGTTGGCTTAAAACTCAACATTCAGAAAACTAAGATCATGGCATCTGGTCCCATCACTTCATGGCAATTAGACAGGGAAACAATGGAAACAGTGAGAGACTTTATTTTTCTGGGCTCCAAAATCACTGCAGATGATGACTGCAGCCATGAAATTAAAAGATGTTTGCTCCTTGGAAGAAAAGCTATGATCAACCTAGACAGCATATTAAAAAGCAGAGACATTACTATGCCAACAAAAGTCCATCTAGTCAAAGCTATGTTTTTCCAGTAGTCAGGTATGGATGTGAGAGTTGCACTATAAAGAAAGCTGAGCGCCAAAGAATTGATGCTTTTTTTTGCTTTTTTTTTTAATTTCTTTTTTTTTATTTTATTTTTTAATTTTACAATATTGTATTGGTTTTGCCATATATAAACATGAATCCACCACAGGTATACACGTGTTCCCCATCCTGAACCCTCCTCCCTCCTTCCTCCCCATACCATCCCTCTAGGTTTTCCCAGTGCTTTTGAACTGTGGTGTTGGAGAAAACTCTTGAGAATTCCTTGGACTGCAAAGAGATCAAACCAGTCAATTCTAAAAGAAATCAGACCTGAATATTCATTGGAAGAACTAATGCTGAAGCTGAAACTCCAATACTTTGGCCACCTGATGCGAAGAACAGACTCATTTGAAAAGACCCTGATGCTGGGTAATATTGAAAGCAGAAGGAGAAGGGGATGACAGAGGATGAGACGGTTGGATAGTATCAGTGACTCGATGGACATGAGTTTGAGCAAGCTCCGGGTGTTGGTGATGGACAGGGAAGCCTGGTTTGCTGTAGTCCATGGGGTCGCAAAGAGTAGGGCACGACTGAGTAACTGAACTGAAATGACTGAGTAATATTCCATTGTATACATGTACCACGTCTTTTTAATACACTCCTGTGTTGATGGACATTTAGCATTCAACACTTTTGAATGTGTTGTGCCCCAGGCGGCATGGCTGTTGGGAATACAATGTACAAAACCATGGATATTTTGGTCCCTGCCCAGATGCAAAGGGCTAAGTGAGGGAAACAGACAGTAAGTTCACAGGATTGTAAAATAAGAGGACAGCCTATCATGGGTCCTGAATCACAGTGTTCCGTTGATAGCAGAGCAGGTAAGGGAAAGGCTAAAGTCCAGGAAAGAGCCAGTCACATGGAGGATAGCATTGGGAAGAGCACACACAAATTCTTGGAGGTTAAAACAAAGCAAAACAAAACGAAACAACAACAACAACAAACCTTGAGGTGTTCCAAGAACAGTCAGGAAGCAAGAATGAGGAACCGGAACTGGCGGGGAAAAGGACAGATACTGATATCACAGAGGAACCTCAGAACTGTTCTTGCCACACGGGCATGGCAACAAGTCTGGATTTCTTCCTCAGTGAAATGGATATCCAGTGAAGCATTTTAAGGGAGTGGGGAGGACCTGATGGGATTTATTACTTTAAAAGGTCACTCTGGATGCAATATGAAGCGTAGAAAGGAGAGAACAGAAGTGCCAGCAAAGTGTCCAGTTAGGAGCCTAGTACCATCACCCAGGGGAAGGCTGATGGAGGCTCTGCCCAGGTAGGTGGCAGAGGGGATGAGGGCGACCTGGACCAGGACTTGCTGGTGAGTCGGGCATTGAGAAAAGGGGAAGAAGGGGACCAGGGGGATGACAGTAGCACCTCTCTTTGAAACATCGGGAAGCCTTAGATCACTTTAAACGTATCCATAGCGCAGATGGCATTGATCTTTATTACCACGTGGTCCTTTACCAGGTGAGGGAGAGTCATAAATCTCTCTTTGGCCCCTAAAAGGATTCCTGACTCCCTCTAGCAAAATTATGGGCTTCCCAGGCTGCTCAGTGGAAAAGAATCCACCTGCCAGTGCAGGAGATGTGGGTTCGATCCCTGGGTCAGGAAGATTTCCTGGAGAAGGAAATGGCAACCCACTGCAGTATTCTTACCTGGGAAATCCCATGGACAGAGGAGCCTGGTGGGATACAGTCCATGGGGGTCACAAAAGAGTCAGATATGGCTTAGTGACTAGACAACAACTATTTATATCTCCATGCTCTTTGCTTTCACTGAAGCCTGCATACTTCTCCCTTGTATTCTCTCTCACAAAGTTAATTAAAGAAGTGTCTGGTAAGTTCTCTTGGCTGTCTCCCTAGCTGGCTTCTGAAAGTCCCTCAGAGATGGAGCTGTCCCTATCTTGTTCGGCAAATATTCCCGGAACCAAGCACTGTGTCATGCCTCCTGCGGGTGCATTGAAACAAACAAATCTTGGATGTGAAGAGGAGCCCTGAAATTAACTCTCTGAGTCTTCAGAAGATGAAGGACAGGAAGCAATTCAAACCCAGACGGAACACCCACCGATGGTTTCCCTGTCTCCTCACAAGGATCCTCCCACTCCTCCCTCAGCCGACTGCAAGTCTAGACCCAGCATCCGCAGAAAGCCGGAGCCACGGGATGCGATGACTCACCATCAGGAAGCCACTCACTGGGAGTCCCCGGGGTGAGCTGAGGGTGGCTTCCCGCAGGGCGCTGCCAGGCGAGGGAGGTCTCACCCTCCCTCCCAACTGCAGTTCATCCTCTCTCTCCCTCCCACTTCCACCTCGGCCTCCAAGACACTTAGAAACTGCGCTTGAGCTTCTTTTGGAAATCTCCATCTCCACGCTTCTATCTCCATCTCTTTCTCCCTGTTTACCTCTATCCCTCCCGTCCATTGAATGCTGGGGCCCTTCCCAGTTTTACAACTGAGGCCAAGGTCCCCTGCGGCCCTTTTGAAAACACATTTCACAAAAGAGGTCCATGAAACCCTGCTGCTGGCAATCCTTCAAGATATATGGCTCTTCGGGAAACCCAGGCACTAGTGGGAAAGAACATGCCTGCCAATGCAGGAGACATAAGAGACACAAGTTCGATCCTTGGGTTGGGGAGATCCCCTGGAGGAGGGCAGGGCAACCCACTCCAGTATTCTTGCCTGGAGAATCCCATGGACAGAGGAGCCTGGAGGGCTACAGTTCATGGGGTCGCCAAGAGTTGGACACGACTGAAGTGAGCCAGCCAGGCTTTTATGATCATACAAAGTAAACACGTTGGACAGTTCAAGACTACCTTTCCTTAAATACCTGCCAATCCACGTCCCCATCATCCACTCCTAATTTTAATCATTATTGTATGGGGTATGACTCTGAGAAATTCTATTCTACGGGTTTTAGATGGGCACTGTTAATTTAGATGTTTTCCCAAAAATGCCTAAAAAGATACCACAAGCTTCATCTTTTCATTAAAAAAATAGGATACCCTCCCCCAATGAATGAGTGGTGAATAAGAGAAGGTGAAGAGGAGATGGCATTTAAGCTAAGTTGTAAAACTGAGAAGAAACCCACCTTTCAGTGAATGCCAGGAATAGAGAGCGAGAGGGAAAAGCGATGGAGAGAGAGATGGAGATGGAGATGGAGATGAAGGTGGGGATGGAGGAGGTGCAGCTGGCGCTGACGCTGGAGATGACCAACCTTTCCAACGCCCTGAAGACCTGGTGGTGATCTTCTCCCAGGTGCTTCATGTCCCTCTGCCATCTCCACTGGCACATTTAATCACAGCCACACTCATTTCAGCCCTTCTTTTCAGGATGCTGTCCTTATCTTTCCCTTTCTCCATATCCAAAACCTTTACAGGCTGATCCCATCCTTAGCATCTCGTTTCCTTATCACCTGCTCACTCCTTAATACCTGGACATGTGTCTCCCTCCACACTCAACTGAAGAAGCCCCCTCAAAGGTCAACACCAAACTCTTTACTTTCAAATCCAATCAAGTTATGCCTCACCCTTTGACATCTTCACAGCTGTTGACTGTCACCATCTCAACATTCTTAAAACTTTCTCCCTTCCTTGGCTGCTTTGCCCAAGCCTTCTCCTGAAACTGACCCTGGTTTACACATGTTGCAGCTCCTCCCCTTACCAGAGCTAATAAAAATAGCAGTGGTAGAAGTCATCTTACTTTACTCAGCATATATAATATGCCAGGCACTGTGCTGAGTCTCTTACAAATCTGGCTGCAAACTCTTCGGATCTACTGATTTAGGACTTTTGTCCCAGTGTTTTTCTCTTGCTTTCATCACTCAGGATGCAGGAAAGACCATCATTGTCTTTGGTCTCAAGATGAGGAAGAGAGAGTAGGGGAGGTGGTCATCGAGGGGTACTGAGAGCCAGGGCAGAAAGGCAATGCTTCCTGGAAGAACCTTTAGCTTTTGTTCTGCATGGAGAGTGGGGATGTCTCTACTGGAAATTGAAAGATTGGAAGAGAAAGAAAAGAGGGATGGAGGGAAGGAAAGAGAGAGATGTATTTCACACAGATTATAACAGAGATTCCCAGACACTTGTAAGAGGATTGAAGTCTCTGGGTTTCACAAGCAGCAGAGACCTCCAAAAGGAAATGGGCATATGGTCCCACCTCCCACCAAATATTTAAACCACAAGTTTATGCCCTGAAGAAATGCAATCTGTGTGTTGAGAAGATAAGCACAGTGATGTTCAGGAAATGTATCCCTCTCTTCCTCACCTCTAACCATGTGAGAGTCTGGACCCTTTGCTTCATAAAGATTATAGTTCCTGCCCATGAAGTGGAAATGAGGATGGGAATAAAATGACTTTTATTTGAAAACAACACAGAAATATGCCCCCTCGTGCACAATTGACTTCATGAGCATGGATTCACACAGGCATTCAGTCTCTCCTTTAATCCTTACAACATCCTGTACTTTCAGCATCCTTGCCTCCGTGTTGCCAACATGAGAATGCTGTCTCAGAAAGGTTCCCTGATTTGCCCATGTGACAAAGTGGCAAAGTCAAGATACACAGATTATCTGCCGCCAACATCCTTGACCTGAGTCACTACGTCTTAAGAGTCAAAGACCCCGTGTGCACCCTCTCGCTTTTTTCCCCCTATATCTTCTCTCTCAGTAATCTTTCTGTCTCTCATGACTCCAGGTACTCATTTCGCTATGATCTTGCCAAGTCTCATCCTCATATCTTACTCTTTCCATTAGCATTATCTGATGACCTATGTGAGTCAATGGTGTCTCCCCCACTGCCAGGCCATGCTTCAAACTTCTGAGTCATCCTTCTCTCAAAACATCACTTCTTGACTAAGACGAAGGCTTTGGAGGCAAACTTCGTTGTTATTATTTAGTTGCTAAGTCATGTCTGACTCTTTTGCAACCCCATGGACTGTAGTCCACCAGACTCCTCTATCCAGGGATTTTCCAGGCAAGAATACTGCAGTGGGTTGCCATTTCCTTCTCCAGGAGATTCTCCCAACCCAGGGATCGAATCTGCATCTCCTGCATTGGCAGGCGGATTCTTTACCACCTGGGAAACCCTGGAGATAATCTACTAGTGAAAATTTCAGCTCTTCTGCTGTGATGTTGGGCAAGTTACTTAGCCTCTTTCTGCCCGCATGTCCTCATTTTTAAAACCACAAACACAGCAGCTACTGCACTGGCACATTTACATATTAAATTAGGTAATGCATAATGACCTAATTATGTATTAGAAAGCAAAACATTTAGAAATCGACCTGGCAAATGATAGATATGCGGGGGGAGTAGCTCAGTGGTAAAACACATGCCTAGCATGCACGAGGCTCTGGGTTCAGTCCCCAGCACCTCCACCAGGCTTCCATAGATGAAACTCAGTAAAGATGCTCAGTAAAAAATAGCCAGAAGTGTCTCTGCAAAATAGCTTTTGAGCCCCTGCATATTAATTTGGAAATGGAATAGATCCTTACTCTTTTCACTCTAAATCTTCACAGGGAATTGTCCCTCTTGTCACTTGCCTTGGTTTTGTACTGTTATTCCTTTGGGTTAAGTTGCTCTTGTCAAATATCAGGGTTTTACCATGAAACCTATCCCTTAACTTCCTTCCAATTCTTTGTGGTGATCATAATAGGTTTCCCAAAGCCATAACCCCCCCACCCTGATTACTTCCCAGTGTGAACCAGAGGCATCAGCATAGCTGAGTAAAGATGAGACTTTGCAGCTGGACTCAGATGTACTTGGAGCCCTGCTCAGTCAGGCTTCAGCTACTTAATCTTGAGTGCATGCTCAGTCACTTAGTCATATCTGACTCTTTCACAACCCCAGGGACTGTAGCCCACCAGGTTCCTCTGTCCATGGGATTTTCCAGGCAAGATTACTGGAGTGGGTTCCCCTTTCCTACTATAGGGGATCTTCGTGACCCAGGGGTCGAACCCGAGTCTCCTGCATCTTTTGTATTGGCAGCCAAAGACTTCGTCGCTGAGCCACCTGGGTGGCCCTATTTAATCTCAGACACATTATTTAACCTTTCTGGATCTAACATTCTTGTTTGTAAAACAGGGGTAATACTAGTATGGCGTAGTAAAAATACTAAGTTTATCTTCAGTTTCCACAAGGAGATCAAACTAGTCAATCCTAAAGGAAATCAACCCTGAATATTCATTGGAAGGACTGATGCTGAAACTGAAGCTCTAATATTTTGGCCACCTGATGCAAAAAGCCGACTCACTGGAAAAGACCCTGATGCTGGGAGAGACTGAGGGCAGGGGGAGAAAGAGATGACAGAGGATGAGATGGTTGGATTGCCTCACTGACTCAATGGACACGAGATTGAGCAAACTCTGGGGGATAGTAAAGGACAGGGGAGCCTAGCGTGCTGCAGTCCATGAGGTCACAAAGAGTTGGACATGACTTAGTGATTGAACAACAACAACGTTCAGCTTCTACCGAGAAGACTGAATTGTAAGCCTTTTTCAGGGAACTAGGGCTGTGGTGACCAGTTCTGGCCAGTGGATCATGAGGGGAAGCAAAAAGCATCAGAGCAGGTCTTTCCCCGGCAGTAAACTTTGCACAGGAGAGAAATAAGCTTTTGCAGCATTAACCCCTGTAGTCATAGACTGCTGCCTCCATTTCAGAATTTAGGATATCCAGACTAGCACTAACTACTTCCCTACTTGATAACGATCCTCCTCTCCAGGATGGTCCAAGAGACATTTCCCTAATGATGGAACCGTTTGACATCTGCAGGATCCAATATGGCAGCCACCAGTCACATGGGGCCATTGAAGGCTGGCTAGTGTGACTGACAAATTTAATTTTGAAGTTTATTTCATTTTAATTAATTTAGATGCAAATAGCCCCCATGGCTGCTGGCTACCACACTGGCCAGCTCAGCAGAACTGTATTCTGTTCCTTGGAAATGCCAAGCTCTCCAGAGTCCTGAGGTTTTTCCGCTGGCCATGGAAAACCATTTAGAGCCAGCCTCTACCTTTTCAATTCTCACTTTGCAGGCATTCAGTCTCTCCCTCAGTTCAGTTGCAAATATTGCTTCAGCAACACCATGTTACTTCTTCAGGCTTAAAAGGAACAGAGCTACAATTTATAGAAAGTGCACATAAGCAAGAAAAGGCATGCAATTGCTACTGATGCTTATTTCCAGATCGAAAGGCAATTCCAAAAGCCTAACGCAGATGAACATGTGTGCTAGATATGAAACAGAACAAATAGAACTTTCTTGGAGCTATTCTAGAGTCAAACTACCTGAAAAGGCAAAGCCACAGTTCAGAAGTCCAGACTAAGCGGAATGAGGCCTTTGGAATAATTACATGCTGTTAATTGAAAAATGTTAATCATGTCATATTAGGAAGAAGACAGGGTTAAATTGGTAAAATTTCAATTCACTTAGGCCTTATCTCTTGTTGGAATGAACCAGATGATTAATCCTCAGTATTCTTCTGGGATGTGGAGAACAGCAGCAATTAAATTAACAACTACAAAGTTTATGCTCAGAGATTCAAAAATGAAAGAGGGAAATGCTTTCATTTTTCACAAGTTGTTACCTTAATTATCTTCTTATTGCTCTGTCTCTTTTTCCTCATTACAAAAACACACCCCTTCGTACTCACAGATCCCTTTAATTTGCTGTAGCTCAGTAACAGTATAAGAAATGTCATCAGAGATACAAACTCATAAATCTTACTTTGTGCCTGCTCCTTGAAAATAAATTGTTTTGCTGTGCCTAGTCTCAGGGTTCATTCCAGAAAGTGCTGACAAGTTTCCACTTCCCTACAAATAACCAATAATCTGAGTGTCTGTAAACGTTATGTACATGCAGAGTTACTTTATCACTTTAATCCAACGGCACCCCCACCACCAACAAAAATTCCTTAGGAAAATAGGCTGCAACTTAATTGGTCAACTGGAAAATAGGCTGCAACTTAATTGGTCAACTTTATGAAAGATGATATGGAAAGAGAACAAGGTGGTAATTCAGGAAATAAAAACTCAGATAGAAACTTCTGACTCCCCTGGTGGCTCAGTATTAAAGAATCCACCTGTCAGTTCAGGAGACATGGGTTCAATCCCTGATCCAGGGAGATTCACATGACACGGACCAAGTAAGCCCATGCACTGCAACTCCCGAGGCTGTTTTTAGAGCCCCCAAGCCCTAAAGCCCATGCTCTGCAACAACAGAAGCCATGGCCGAAAAGCCCCTGACTAGAGAGCAGCCCCTACTAGCCACAACTAGAGAAAAGCCCTTGCAGCAACTAAGACCCAGCACAGCCAAAAACAAATAAGTAAATAAATAAAATAATTTAAAAACCCTGAAACTTCATTTTCTATCATGCTCACTGTACAGACGTGAAAATGGGCATATAGGAAGTCTATATTACAAATGCAAACCTCTAAAATCTTCTTTCTTTATTTATTTCTGCATGCATTTCCCCCAAATGAGCGCTCTCCTTTGTCAGTGGAGGAATCCAATTTTGTGAAGATCAGAGAATTCAAATCCCTTGGAATGCAGCTAATGAAAATTGGAAAAAAAAAAAAAACGATAAATGCAACTGCAACCATCATAAAGCAAGCATGCTGTCTCATGGTGATTGAACAGGTCCCCTGACATACGTGCATTCAACCTGTAACAATCACAAACCCTACCTGCATGTCACGTGTTCTTTCAAATCAGAAGCCCCATTTGCCAGTTTAGCACAGCCTACCAGCCCTGGATACCAGACAACACAATAAGGAAAGTGGTTTTAATGGTCAGGATTTCCAAGTAGGGTCTTTTCTTTTCTTCAAAAAAAAAAAAAAAAAAATCATTTTCTGGCCAGAGCAGGAGAAGCGGTGAGGAATTAATGACGTAATTAAGAAAATTAGTGATTTGGAAACTGTGAATGAGATGAAAAAAAAAAAAGCAACCCTACCACAAAACCCTGGGCTGAAAAAGCAATGCAATCAAATGATCGTGAGTCCAAAATGGGAAATGCATGAGAACGTATCAATAATTGAGGGCACCACATCCTCAATGCCTGAAGAAGTAACCGCCATCACTGTAAATCCTCTCTCAGACTGATGTTAAAGTCTTTGACGGTTATATATACTAGGGCAGTATCATCATTTAGTCTACTTTCTGAATTTCCGAAGTTTCATAGCAAAATGTCACATCCCCAGAGAACATCCTCACAACAAATTATTAGCCTGGCTCTATTGATCATCACCCAAATGGCAAAAATCTCAATAAATTTCATCTGGACCTTTACTGAAACCTCAAAAATGTATTACACACTCTCTGCTGACCACCGTTTTTATGATCGCTATTGTATTTGCAGGGCAGTCAATTTTATACAGCATAACAAACTGCCAAGTGGTAACGCGATTCCCTCCATTACGGAGGCCCGTGTATTAAATTTAGTGAGGCACAATATCAGACTTCAAATATTGCAAGGCTTAGAATTGAATGCCGCAGAGCCTAATGTGATCAATCCGACAAATACACTGACATATTAAGTAGCAGCTCATGTATTCATATTGGGAACTGATGCTGTTTTTTCTTTTTTCTGTTTAGCTGTATATTTTTTCGGATTAGCCATGATATTTCAAAATGAGCATTCTGCTTGGCAGTACAAGGGAACTGACAGCCAAGCAGCTGAGTGAGTGGGTCCCTACGTTTCTTTCACGGCAGATCAATTATTACTTTTCTTAATGATGTGCTATTATAGGTAGAATGAAAGTGCAAGCATGATGGTGAAAAATACCATTTTTAAAATGATATTTATCCATTCTCTTGTGCCTTCCACCAACGTAAGTAAACTTTAAAAAAATATTTTTAGGCCTTGAGTTGTATGGAAGGTTTCTTAGGCTTTCATCAGATGAATCCCTTCTGGCTTTAAATTAAGATAAGAGTTGCTTTCTCTGCTCTCTTTTGTCATTGATTTTATTGCAACAGGAACAGTCAAAAGAACCGGGTTTTGTTTAAAAATCTCACTCTTATTCTAAGGATAAGAATCTTAACCACTTAATCGTAACCATCTTAACCACTCCTTTTTTGGAAAACATGAGTTGCAGTATTCTTCACCCGAATTTGTGTGGTGGGAGAAGACTCTTGAGAGTACCTTGGACAGCAAGGAGATCCAACCAGTCCATCTTAAAGGAAATCAGTCCTGAATATTCATTGGAAGGACTGATGCTGAAGCTGAAACTCCAATACTTTGGCCACCTGATAAGAAGAGCCGATTCATGGGAAAAAGACCCTGATGCTGGGGAAAAAATGAAGGCAAAAGGAGAAAGGGGCAGCAGAGGATAAGATGGTTAGATAGAATCACCAATGAAATGGACATGAATTTGAGCAAACTCTGGGAGATAATGAAGGATAGGGGAGCCTGGTGTGCTGTAGTCCATGGGGTCGCAGAGAGTGGGACACGACTTAGTGACTGAACAACAGTGACAGCAAATTTCACAGAAACATGGAAACCAGAGCCTGAAAACTGAATATCTCAACAGCCAAAACTTGTCAAGTTTACTGTCCATGGCTTAGAGATAAAACAATATTTTTGCCAAAAAAATATTTGGCAATACTAATACAATATTGTAAAGTTTAAAAATAAAATAAAATTTAAAAAAAAAGCAAATAAAAGAAAACAGCTAGGGAAAAAAAATACATTTCTTGCATGAGTTACCTAGAATTTTAAAAAATGCATGTTCTTTCTTCTCCTCTGCCCTCTAACACCACGAGAATACGGATGGTTCTAAACCCTCCTCCAGGTCATGAATTCATGGATCAAAAGTTGTCTATTTCCTTCATCCAGATTATAATATCAAAAACTACTTTTGCAATAATGAGGTCACTCTTGAGAGCCAAGAAAATACCAGGGTGCAGAAGAGCTAAGTGTTTTTTTTTTTTTTTTTTTCTTTCTTTTTTTTCTTCTGACTCTAGTCTGCAAATTCAACAGAATCACCAGAAAAAAAAGATCTCATGTTAAAAATTGAGATGCTAGGGCTCATTCCAAGATTTCTGATTTGCAGTGTCTTAGGTGGGGCTCAGGGATTCGGATGTCTTGCCTGTATTCTGAGATTCTGCTAAGATAACTGCTGTAAGGGTGTGGTCCTTAGCCTTGGTGGCTTATTTCATTAATACAGTTTATCAGTTCAGTCGCTCAGTGGTATATAACTCTTTGTGACACCATGGACTGCAGCATGCCAGGCTTTCCTGTCCATCACCAACTCGTGGAGCTTGCTCAAACCTACATCCATCCAACCATCTCATCCTCTGTCGTCCCCTTCTCCTCCTGCCTTCAATCTTTCCCAGCATCAGGGTCTTTTCCAATGAGTCAGGTCTTCGCATCAGGTGGCCATACAATTTATGAATGGGGTGAATCCAGATACCACACTAAAGGACTTTCATTTAGTTGTTCTGGTGAGGGGTTGAGCATCTGTATTTTTTTTTATTATGATGACAAAAATCACATAAAATGGACCATGTTAAGCATCATTCAGTGTCCAATACAGTAATGCTATTAATAATTGAGAAGTGAAAGTGTTGGTTGCTCAGTCGTGTCCGACTCTTTGCAACCCCACAGACTGTAGTCCTCCAGGCTCCTGTGTCCCTGGAATTCTCCAGGCAAGAATACTGGAGTGGGTTGCTGTTCCCTCCTTTAGGGGATCTTCCTGACCCAGAGATCAAACTCGGGTCTCCTGCATTGCAGGCAGAAGTCCGAGACACCTGGGAAGCCCTATCAATAATAACTACATGAACATTATCGTGAAGCAGCTCTGTTGCCCTTTCTTTCAAGAATCTGAAACTATCGTCACGACACAGTAACTCTCCATGCCCACCTGCCCCAGCCCCTGGCCACCACTCTTCTAAGCTTTCTGTGTCCATGAATTTGATGGATCTAAGTACCTCAGATAAGTGGCATCATGCAGTACTTGTCTCTGGCTTACTTTTGTGACTGGCTTATTCTACTTAGCACAATGTCCTCATGATCTGGCCATGTTGTAGAGTATTACAGGATTTCCTTCTTTTTTAAAGGTGGGATAATACTCCAGTGTATGTGTATCCCACATTGGCCTTATTCATACGTCTATTCACGGTCATTTATGTGGCTTCCACCTCTTGGCTATTGTGAATAAGGCTGCTATGAACACAGGCATGCTGGGCATCAGACTTTTTAAAGGTCCTCAAGTGATTCTGATGTGTAGGCATGGTTAGGAAAGACTTTCCTAAAGTACTGTGAAGCCCCTAATCTCTAGAAATAAGACATGCCCTCTGAAGCTTAGCAGTAGGGAAAACTTACATACCATGCATTGATAATTTGTTTATTTATTATTTTTTACTGGGGGATAACTGCTTTAAAATGTTGTGTTGGTTTCTGCTGTACAAGAAAGTGCATCAGCTCCATGTATACATATATCCCCTCCCTCTTGAACCTCTTTCCCATCACACCCCCGATCCCACCGCACCCCCAATCCCACCCCTCCAGGTCATTACAGAGCACTGAGCTGAGTGCCCTGTGCTATACAACAGCCTCCCACCAGCGATCTGTTTTATACCTGGTAGTGTATATACATCAGTGCTACTCTCCCAATTTGTCCCACCTTCCTCTTTCCCTTTCTTCATCCACACATTCCTTCTCTATGCCTGTATCTCTATTCCGCCCTGCAAATAGATTCATCTGAATCATTTTTCTACAAGCATTTTCCCCCCAGAAATCCTACAAATAAAGGTAGTAGAACACCATGGTTTCCATCCAGCCCAAGTTACTTGATGTGTCCCAGTATACACAAGACAATTAACAGACTTCAGATAAAGCTTGATCCTTCCCAGGTGTGCTAGCAGTAAAGAACCTGCCTGCCAAGGCAGGGGACAAAAGAGACGTGGGTTTGATCCCTGGGTTGGGAAGATCCTTTGGAGGAGGAAATGGCAACCCACTCCAGTATTTTTGCCTGGAGAATCCCATGGACAGAAGAGCCTGGCGGGCTACAGTCCATAGGGTTACAAAGAGTCAGACACAACTGAAGCGACTTAGCAAGCAAGACATTAAAAGGTCAATTTGTACAAGAGCCTCTCCTCCAGTGTAGGAGAGACTGCTTTGCTTAGTGTTTGCCAGAAAGAGAAGACCGATCAGATCCAAAGCAGACTCTTTTCAGCCCTCTGTTGCTAGGATGGTACACAGGAAAGATTGCAATGTTCAGAGTCAAGTGAACCTGGGTTCACATCTCAGCTCCAATCACTTACCAGACACGGGCCTGGCACTGAGTGTCTTCAGCCCTCCCTGTCCATTTCCTCAACTAAAAATCAGAGATTATAAAACCTGCCTGAGCAGAAGAGATAAAGTAGCCAGCAGAACTTGACACATGAGTAGCTACTGTCTAAGCAGAAGCTATTATTCTTATGATAAAAAAGAGAATATAATGTCATAGATTTCTACCCTTTAAAATACCCACCTAGTTAGAAATAACTCCAGTGGCTCAGTAGAAAAGAATCTACCAACCAATGCAGGAGATGCAAGAGAGGTGGGCTCAAACCCAGGGTCAGAAAAATCCCCTGGAGAAGGAAATAGCAGCCCACTCCAGTATTCTTGCCCAGGAAATCCAATGGACAGAGGAGCCTGGCAGGCCGTAGTCCATGGGGTTGCAAAGGGCTGGATATGACTGAGCAACTACACAACAGCAATTATAGGCACTGTGTCTTCTCCATACAGGACCAACCATAAAACTGAAGGCACTCTTGCTGTGCTACTGTCTCCTAATGATCTCTTCTTGGTGACATCCCAGAATTACCTGACAGGTTATTAGTAAGGTGAGGAGACTGGCATGGCTCTTGGGCTCCCCTCTGACTTTCTCCTACTCTTTTAAAATTCACTGACAAAGTAGGAGCACAGGATTCAAAGGGGAGAATTTTGTCAAGAATGGGCTTCTAGAACATTATTATTTTTGTATTAAGCTGTATTTATCAAGGAAAAGAGCACTGGGAATGTCATTGGCTATCCAATCTACATTTCTGTGTTAGACACTACATATTCTTATCAATGTACATTACTTGTACATCAGTGAATAATTATTCATGTAATCATTGACCTACACTTATTATGCATACACTTATTATGCATACACATACGTACTCTTTCTGAATCAGGTCTATGCTAGGCTTTGGGTTACAGAAATGAATAAGACATAGATGCTGGCTTTGAGGAGCTCATACATACACAAAAGGGTGATTATCGTAAAAAAAAGCATGGTTGATAATATAAATATGCTCAGAGAATTACAGGAGCAATGTGGAAGGGCACCTAATCCATTCAACTAGCTTCAGAATTATGAATCCTCAGAAAATGAAGAAGATTAGAGGAAAAAATGAAAACATTCAGAGTAGATTACATTCCAAACAGAAGGGACCATATGGCCTAAGGCATGGAGGCCAGGTATAAATGGAAGTAGAAGAATGTATATCCAATTTGGTATTGTTGGCAAATAAAATTTGAGGCGTGAAATGGAAAACAGTGCAAGTTTCAACTTGCCTTCCAGACATTCATTCATTGTTAATTTATTCATCTATCACCTATCCATCTATGCAACCATCCTTCCATCCATACATCCACTATCTCTCTATTCATCCATCCATCCATTATCCATCCATCCATCTCACTATTCACCTCTTTTATTCAAAGTGTGATAAATGTCTCCTTTAAGCTTGGAGTTGTGATAGTCCCTGAGAATTAAAAAAAATAATAATACTGAAGTAAGTCGAAAAAACAAATATGTATTAACATATATATATGGAATCCAGAAAGATGGTATTGATGAATCTATTTTCCAGGGCAGCAATGGAGATGCAGACATAGAGAAGAAGTTGTGGACACAGCAGGGGAAGGAGAAGGTGGGAGAAACTGAGAGAGCAGCATGGAAACATATACGTTACCATGCATAAAATAGACAGCCAGAGGGACTCAGGGAGCTCAAACCAGTTCTCTCTGACAACCTAGAGGGGTGAGATGGGGTGGGAGGTGGGAGGGAGGTTCAAAAGGGAAGGGACATAAGTATACCTATGGCCGATTCATGTTGATGTATGGCAGAAACCAACACAATATTGTAAAGCAATCATCTTCCAATTAAAAATTAATTAATAAAACAGTAATGCAGACAACTCCGTTGGGACATTCCAAGACATTTGAAGTTTGATATGCCTGCCCCATATCAATGAGCCATCTCTTCCTAATTCTCATAGCATCCTTATTATCCAGCTATCCACTGGACGCATCAACTTAAAGCCAATTGAAACTCCTCAATTGCCTCTCCCAGTCAACAGAGCAAATGCAGCATCTCTCCATGTGTGATCTAAGAGTCTGAAGATGCGGCTTTCCCCTCGAACTTTACCCCCATTTCCTATCATCCCAGCCCTCTCAGTGGGGGACAATATATTGGCAGCCTGATCTCTATCCATCTCTTCTTCTAAAAGTGATTTTCCATTATGGCATCTCTCCCTACACTGCTTCCGGTTCAGGTGGGGCTGCTTTCTCCCTCCCATCTCAGGGGTACAGACATGATCCAAGTAAAACCAATGAGAATCCTTCATTGCCCTGACCGGCATGATTAGTCCCCTGTGGACTGAGTCAACCAAAAGAAGATCTAACCTAGAAAACTGTAAGAGGAATTTGGATACTGCAGTCAGATCGATTTGGTCTGATTCCTGCCAGACATGTAACTCTGAACAAGTTTAATTGTCACTATCACAGACTGATTACAAAAAATGGTCCCAGTTCTTCACCCTATTATCCATCATTGCCATTTTTCTACATGACTCTCAGTATCCTCCCACAAAACAGTAATCTATTTCCCCAACCTTTGGATCTGGACTGGACTTGTGTCTGCTCTGGCAAAAAGAATGTGGCAGAAGTGAGAGTGTTTCAGTTCCAAGCATAAGCCTCAAAAAGCCTTGAGCAATTAGGCAAGAGAAACAAATTAAAGGCATCAAAATAAGAAAAGAGGGGATAAAATTGTTTCTGTTTGCAGATGGCATGATCTTATACATAAAGCACTCTAAAAACACCATCAAAAACTGTTAGAACTAATAAACAAATTCAGTTGACTTACAGGATACAAAATTAACATACAAAAATCAGTTGCAATTCTATATGCTAACAATAAACTAGCTGAGAAATAAACACGGAAAATAATCCTGTTTACAATGGCATCAAAAAGAATAAAATACTCAGGAACAAATTTAACCGAGGAGAAAGAGCTGTACACTGAAAATTATAAGAATGATGTAAGAAATAGAAGAAACAAATAAATAAAAAGATACATGTTCATGGGTTGGAAGAATTAATATCAGAATGTCCATACTACTCAAAGCCATGTATAGATTCTATCAATGCCTTTTCAACTTTGGACGGAGTTTTTCACAAAATTAGAAAAATACAATCCCAAATTTGATATGGAATCACAGATGACCTCAAATAGCCAAAATAACCTTCAGAAAAAAAAAAAAAAGCAAAGCCGAAGTTATCACAATTTCTGATCAAGCTATACTACAAAACTATAGTAATCAAAAACAATATACAATGTTTCTATTAAAAAAAAAAACACATAGACTGATGGAACAGAATCTAGAGCCTAGAAATAAACCCTCAAAATGCACAGTCAACTAATGCTTGATAAGGGAGCCAAGGATACTCACCAGAAAAGTGAATCTCTTTTCAAAAAATGGTGTTGGAAAAAGTGTATATCCAGAAGCAAAATAACTTGTATCACTATATTATACAACTCACAAAACATTAACTTGACATTAATTAATGCCTTAAATATAAGATCTGAAACTATAAAACTCCTGGAAGAAAACATAAACAGAAGGCTACCTGACATCTGTCTTGACAATATTTTTTTTTTTTTTTTTTGATATGAGACTAAAAGTGTGGGCACTGAGAGCAAAATAAACACATAGGAGCACTCAAGCTTCTGCAAAACAAATTGCACTATCGTATTAAGTCACTTCAGTTGTGTCCCGACTCTTTTGCAAACCTATGGACCATAGCCCACCAGGCTCCTCTGTCCATGGGATTCTCCAGGCAGGAATACTGGAGTGGGTCGCCATGCCCTCCTCCAGGGGATCTTCCCCACCCAAGGACACAGGGATCAAACGCGTGGGTCTTTTGTCTCCTGCATTGGCAGGTGGGTTTTTGTTTTTTTGTTTTTTTTTTTACCACTAATGAAACCTGGGAAGCAAAGCTAAAGAAACAATCAATAAGATGAAGAACAGAAAAAAGTATTTACAAACTATATATTGTAAAAGAAGTTAACATCTAAGTGTATAAGAAAGTCATGTATAGAGAAAGACAGAACTGTGATATCACTTATATGCAGAATCTAAAAAATATGATACAAATGGACTTATTTACAAAGCAGAAACAGACTCATAAACATATAATACAAACTTGTGGTTACAAAGGTGAAAGGGAGGGAGAGGGATACATTTGGAATTTGTAAGTAACAGATATGGAAGAAGGCAATGGCACCCCACTCCAGTACTCTTGCCTGGAAAATCCCATGGATGGAGGAGCCTGGTAGGCTGCAGTCCATGGGGTGGCGAAGAGTCGGACACGACTGAGCGACTTCACTTTCACTTTCCACTTTCATGCATTGGAGAAGGAAATGGCAACCCACTCCAATGTTCTTGCCTGGAGAATCCCAGGGATGGACGGAGAAGCCTGGTAGGCTGCAGTCCATGGGATCGCACAGAATCGGACACGACTGAAGCAACTTAGCAGCAGCAGCAGCAGCAAGTAACAGATATACATTACTCTATATGAAATAGATAAACAAAAGTGACCTACTGTGTTAGCACAGGTAAATATAGTCAGTGTCTTATAATAACCTATAATGGAAAGGAATCTTAAAATGAAATACATGGAGTATTATAAATCAACTGTATTGAAAGAAAAATTATAAAAAGAAAGTCATACAACGCAGTAGCAAGGAGGCTAATAATCCAATTTAAAAAGGCAGAGGAACTGAAAAGACGTTTTCTGAAGAAGACATACAAACGGCCAATTCATCAAGGAGATGCAAATCAAAACCGTAATGAGAGATCACCTCCCACCTGTTAGAATGACTATTATTTACACAGGTAACAAGTCACTGGCCAGGATGTGGAGAAAAGGGAATTCCTGTGCGCCATTGGCGAGAATGGGAATTGGCATAGCCACTGCGGAAAATGGGGCTTCCTCGGTGGCTCAGAGGTGAAGGCTCCGCCTACCAAGGCAGGAGCCGAGAAGATGCGGGTTCAGTCCCTGGGTCGAGAAGATCCTCTGGAGGAGGGCACGGCAACCCACTCCAGTATTCTTGCCTGGAGGGCTACAGTCCATGGGATCACATAGAGTTGGACACGACTGCAGCAACTTAGCACACGTGCACAAACCACAGAGAATATGAAAGTTCTTCAAAAAATTAAAAATAGAACTACTTATAATCCAGCAGCACCACTTCTCGGTTTATATCTGACGGAAATAAAATCACTGTCTCAAAGAAATATATGCCGTATTCATTGCAGCATTATTCACAATAGACAAGATGTAGAAATATGTACTACACACACACACACACACACACAGAGTAAACACTAGATCCTGGATGACCGGCAAGTAAAACCCCGATGATCAGAAATAGCTCTGTTTATTGTTTAAAAATAAAACACTTACTTTTCCACACCTCGGTATTACCTCAACATCTATAAATTGGGGTTGATAGTATGTATTCAATTCCATTCAGTGATAGTAAGTATCAAATAAGTTATTATTTATAAAATGCTTATAACCAGATCTGATATATAGCAAACACTATTAGTCACTCTTACTGGCATTGCTGTTATTATCATTATATTTAACACTATCTCCTCTCTTGCAATCAAACACAGGGTGTTACATACTGTGAAAGATACTCCATATTGCTGATAACACCAGGAATAAAAGAAAGTGTGGAAAATGCTGAATAATAATTGTGTGCTTTTGAAAGACATCTGTACTCAATTCACAGAGACTTTCTTTCTCTGAAACTGCAATCCAGACACTGGCCACTATATATGATTACATGACCCATTCTCATAGCTGTTTAGACCAAAGGAGTCCAGTAAGGACCAACTAGATTCTCTCTACCAAGTATTTGGAATTAAAAATCTAAGGTCAGCCCTTTACAGCTATTTGAGGCTAAAACTGTGATAAAAAAATATTTAAAAGAGCAATTTATATTGAGTTCTGGAGCAAATAATTCATCATCTATCACTATAGGTCAATATCCTCCATAAAGTAGAGTTAATGATATCCATCTTTTCAGTTTATAGTGAGGATTAAATGAGAAAGTGAAAGTGTTAGTCAGTCGTGTCTGACTCTGTGGCCCCATGGACTGTAGTCCGCCAGGCTCCTCTGTCCATGAAATTCTCCAGGCAGGAATACTGGAGTGGGTTGCCATTCCCTCTTCCTGGGCATCTTCCCAACCCAGGGATTGAACCCAGGTCTCCTATATTGCAGGCAGATTCTTTACCATCTGAGCCAAATGAGAGTGCATATAGAGTGCTTGAACGCTACCTAACTCAGCACATAGTAAGTCCAAAAAGAAGGTGCTATTTTCCAAGGAAGTAAAACATTTTGTATTGAAAAACTGCTTATAAGCCAATGGGCTGTAAACTTCCAAAAGAAAAACTGGACATATACACATGACTTCATGAGAATAAAACAGCTGGGGCTAGTTGCCTAACATTTATTGAGTAACTGTTTGCTTGGCACACTGCTAATGGTCTAAATACACAACTTCTGTTAACACTCATGTCCTCGTGAGGAGGATGGTCTTTCTATTCTCATTGTATGCATGGAGATGCTGAGGTTTAGAAAGACAGCAATGAACCCAAAGTCCTACAACTGCTAAGTGACAGAGCTGGGATTTGAACCCAACTATCTGACCCCCACGGCTTCCCTGGTGGCTCAGTTGGTAAAGAATCCACTTGTCAATGCAGGAGATGCAGGGTCCTCCCTGCGTCAGGAAGATCCCTTTGAGAGGAAAACGGCAGCCCACTCCAGTATTCTTGACTGGGAAATCCCAGGGACAGAAGAGTCTGGTGGGCTACAGCCCATGGGGTTGCAAAGAGTTGGACACGACTTAATGACGAAATAACAACAAATCTGACCCCCAAGGTTATGTATTTAACCAATAAGTGGCTCTGCCTCTCTCTTCCCAAGAGCAGAAAAACCTCTGTGTTGTCACTTTAGGTTTTCTTGAAATATCTCAGCTTCAGCAGAGACCTTCCTTTGTCCAAAGCCAAGTGTTGATCTTAATAAGCCAGGCCCCTCCTTTCTGCACCCAAGCGTCTTCTCTGAGCCAAGGAGTAGCCACGCACTTTCCAGCCATGTAAATCCAGCTGATGGCACTCTTTCTTCCAGGGTTCAGATTTTAATTAGCTCATAAGTCTGCCACTGGTGAGTGAAATATTTATTTCTCAGGAAAACACTTTAGTAATTTATGAATCAGAGTCATACAGTAGAAATGAGATACGGACTGTTTGTACACCGGCTGTCTATTTTCACTGCAAAGTGTGATTTCCCCTTTGGCAACCTTGATACTAAAGCCAGCTGCCTTTTCTGTGGGTTTGTTTGTTTGCCTTTGGGTAGTGGGGGTTAGAAGATTGTAAGGTTAACATGTTGGGATGGGTTGGGAAGGAGAACTGGAAAGTCAGGGGTATGATACTCTGTTGGAGAAGACGTTATCAGAAGTCATTTAAAGAGCCACAAGTTATTATTATGAGAAAGTTTAAAAAGCCACAAGTTACTATTATTATGAAAAAGAAATGTCTACAGTATATACTGAGGAATACAGTACAGAGGCTACAGTGTTATAGACACGACTTGGATATATTGTATCTTCAAGTCTATTAAAATTCTCCTGATACTGGGTGAAAGTATAAAACACTACCGCCATTTTGAAGGGTCCTGCAGTTATATCTATAATATCCGTAAATATGCACATCCTTTGCCCTATTCATTTCACTTTTAGAATCAGATAGAGCAATAGATATACATGTACAAAGAAGTACGTAATGTTCACTGATATCATATTGATTAAAACAGGAAGAGCCCATCCTGTCCCTCTCCTTTCCACTCTCCACTGCAAACTGTGTGATCTTAAAGCAGAAACTGGGTCAGGTGACCAACTCCAGTTTCCCACCCTCTGCTGCTGTGAAAAACCCACCAGGGGCCGCCTCATATTGAAAATTTTAAATATAAAATAGTGCATCTTATTAGCCAGGAGACATCTATTATTATTGCAAAGTACTATAATGTAAATATAAATATATATGTTTAGGTACACCCTGTATTCCCCTGGGGCTAGTTCCTAATATATGATTTTTTAAAAATAATTCTCCATTCTTCCATTTATGCAATCCTCATATATTTTGAAGTGTGCAACTTTTGCCAGGAACTATGCCAGGGGCTGGAGATAGAATGATAATAATGTATATAAAGACTCTATTCTGATGGAAATCAAAACTACCATGAGATATCAGTCTCACACTGGTCAGAATGGCCATCATCAAAAAATCTACAAACAATAATGCTGGAGAGGGTGTGGAGAAGAGGGAACCCTTCTACACTATTGATAGGAATGTAACTTGTTATGGCAGAAAGTGAAGAGGAACTAAAAAGCCTCTTGATGAAAGTGAAAGAGGAGAGTGAAAAAGTTGGCTTAAAGCTCAACATTCAGAAAATGAAGATCATGGTATCTGGTCGCATCACTTCATGGGAAATAGATGGGGAAACAGTGGAAACAGGGTCAGACTTTATTTTTGGGGACTCCATAATCACTGCAGATGGTGACTGCAGCCATGAAATTAAAAGATGCTTACTCCTTGGAAGAAAAGTTATGACCAACCTAGATAGCATATTCAAAAGCAGAGATATTACTTTGCCAACAAAGGTCCATCTAGTCAAGGCTATGGTTTTTCCAGTGGTCATGTATGGATGTGAGAGTTGGACTGTGAAGAAAGCTGAGCGCTGAAGAATTGATGTTTTGAACTGTGGTATTGGAGAAGACTCTTGAGAGTCCCTTGGACTGCAAGGACATCCAACCAGTCCATTCTGAAGGAGATCAGCCCTGGGATTTCTTTGGAAGGAATGATGCTAAAGCTGAAACTCCAGTACTTTGGTCACCTCATGCAAAGAGTTGACTCATTGGAAAAGACTCTGACGCTGGGAGGGATTGGGGGCAGGAGGACAAGGGGAGGACGGAGGATGAGATGGCTGGATGGCATCACTGACTCGATGGACATGAGTCTGAGTGACCTCTGGGAGTTGGTGATGGACAGGGAGGCCTGGTGTGCTGCGATTCATGGGGTCGCAAAGAGTCAGACACAACTGAGCGACTGAACTGACTGACTGACTGACAGCTACTATGGAGAATAGTAGGAAGGGTCCTTAAAAATACTGAAAATAGAGCTACCATATGATCCAGCAATCCCACTCCTGGGCGTATATTCAGAGAAAACCATAATTCAAAAAGGTGCATGTCCCCCAATGCAATGTTCATAGCAGCACTATTTGCAGTAGTCAAGACATGGAAGCAACCTAAATGTCCACTGGCAGAGGAGTGGATAAAGAAGACGTGGTGCATATACACAGTGGGCTGTTGGCCATAAAAAAAAAAAAAGAAAGAAAGAAAGAAAGAAAGCCATTTGCTGCAACACAGACAAATCTAGAGATTGTCATACGGAGTGAAGTCAGAGAGAGAAGTCAGAAAGACAAATACATGATATCGCTTATATGTGGAATCTAAAGATGGGTACAAATGAACTTTTTTACAAAACAGAAATAGAGTTTCAGATGTAGAAAACAAACTTATGGTTCACAGGGGGGAAATGGAGAAGAGGGATAAATTGGGAGATTGGGACTGACATACACACACTGCTGTAAGTAAAATAGATAACTAATATGGACCTACTGTGTAGCACAGGGAACTCTACTCAACATTCTGCAGTGATCTATATGGGAAAAGATCTAAAAACGTTCATGTACGTATAACTGGTTCACTTTGATATATACCAGAAACTAACACAAAGTTGGAGAAGGCGATGGCACCCCACTCCAGTACTCTTTCTTGGAAAATCCCATGGATGGAGGAGCCTGGTAGGCTGCAGTCCATGGGGTTGCTAGGAGTCAGACACGACTGAGCGACTTCACTTTCACTTTTCACTTTCATGCATTGGAGAAGGAAATGGCAACCCACTCCAGTGTTCTTGCCTGGAGAATGCCAGGGACGGGGGAGCCTGGTGGGCTGCTGTCTATGGGGTCGCACAGAGTCGGACATGACTGAAGCGACTTAGCAGCAGCAGCAGCAACACAAAATTATAAATCAATTATACTCCAATAAATTAAAAAACAAATGAGACTCTAGTCTCATATAGCTTATTATTGTGAAGTGAAGTTGCTCAGTCGTCCGACTCTTTGCGACCCCATGGACTGTAGCCCACCAGGCTCCTCTATCCATGGGATTTTCTAGGCAAGAGTACTCATTATTAGGGGCTTATATTTACTTTATTTTATTGTTAAACATATTATAAACTTGATAGTTTGACTGTACAGTTCTATAAATTTAAACACAGCATATTGATTTTTGTAATTGCTAACACAATTAGGAAACAGAATAGTTTCATCACCCAAAAAACTCTCTTGTGTGCTTTTGGTATAAGGTTAGTGCTGGCTTCGTAAAATGAACTTGGATGAATTCCCTCATTTTCTCTATTTGGAAGACACTGTATATAATTGGTAATTTTTTCAATATTAGACGTGTTAGAATAACCAGTGATACCATCTGAATGCATATAAAGTTTTGTTTTTGTAGGGTATTTTAAGCAAATTTCTTTAGAAGTTTTTGAACTATTTAAACTATCTAGTTCATCCAGGTGACTTTTAGGGAATTAGCCACCAGCTTCCCTGGTGGCTCAGACGGTAAAGCGTCTGCCTGCAATGCAGGAAACCCAGGTTCGATTCCTGGGTTGGGAAGATCCCCTGGAGAAGGAAATGGCAATCCACTCCAGCACTCTTGCCTGGAAAATCCCATGAATGGAGGAGCCTGATAGGTGACAGTCCATGGGGTCACAAAGAGTTGGACACGTCTGAGCGATTTCACTTAGGGGATTAGTCTGTTTCATTTGAGTTATTAAATAAATGTGCATAGGCTGTAATAAGGGCTTCCCTGGTGACTCAGACAGGAGAGAATCTGTCTGCCGTGTAGGAGACCTGGGTCTGATCCCTGGGTTGGGAAGATGCCCTGGAGAAGGGGATGGCTCCCCACTTCAGTATTCTTGCCTGGAGAACTGCATGGACAGAGGGTGAGCTACAGACCGTGGGGTTACATGGTTGCAAAAGTTCCTTATCATCTTATTAATGTATGTGGTATTTACAATTTTTGTCATGTCACCTTTTCTATCAGTCTTTCTAGATTTTTTTTTTTTATATACTTTGAAAGAACTAGTTTTTGTTGTTTCCAATGTCACTAATTTCTATTCTTCTCTTTAGTACTTCCCTCTTTCTATTTGCTTTTGGTTCCCATTTGCTTTGCTCATCACTTTCTAGTGTAAGTTTTACTACTGTACCCACGGTGCTAGAGGATAAGAGTATTTGAGCTACCTTCCCGGGGTGGCTTATTCTTAAAGATGATGGGCTTTACTCCACCTACAAGATGTCCATCACCTGAGAAAGGCAATCTTGACTTCTCCCTCACTAGCATCTGACCAGTAGCACTGACCAGTCTAGAGCATCTAACGCCCAACCCGCAGAAATGGTCTGTCGCGTTGTCCTCAAATCATCGGCTGACTGAGCGATAATGGCCATAGATTCAGGAAAGTTGCCTGTGTGCCAGGCAGCAGGCTAAACTCCTTCTGTCTTTCTTTATGTGCTTACATCTACTGGATCCTTGAGTTGTACAGATTATAGAGTGCTTCCCACCATGACCCTTACCCTCCTGGTATTCAGACCTTTGGGTCATCTCCTCCCGTGGAGTGTGGGCAGGATCTGGGACTTGCTCCCATCCAGAGGCAAAGGTGATAGGCTTTGTGACGACATGTACATAAGATTTGGGACTTCCCAGGTGGTCCTAGTGGTAAAGAACCCATCTGCCAATACAGGAGACATAAGATACGTGAATTTGATCCTGGGTTTGGGGAAGATCCCCTGGAGGAGGGCATGGCTACCTGCTCCAGTATTCTAGCCTGAGGAATCCCCATGGACAGAGGAGCTTGGCGGGCTACAGTCCATGGGGCCACAGAGAGTTGGACAAGACTGAGCAACTAAGCAAGCACACACGTGCGTAAGATTATAATATCTCTCTTGCTGGAGTCTCTCTCCTTCCCTACTTCTTTCCTCTCCATTTCTGGCTTTGAGGAAGCAAGTTGCCATGAATCTTAATGCCACAAAGAGATGCTTTTTGCTGACAATCTAAGGAAGTTTGGAAGCAGATCCAGGCAAGCCTTTGATGAGAACCCAATCCTAGCCAACACTCTGTGAGGTCCTACGCAGGGGACCCAACTAAGCTATGTCCAAATCTGTGAGATAATAAATGTGTGTCGCCTAAGCCTCTATGTCTGCGGTAATTTTCTCTGCAGCATAGAAAATGAATACAAAATTTCCACGAGGCCAAAGTTCCACAAGGTGATATTACTATCATCTCTCTATTTTTTTTTCAGATGAAATGGAGATTCTTAGAGGCAGAACAATTTTTCCAAAGTCATACACTAAGCAGATGATTGAGCTAGAATTCCCATTTATATACAGTTAAGTCCCCCACGTAGGAATCTTCAAGTTGTGAACTTTCAAAGATGTGACTGTGTGTTTGTATGTTCGTTCATGTACGTTAGTTCACATGTCTGGCAAACATTGTCACATGAGTGCATCCTCTCCAAGTGGCTGTGCTTTTGTATACCTTACTGTATAGAGTGGGCTTCCCTGGTGGCTCAGTGGTAAAGAGTCTGCCTGCCAATGCGGGAGACACAAGTTCAATCTCTGGGTTGGGAAGATCCCCTGGAGAAGAAAATGGTAACCCATTCCAGTATTCTTGCCTGGGAGCGCCGATGGACAGAGGAGCCTGGCAGGCCACAGTCCATGGAGTTGCAAAAGAGTCGGACATGACTTAATGCTTAAACAACAACAGCAACGACCGTATAGAATACTGTAGTACAGTATCTGTATTTCAAGCCCAGGCTTCCAGAAGGAAATGTAAAAGCAGAGGTGATGCAGCTGGTACTACTGTGCTTTTCAAGGAACTATGAAGTGAAGTGAAGATTGCTCAGTCCTGTCCGACTCTGCGACTCCATGGAATACAATCCATGGAATTTTCAATATACAATCCATGGAATTTTCCAGGCCAGAATACTGG
This sequence comes from Bos taurus, assembly GCF_002263795.3. NCBI lineage: Eukaryota > Metazoa > Chordata > Mammalia > Artiodactyla > Bovidae > Bos > Bos taurus. Next base: position 5,991,732 of record NC_037352.1, on the reverse strand, counting down.
AGTGCATAGCCTTTCCCTTCTCCAGGGGATCTTCCCAACCCAGGGATCGAACCCAGGTCTCCCATATTGCAAGCGGATTCTTTACCAGCTGTTCTTTATGAGTATAGTTCAAGGAACTATACTGTAAGATTAAAAATATTTTATTTATTTTTGTGGTTTTTTTTTGAATTATTTGTGTGAAAAGTATTATAAACCTATTACAGTACAGTACTATATAGCTAATTGTGCTAGTTGGGTACTGAGGCTAACATTACAAATTGGACTTACAGACATGCCTGGAACAGAACTTGTTCATACATAGGGAACTTACTGTAATTCTGATTCCAGAAACTGTACTCTTAATGACCATGTCATACTGCCTCCATGCGTTTCCCCATGGCTTACAGAAATATAGAATATTTGGGTTGTTAATACCTTATCATTGATTCAAAGTTATTCCTCAAACTCTAATCCACAAAAATGAGCTAGGCCATTCATTGAGAGGATAGCTTTTCCCACTGGTTTTAAATAGATAAATGCACTTGCTGCAAACCCCAAATACTTAATATGGCATAGAAATCCCATCCTGATCTGAACCTAGGCTACTTTTCCAACCTGTCACCTCTCCGCCTTCTCTTTCCCACCCTCACTTTGCTATATTTTCTTCAATATACCGAATTCCGTGCAGTTGTGCAAATGTATCATGATTTCAGTTGACTTTGGGTATTTTTATTTAATCTTTGGCCAAATGTCCTCTCTTTTGTCGTGACTTGTCTAACTCTTTCTTGGCCTCACCTCTCAGCTTAAGACAATACCTCCTCCACGAAGGCTCCCTGCCTTATTCCCTTCAAGTCTATTTGCCCCCCTAGAATCCTAAACTTCCCCTGCCTAGCACACGCCACATTATCTATATCATCCACTGACTAATCCCAGAAGACTGTAAAGACCTTGAGGACACGGTCTGTATCCTGTGTGCGTCATACATCAACGCCAAGCACGGCGGCTGCTACAGAGGATGTGGTCATAACCAGCAGCCAGATGGATGCTGAGCATCCCCAGGGACCTCTCTGTCTCATTTACCTTAAAACTGAGTAGCGTACCGCTGAAGGAATCATCGAATGGTGGCTCCACTGGCGTTCCACCAAGGCACATGAATTGCACTTTCTTATCCCCACAGCCCTTGCCTTTGGTATCATCGGTTTTCATTTTCTTTTCTAAAAGGTTCTGTTTTAAGCTTTAATAAACTCATTGAGTGGAAATGTACAGTCGGCGAGAGCAGCAACCCATCCACAGCTTGACTATTTATGGACGATTTACTTGCTTCCAAAGTGAGGCTTCATTCTCATAAATTGGTTTAGGAGGGGAGGTTGGGACAAGCAGAGATGTTGGTGTGCGGGACTGCAATAGTACTAGACCCCTGGGAACCGTAGCCTTAAAACAGAATACCCTGGCCTCAAAACTACTTGGGTGACTCCTCATGACCTGCTTAGGCATTTTCCTTTACCCCTAGGCTTTTAGAGGCAGATAGAGCAGTGGGAGTAGTGAAAATTGATTGCCTGGTCATCTGAGTTTTCTCCCTGTTTGCATATTCACAAAAGTGGTGAAAATGACTTTAGACCTAATACGTGGTTGGTTGAGTAAGACAAAATTGTGACCCTAACTAAGGCGTATCACATGGAAAAGGGAATTTCAGAGATCACTGCTATCTGTGCCTCAGTTTCCACATCTGTAAAATGGGCACATGATAAAACAGGGCTCCCTGGTGGCTCATTAGGTAAAGAATCCACCTGCAATTCAGGAGGCCCAGATTCAATCCCTGGGTCAGGAAGATCCCCTGGAGAAGGGAATGGCAACCCACTCCAGTATTCCTGCCTGGGAAATCCCATGGACAGAGGAGCCTGGAGGGCTACAGTCCATGGAGTTGCAAGAGGCGGACACCACTGAGTGACTAAATCCCCACTAGTACTTGTGAACTGAGGAGTGTTGTAAGGATTACATAAAAAGAGGCACATGAGTCATAGAGCTCAGTGTTTGACACTTAGTGTTTGCTTAACAAAGTGAGCTTTTCTTCTCAATGTTACATGGCAGCCTGGATGGGAGGGAAATTTGGGAAAGGATGGATACATGTACATGTATGGCTGAGTCCCTTTGCTGCTCACCTGAAGCTATCACAACATTGTTTAATTGGTTACACCCCCTTACAAAATAAAAAGCTTAAAAAATGTGAATTTTTATTGCTATCACTTTTAATACTGGATATTTAATTCAATATCGAGTCCTCAATAAATGTCATTGGCCATGATGACCATCCTTGCTGTTTTCATGCTTTGTTCTCAGTGCTTCCCAGGGTAAGGTTTTAATAAATGTATAGGAATCTCCTCAAGATGGTTCTCAAAGATCTCTGACCTTGTGTGACTCACTCCCCTTGTAGGGAGGTTAGGTTAATGAACTCACAAATGGGGTAGAGCAGAAGTGATGAGACATCACCTCCAAGATGAGGTCATAAAATGACTGTGTTTTCCGTGTTGGGTGAACTCTCCCACTCTCCCTGGAATTCCTCATTTTGGGGAAACCAGGGAACTTGAGCAGCAGACTTTCTGAAGCCAACTGGGAGCCACAGGAGAGCCACCCAAGAAAGCTCAGTGGTGCATCTTACTCCCCTAGAGACTTAACAATGCTTTTGGCCCCAACAACCTACCAAAACTATTGAACAAAGACTGGTCCAAATTATGCTGCAGCTGAAGCATCCCTGACCCAAAGAATCTATGAGATGATAAGTCTGTGTTGTTTTCAGGCACTAAGTTTAGGCACCATGCTTTATACAACAATAGATAACTAGAACGGTAGTATTAGCAAGTATTTTCCATTTGAACGGAAGCTCTATGAGCAAGACATTTGAATATCCTATCCACCAATTTATGTCAAATATCTGTCAACATTTCTGGCACACAGCAAGTGCTCCAAAAATATTTTTTCTATGAAGGATGGAATATGAAAGTGTTAGTTGCTCAGTTGTGTCTGACTCTTTGTGACCCCATGGACTGACTGTAGCTCTCCCGGTTCCTCTGTCCATGGGGTTCTCCAGTCAAGAATACTGGAGTGGGTAGCCAATCCCTTCTCTAGGGAATCTTCCTGAACCCAGGGATGGAACCGGGTCTCCTGCATTGCAGGCAGATTCTTTACCATCTGAGCCACCAGGGAAGCCCCATGAAGGATGGGAACTTATCTAAGGATTCATTTAACATGGGAATGCCCAATCCTCATCAGGAACTTTTCATCATTAATGTAAAAGAAACATACCCATTTCTTCAAGAAAGGCATGGAAACATATCTTTTGCTAAAAGAAATATATCTTAGTAAAATGCTTTTAAAAAGATATATCTTTTGAACCTATACTTAAGGAACAACATATGCTTAGTTGCTCGGTTGGGTCTGACTCTTTGAGATCCCACGGACTGCAGCCCACCAGGCTCCTCTGTTTGTTGGGATTCTCCAGGCAAGAATACTAGAGTGGGTTGCTATGTCCTCCTCCAAGGAACATGGAGGAACACATGATTTTTAAGCAAATACTTTCGTAAGCCCTCAAACCTTATTCTGTTTGTAATCTTAAATTCCTTCTCCACGTCCCCAAGAGCATTAGCTTCATAGCCAAGGGACCTTTTCCTGCTCAGACAATTTTCCAACCAACAAATATTGTGTATTTATCAGTCAGTTCTGGCTGTTTGCAAACCACAATAGTCATCACACATAAAACTAAAAACAGCAGTAAAGAAAGAGAGAGGTGGCTGGGCACAGAAAGAGAAAGAAAACAGTTGCCAGACAGATATATACCAGGGATGCATGTGGCTAAACCCAAATGACAGTGGAAAGAGGAGAGGAAAAAACCACAGGGGCTCTTATTTTCAGCCAGGCAGGGGAAGGGAGGGAAGACACTCAGCCTTGAAGAGACTTGTGTCCAGGAGGAGTCAGCGCTTCAGAACCATTCAGATGACATAAGAGAAAGATCTTGAACTAGAGGAGATGGATATATGGTATTCAGTTCTCATTAGGCTCATGGTGTCAATTTCATTTGGAACCATGTTCCAGTGCTAATTTTCAGAGTGCTTGAGTGCTTCTTAAAATGAAGAGCGCTTACTCATGCTTTAATGCAGACTACATGGCCCATTTCTGCGCCTTTATTAAAGGATATAGTGAGCATATACATCCTGTTCGGGGTAGAAATTTAGAGCTGTTAGATACATGACTTTGGACCTCCAGAGCAAAATGGCAGCTGCTCCAACTATTTCTATCTTTTCATACTGACTTGGATGCAAAATGTCCAAAATGTGTGTATGCACACACACACACACACACCACACATCACATTCCTAGTTGCTTTGCATTTTGCAGCTTTTTGAATATCATATAAGGAAGGCTTTGCCTCTGCAAACTAACTCATAGCTTAGGTGCTGTTAAGAGTTAATAACTCAAAAGGTTTCAACCATTTCCTTCTCCACTGTCTTTTTTAGGTGGCCCAAATTTGAAGTAAGAGACCGTTTCACCAAATTTTAGGTGAGCACTTTCTTGTTCATAAAGCTCACTGTACATCTATTACTGGTCATATAATTACAAAATAAGCACTCACCATGTGAAAGGCAAAAATGGGTGATCTTTTTAAAGCCTCAAGGCTTCTCCTTCTAGGAATATATTCTGTTAAAAAAGTTCACCCCTATATACAGAGGTACCTATCCTAAGATGGTCATGAGCATTGCTAATGGTAGTGAAAATTGGCTGTGGAGAGGGACTTCATTACCATCAACAAGGGGGTGAATATTCAAATAAGTGCGGGCACATCCATAACCTAAGGGACTGTGTAGCCTTTTAAAAAAGAACAAAATTGATCTTCACATTTTGACATGCAAAGATCTCCAAAAGGTACTGAGTGGAAGGATATTGAATCAGGGGAGACCATAATATGTTCCTCCAGGCTAAAATAATATGAATGTATATATTTATAAGGGCTTTCCTCGTGGCTCAGATGGTAAAGAATCGGCCTGCAATACAGGAGACCCTGATTTGATCCCTGGGTTGGAGAGATCCCCTGGAGAAGGGCACGACAATCCACTCCAGTATTCTTGCCTGGAGAAGGACTGGACAGAAGAGCCTGGTGAGCTACCGATCACAGGGTCACAGAGTACGACATGACTGGGCAAGTAACACATATATTTATAACATGGATGTGCATTCAGTTGAATTATATGATACATTGCTATTTTTATAACTAAAAACACCATATGACAGCAATTCCACTCCTGGGTATTTATGAAAAACAAAAACACTAATTTGAAAAGATACATGCACCCTGATATTCATAGCAGCATTATTTACAATAGCCAAGAGGTGGAAGCAACCTAACTGTCCATCAACAGAGAAATGGATAAAGAAGATATGATATACATAGATGGATACACACAATGGAATACTGCTCAGCCATAAAGAAGGAAATTCCGCCATCTGCAACAACATAGATGGGCTTGGCAGGTACTAGCGCAGCTCAAACGGTAAACAATCTGCCTGCAGTGCGGGAGACCTGGGTTCGATCCCTGGGTCAGGAAGATCCCCTGGAGAAGGAAATGGCAACCTACTCCAGTATTCTTGCCTGGAGAATCCCATGGACAGAGGAGCCTGGTGGGCTACAGTCCATGGGGTCATAAAGAGCTGGACACAACTGAGTGACTAACACATGCTCAGTGAAATATATCAGATGGAGAAAGACAAATACTGCATAATCTCACATATGTGGAATTTAAAAAATAAAACAAACTAGTGAATATAACCAACAAACAAAAAAAGAAATAGACTCACAGATATTGAGAACTAACTATTAGTTACCAGCAGGGAGAGGCAAGGGGAGGGACACAAGACGGCTAGGGGATTAACAGGTACAAACTACTCATGTAAAATAATAAGCTGCAAGGATATACTGTACAACACAGGGAATAAAACTAATATTTTCTAATAACTATACTTGAACTATAAGCTTTAAACATTTTCACTCACTATGTTGTACATCAAATATACCTCAATTAAAAAAAAAATGTGACTCGATGGGCAAAGTACTTCAGGAGGATTCTTTTGTTGGCTGTGTACAAAATAAATGGCCTGTAGGATATAGGCAAAACTTCAATGATTCTGATCTCTTGTCATCAGGAACTTTGGTAATTGAGGATTTACTCTAAGGCATAAAACCACACTGTATTTTTGTCTTTAATGAAATCTCTGGCTCTTTGTGTTTGTCTCTCTCTCTCCCTTGCTCCCTCCCTCGTTCTCTTTCCTTGTCTCATGCGATGTACACTTTGTGACGGTCAAGCTGTCTGTGTCCTTCAAAGATTAAAGCTCCAAGAATTCAGGGTGAGAAGTCACTGTATCAGCTGTGAATGAGACCACATGCAGCATCTGCTAAGTCAAAAAGCTCCTGATCTACGTACACATGTGGATGTTTGCCCTGGGATTATAAAGCTTATTTCCCTTCCACAGGGGTGAAAAATCAAATAAATTTTCTAGCACCTTGAAGATATAAAAGGTACAAAATAACCACCAGAATAGTGTTCGACTCTTTGCGACCCCATGGACTGAAGCCCACCAGGCTCCTCCGTCCATGGAATTCTCGAGGCAAGAATGCTGGAGTGGGTTGCCAGTTCCTTCTCCAGGGGATCTCCCCGACCCAGGGATGGAACCCGGGTCTCCTGCATTTCAGGCAGATTCTTCACCGTCTGAGCCACTAGGGTAGCCCACAAAGACCAAGTCCTTTCAGATGAATCTAATCTTCTTCAGTAGAAAAAAAAAAAAAAGTTTTACACCCAGGCACAGGTATGAACCATTTTCATCCAAGCAAATACTTAGTAATTTACTCCTAAAGCCCCCAGGACTCCCAGATATTTCTTCATCCTGTTTAAAACACAGGGGATATGATGGTAAAGCTGATCTATTCAGTAACTCTTCCGTCCCTCACTATCCCCCTCCTCTCGACAGCAGAATTATATTACACACAGCACACATTTAAAAATGTAATATAATCAAAGGAAGCATTATTCTTACAAAGGCTATTAAAAGAGCTAAGTAAATTCATACAGTATAATAAAAATGATTTATTTACTAGGAGAAAAAAAATGGAAGGGAAAACAGTGCTGCGCAGCTCCATCTGCAAAATCAGGTTCCCATAGAATATTAATCTTCATTGATTAGCTTGGAAGAAAAGCAAAGCTTTACACTTTCGCTTTTACGGTGTCAGTTAATTCAAATACTTCAATTTGACAAAGCCCCATCTGATCACACTGAACTCCTTAATACCGAGCATTGCAGAATATTCTATTTGCTTCTTGAAATCATCAATTTATGTCCAACAACATCTGTAGGAAAATGAGATTTGCCAAATGTCTCAAGATAGGGAACCGCCATTACTGGTTTTTTGAGGTGAGCAGTTTTTCTTAACCTTTCTTTTCCACCATGTCCTTCTAGCAAAATAAGGAAGGAATGAAGACCCAATCCCCACCCCACCCCCACCCACCCCCCATGCTTCCCTGGTGGCTCAAAAGGTAAAGAATCCACCTGCAATGCAGGAGACCCAGGTTCTATCCCTGGATCGGGAAGATCCCCTGGGGAAGGGAATGGCAACCCACTCCAGTATCCTTGCCTGGGAAATCCCATGGACAGAGGAGCCTGGCAGGCTACAGTCCATGGGATCACAAAGAGTCAGACACAACAGAGAGACTGAGCACACACAAAGACCTCCCCCACAACCCCATCCAGAAATATTGTTTAATGGCCCATTCCAGGGGTACAGGGATACCTTCGTGTTCATCCACAAGCAAAGACTAAGAAACTTAATTTTATATCGCCAGTGGCCCTGGTGAAAATCACACATTCTTTGCCACCCATTACTGCTTTGGTGGCTAGAAGAAATACAGCCTTTAGTCACTGATATTTCTCCTGCGACACAATCATTTTGGCACATTCTTTTCACCATCATAACAAAAAATAATGAGTCATGTGTCTAGACTATTAATGCCAGTTTTTATCTTGTAGGGCCTATGCCTCATTTAACCATGCAGAGGGGATATGGTTTAGGGTCATTTGTGTCCCCAATTAATGCTCCAAATGTCACCCAAGTCACTAGACTAATCCACATGCCAGAGATCTCTGCTTGCTGTAACCGCCGAGCACACGAAGGTCTCAGATTTTACAACCAAGATAATCAGCAGTGTTCAGTCTCTCTCTCTAAGCCTGAGTGTATATGTGCTCAGTTGCTTCAGTCGTGTCCGTCTCTTTGTGACCCCATAGACTGTAGCCCCTCAGGGTCCTCTGTCCATGGGCTTCTTCAGGCAAGAATACTGGAGTGGGTTGCCATGCGCTCCTCCAGGGGATCTTCCTGACCCAGGGATTGTACCCATGTCTCTTACATCTCCTGCATTGGCAGGCGGGTTCTTTACCACTAGTTTCACCTCGGAAGCTTGTGGTTGTTGCTCAGGCACTCAGTCGTGTCCAACTCTTCATGACACGTTAACCCGCTCAAGCTTAACTCCATTCAGACTTACAGAGATAGGCAAGCGGCTTCCTCTCTTTGCGCCTCAATGTAAAGTGGAGATGGTGTTATTAATTATCAATGGTAGTAGACCTCTAAATACCTAGGTGAATGAGAAGGTCTCTATTTTGTCACAGGATCAGGGCCGTCCTTTTTATTCTGCTAGCTTCTTCCATAATCTTGATCGTGGTTTATCAGGATAAATTTGTCTGTGAGATGATCTGACATGAGGCTCTCTCACTAGCATGAAATAAAAGCTCAGGGAAGGCAGTGACTTGGTCTCAGTGTCTCATCATCTCATGACTGGCAGATAGTGAAGAAAGCATCCGTCCCAAAGAAAATGTCAGTTTGTATTTATTAAACGAATGAACGGAAGAATGAATGAATGAAATGACCCAGGCGGCTCAGCTCAAAGTTTTTCTGTTTGGAATCAGCTCTTTTTTTTTTTTTTTCTTCAGCAGAGACGCTTCACTCCTTGAACTTAACGGTGTTATTAAGTAGAGGTGGAGATTCTATCCCTCTGTGGCTGCCTTTATTCTTAGAGTCCTGTTTCTCATAGCTCAGTTGGTAAAGAATCCGCCTGCAATGCAGGAGACCCTGGTTTGATTCCTGGGTTGGGAAAACTGCTGGAGAAGGGATAGGCTACCCACTCGTGTATTCTTGGGCTTCCCTTGTGGCTCAGCTGGTAAAGAATATACCTGCAGTGCAGGAGACCTGGGTCCGATTCCTAGGTTGGGAAGACCCCTTGGAGAAGGGAAAGGCTACCCACTCCAGTATTCTGGCCTGGAGAATTTCATGGACTATATAGTCCATGGGGTCACAAAGAGTCGGACACGACAAAGTGACTCTCACTTCACTTCGCTTTCCTAAATCTGGGCTTGGGATCCCTAGGTTCTGCGAGGTCGGACCACCACCTTTTCCAGCCTCCAACCACAGAGACCCTCCTCTTCTGAGCTGAGATGTTTGTGCCACACCTGGTCACAGATGCCCACCATCCCTGGCCTGGAGGAGCATCATCTTCATCTTCCAGGTGGGATGTATTCATCTGAGGACACCTTCTTCCTTCAAGGCTCCATATTGCTTTAGGGTTCTGAGAGGCAGCTAATGAGTCATCTCATTAGCAGGAGGGAAACCCAAAAAAGAGGGCCTGCCTGCAGGGATATCCCTCTTCCATGATTTTGTTTCAGGGCACAGTAAAGCCAAACAGAATAGAAACCTGGAGACTGATGCACCAAATAATTATAAGACACTCCAAGCTAAGTATTAGAAAATCTATGTGTATCCTTTACTTATTTTATCTCTTTATCTACTTTACAAACTAGTTTTACAAAACTGTAAAGCCAACACATGCATGCTACAAAATATTTAAAATAATGCAAAGAGGCCATCCACCCTTTGCCCAGTAGGTTTTCAAAAGTGTCTCAATTGATTATACACTACTATGTGTAAAATAGCTAGCTAGTGGGAAGCTGCTCTACAGCACAGGGAGCTAAGCTCGGAGCTCTGTGATAACCTAGATGGGTAGGATGAGGGGCTAGGGGTGGGAGGCTCACGAGGGAGAGGGTATATGCATATGCCTAGCTGACATCTTGCGAAATGCCGGGTTGGATGAAGCACAAGCTGGAATCAAGATTGCCGGGAGAAATATCAATAACCTCAGATATGCAGATGACACCACCGTTATGGCAGAAAGTGAAGAGGAACTAAAGAGCTCTTGAAAGTGAAAGAGGAGAGTGGAAAAGCTGGCTTAAAACTCAACCTTCAAAAAACGAAGATCGTGGCACCTGGGAGATGGTGACGGACGTGCTGCAGTCCATGGGGTCGCAGAGTCAGACCCGACTGAGCCACTGAACAACACCAACAGCAGCTGATTCACCGCTGAACAGCAGAAACTAACACAATGCTGTGAAGCAATTATACTCCAATTGTTTTTTAAAAAAGCAAAATTTCAAAGCAGTTCAGTTCACTTTTTTGTGACCCCATGGACTGCAGCATGCCAGGCTTCCCTGTCCATCACCAACTCCTGGAGTTTGCTCAAACTCATGTCCATCGAGTCGGTGATGCCCTCCAACCATCTCAAAGCAGTTATCTTTAGCCAAAGACTGGCAGCTGGTGTAGAGTTGTATAGGATTCTACTCTTTTGTATTATACGTATTTTTAGTGCTATTTGATTTAATTATGTATATAATTTAATTTAAAAAAATTAAGGTAAACTTTTAATTATAAGGACTAACTAATTGGCAGATCATTGTTTTACAGTATTGTGTTGGTTTCTGCGTACATTATTGTGAATCAGCTATAAGCACACACATATCTCCTCTCTCTTGAGACTCCCTCCTTCCCATCTCCCCATCCCACCCTTCTAGGTTGTGAGAGAACCCCAAGCTGAGCTCTCTGGGCTATGTAGCAGCTTCCTGCTAGCCATCGATTCACAAATGACAGTTTACATACATCAAGGCTACTCTCTCAATCCATCCCACCCTCTCTCCTTCCCGCATTGTGTCCACAAGTCTGTTCCTTACATCTGCAGAAGTTAACAGTATCTGGCATCATTTTACACAGTACATATATGGTCCCTTTTCCAGCCCACTGACAAATGAAAGCCTATCACAGTGCTTCTTGCTTTTCTCCCCCTTAATCACATGTCTAAGAGTTAGCTCAATGTCAGTGCAGATGAATCAACCTTATTCTTCTCCTAAATGCACAGTATTCAATCATAAGTGTGTGACCTGACTTGTTTAATCGGTCTCTACCTTGATGGGCATTTAGAAACAACAGGCAAGGCGATGTGAGTCTTTGTGCTCATGGCTGAGTGTATCTCTAAGATAGATTCCTCCTAGTGCAAACAGAGGACCAAGCAGGATGGGTATTTTTAATTGCCACGGCTGTTGCTAAGCTCTGGTATGTATTTAAACTTCTATGTACAGGGTCGGCTTTTATATTTTATAATAATCAATTAATAATATATTTAACAACTCCCAGTGAACCATGCTCAAACACACAAACACACGCGGGCAAATACAGGGAGTAATGTAATTATCTCGTTCACTACCATAGACCCAGTACCTAGAAAAATATCTTGGAGCTAGCCCATGGGGAATAAGTGTTTACGAGATAAATGGATGGATGGATACATTTTATACCTGTCCTTTGTATAGTTTAACATCTAATAGTCATACATTACATTGCTCTGCAAGTTGTGAGCATTTTAAAATTCTTTGGGAAGCAAGCAAAGAACACCTTGTATGTAAATGAGATGAAATGAAGAGGCTCTTTATTGTTACCGAAAGGACCGGGAGCCTATCTGTGTAAGTGCAAACATGTACTCCCTGAATGTGAGTTCTCAATTAATCCCTTTTTCCCCACACTTCTGATTGCAGAGTTGATGTTCACGATGACCCCAAGGCCGTTCTGAATCATCAGAGATTAAATTATGTCAAGCACAATTTTTAGCGAAGTGTATTTTATTTCCTTCTAATTAGCTGAAAATCGGTCATCCCCACATCTTATTTCTAGGATCAGAATGATTAAGCAGGAGCATCTTCCTTTGCTTCATCGATCGCTCTGCCCCCACTTCCTCAACCTTTGGTCATGTCCATCTCCTTTATCTTTTCTAGGTCGACTGTGTAGTCCAAGATGAAAACAGAAAGAAGAAAAGGAAGAGTAAACTTGATATTTTTTAAGTCAGAAAACCCCTTCACTCTTCAGAGTCAAGCAAACACATGTTCTGGACTTCAACTACAGAAAAAGAGGTTATTGTTAAATGAGTTTTAGGATTCTTTTCAAACACAAAAGACATACGGGGTAAAAAAAAAATGATTAGAAGACTTGAATTCTGTGTAGGCTTAATGACTATAAAAAGTAACCCCACCTACTCTAGGATTCCATTTATATAAAATCCTAGAGTAGGCAAACTAACATGTATAGGCGCAGAAAGCAGATCGGTGGTTACCTTGGGGAAGGCAGGAGGGCAGGAGTCAGAGCAAGAGAAGTCAAAGGGGCAGGAGGAATCCTGGGGGATGGAGAGATTCCCTATCTGGATTGTAGTGATGCTTTGCTAGTGTGTTTATACATCACAATTTATCAAAGTGCACACTTTGAATATAGGCAGTTTGTTACACATTATTCCTTAATAAAGCTGTTTTATTTTTTTTTAATATAAATTTATTTATTTTAATTGGAGGCTAATCAGTTTACAATACTGTATTGGTTTTGCCATACATTGACATGAATCCACCATGGGTGTACACATGCTCCCCATCCTGAACCCCCCTCCCACCTCCCTCCCCATCCCATCCCTCAAGCTGTTTTAAAAAACAAAATAATATGTATGAACAAGGAGGAAGATGTAACAAGAGTCAAGAAGTTCAAAGTTGAGGTCTAGCTCTCACCCTGGCGTGGTCCCCTTCCTAACGGTTTCTGAGCTAGTGATATCTCCAGGATGCGCTAAGCTTTGGTTCATTCCCCTGTCTGCCCATCTGCCCGTGGAAAGTCTTATTTTTCTTTTTCTTTTTTTTTTAAATTAACTTTCATTGTAGTATAGCTGCTTTACAATATTGTGTTAGTTTCTACTGTACAGCAAAGTGAATTAGCTATATGTACACATTTATCCCCTTGCTTTTGGATTTCCTTTCCATTCAGGCCTCCACAGAGCACTGAGTAGAGTTCCCTGTGCTATACAGCATAACCTCCTTAGTTATCTACTTCGTACTGGTATCAGTGCATAATAAAACAGTTATCCATTTTTATACACAGTAGCAATAGTGTTAGAATAGTAGAGGATAAGATGGTTAGATAGCATCACCGACTCAATGGACATGAATCTGAGCAAACTCTGAGAGATAGTGAAGGACAGGAGAGCCTGGCATGCTGCAGTCCATGGGGTCACAAAGAGTCAGACACGACAGCAAATGAACAGCCACCATCAGTCTGTATCTGTGTCAATCCTAATCTCCCTACTCCTTCTACACCTGCCTTCCCGCTTCGTATCCATACGTCAGTCCTCTATGTCTGTGCCTCTATTTTTGCTTTCAATCCCAAGGAAAGCCTCAGTCTTACTCTCCGACCTCATCATGTGTTTCTCTCCCTCTTGCTTACTACCTTCCAGACATCCTGACTTTGAACCTAAATCATCTCCTTTGACCTTGGAGACTTTGTACCTCCTGCTCTGCTCTGCCTAGAATGTCTTTCCGTTGGTTCTTTGCATGGCCAGTCCCCCTCACTTTGGGAATCGGCTTCAATATCCTTCTCCTCCAAGAGTCCTTACTTGACGGCCCCATCTCCAAACCCACTTACATCCTGCAGAGCATCGCACGTTCTCGTGTTCCGTTTGCCTGTTCACTGTCTGTCTCTTACAGTGGGATGCAAGCGCTATCTCATCAGGGATCTCATCCCAGTTCCTGTTCATACACGTCCACTGCCAAGAAGAGGGTCTGGCGCGTGAGAAGCACTGGCTCAGTTGTTTCATTGTTGTTGTTCAGTGGCTAAGTCACGTCTGACTCATTGCGACGCCATGGCCAACGGTTTCATTAGTATCCAATTTTTTTTTTGCTTGTGTATCTGTTGAACACTGTTCACCAGACACCCTTTGGGGCATTTGGTCACCTCACTCCCTACAAAATTCATGTTAATGAATTTGGTGCTTCAGGGCAGCAGAGATCATGTGTTATGAATTTGTATCTCACGCATCTATTACGGGACCTGCACATAGTAGATTTTCAATAAATGTCTGTTGAATTAAATGAAATCATTATGCCAAAAACCAAATAATTATTATGATGCTAGAGCTTTGAGACAGACTAATTTCCAAAAGAAAAAAAAAAAATCTTGAACCATATAGAAAACCCAAACACTAAAGAATAAAGGCCATGAGTAATCCTGAATTGATGACGTACTGAATTGTAAGGGATTTCAAAGACTTGTGACTTAAATCATCACTAAAAATCACAGAAGGTGTTTGCTCTTCTGTTGATTTTATCACCAGAAATGTGGAACAAACAATGTTAAGTTGTAAAACACTTTTCAATCTGATTCTAGCATTTGCCAATTCTCAACTAATGTTACTATGTAATTAGCCTACGCTGCTTATTCTTTGACCAGGATGGATCAAATCAGATAACAGAGTTATCTCAAGAGATAGAAACCAAAACTAAAACAAAACAAAACAGAAAAAAAAAAACCCCAAAAAACATTCACACACACACACACACACACAGAGCCATAATGTACTTGGAAGTTAAGAACACAGTGGAACACACAGGTGTACTAGATGCAAAGACATGAAACATGCCTTCACGGTTCATGGTGCTATTACAGATCCACAGCAAAAGTAGTTTCAAGGAGTAAGGAAGAATTCAACTAAGAGATACTAAATAGTCTCATGTATTCTAGAACTTTATCTCAAAACCAGAGCTCTTGTGTCCTAAGCAGTCCTTCTAGACGGGGTCATTCCAGAGAGCTGTCACTAGCAAAAGCGAAGGCTAGGAGTTGTTTTCCTTGCCTGCATCCATTGCCCACCTTCACCTGTGTTGAGCAGAACTGCACCTCCTCCACCCTGAGGGTCCTCCACCCTCAGATCAAATGTTGCAGAGAAGAAGATGAAAGCTCTTGC
This sequence comes from Bos taurus, assembly GCF_002263795.3. Classification (NCBI taxonomy): domain Eukaryota; kingdom Metazoa; phylum Chordata; class Mammalia; order Artiodactyla; family Bovidae; genus Bos; species Bos taurus. Next base: position 5,976,583 of record NC_037352.1, on the reverse strand, counting down.
CTCCATTGGGTGGTCATGAGGCCCAGAGCTGGCCAATCACCATATACTACCCCCAACCACTGAGATTGGCTAATGAACTGGCTCATACCTAAGATGAACCAATGAGAGGCAGCTCTGGGACTTTTGCTTTGACTTAAAGACTTTGGGAACTGAGCTGTTCTCTTTTAGCTATAATCGCTTAGCTAGAAGAACAGAAGCGTGAAGTTGCCACGTTACCAGGAAGAAAGTTTTGTCTGTGACCAAAGCCTTCATCAAAGGAAACAGATGAGAGAAGGAAAGAGAGATTTCTGAGACTATTGTCTGAATTTCTGGGTGCAGCTATGTCTGGGATCTATCTCTTAGACCTTTCTGTTTTGTATGCCAGTATACTCTCCATTTAGGTGTGATTTTGTCTATTTGAAGTGGTTATTTTTGCTACTCTCAACTGAAAGAAGGCAGAGAAATACTCAATCAAAGAACAAGTAGTTGAAGAGTATTAGATTCCCTGTGTTTACTGCCCTTGTCTCAATTGACCACAAACTGAAACCAACATGAAACCTACTTGTCTTTTGGTGTCATAGTTTAAATACCCACGCAAAGCAGTCAGTGATCTAACAGCAAGAGATATTGACTGTAGAAACCCAACATCCTCATATCATTTTACTATTTAAGGTCAGGAAAACCGAGTCTTGAGCCAGATTTTTACTTTCCTAAATCTCACTTTCCTCAGCTATGACTTAAGTATAATTTCCCTCCATCTCAGATTTCAGATAGTCTTTTCTTCTTCTTCTTTTTAAATTGGAGTATAACTGCTTTGCACTGTTATGTGAGTTTCTGCTGTACAAGGAAGTGAATCAGCCATGTGTACACATATATCTCCTCCCTCTGAAGCCTCCTTCCCATGCCCTCCATCCCACCCCTCTACGTCATCAGAGAGCAGCAAGTGGAGCTCCCTGTGCTACACAACAGACTCCCACTAGCTCTCTGTTTGAGAGGGGCAAGTTCTCCTGATGGGGATGAGGTGAGGTGCCAGATTCATTTGGAAGCTTTTTCAAACTGCACTAATTCTCTCTCATGAGAAGCCATAATAACTATTGGCAACACATCTACCTTCAGTTCTGCTGGAGGATGAGGGAAGTGAGATGGGGACCAAATTTAGAGGTCAATAAATTTATAAATAAATAAATTTAGAGGTCAATAAATAGCTTCAGTATAGCACCTGAAAGTCAATATATGAGTACTGTTTTTATTATTTAATTTGGCTTTAATTTATATAGAAATTTAAGAAGCACATCTATATAATCCTAAAACTGCTAGTCTCTTATCATATGGAATGGCTTTAACAAATCATTTTAGATTTTATAGATGAAAAACATAAAAGGAAGGCTAAATTCTGTTTTCACTCTTGTCATTACAGAATAGGGGGCAAAGTTGTCTTAAGTGGGTTGACAGATTCCAAGTGTCCATGCATATCTGAGAGAGTGACCCAGGTCAGCAAACAGAAAGAGCTGTTTGAGTTCCTACACTTGTGAAGGAGCTTCTCTGATGGCTCGGTGTGTAAAGAATCTGCCTGTCATGCAGGAGACACAGGGGATGTGGGTTCGACTCCTGGGTCAGGAAGATTCCTGGAGGAGGAAAATGGGAACCCACTCCAGTATTCTTGCATTATAAATCCTATGGACAGAGGAGCTTGGCGGGCTTAGCAAAAAGTGGGACATGACTGAAGAACTAAGCGCTGAACACTTGCAAACAGTACCACTAGGCTCTGGCAGTTTTCATGGCTTAGAGTAAAATGCATTTTAGGTCACAGGACTGGAGATTTCTGAAACTGCTCAGCTCCTTGGAGATGTTTTTATACCAATTTTGCTATCACTATGCTTGCTGGTGAGTATACCCTGTACAAGGCATATTCATTTATTTATATTACAGAAAATTTACTTACAGAAAATTATTTTTATTATGTAAATATCACATAAAAATGATGATACAATTAGAAACTGCAGAGAGGCAAAAAAGAAGAAAATAACAATCAGTCGTGCTAACCACTGTTACCATCATGGTGCATGTACACACTTTTAGAAGTGAATTACTGCAAGATTAATCTGGAGATTAACTTTCTGGGTTCAAATCCTAACTTTCTGCCACTTATTAGCTCATAAATTTAAGGAGCTTAAATCTCTCTGATTGAAGGCAAAAGAAGAAGGGAGCAGCAGAGGATGAGATGGTTAGATAGCATCACCAACACAATGGACATGAATTTGAGCAAACTGGGAGAGATAGTGAAGGACAGAGGAGCCTGGAGTGCCGCAGTTTATGGGGTTACAAAGAGTTGGACAAGACTTAGCAACGGAACACAACACAAACCTCTCTGGTCCTCAGTGTCATAACATGCACAGTAGAAATAATAATAATACCTTCCTTCATTTCATTATTATTTTCAACATATTTCAAATGGGACCTTATTGTACATACCTTTTTTTTTTTCCATCTGTCATTGCTTAATGTAGCAATGAATCTCTTTCACATCAATTATACTGCATTTCTAAATTTAGCAGGACTGAAGCGGGGCCACTTCCCTCTTAGAATGTAAGTTCCATATGAAAAATGGCCCAGTCAATTATATTTAGTGCTCTATCCTCAGCATCAGACCTGACGCCTGGCCCTTTATAAGCAATTTTATAAATACATATTCATTGCTAAACTGGCTTGAGATGGAGGACGTCAGAAACTCAAGATAGTTTAAGTTCTGGAAATCAAAACTGCTATAAATGCAGGAGAATGAGGTCATTGGTTTTCCATCCCCCCCCCTTTTAAAAAAAAAATCACATCTTGGAAGGTGATGGATGACTCTTCCAATTATGTAACATACAATAATATCTTATGCAGAAGATTCAGGAAGCACCCATGCTTTTGAGAAACAGAGTTTTCCATTATCTTTTTCGATGCAGAGAGAATTAGGACGAGAGTTGGACATAGAAAGAGAAAGAAAGAGAGGGAGGGAGGAAATAAGGAAGGAAGGAAAAAAAGAGGGAGGGAGGGATGGAAGGAGGGGGGAAGGAAGGGAAGAAGGGAGGGAGGAAGAAAGAAGTTAGATGTGTGTGTGTGTGTGTGTGTGTGTGTGTGTCTACGGTGTGTGTGTGTGTGTGTGTGCTCAGTCGTGTCTGACACTTTGCGACCCCAAGGACTGCAGCTGGCCAGACTCCTCTGTCCATGGAATTTTCCAGGCAAGAATACTGGAGTGGGTTGCTATTTCCTACTCCAGGGGATATTCCCAACCCAGGGATCGAACCCACATCTCTTGCGTCTCCTGCAGTGGCAGATGGGTTCTGTAGGACTGTACCACCTGGGACACAGGCAGAGTTAGGCTCAAGCTTGCAATCATATCATCCATGCTTCCTGTGAAGGTTCAGTCAACACCAGAACTGACAATATACTTGCAGTGCTCAATAGAAGTATTAATGCATGTATCTTTGGCTTGAAAAGTTCTTTCAAAATTAGACTGTGTTTTCTAATCTCAAAAAAATTGCTGGTTGGATGATTTTCATTTCTTTGTAAAATGACAAGTGATACTTCATTTTTTAGCAAAAGGTTAATGTTAAGTCTCCAAACTTTATAAATTGTACTTTCTCCATAAAATAAACTATTGCATGCTGGTGTGCAAGATTAGCGAGAAATGTTCATACTGTTGAAAATAGATGAATTTTGCATTTCAAGGTGACAAGTGCAATGTCAGACCCAATCAATCGATCACTGCATAATTATTATTGTAAATGATCCATATCCATGCTGCAAACCTTAAGGGGAATTTAATGAAGCAGTAAGCACATCAATAATAAGATCTACTCTGGTCTCTATTAAATCTCATGATTCATAAATATCCTGGCATGTTTTATTCTTCCTTTAAATCCTGTGAAGACATCTAAAAAAGTGAACGCTTGAGGGCTACTATTTAACACTTCACTAAAGGCAATTCTAAGGCTTTCAGTAAGATTTAGGCTCAATATTGGATCCCTCTTTACCTAAAGGCTAATGGAATCCCATAGTCTATGGATGCATATGGAACAGCATTCCTCTACAAAGTTAGCATCGAGGTAGGTGCAAATTACCTAGCAACTGAAATTTGAATTGCCGAAGCAAAAACCCCTGCAAATAGCAGGTGAATTAGGATCCTGAATCAGAGGAGTATTTCTTTCTGAAGAGAGAAAGGGTAGAGTCTGGCAGGACTTACACTATTTTGTTGTGAGGTGGATAAAGGCATGCTCTGGGCAGGACTAGCTCAATTTGAGTTATAAGAGGTGGTTCAGATGGTAAAGAATCTGCCTGCAATGTGGGAGATCCAGGTTCGATTCCTGGGTTGGGAAGATGCCCTGGAGTAGGAAATGGCAACCCACTCCAATGTTCTTGCCTGGAAAAGTCCATGGACACAGCAGCCTGATGGGCTGAGGTCCATGGGGTTGCAAAGAGTCAGACACGACTGTGCAATGAAACCAGCACCATTGGCAGCTGATGGAATCTCTGTGCAAAGAAAACGGCACAGGGTGGATGCAGCTCCAGGCTATGGCGTGCAGCTTGGTGAGGGCAGCAAAGTCTGGATTTCATCCTTATCTTGATGCCTTGGTGCAGTTCACCAACTGTACAATCCCTGGGCATGAGACACAGATGAGCCGGTATTGGTCCAGAAGTCACACACTCCAACTTGTTGACTTTTGAGCATCAGTCAAGTTCTGACATCAAGAGAGGCTAGAGGCAGGCTTGGAAACTATCCTTGCATTTGTCTTTGGTGGCAAGCAAACATGTTTTAAGGGGCTTCCCTAGTAGCTCAGCTGGTGAAGAATCCACCTGCAATGCAGGAAACCCCAGTTCGATTCCTGGGTCGGGAAAAGCCACTGGAAAAGGGATAGGCTACCCACTCAGTATTCTGGCCTGGAGAATTCCATGAACTGTATAGTCCATGGGGTCACAAAGAGTTGGACACGACTGAGCGACTTTCAAAAACACGTTTTAAAAATATACCATATGTTGAAGACCGAGACTCTATATATCTTCAAGTTTGTGCTCAGACACTTCAATTGAGTCTGACCCTTTGCGACCCTGTGGACTGTAGTCCACAACGCTCCTCTGTCCATGAGATTCTCCAGGCAAGAATACTGGAGTGGGTTGCCATTTCCTTCTCCAAGGGATCTTCCCAACCTGAGGATTGAACCCACATCTCATGCACTGGCAGGAGGGTGCTTTACAGCAGAGCCACCTGAGAAGATAGTTAGTATATTTAAATAACTCAATATCAGATATTCCTGTCCATATTTTCCCTGTGCCAATATTTACTTCCTCAGTATATAATCCTTTCTCAGATCATAAAGTACACATTTCTCTCTTTTAAAAACAAGCTTTTTACCTACAAACTAACCTCTAAAAAGATTTAGCAGTTTAGATTCCCAGCAAAATTGTCTGAGAATGAGTGCTCTCACATTCTGGCAAACACTCAGTATATTATCCTTCTCCATCTCTCGCAATTTAACAAAACCCTTGTTTTAGTTTGCATTTGTCTGACATTGGGGAGGATGAATATAATGTCCTATACTTATGTCCTATACTATTTTATTTTTTTCTGTCTGAATTATCTGTTCACTCTCCTTTGCTCCCTTTGTACATTTTAAAAGTTGTTGTTGCTCATTTCATTAATATTTATCATGAGCTATGTTAAAATGAAATTTGAAAAACTTATGTCCAATAATAAGAAAATGGGTAAGTAAATTATGGTACATCCAAATGGTTAAAAAAAAAAAGATACAATCTTTAAAAACTCATATTCTCAAATAAATGTAGTAACATCATAAAATATTCCTAAAGTAATTTGTATGAAAGTATATTTCTAGTGTGACTCCAATTTTGGGGAAAAAAGGATATCCAAGCAAATTCAGATATATGGATATTTTAAAACAGGGAGCAATTTATCAAAATATTAAAAGTGGGAGTAATAAGTTGGGGGAATAGTGTTTCTATTCATATTTTGAATTCTTTATAATGTTCAAACACCATTTTTATTTTCATAAAGAAAGTAACCATTCTTTTTTTAAAAGAACACTTTTCCAGGGCATTTTCTTCTACTCATTTTTCAGAACACAGATACTAAGACCAAAATCTATTCATTTCATTAGAGCCCAGAGTTAAAGACTGCTTGTATCTTCTTCTATTTTCTTTCTTCATCTCTCTCTGAAGAGTTTTTTCCCTCAATATGAGAGTTAATTAGTAGTAATAGGCAAAAAAGGAGCAGAAGTTGGGCATCCCTGGTGGTCCAGTGGTTAAGAATCTGCCTGCCAGTGCAGGGGACACACAGGTTCAAGCCTGGGTTGGGGAAGATTCCACACGCCACGGGGCAACTAAGCCCAAGTACCACAAGTACTAAGCCCATGTGCTACAGATACTGAGCCCAGGTGCCCTAGAAGCAGTGCTCTGCAACAGGAGAAGCCGCTGCCATGAGAAGCCCTTTCATCGCAAGGAAGGCTAGCCCCAGCTCATTGCAACTAGAGAAAACCTGCTCACAGCAAGGAAGACCCGGTGCAGCCAAAATCAAATAAATAATTTCAAAAAATGTTCATAGATCTGTCAACATAACATAGCATATACATGCAAGCAAAACGGAGTTTAAAAAATTACTACTTTTGTAACTTGCACTTCCTTTTCCATCATTACCCAGGCAAAGCTTTTGTTTGCTTGTTTGTTAAGCGGTGATAGGAAAGGCTTTAAAAATAAATCTCTATGATCCAGATTTTAAAAACCATGATTTTCAGATTCCATGTACACTCCTAATTTCTAGGTATGGTACCTGTAAGTTAGTTGCCAGTGTAGGAAGAAATTAAACAATACTTTTATAACACGGTTATGTTTGATTCTTTGGGACCCTTTGGACTGGAGCCCACCAGGCTCCTCTGTCCATGGGATTTTTTTCAGGCAAGAACACATTGGAATGGGTTGCCATTTCCCTTCTCCAGTGTATCATCCCTACCCAGGGATTGAGCCTGTATCTCCTGCATTGTAGGCAGATTCTTTACCTGCTGAGCCAATAGGGAAGCCCTTTATAAAACTCACACACAAACACACACACACACACACACACACACACACAATGGCTGTATATGTTGTAAGAGCATCAATGTGAGTGCATTTGTCTGTTTATGAAATCCCCTTGCGTTCACAAAGAATGCTACGCCTTTGGCTTTGGCTTAATTTTATAAATGAGAGAAAGATGTAAGAGTTTTGGCCCATTTCATTGGTTGAAAACATCGAGGGCTTCAGCGAAAATGTGAAGCGATCATGCATATGAAAAAAAAAAAGTCCTTCTGTCTCTCAATCCTCCTTTAACTAATTGTGTTCCTGTTCTCATTTGTAGCACTTGCCTCTTTGATTAGCCTTTTAATTTAGCACATTAACAACACTCTCTTTACTTGAACACTCCATCACTGAGCTCATTGAAGTCAAATGCCCTTGAAGATACTTGAAATTCCTAACAACACTCACTATTATTAAACTGTTTTATATTTCTGATTGTCAACCAAAAGTGCTGGGTTATTGGACAGAGTCAGCCATTGTGCAAAGCGCTGTGCTTTATTCAAGAATCTCTCAGCCCATTCCTGCTGGCTCTGCAGGAGACCAGAGAGTTTCAATACACTCTACATTTCTCTTTTTTCCCCCCTTTTACCCTTTATTCCTTGCGCACCCCACCTTCATCACAGTTTTTGGGTAAATAAGAAGGGAAGCCTGCTGATTCAGCACTCGGGAAGGAATCATTGGAAAGGTCTGAGAATAAGGTTTCTTTGAAAATCAGGGCTGGATGCAAAGAAGGTTTCCTGTGTCTGTGTACTTGCTTGTAATTGATTAACACAGACACATAGCGGGGAATTTGGTGGTTTGTAGCAGATGGAGAGTTGCTTCAAATCCTGAGAGAAGGATGACTGGTCAATTCTCTGCGTGTGTGTGTGCCCCATTGCTTCAGTTGCTTCTTTGAGCTTGGCCGAGCTCCTCTATCTGTGGAATTTCTCAGGCAAGAATACTGGAGTGAGTTGCCATTTCCTCCTCCCGGGGATCTTCCCAACTCAGGTCTCCTGCATTGGCAGGTGGATTCTTTACCACTGAGCCACCTGGCAGCCTGCTAACCCCCATGTCCCAGCTGAGAGTCCTTCTTGGAAAAGTCTTGATTGATGACACCATTCCTAATACCCCTCCTTTTTTCTACTACTCCAGTTCTCTTTTTGTTTTGTCTTAGACCTGCTGCAAGCTGTAATTATAATGTTTATTTATTTGTATCTCAGGCATCTATTGTTTTTAACCTAACCAGGACTTATTTCTCCTTCTGCTAACAGCTCTTTAATATTTCTTGAGAAACCACCTCTCCCCAACTCGCAGTTCATGCTTAAAAAAAAAAAAAAAAAAAAAGACTGTGCCTATTCTCAGATTCCAAGCAGTATTTTACCCAAGTGCGGACATAGTCCGGAGATGGTTCTGGATGCATAGGTGACCCAATCTAAGAGCAACAGAATGGGCTTCAGAACTTTTCTGAGAACTGAGTACTTCTTGGATGAGTGGGGTTCATCTGATGGGGCTGCCCTCATCATAGCACTCACAGCAGACATCAGCTTGGAGCTACTAGAGGTACTGTTATGGAACTGTTGACTGAAACCACTTGCATTGGCCATATCACTTGCCTGAGTTGTCTCGATAGACAGCATGGTGCTGTCGCCAAAAACTAAGCAGGAGAATTTGGGATGAGCCAAAAGAGGGAGGAGACGACCAACCTCCCAGAGGCCTTCTCACTAGAATCCATCTTGGCTGAGAGATGTACCATCAGGAAGGATCCTGAGTCAGACTATGGGCCAAGCAAGATGACTGGCCAGAGACAACCTGGAAACTAACGCCATCTCCATAAACCCTGAGACTGCGAGCCACATGGGAGAGCAGTTCTCCTGGGTTCCCTTAACTCTCCTGCTCCCTGCCCAGGGATGCATGTCCAACTCTGTGGGACCCTGTAGACTGTAGCCTGCCAGGCACCTCTGTCCATGGGATTCTCCAGGCAAGAATACTGAAATGGATAGCCATTCCCTTTCTCCAGGGAATCTTCCCGACCCAGGGATCGAACCTCCATCGCTGACATCTCCTGCACTGGCAGGCAGGTTCTTTAGCACCATCTGGGGAGCCCCCTCTGCCTGGGCGCCCCTTCCCAATAAAGTCTCTTGCTTTGTTAGCACGTGTGTCTCCTTGGACAATTCATTTCCGAGTGTTAGACCAGAGCGCACTCTCAGCCCTGGAAGGTGCCCGCTTTCCTGAAACTAAACTTCAGCCACCCTGTGGGAGGGGTACAAAGGAAAGTGGATCTGAGAAGCAGAGTTAAACATCCAAGGATAAGCCTTGACCAACTGCGTCCATCTGGCCTTCATAGTGCACCTCTGAGTTTCTTGGATATGTGACCCCACATCGTCCCTTTTGAAACTACCTTAGTTCTGCAACCATGAAGTGAAGTGAAGTGAACTCGCTCAGTCGTGTCCGACTTTTTGCGACCCCATGGACTGTAGTCTACCATGCTCCTCCATCCATGGGATTTTCCAGGCAAGCGTACTGGAGTGGGTTGCCATTTCCTTCTCCAGGGGATCTTCCCGACCCAGGGATCGAACCCGGGTCTCCCGCATTGTAGGCAGATGGTTTACTACCTGCGCCACTAGGGAAGTCTGCAGCCATGAGCCTCAGTTAAAACCCTTTGTCTGCTGGCTTTATTCCTGCATTACCACGTGGGCTTTGTTGTGTTGTGTTTCATCAGTGTCCTCAACTACATATACATTCCACAAGGACTGAGCCCAGATCATGTTCTCCATGTCCTCAATACAACACAGACAATATCTGACACACTGGAAACTCTCAGTGATTAGTTTTGAACAAATACACAGATTTAAAAAAATTCTAATTGTTTAGTGATGCACCCAGACCTTGTACACATGCTCGCCATCAATAAACTTGCCTTGAGTTCCCACCAAGTGTGCATCTTGACTTCCATGTATACAGAAAGGCACTTTGTCACATGAAAGGATTAACAGGGTGATTCAGAGAAATAGAGAAGAAATGGCCAAATATAAGTGAGCATACAATTCTGCATCGCTGACAAACATTTAGCCAAATTTTTGTTTTGTCACGGGTTCTACTGAGATAGAACATTCTAGCTAGAACTGCATACTTTGCCAAATAGACAGACTAGCAAATAACAGAATTGCAAGTCACTCCTTAATAGTACAGAGTTTTCATCAGTGAACAGTGGTCTTTGATGTGCTGGAAAAGCAAAGTCTATTCTTAGGGTATTAAGAGATTGGGACAACATTCTGAGGTAATCAGAGAGAGCAGATAATTCAGAAGTTATCCATAGCAGGTTATTTAAATGTAAACAGAAATTGCTCACTTGCCCTCTCTCTCTCTCATAATCTGTAGTCATCTAAGGCCAGACATTGGGGTACAATAAATAATATGTCTAGAATAAAAAGTTGCAAAAGGAATACAAAAATCCTCATGTCAGGGTGCCTAGGAGTGTTGATCCAATACAGAAAATTTGTAAGATTGAATCTAAGTACAAAACCATGGGGAATATTAGATTCAGAATGTAGAGACATGACGTGTCTTATCCAGCCCACATCACCACTTGAATAGCATTAAATTTCCCCTATTGGGCTTCCCAGGTGGCTCAGCAGTAAAGAATCTACCTGCCAAGGCAGGAGACATGGGTTCGATTTCTGGCTGTGGAAGATCCCCTGGAGAAGGAAATGGCAACCCACTCCAGTACTCTATCCTACGGACAGAGGAGCTTGGTGGGCTATAGATCATGGGGTCACTAACAGCTGGACATGACTGAAGCGACTAAACAACCACAACAAATCCTTTCCAAATCTTTTTCCCACACCTGCCTCTCCTTCCCAATCGTTTACTTGAATTTCTGCCTAAGATGTCTTGGGATAATAAACAGAAAACCCAATGTCCAATTCTCTCTCTACTTGTCCTAAAAGCTTCACGTTCCTTAGTTGTCAAAACAATGCTCTGTTTCTTCCCGAAATTATCTTGTTGGTATTGAATATCAATTTTTCAATGTGCTCTTCTCTGAATGGGGACATAAGGTTTTGTATAGAAACTAATTTGGTTTTGTCGTTCAAACCTGCATCATTTGATCAAGTATTTATCTGAAGGTTTGTGAAATTTTTCCAAAGGTATATGAAACACCACTCAAAATGTAAAATGAAGAATAAGACTGATTCACATTAAATCAGGTTTCTTTTTTCTGATCCTCTGGAGCTAAAGAACCTGCAGAGTTGGCTAAAGACTGTGTTTAAAACTTAAACATAAAGCCTTCGTAAGCCTTTTATATTTATAGTCATTGGGCTTTGCTTTATACGCACACACGCGCACACACCTCAGGAAGGAACACAATCCTAGTGCCTAGAATTTCCTACTGAGAGAAAACGTTGGCTCACTTCTTGTTTCCTTCAATGCAATGCTATGGATTTGCTGCCCTATATAGCTGGCCCATTATTTTTACAGGAATCTTTAGACACAAAAATTCAATGAGTTTAGTGTCATTATTAGATCGGAAAGAAAAATGAATGGGGCTTTATGATACAAATCACTTTACAGACAAAGAGGGATGTGCATGCAAACAGAATTTCAGACAAATACCCCAAAAAAGTACCGATCAATTTACATCAATGGCTTCTGGGTGCTCAAGCGGAAAATAACGTATTACTCCTTCTGCCAGAGAGAGTCGGCAGTAAGTAGAGGCCATGAATGGTTAAGCCAAGGGGGAGAAGATGTAAGTCATAAAGGAGCTTTCATTCATTACTGTTCGGGCCAACCACACTCCCGCTCATCAACCAGAAGGTTGGTTGGGGTATTACTGAGTGCCCACCATTCTTCTTCTGCCTGAAGACGATATGAACACTGGGTTCTGACTTAAAGATGCTAGGACGTTAGCCCTTTACAAATGTTTAAGCCATATCTTTAAGCAACATTACACATGCTCCTTTGCTGGGATGCAAAAGAGGAAGTGGGCTGGGTTTGGCAAAAAAGGATGGTCATTAGAGTGTTTGAGAGACTGGAGTCTGTTTGGAGCTCTGAGTTGTCCCTGGTGATATACAGAAAACGGCAAGAATTCTGGTATAAGCTATAGGTAAGGAAACTAAGAGATGAGAAAAGATGAACACTTTTATGGCAGTAATCAGAGTCGACGGGGTCCGTTTTTCTGAGCCCCTAACTAAGATCTACAGTGACGGTATCAGTGCTCAATGAACTTGCCAGGTCAGTAGAAATGAATTTCTGAATCAGAATTCACAGGGGAAAAGGATTCATCTTTGTATTCCTGAGGCATTTTGCTACAAAGCAGTCCAGTCAGAGAAAACATAGGAATTCTCAGCTTTGGGATAAAGCTGAAATCTTTCCCCCACAACAACAGCAAAAAAAAAAAAAATCCCCTTTGGTTACTGCCTGCAGTCTCTAGCACAGAGTCCCACAACAAAGAACCATTTAATTAACTAGCCAACTAAGTTGGAGAAAAAAAGACCACACTCCCGTGTTAACAAAGCAGAACTAGGAATCACAATGAAAAGGAAGTTCCTTGATGGTTAGATTTGGCCCAAAGGAGCAAATATCTGAAGCAGAAACAAAGAATTAGCAGGTGTGTGAATTGCAGTCAACAGGTGATTGATGCTAACAATCAACTCTCCATTCTCAGCTCTTCCTGATTTTCAGACCATCTTTTTGCTGTTGTTCAGTCCCTCAGCTGTGTCTGACTCCTTGCGACCCCATGGACTGCAGCATGCTAGGCTCCCCTGTCCTTCACTACGTCCTGGACTTGCGCAAACTCATGTCCATTGAACTGATGATGCCTTCCAACCATCTCATCCTCTGTTGTCTCCTTCTCCTCCTGCCCTCAATCTTTCCCAGCATCAGGGTCTTTTCAAATGAGTCAGCTTTTTGCATCAGGTGGCCAAAGTACTAGAGCTTCAGCATCAGTCCTCCTAATGAATATTCAGGGTTGATCTCCTTTAGAATTGACTGGTTTATCACCTTGCTGTCCAAGGGACTCTCAAGAGTCTTTTCCAGCACCATAATTCGAAAGCATCAATTCTTTGGCACTCAGCCTTCTTTATGGTCCAACTCTCACATCTGTAAATGACCACTGGAAAGACATCTTTTACATAATGATGTATTTCCCAAGGCCTGGTAGAATGTTTGGCATTGAGTCTATGCTCAGTAAAGGCTTAATAAATAATCAGCAAACTGGATGAGTGTTTGCTTAATGAATATATTCATACCACGCTAGGTACTAGCAAAGATTTTTATAAGCAGCAGCAACCAACAGTTTTGGTTAAATTATGGAGCATCCATAAGCAGGATGATCATGTAGCATGTAGTCATTAACGACGCTGGTGTGGGAAATATCTAATGGCACAAACTGCTGAGTGATAAAAGCAGGTTACAAAACAGTTAAGTTCTCAGACTATGATCTCATTTTTTTCCAACAGAATATTCCCTCTCAGAGACTTTGTTTCCTTTCTTATTTCAGCGTACCTGAACTTGAGATGTGTTTTACCATTGATGCAGTACTTTAATGTCATAGCATTTTGGCCTCTACAAATAAACCCACATGTACACTCAGAGCAGAAACAAACAAGCAAACAGCAACAAAACACAAACAAACAACAAAGTCAATGGCATGCCTTTTAATCCTTAAATCAATGCTGTTTCCAAATTGAAAACAGGAAGTGCAGGTGTCCAGATGTGTGTGTGAGAGAAATATCCATAAGAAATTGAGCAGGGTTAGTATTTACACACATATCTTAGGTAGTAGAGAGTTTTGGGTTCTTCTCCTAGAGTAATTTTACTACAAAGGGCGTGTGTGTTGTTTGTTTGAAATGAAAGCTGAAGACAACCATCAAATAAAAGGAAGAGATGCTTTTGTCCTAAAAGGGTTGACATATAGTTAGCACAATGGCCCTAGAACATAAAATAACTATAGTTTATAATTTATGCATGATTTCTACTCCATATTGAGTATATAAGTCAAGCAATGTGAAATCAGTTTATAAACAAAGGCTAGAATGTGAGGCATGGAACAGAAAAAGCTTTAGGCATTTGGGAAAGAAAATGGAGAATTCAGAGGAGGGTCCCCTGGTACCCAGAATGAGCTGGAAAATGTGAAAGACTGCAGGTATGTTCAGTTACTTCATCAGTTTGCTTACAGCAGGCTGAGGGTAGAATTTTCTGAATAGTGGAGTTCTAGCCAAGGGAAACACACAGTGAAAGATACAGGACTCTCAGGATGCTGGAGAAAGAATGATGAGGTTTTGTTTCTTCTTCTTTTTTTAAGTGATTGAACTGCATTGGCAAGAACAGTAATGTTGCCTACTGGGGTGACTGCATCTGTCTTTACAAAGTCACTCAGAAATTCGCTACTTGTTGTTCTTTTCTCCACCCATTTTAGCCCAGGATATGGATGTATAAGCCACTGTTTATAAAAGGATGCGGGCGGGAAATGAAAACATGATAAGAAAGTTAAAAATCAAGATCACAGCGTTTCATCTAGAAGCTAAAGGAACAGAGAATGTCTATCTAGAAATAATAAAATGGAAATGGTTCTGCTGTGGACAGACAGTAAAAGGTTCTAGAGTCAAAAAACAAACACTCATTGCCGTGGAGTTTAACCTGGGGGACCATCTGGTCCAGGACATGAGAAATGAGGGTAAACGGTGTCTTAGGCCTGAACTGGATGAGCGAGTGTCAATTGCCAGCACGTCCCAACCCTGAGAAGACGCAGGTCAACCGTATCCCACGAAACACTGATGCTGGAGGAACGAAATAACCATAGTAGTGCTGCCCGAGGGGGGCTTCATCTCACATGAGGCATGTGTAGCCTGGTACCCACACAGGTTAGGACCTTGGTAAAAGTGATTCCTCTGTCTTTTCTGGGAGTCCTCAGGGAAAACTGTCTCTTTCTTCTATTGAAGTTGAATTTGGTGAATCAAAACTGCCCAGAAGATAACAAAGGGTACCAAAGAACATAACTTTTTTTTTTTTCCCCCTCCCTGTATAGCAGCCTGTCTTCCCCCAGGGGAAATGAAGCAACAGGGACATTACCAATCTTGTTTTTCATAGGAAAAACTTCCAAAGGAAATTTCAGGAAAGACATATATAAACGTTAAATGGGAGCAAAAAGATTTCAAGTGTATGTGTTTGCAATGATATCATGAGACTGGCTTCCGGGAGCTATACTGTGTTTTTAACTAGGATGGGCTTCCCTGGTGGCTCAAACCATAAAGAATCCGCCTGCAATGCAGGAGACCCAGGTTCGATCCCTGGGTCAGGAAGATCCCCTGGAGTAAGAGAATGGCTACCCATTTCAGTATTCTTGCCTGGGAAATCACATGGACAGAGAAGCCTGGTGAGCTACAGCCCGTGGGGTCACAGAGTTGGACACGACTGAGCGACAATCACGTTCACTTCTAAAGCATCTCATTGCCTTTCGCATCCAGAGAAGACAGTTCTGATTGACTACAACTGAGTGGGGATCCAAGGAGAGAATGTGCTCCCCCCATGGGCCCCTGTAATTCCCTCCAACAAAAAGTTTCCAATCAATAAAAATATTCTCACTGAAATCATGTGCCATTAACACAGGTGCATATAAAGAAACTACTTGACAAATTTCATAAATAACGATGAGAACAAACCAAATACGGATTAGGTTTTACTCTATCTCCAAGTCGATTCACTTTCATTTGTGCATCTACAAGAGAATAGCAAACATTCTTATCACACATGGACCTGAGACTCATTTTCCTAAAGCAAGACAAGCTCTTAAGAGAGATATCAACCACATTTAGAATATTTTTATTCACAGACTAGAAGGTAACAACAGTGCATCTGTATTTAAAAAAAGAAAAAGTGAGGAATGGAACTCCATCCCTCATAGTGTTAATGTTAGCTCACCACTTCATATCTCCTTAAACAACATGGATCCAACTGTTCCAACTTAAAGTCTCTGCCATTTTTTGAATGCAACGCCCCCAACCCCAAACTTGGAATTAAGCAGAATACTTGAACACTGGGCAAAGAGGTAGTAACCATTTTTTTTTTCAATTTGATAAATACAGTGAATAAAACTGGCAACACTGAAAATCATTGGTCAGGAAGAAGAACACAGAAATTGAGGCAGGCAGGATTTACTAGTCAAGGGATAATTACCACGGATCGGGTTAGCAAGCTTTGAGGGTCCAGGACACAGTGTTTTGCCCCTGTGCTCTGAAATGCAAAGAAGCACGTGTCTAAGAGCCAGTAAACCCCACAAATAAAATCAACAACTCCACTTAGCAACTGAGAAAAACTGCAACCTGTAAAATGTTACTCACCACAGCCTAAAAAAGAAAAAAAAATGGAAATTTGTTTACAATTAGCCAGACTCCACTTACAAAATAAAAAGCCAAATAGACCCCTTTCCCATAAAGACCAGCAGAGTTATTTCCTTAATCATCGATGCCATGATCCCATGTGACACATTTTCTTAGTGCTTAAAAACCAACATTTGTAAACACTTAGCATGTGAATCATTTTCCACCTCCACTGTCAAAAATAAATGGCATGACGATTCAGTGTTTTTAGGTAAAATTATATTAAGTTTATGCTAAGTTTGTGCTAGTTAGTGATTTGCTATTTCCAAACACTTCTCTCACGACAGGCAACTTTAAAGGTACAACTTGCCCTAAAATGAAAACAAAATAATAATAGAGACAGCCTGTCCCCAGCTGGCGGGATTCATTGTGTTGAATCGTGCAGAAATAAACCAGGTGTAAATGGAGCTAAAAGCACTATAAAAGAAAATGTATAAAAGACAGAGGGAGGGGGATAAGAAGAAAGTCTACATCCCAAAGCTCAGTGAGGGGTAAGACAGGCTGAGTTCAAAGAACAGGGGTGATTAACAATGAGGCTTTCTCCCCTATGGCAAAGACCAGTTCAGGGACCTGAGTTGAACTAGGAGGGAGGGAGAGAAAGAGAGATTTCTCTAAGTATGCTGAACAATTAAAAAAAAAATGATGTTGCTGCTGCTGAAACTGAAGTACTACTGTGTTGGTTTTTTTTTCTACTTTCCCCCCTTGGAAATGCCTTTCTCCCTTGAAAACTCGAGAGCATCCTGTCTTTAACCTGAAATCACATAGCCTGTCTTTGGTTGACAGATGCATACAACTCCTGCAGTGCCCAAACTCAACTAGGATCTACCTGTGTCCCCCAACACATGACTGATCCATTTTTCTAAGCCTATCCTGCTATATGACTATTTTTTAAATTGCCTTGACAGTTAAACGGTGGAATTCATAACTGCAGGTTAATATTTCCATGCTTTTATTTCCATGCCACCTCCCAAAAGAAGAAATAATATATAAAAAAACCCAATAATTATATATTTATCAGTCAGCCAGAACAAATACAGGGAGGTCCACCTTTTGCCAGACAGATCCTTGTAAAACACACACATACAAACACACACCTGGTGAAGGCAAATAAGACACCCTGCTCACATCTCCAACCCTCAGCCCCCAGATGACAAATACGTAGTCACTTGTGAGAGAAAAACCAAACCACACCAAACAAACAAAAAGCCACCACGACTCGGAACAGTTCATTCTTAGCAATTACATGAAATCCTACACAGCTACAAGTGATGCAGAATCCGCCCCACGCCTGAACTGGCTTTTTCGGACCTTTTCTTTTTACTAAAAAAATAAATAATTTTTTTTTCCGAATTCCTCATCACACTGTTCCGAGAAAAAGAAGCCAGCCATGCATTCCCCCCCACCACCTCCTTTCATTTTTCTTTTTTTTTTGGTTTCCTTTCTGTAACTGAAAATAAAATTGCAGCTTAATGCTAATGAACCAGGGCTTCCTAAGGTCCCACTGGAAACATGAGCACATGTACTGTAGCAAGGCAAGATTATTCTGCCACAAGCATAATCACCTTACACAAAATGTGATTACTCTGGGCTGCAATCTTTATCCCCAAAGTCAATTTATTAATCAAAGAGAAAGAGAGAGCGAGACAGGAGAGAGAGAGAAAGAGGCTACCTACCCACAAATACATCATCATCTTGAAAGAGAAATCAAGGGTTCTCTGTCAGCAAACAGAAGTCTCCTTACTTCACCAAGAGTGTCTGGAAGAAAAACTGAAACCAGTGGGTAGAAAATCTTGCCTTGTCTGTCGGGTCCTTAAGGTTTGGTGTGCTTGTTTATGAGTTTACGAGCATAGCATTCCTTCAGTGGCACTGTGTGCGATGCGACTTGTTTCACACTGCCTTCCTCTCTCTCTCTCTTTCCTTTCTAACTCTTGCCTTTCCTCTCTTTCCTGTCAAGGCTGCTTTTGGTAACAAATTTCCCGATGTGGTTCCTTAATGAGCAAAAAGAAAAAAAAAAAAAAAAAATCCGGACACTTTAGGCGGCCAGCAAGAGTGGGGACCACAAACCCTGACGATGCTTGTAGTATTAATAATAATAGCGATGGTGTAAACCATAAACAAGCGGGCGCTACACCATCTCCTGACGGCTGGTGGGAGGTTCGCGAGGTCCCCACTGGTGGAATCTACAGGAAGACGGCCGATCCTCTGGAGGCAAACACATCTGCACGGAGCCGCTGAGTCTGGGTGGCCAGCATCTGTGATTTTTTTTTTTTTTGGTTTGTTTCTTGTTTTGTTTTAAACTCAAAGGAAAGCTCCAGCCGCAGAGAAAAGAACATGAGCAGCAAGCCGGCTTCCCCTTTATCTCTTTAAATGTACTTCAGATAAAAAGCGGCATCCAGTCCCGGTCAAGGCCTCCCCAGACTCATCGCTTGCCTAGCACCGGGCTCAGCACACTTGACTACAGCCATCTACCGACCCCGCTGTGTCATTGCGGGCTCCGAGGCTGCCGGCTGTCCAGGCTGCAGCTGCCGGCCTGCCCATCGCGGTTCCAAGGGCAGCGGCTTCCCCGCGCAGGGCTCTCCGCCAGGGTGTGTACCGGGAAGAGTGGGGTGGGGGTGGGGGGGAATGGAGGATGGGCCGTGGAAGCTTCGGTGCCAATTCAGCAAATCAAAAGCCAAAGCAAGCCCCACCAACTCAACCCAGCAAATGGAAAGCCTCAAAAAGGTTTGCACACATGTTTAGCCTTCCTAATCTAAGGATGGAGATCCTACACATGCCCTCATTAGGAGACCAGATGTGCGTGCGAGTGTGTGTGTGTGTGTGTGTGTGTGTGTGTGTGTTTCTCCTTCTCCCTCCTTTGCAATTGCAGACCTGAGCAATTCTGCAGTATGCATAAAACTTGATCATTTCGACAGGCTCTCCTTACAAAATCCACATGCTCGGATAGTACAGCTAAGATTTCCAGAAATTATCCAAAAAAAAAAAAATTTTTTCCCCTTTCCCTAAATCGATTCTCCTTTATTAGTTGTTCTTTTTAAATCCCTTTTAAATTGTATACTTTATCTTGAAAATTATCTCCATTACTGAAATACATCACAAACGAGAGGATGGGGAATGCAATTTGCCTGGCATATTCATTGATGCAGTGCTCAATTATTGATATATGGATAAAGGAGGAATTAATATTAAAATGCATCTTGTACATTAGGGGAGAAGGAGGGGAAAAAAGATCTCTTGCTTGGGTCTGAGTTCTGACATTAGTTATATATATTTACACATCACACAGAGGGGCTGGCTGAGCCCCGAGTTGATTTACATTTCTTCCTAAAATCGTACAAGGCAAAATGTCACCTAAATTATTAAAAGGCATTAGCTAAATTATGGAATCATCTGCAGGACTGGGCAGGTGTCAGGGCACCCGTTATAAGAGACCATAGGCCATCAAGATGCTTATGGCCAAACGGTTTGGGGAGAACCAACACCAAGACAGGCTTTTAAACAAACGGTTTTGGAGAAACGCCTATATCCAAGCAGCAAGAAAAGAACCACACAGTCAACAACTGGTAAAGTCTCCATCATGCATGTGGACTGACCTACAGCATTTTAGGGGCCTTTGAGTCACAGAATAGCATTCAGAGGCAGGTGACTGTCCTGGTTTGACAGTGGTCATGGGTTTCCTGAGATGCAGGACTTTCAGGGCTAAAACCAAGACAGCCTCAAACTAGAAGCGTTACTCATCCTCCTTAGGAGAGGTCCTGGGCACATGTGGTCATTACAGTGAACAAAAATAGGAAATTCATCTTCTTCATTATTTGGGGTGATGGGTATCACCTGTACACGTGACCTTCACTAATTCTAGGAGCCTGGCGGACTACTACAGTCCATGGGGTTGCACTGAGTCAGACACACTGAAGCGACTTAGCACACACACAAAGACCCTGAAGATGCATTTCTTTGGACCACTCCAGTTTTTAACAGTGTAACTTATTTGCCTTGACTACAGAGTTGGACTGTGAAGAAGGCTGAGCGCCGAAGAATTGATGCCTTTGAACTGTGGTGTCGGAGAAGACTCTTGAGAGTCCCTTGGACTGCAAGGAGATCCAACCATTCCATTCTGAAGGAGATCAGCCCTGGGGTTTCTTTGGAAGGAATGACGCTAAAGCTGAAACTCCAGTACTTTGGCCACCTCATGCGAAGAGTTGACTCATTGGAAAAGACTCTGATGCTGGGAGGGATTGGGCGCAGGAGGTGAAGGGGACGACAGAGGATGAGACGGCTGGATGGCATCACGGACTCGATGGACGTGAGTCTGAGTGAACTCTGGGAGTTGGTGATGGACAGGGAGGCCTGGCGTGCTGCAATTCATGGGGTCGCAGAGTCGGACACGACTGAGCGACTGAACTGAACTTATTTGCCAATATTTAAAAAGCAGGAGATCTCAAATGAAAAGCTGAAAGTACCACTTTTTTTCAGAACTATCAGAGGATCCAGCAAGATAAGATTGGCATTTGTACAGCAGTGACAATGGGCTCATGCTGAGTAGCAGCTGCTTCATCAGGTGTAAACATTTTCCATTTCTCCACAGGCTCCACCCCTCCCAGTTGTCCCTGAGATGAGATGCTACATGGCATGTGGATTCATTGTCTCATGGGTCTGGCCCCTTGTGGACATGCATGTTTATAAATGCCTCTGATGTGACCTGGGATATAAGAACACACACTCACCACTGCACTTCAGATACAGAGTTCATATAGAATGTTTACAACTAGACCTAATATTTATTTTATCCACAGTGTCTCCTAATCTGAATTAAAATATTGGTACATTAGTATAAATAAATAGGTAGGTAGATAGAGAAGATGATAGATGAGATTGATGATTGATAGATGATGGAGATAGAGGAGAGAAACTATATCCTGTATGTGTATATTTTATATTCATTAAATGCTCATTTTCCACAGAGAGAGTTATAAGGCACCAATCCCACATAAAAGAGAAATCTCATTTCAACTTAAGGCAAGGGAGCCCTGGAAACCGACTGGGCTCTGGTCTTTGAATTTCAACTTATAGAAATGTATCGCACCCTTCAAAGTCCCCTTGCCTTCTCACATGGTCATTAAAAACAGTTCATCATGGTGTGGGGATCTATTTTATACCAGTGGTTCCACTGCAATGGACTAAAGGAAAGATTAAGTCTCTTTAAGATAGAGGTTACTAGATCAATGCAAATTCACACCTTCTTTTTCATCTTCAATATGTGCATAACAAGACAAAACTTTCAAGTATTAATATGCTTTTTCCTCTCCATATTTTTTCCTTTCTTCCCTCTCACTTTCACCCACAACTTACTCCCCCAAGTCCATTTCTTGGTTCAAATCAATACAAAGATATGGTCTGAAATTAATATTTTTTTTTCTTGTTTGCTTGTTTTCTTTCCTTTAGCTAAAGCCTAAGTCAAAGAATACAAATATAGAGATATAGATATGAATACAGATATAGATATAGATAGATACAGATATAGAGGTGGGTCATTGGACCGGAAGAGTGTGTGTTTTATTTCTTTGTGTCTGAGTATCTTTAAAACTGAATTATGTTTTTCTGTTTACCATGATCGCCACGTGTCTTAATTGTATTATATACCAGGTCTGCCTCCTTCATTCACTTGTCTAAGTTTGGATTTTGTTGGTATTTGAGTTCATAACTTTTGGAACAGAAACCCACTTGAGAGATTACAGCAGGTGACCTTAAGGGTGACTGAGAGAGTGGGAATGACTTTAAGAGATATCAGAAGACAAGGAGCTCCAAAGACTGCAAGTGGGTCAGACATCTCAAGCCCCAAGAAGACAGTTTGCATAGTGACCCTAGGAAAGCTGGATTCTAAGTGGCAGGGTTTCCAGCTTCACTACAGAGCCATCACTCTTAAGGATGGTGAAGAAGTGACTGAGCCACCAGGCCAAGGGAACCCATGGGCACCACACAACAGATGTTGCCTTGGTAACCATATCAACTGGTGGTCCAGGAACCATCCCCAGTAGTCTCCCTGCTGCTGCAATCTGCACCTCCTAGGCTTCTGCACCTGCCTAGGAAAAGGGAGGGTTTTATGATGGCTGACAATAAATGTTTTCCTGAAGAGTAGGATACGAGACTGGATTCAAGATTAAGTCGATTCTAAGTAAAGGATGAAATAAATCATCTTACACATTTGAGTTAATGAACAGATTTCTCACACAAGCCCTAAGAAAGCTAACAAAGGGGACATCCCTGGTGGTCCAGCGATTAAGAATCAGCCTTCCAATGCAGGGGATGTGAGTTCTATCCTTGGTCGGGGAACTAGGACCCCCACATGCCATGAAGCAACTAAGCCCTCACATTGTAACTACTCAGCCTGTGCGTCACGACTAGAGAGAAGCCTGCACCCAGCAAAGAAAGATGCTGTAAGCCTCAGGGAAGATTCCATGTGCCACAACTCAAACCTGATATAGTCAGACATAAATAAATGAGTGAATGTATATATTTATATTTATAAATAAATATTTAAACAGAAAGCTAACAAAGAAACACATCTGAGCCCTGGAGAGGTGGACACAGTCTAGACTTGACAGTCTCTACAAGATTAAGGGAGTGGTACCTGGTGCTTTCAACTTTTGTTAGCATCAAGGACTCCCCTGATTGTGTTTTCTCTCCCTCTTTTCAGCCTGTGTACCCTCTTATCCTCCCACCTGCTTGAACACATGGCCCCTCTGCCAGGAATGAGATTCGCCCAAGACGATGAGACATTTTATCACCGTGACACAAACAGGAGACAGCTGTTTCCCGTAAATCAAGTTTGGGAGGTGTTACGATTTCTCTTCACTGGAGTCCAGAGGTTAAACAGACAGAATGGAACATTCAGGGGGCTGCCCCCTCGGGGTGGGGGGTGTCAGCAAATTATTTCTACGTTTGAAATTCTGCTCATAACCAGATTGATTATTCAATCAATTCCTCAAACCTTGTTACTTAAAATGAGCACACTGACATTTTCTATTTATTACCACCCCGAAAGCTTCCATTTTAAATCATTTTAATATCAAAGTAAACATACTCAAATATTCAAATTCAAAACCAATTTCCCCCCATTTGCAACCTGGCCAATGTTCCAGGAGCTGCCTTCACAGTGGATATATTTAAAGCTCCTTGTTCTCATATTCAAAGCAGAATTATTTTAAAATAATCAATCCATTTGTCAATTATCAGCTCAACATCATAATTAATCAATTGCAAAGCAATGGCCTAAAAACAACACTGATGAAGCTCCTGGTGACCTATCTGTTTCTAATCTGCTACAGAAATAGAATATCGCTGTGAAAGATTAGATAATATAGGACAGGCAGCACTGGACTTTCAGCTTTATGAAAGCAAGTCTTCATTAAAAAGCTGAGTTACTAAACACTAAACTGAATGTGAAAAATGACTTGAGAAACCCAACCTAATTAGTGCTGGGACCTTTATTTTATATGATATTACTGTGCCCTCGCTTGACACTATTATCTGTAAGAATAGAAGTCTTGAGTAGGTTGATCCATTTTGAGCCAGAAGTCTTCATTTTTGTAACAGCTACAATATCCAGCCATAAAGCCACTGTTCCACTCAGACAGTCCACACGGCACAAAGACGCCAGTGGGTGACCTCCAGTAAGGGTCTTCAGCATTCCATAGAGACAGTTAACCACAGTCTCTATTAGCCAGGTAGCATGGGAAAATCTAATAATTTCTTCTTCCCCTTAAAACCACATAGCTGTCCATGTCCAGTTTTTCTCTCTCTGGCAGTAGAAGTTGCAGCAAATCCAACCACATTATCCTGAACGCTAGTGTCTTCAAAGAATATTTAGGCCACCAAAAAGACTGACTTGGACAGGGAGATGCTTAGATTTATATGAATTAATCAATAAGGGCCATTCAATTGCTGCATTGTTCAGGCAGGTATTGCTAAAATCGTCCATGTTAATGAGGCCAAGGTCACTGACATGATTATTTTAATTTAAATGCATAATTATAATAAAAGCAACACTCAATTACCCAGCCGCTAGCTTGAAATATAGAACATGGGTGTAGTGAAGTGTTCAATATGTATTGAATCAATGAACAGATTAATTAATAAGCACATGAATATTGCCTTCCATGTAAAAACCACTGCTACTTCTATTTCCATAAATAGTGAGAAATCAAGGCTCTTATTTTTCCAACCTTGGAGATGAATTTTCTAAAGTCAGACTCACCTTTCCTTTGGTTTTCCCATGAGGAATAGCCAAAGGCATAGTGGCCAAGGTTTAGGACATAGACTGTGGTAATAGACTGGAAGGGATACCCATGTTTTGTATGGTAATAAGGCCAGTGGGGCAAGAGCTGAGATTGGAAAGCTAGGTAAGAACCAGCTTAATATGTACTGTGTCTTCTTTACTCCATTTATGTGTCAATGGACATTTAGATTGCGTCCATGTCCTGGCTGTTGTAAATAGAACTGCAGAAGAATGAATAAAGAAGATGCGGTATGCATATAAATGGAATACTACCCAGCCATTTAAAAAGAATGCTATATTGCCATTTGCAGCAACCTGGATGGACTTAGAGATTCTCACACTAAGTGAAGTAAGTCAGACAGAGTAAGACAAATATCATGTGATATCACTTATATGTGGAATCTATATAAAAAAGTGATACACACTGAACTTATTACCAAATAGAAACAGGCTCGCAGACTAAGAAAACAAAGTTATGGTTACCCAAGGGGAAAGGTGGGGAAGAAGGATAAATTGAGTTTGGGATTAACATGTACATACTACTATATATAAAATAGATAATCAACAAGGATGTACTGAATACAAACATGGTTACCAGGGGGTGAGGGAGGGATAAATTGGGACATTGGGATGGACATATACACACTACTATATATAAAATAGATAACTAATAAGGACCCCCTGTATAGCACAGGGAATTCTACCCAATACTCTCTAATGGCATATATGGAAAAAGGATCTAAAAAAGGAGTGGGTATATGTATACGTATAATTGGTTCACTTTGCTTTACACCTGAAACTAATACAACATTGTAATCAAGTATACTCCAATTAAAAAGAAAAAAAACAAACAAGAATGTACTGAATAGCACATGGAAGTCTACTCAATACTCTGTAATAATCTACATGGGGAATGAATTTGAAAAAGAAAGATATATGCATATGTATAAATTAACCACTTTGTTGCACACCTGAAACTCACACAAGATTGTAAGTCATCTATACTCCAGTATAATATAAAATTTAAAAAGAGAAGCAGTTTAAAGCAGAGCCTCGGTCATCACAGGGTGGCGCCTGGGTTTTGCTCCAAGAGCAATGAAAAGCCACCCACCAAGGGAATCCACTGGGGACAGCTTGTGTCCCTTGGCTGCTGACAATGGGGAAGGCAGGTCAGGAATTTTTGCAACCCTCTGGGCAGTAAACGATGCTGGTCTGGACCAGGTGGTGATGGAGTGGGTTGAACTATACCGTGTAAGCACTGATGCAAAGTCTATCCTAACACTGACAGTTTGCACGGCAGCTGATTCCAAAATGCTGACATGCAGCTGGGCAAGATCAAGTTGTGAGTGCACCCTAAGAGAATGTGGACTGGGATAAGAGGACATCAAGAGAGCAAGCCACTGAGAAATCTCTGAATAGTCCAGAGAGTTTAAGTAATCAGAGAAACAGTGACCTGCAAACTAGAACAAACACAAAGGAGAAAGATACACATTTCCGGGGGACTAAGGCTTGGCTGGAGAATCCCAGGGATGGGGAGCCTGGTGGGTTGCTGTCTATGGGGTTGCACAGAGTCGGACACGACTGAAGCTACTTAGCAGCAGCAGCAGCAGCAAGGCTCTGTTGGATTTATTCAACAAAAACAATCATTTCCCTGACATCAAAATCATAGTGAAGGCAGTTCCATGAGGATAAAGACAGGTTACTCATAGGACCTGGGTGGCAGAAGAAGCTACAGAAAGATGGGCAAAGTGCTGGAGGGAAATTATGGGGTTGGCCAAAAACTGGTCTGGGTATGGAAAAATCTGAATGAAAATTTCAGCCAAACCAATATGGGTTCAACCCCCGGGTCTAGGAAGGTCCCACATGCTGCAAAGCAGCTAAGCCTGTATGCCAAACTACTGAGCCCACAAGCCGTAGAGCCCGAGCTCTGCAAAAAGAGAAGCCACTGGAATCAGAAGCCCATGAACCTCCACGAAGAGCAGCCCTTGCTTGTTGCAACTGGAGAAAGCCTGCATGCAGCAGTGACAATCCAGAGCAACCAGAAATAAAATAATTAATTTAAAAAATCCACTGGTATACTGCAGTCAGAAGCTCTGCAATTGCCTGTCCACTCTGCATAAAATTATTGAAGATCAGTGCAACCCTTCTAGGGGTTCCACCAAGATTAAAGGAAAGTAGAACATTTTTTTTTTTTTAATTTACTTCACTCTTATTTTGTGATTGAGATATAACATCGGTACAGTAAAGGATGTTGATTTTTTAAAGTTGTGTAAACAACCTATGACAACATTTAAAATTTTAACCATTTTTAAGTATACAGTTGAGCTACATTAAGTGCATTCACCTTGTTGCCCAAACCTCATCAGTATCTGTCCACAGAACCTTTTCATCTTGTGAAACTGAAATGCTGGACCCTTAGATAATAACTCCCAGGGATGTCCCTGGTGGTCCAGGGGTTAAGAATCCACCTTCCAATGCAGGGGACACAGGTTCAATCCCTGGTCAGGGAACTAAGATCCCACATGCTGTGGGGCAACTAAGCCTCTCCACCGCAATGAGAGAAGCTTCCATGGTGCAGGTAGAGAAGAGTTCAAGAGCCATGATGAAGATCCAGTGCAGCCAAAATAAAAATAATTAATAAAAAAAAAATAGCTCCCACAACTTCTCCCTCCAGCCCTTGCCAACCACCATTCCATGAAGTTCACTAATCCTAAGTACACTGCTTCACATACACAACATACACACACATGCACACATACCCCTGTGAAACCACCCCCTGCCTCCCAGATCAAGAGTTTGAATGCATCAAGCTATCCAGAAGACTCTCTCCTGTCAAACAGCAAAGTTTATTTTCCTTTCTCATCCTCCTGGTTCTCTCTCCATCAGGATGCAAAAGCCTTTACGAGGTACTTATTCACAATGGCATTTTATTTTTCTTTATACAGAGGGAGAGAAACAGATGTGACGCCACCTCTATATTTTCCAAGAATTTACAACCTGACTTTGACAAGGAAGGACTCTAACCTGCTGAATCTCTCCTGTGCCTGGGGCTTGGGCTCCAAGATGGAGCGCAGGGGTTGCAAGCTTAAAGTCCCTTCTGCCTGTGCAAAACGTCCCAGAGGAAGCAGATGAGTGCCGTTTTCATTGCCTGCCCCCGACCCCCAGTGCCGACCTCCTACGCTTCTTCTAGGAATATATGCTGGTCTTCCTTAGAATAGCTCCCCCTAACAACCCACAGTGTGCAGGGGCCGGGCAGAGCTGAGCCAGATGCGAGAGGGGGTGAGGGATAGTGGACTTTGCCAAGGACCACAGGCGGCCCCTGGACATAGAGGGTTTTGTAGAGATGGGAAGAAGAGTCAGCAAATCCAGTTTGGTCCCACTCCCAACCTGTGCAGTCTTGGGTGTGTTAGAGCAGCGGTCTCCAACCTTTTTGACAGCAGGGACTGGTTTCATGGGAGACAATTTTTCCATGGACTTGGGTGAGGGACGGGAGGGAGGCAGGAGTGATGGTTTCAGGATGATTCAAGTGCATTATACTTACTGTGCACTGTATTTCTATCCCTATGAGATCAGTTCCACCTCAGATCGTCAGGAAATCCTAGAGGTTGGGGACCCCTGTGTTAGAGAACCCTGCTGGCTATCAGTGATAAAATGGGGAAGAGAAAACCCACATCACTGAACTGTGCTAAGGCTTAATGAGCTAACAGAAGTCATGTCATGAGCGTGCCACATAGCACAGTGTAAGTGCTAAATAAACAGTAGTGTTACGATTTACACCAATGAGAACATAATCACTATTGTAATGTTTCTTTAAGACACCCATTGAGCTAGCCAGTGAATTCATGGAGGACATAATTTCACTGTGAACACTGTTTATTTCTATATTCTGATATTTGACACATGATAGATCTTTCAGAAACACGTTGGGCAGATTAAAAAAGATGCACTCCTTTTTTTAATTTAGAAATTGATCACATGTTTAATTTAACATTTAATGGCTATCTCATCTTCAATTTTGTTTATTTATTATTTTTTTAAATTTTATGGGGGTATATGTATACTTGGGGCTTCCCTTGTGACTCAAAGAGTAAAAAAAAAAAATCTGCAATGCAGGAGATCTGGGTTCCATGATCCCTGGGTCTGGAAGATCCCCTGGAGTAGGGAATGGCAACACACTCAAGTATTCTTGCCAGGGAAATTCCATGGACAGAGGAGCCTGGTGGGCTATAGTCCATGGGGTCGCAAAGAGTCAGACACGACTGAGAGACTAACCCACACGTATGTATACCTGTAGCTTATTCACTTTGCTGTACAGTAGAAACCATCACAACTTTGTAAAGCAACTATACTCCAATAAAAATTTTTAAGTAATCCCTGTTCTAATAATGCAATCCTGTCCCTATCTTTTCATCCTGTTTCTCTTCATTTTCTCTATACATTTGTTTGCTATAAATAAAATAAATAAGGTGCTGATTTAGAATTCTGATCACTCCATGTTCCCTCTGTGCTGCTGCTCAAGAGTGGTCTGAAGCTCTCTGGAACTCAGACAACTGGGTCCCCAGATGAATAGTGCTGTTCTCTGGGGACCAATGATGGCTAAGCATCCTAGGTGGCTGCACGGCTCCAAGGCTGTGGCTGTGGCACTCCGGGTGTAGAAACATACAAGAAGCAAGAACTGTGATGGGCTTAATTGTACCCCTCCTCCAAAGGAAGTGTTACAACCCCAATGCCTGGAATCTCAGAACAGGACCTTATTGGGAAACAGGACGCTGATGGAGACAGTCAACTTAGAAGGGAATCAGTGGAGTGAGTCCTAATACAACTCAAGTGGCGAACTTTTCAAAAGAGAAAATCTGCACACAAAAATAGACATACACAAGAGGGAAAACAATATGAATATAGTGAGAGAAGATGGTCATCCAACTAGAATGGATGGTCACCCATTTCCAAAGCCAAGGGACCCCAAATATTAGGGACATGTTATACCAACAGATGCGCTTCCCTGGTGGCTCAGCGGTGAAGAATCCACCTGCAATGCAGGAGACTTGGGTTGGATCCCTGGGTTGGGAAGATCCCCTGGAGAAGTAAATAGCAACCCACTCTAGTACTCTTGCCTGGGAAATGCCATGGACAGAGGAGCCTGCTGGGCTACAGTCCATGGGGTCGCAAAGAGTCGGGCACGACTGAAGAGACTGTGCAGCAGCAGCAGGGGACGCAAAGACAGACTGTCCCCCTAGGAACTTTAGAGGGAGATGACTCTGCTGACACCTGGTCTCAGACGTCTAGCTCCACTCTGAGACAACAAATACCTGGTGATTGCGGCCACCCAGTTTTGGTATTTTGTCTGGCAGTCCTAGGAAATGAACACACAAACTCTTGGCACAGTTTGAAGCTCTTTTTAACAACAATGTCCATGTGGTGGGTTATAAATGGGAGAAAAGGCCATGGTACAAAGCCAACCCTGGGTTAGGTCATTTCATAAATTGGTTCCTAAATCAGCTTCATACCATCTATGACAAACCTAGACAGCATATTTAAAAGCAGTGGCATTGCTTGCCAACAGAGGCTTGAATAGTTAAAGCTATGATCCTTCCAGTAGTCATGTATGGATGTGAGAGTTGGACCATAAAGACGGCTGAGTGCCAAAAAATTGATGCCTTCGAATTGTGGTGCTGGAGAAAACTCTTGAGAGTCCCTTGGACTGCAAGGAGATCAAACCAGTCAATCCTAGAGGAAATCAGTCCTGAATGTTCATTGGAAGGACTGATGATGAAGCTGAAGCTCCAATACTTTGGCCACCTGATGTGAAGAGCCGACTCATTGGAAAAGAGACCCTGATGCTAGGAAAGATGGAGGGTAGAAGGAGAAGGGGGCAAACAGAGGATGAGATAGTTGGATGGCATCACCAACTCAATGGACATCAGTTCAGTCACTCAGTCGTGTCTGACTCTTTGCAACCCCATGGACTGCAGCACACCAGGCCTCCCTGTCCATCACCAACTCCCAGAGTTTACTCAAACTCATGTCCATTGAGTTGGCCATCC
The DNA here is from genome assembly GCF_002263795.3 of Bos taurus. NCBI lineage: Eukaryota > Metazoa > Chordata > Mammalia > Artiodactyla > Bovidae > Bos > Bos taurus. The sequence goes on along the minus strand of NC_037352.1, from coordinate 5,945,825 downwards.
AACCGTCTCATCCTCTGTCATCCCCTCCTTCTTCTCTTGCCTTCAACCTTTTTCAGCATCAGGGTCTTTTCAAATGAGTCAGGTCTTCGCATCAGGTGGCCAAAGTATTGGAGTTTCAGCTTCAGCATCAATCCTTCAAATGAATATTCAGGACTGATTTCCTTTAGGATGGACTGGCTGGATCTCCTTGCAGTCCAAGGGACTCTCAAGAGTCTTCTCCAACACCACAGTTTAAAGGCATCAATTCTTCAGTGCTGAGCCTTCTTTACAGTCCAACTCTCACATCCATACATGAGTACTGGAAAAACCATAGCCTTGACTAGACGGACCTTTGTTGGCAAAGTTCTTTAATATGCTGTCTAGGTTGGTCATAACTTTTCTTCTAAGGAGTAAGAGTCTTTTAATTTCATGGCTGCAATCACCATCTGCAGTGATTTTGGAGCCCAGAAAAATAAAATCTGCCACTGTTTCCACTGTTTCTCCATCCATTTGCCATGAAGTGATCGGACCAGATGCCATGATCTTTGTTTTCTGAATGCTGAGCTTTAAGCCAACTTTTTCACTCTCTCCTTTCACTTTCATCAAGAGGCTCTTTAGTTCTTCACTTTCTGCCATAAGGGTGGTGTAATCCACATATCTGATGTTATTGATATTTCTCCCAACAATCTTGATTCCAGCTTGTGCTTCTTCCAGCCCAGTGTTTCTTATGATGAACTCTGCATATAAGTTAAGTAAGCAGGGTGACAATATACAGCCTTGACATTCTCCTTTCCTGATTAGGAACTAGTCTGTTGCTCCAAGTCCAGTTCTAACTGTTGCATTCTGACCTGCATACAGATTTCTCAAGAGGCAGGTCAGGTGGTCTGGTATTCCCATCTCTTTCAGAATTTTTCACAGTTTGTTGTGATCCACACAGTCAATGTCAATGGACATGAGTTTGAGTTAACTCTGAGAGATAGTGGGAGATGGAGGAGCCTGGCATTCCACAGCCCATGCTGTCGCAAAGAGTGGAACATGACTTAAGGACTGAGTGATACTGTAAAACCCTGTGTTGTGGATCTGGGGCGCTTTGACAATTCAGTGCTCCTTATGCCTTTGTCTGTAAGAAAATTATGACTGTTGAAATCCAAAGAGCATGACAATGTGCAAGCAGGAATAGCAGTCACCAACGTTTTGTAGGAGACTAAAGGAAGGGTGGCTAAAGGCTTGGGTGGCTAAAGGGAGACTAAAGGCCTCCTTGGTGGCTTAGAGGTTAAACCGTCTGCCTGCAATGCAGGAGACCTGGGTTCGATCCCTGGGTTGGGAAGATCCCCTGGCGAAGGAAATGGCAACCTACTCCAGTATTCTTGCCTGGAGAATCCCATGGACGGAGGAGCCTGGTGGGCTACAGTCCACGGGGTCACAAAGAGTCGGACACAACTGAGCGACTTCACTCACTCACTCACTCACTCAAAGGAAGGGTGGTAAGTGGTACAGAGAGGTTCACACAGAGAAATCTGAACAGATGCTTGTCTGTCTTAGGAGTGAGGGTGGTAATATGGCAACTATGGGACCCAGAGAAAACGGGCACTTGTGGTCACCTGCTCACTGCTGGAATTCATGAACTGAGCAAATACTTTGGCTCCTCAATAACAGCACAATCTCAAGTTTCAGGAAAAGGAGGCAAAGTGGCTAATGGACTGGGAGAAATGGATTATAGCTAGAAGCACATTTCAAAAGTACATTTTGTTTATATTAAAACCTCACTGAAGTATCAGTTTAAGAGAAAGCTGCTAACAGGGCACGTTTAATATGACTAATACTCCCACAACCTCAGAACATTCCATTTCCATCCACCCAAGAGACATAATTTTAAAAACATTTTAATGTCACTAATATGGTGAGATGCTACTAATATGGTACAAATTATAACAAGAAGACGCAAACATGATACCGAGTATTTGCTGAGGAACTGAGTAGCAAATTCGATCCTTGTACTAATAGGATGACAGGTTGCAAATACTTGCAATCCTAAGCAGTGTGTTCCCATTGGTCCCTATTGATGATGTTACAAACAGCGCAGTTATTCACAGATTAGGTAACTGTTGAGACTTTGCATCCTCAATGGTACTAAATGCACTGACTTTATTAGCCTCCATGCACCTAAAATTCTCATTTTATTTTTCTCAAGGAAACTCTTGTAAAACTCATTGCAGCTTGCAAAATAACACTGACACAGGTCAGTTCAACAGGAAAGAAAGAAAGTGAAAGTGTTAGTCACTCGGTCGTGCCTGACTCTTTGCTACCCATGGAGTGCAGTGCACCAGGCTCCTCTGTCCACGGAATTCTCCAGGCAAGAATACTGGAGTGGGTTGCCATTCTCTTCTCCAGGGGATCTTCCTGATCCAAGGGTCAAACCTGGGTCTCCCACATTGCAGGCGGATTCTTTACCTTCTAAGCCACATTGACTTGATGGTACCTTGGTGCTCCAATGACGAGATTCCCCCCTCACGGATTGTCTGAAAGAGGACTAGCCTGATAGCAGCCTGATGTGTTGCTTGATAAGCTGCTTCCTCAGAGTTATCATTCCCCCAGGGTTAAGACTTGAAGAGATTTCTGAGCAGGAAATTATAGGTATACCAGAAGTCTGGATGAGGAAAATCTCTGGGATCTAATCCATGAAAATGGCCCTGTTCCAAGAAATCAGACTGCTGTCTCGCCCACCCCACCCACCCAACCTACTAATAGCACATACTTCCAAGCTGTTCTAGAAATGCAATGTTAGAAAATTGTTAGAAAGTGTGTAAGATAACAACCAGAAGAAACCTGTTTTGTGGTCTCAAGAGAGGTGACACTGCTGTAGAATGACCTACATCACTATCCCAGGGTCTCATGAGAAGTATATGAGTGGGCTTGTAAACCATGACATTGAAACAGGGATTTACAGCTGTAAATCCTGAATATGTACAAACTATTACAAGTATGTATTTGGTTGGTAGTGGAAAAGTGGCATTTAGAACTGTTTACACATCCTCTGTGCTGTTCGTTCCACTGCAAACATTTAAAGAAAGTCAAATATTTGCAAGGAGACACCCAGTTGATGCATTTGAGTGAAACTGGGATGGTATATAATTATTTAGGTTTTGCATATGAAAATATTCTACATCTGCACAAATAAATTTAGCATATTTTATTTAGTTTTAATAGATCACGTGACTCTTCTTCCATTTTCAACACTGGTAGGCGTGCTAAGTCATTTCAGTACGTCCAACTCTGCGGCCCTATAGACTGTAGCCCGCCAGGCTCCTCTGTCCATGGGATTCTCCAGGCAAGAATCCTGGAGTGGGTTTCCATTTCCTTCCCTAGGGGATCTTCCCGACCCAGGGATCAAAACCACGTCTCTTACATCTCTTGCACTGGCAGGAGGGTTCTTAACCATGAGTGTCACCTAGGAAGCCCTTTTAACACTTGGGTAAAGGCAATTTTTCCTTTCCACTTAACTCTGCGAAAAATGAAAGCAGCACAGGTGTGATGATGAATACTGATAACAAGTAGCAAACTGTAGTATTCACGTTATCTAAATAAAGCAACAGTTCTCAGTTTCAAAAATTTGTCTCCCTGTAAGCCCAACATTTCATGGATTTTTATTTATTTAAAAAATTGTCTTTTAAAGAAAAAGCTAAACTTCTGGACATTTATGTGAAAACTTTCAAATTTTTTAAGTATTGGCAAACATTATTTACTTTTGTATTCCATCACTGTATGTGCCAAACCAACACAGTAGCCATACGTCGTCCACTTCACAACCCTCTTCCAGCGTGCATCGTCCACTTCACAACCCTCTTCCAGCGTGCATCGTCCACTTCACAACCCTCTTCCAGCGTGCATCGTCCACTTCACAACCCTCTTCCAGCGTGCATCGTCCACTTCACAACCCTCTTCCAGCGTGCACTGGGGACCTTTGGTGCTGTAGTTTTTAAAAAGTTCCCTAAAATTAATAACTGGGAGCATCTGAGGACCTTGGTTATCAACAAGCAATGAAGCACTTTTATTGCTGGTGTCCAGGAGAGGGGTTTATATTTCAGTGGTTCTCACTATTTTATCCAACCCCAACTGTTCCCTATATATGCAGAATCACCGTAGTCTGCACTTTGGCAATCGGATGAGACTGTCTATCCTAGTGAGATCAGCCCCCCAGCTTCAGCTCCATTGGTCATGTCCTTCCAATAACGTTGGCTCTCTATCTCAGCTACTATAGAGTTTACCATATATGCCCTCTTCATTTTTGTGGATCTCTTCGCCTTTTCTCTCTTTTTCTTTAATTCCCAATCTTTGACTTCCCTTTGATGCTGCTATCAATGGGTCCTTTTTCTATCTCTCACTGATTTTCATCCCCAGAAGTCTGCACAGTGTTTCACTGGGATGGCCCTATGGTTATAGTCATCTAGACTCAGATTATACAATAGACACAATCAAGACTGTCTTTCCAAAAGAATATGTACTCTGTGTATCTTTGCTTTTGAGCAGTTTCTTTATAATGTCCTGGGTATGTTATTTCTTTGCATTTAGATTGCTTATATATGTTTTTCCTATACTCTCAGGATTTATAGGTTGATGTTTTCACTGCAGTTGGAAAGTTTTTGGTCATGACTTCTTTAAATATATTTTCTGTCCAATTTTCTGTCTCTATCTTCCATTTGGAACATCAATTACATGTATTTAAATGTCTGATATCTCCCACAGGTCACTGAGGCTTTGTTCAACTATTTTTCAATATTTTTTTCTTCTCTCTGTTCCTCAAAGCTATTATTCTATTCTGTCTTCAGGTTTACTGACTTCTTTATTCAGCATTTTCTAACCTGCTATTTACATTTCAGATCGTATATACCACCTGAGTTCTAGAATTCAATTTAGTTCCTACTTACAGGTATCATTCCACTCCTGAGATTTTCATTAATGAACTTACTGTGTCCATCTTTTTCTTTAAATTCTTCAGTGTGTATAATAGTTATTTTTAGAATAATTTGTCTACTAATCTAAACATTTGATTCACCTTGTAGTCACTTTCTATTGACTGGTTTTTTTGTTGTTGTTTGTTTGTTTGTTCTCCTCCTAATCAATGGCCAGAAAATGTTTTCTTAAAGGGCCAGAGAAGAAATATTTCAGGCATTGTGGACTTTCCGGTCTCTGATGAAACTACTCAACTCTACCATTGGCTGCATCCCAGTGAAACTTTATTTATAAAAGCAGGTGGCTGTCTCACAGGCTGTAATTTGCGAGTCCCTGACCTAGATGATTGTTCTTTTTTTTTTTTTTCCTCTTCTACACATGACTAGTGTAGTTGTTGTTTTGTGGTGAACATTTTAATTGACACATGATAGAGGGTCTAAATTTTGTTTTTTTTTTTTTTCCTTTAAGCTACAGTTCAGATTTTGTTTTGCTTTTTTGTTGTTGTTGTTCTTTTTCTCCCCAGAAACCCTTAAATAATTGATAAATGCTCTTGACCTCTTCAAGTTCATTTTCATAATTGGTTAGGGCAAATCTGCTTTGAATTTGTCCATAGTCTTAAGGCATAGCTCTTATTAAAGGGCTGGGATTGGCTGACATTTTCAACAAAGGCCAGATAATGAAAATTTTAGGCTTTGCAGATGACATATGATTTTAATCACCTATTCTTATTTTTAACCATTTAAAGACATTTAAAAAATATTCATAGGCCATGGGCTATGCAAAAACAATCCACAGGCCAGATATGGCCTGTGAGGCATAGTTAGTTAACCCTTGGACAAAATCAGAGGACACACTGGTACATTATAATCTCTTGTCGTAGGGCAGCTCTCTGGGATATAGGTTATCATACAGGTGAAATTATATACTTGCCTTCATCCTGCTTTCTTTCACTATATTAATAATAAAAAGCAATATTCAACTTGTATTTTCAAACATTTATGTAGATACTATTATGTTATAGGCATTAGAGAACAGAAAAATAAGTAAAATTAGCTCTAGGGGATTAACTCTAAGGGTAGTAGGAAGGTAGGAAAAAGAGACCTTGAACTAGTTAATCGGTAAGTAAACTAGACAATTACAGATTACATGTATGAGGGCATGGCAAACCACTCCAGTCTTTGCCTAGAGAATCCCACGGACAGAGGAACTTAGTAGGGGTTTGCAAAGAGTTGGATATAACTGAAGCGACTTAGTATGCATGCAAGCATAAAGAAGGTGAGAAGCATAGTAACAAAATAAAGAGTAAGAGTAGTATTAAGTTTCTGCAAGGTCCTTCTGGCCCAGAAGAGTGAATGGAATGTTGAGAAATCATGATCAGTTGTTCAAAACAGTGGTTTATTGGACGGGATGGAAGGATGATTCATAATTACACCAGAACAACAGTGGTAATTGGGACTGTTCCAAGCAACCCCGAATACATATTCACCCTAAAAGGGAACAAGAACCAGAAAGCTGGTCAAGTTGTTTGAAAGCTCTGGGGGTAATCCGTATGAGAAATCACGGTGGCCTCAACTCTGTTTGCAGAAATGGATTTGGAGAGGCACTGACAGATTTGAGAGATCGTATGGATCTCAAGTCTGAAGGAGATTGTAGAGATGAGGAAGATGTAAGAGCCAAGAGTGACACCTTAGTTTTATGGCCTCAGCAAATGAATCAGAATCTCTTATGAGGAGATAGAAGAGGAAAGAAAGACTAGATTGATGGATATGTGTGGAACGGGAAGATGGAGGAACGTGGATTTGGGTATATTGAGTTTGAGATGCTTAAGTAATACTTAAGTTGAAATAAACAGTAGTCTTTGGTTATTAAAACCCAGAACTCAGGCAAGATTTCAAAGTTGGGGGACAGGTGGGGGATTATCCTTTAAAAGATCTGTCTCAGGGGCGTCCCTGGTGGCTCAGTGGTAAATAACATGCCTGTCAATGCAGGAGACACGGGTTCCGTCCCTGGTCGAGGATGGTCCACATGCCGCAGAGTAACTAACCCCATGTGCCACAACTACTGAGCCTGTGTTCTGGAGCCTGGGAGCCAACACTGCTGAGCCTACGTGCTGCAGCTACTGAAACCCGTATGCCCTAGAGCCCGTCCTCCACAGCAAGAGAAGCCACCGCAATGAGAAGCCCATGCATCCCAACTAGAGAAATAACCCCCACTCACAGCAACTAAAGAAAAGCATGCACAGCAACAAAGACCCAGAATGGCCAAAAATAGATAGGTAAATAAATAAAATTATTAAAAAAAAAATCTGTCCAGCCTTGGCATCTAGGGTGAGCAATACTATTCTCCTTCGAGCTCTCACGGCACCTCATTTCATACCTACTAAATGGGATTTTCTTCTGCCGTATTTTATCATTGCTTATTTCCACATTTCACACCTTCTAGAAGACTGCATACCCCTCAAGGGCAAGATACCTACTTACTTTGCCTTAAAGGTTAGATAGCTACTTTCCTGGTGGTGTACAGATGCTCAGTAGAAACTATTGAATAACGTCATTGTTCTAAGACGCCTAAGGATCAACGCTTCTTAAGATGACAGGTTTATAGTAGCAGCAGAGAAGCTGAGCCTTTGAAGAATCTACAGTGTGTCAAACCAGATGGGACCCACCTTTTTCAAGCTTGGGGTGAGGACGTGCCCATGAAGCGCCAGCCTGTTTATTAGGAGTTAATTTCTCTTAATGACAAATGTATCCAGAAGGACACATGACCACATGCCTCTCTGGGCAAAACTGAATGCACTAAAGACTTTGCAAATTCAGACCTGATCCCTGCTCACTGGTTCATCAACCCTCCTAACCGCAGTCTTGTCAGCTTTGGTTTTTGTTGACTTTAATCAGTCTGGTATCTATAAAGTTAGGTTGGGGCTTCCCTGGTAGTTCGGTGGTAAATAATTCGCCTGCCAATGCAGGAGACACCAGAGATGTGGGTTCAATCCCTGGGTCAGGAAGATCCCCTGGAGAAGAAAATGTCAACTCAATCCTGTGTTCTTGCCTGGAGGATCCCATGGGTGGAGGAGCCTGGCGGGCTACAGTTCATGGGGTCGCTAAAGAAGAAGACACGATTAGCGAATGAACAGCAACAACGACAGTTTTGTTGCAATTTCCCAAACTGCATCACCTGATTAGCCGAGGGGAGAAAATGGCTAAGTCTCAAGTTTTTAGTTTGAGGCAACTTTGCAAAAATATTCTGGACATGATGCTCTTGGCTATTTAGCAAATTATGCTTCCTGGGGCTGTGTTCCCAAATCACTTTATGCAAAGGGAAATGACTCTGCTTAGGAATACGTAGGAGCAAATAAGCAAAACCAGGTTAATCAAAACCACTTAAACATCAACTCAGCTATCTTGGAAACTGTCCTATGTTTAATTCAGACATCTATAAAAACATGCCTTTGGCTTAAAAGTGTCGAACCATAAATGCAGTCAAGATCAAGTGTATATAACCATAGAAAATAACACTGTAAAACTCGCTGAAAATGTTTAATCTCTGACTTATTCTTGGCAGAATAGTCTGTGAGTATTACTCTCTGTGTATACATGCACTGCATCTTAGACAACGAGCTCACAGAAATGATGACTCTAAGCTTTCTATCCAGGAAGCTTGCTATACTCTTCACCACAACCTGTGAATTAGAAATACCATCAGAGCAAACACAAACGTGCAAAAGGTAGCAGCAAAGGCGTTGGTTTCCCCACATGCTTGAAGGACATTGTGCTGTCAAAATTGAGTGTGCCAATGACCCCATCAGCTCAACACAAGTTGCCCAAATGTTGGGAAATGTAATCTCAATGAAAGATCAAGCTTGAATCTACTCGAAAATCCAAGACTTCCATCAAGAATAGCACTGATTCGTCCATTTGATGTGTTGTACCCTCAGGTAACACAGAAGGAGTCTAGGGAATAATCCTTGCCCTTCAAGAGAGGGTATGTATATATATATATATATATATATATATATATATATATATTTATTTATTTATTTATTTTTTAAATCACCTATCATCAGGGCTTCCCTGGTGACTCAGATGGTAAAGAATATGTCTGCAATGCAGGAGACCCAGATTCAATCCCTGGGTTGGGAAGATCTCCTGGAGAAGGGAATGGCTACCCACTCCATTATTCTTGCCTAGAGAATCCCTTGAATGGAGGAGCCTGGTGAGATACTGTTCTTGGAGTCAGACACAAAGAGTCAGATACGCTAAACAGGGCACAAAAATCAAAGGTACCAAAACACATCAAAATCAACTACACCATCTTGCATCTGTTTAGTAGTAATGTCTTGGAGACTCACAGGACATGCGTGAATCTTCCAGGGGTACCGTAACACATACACTGTGAAAGTTAGATGGTAAAGAAGGCTGAGTGCTAAAGAACTGATGCTTTCAAACTGTGGTGCTAGAGAACTCTTGAGAGTCTGTTGGACTGCAGGAGCTCAAACCAGTCAATCTTAAAGGAAATCAGTGCTGAATATCCATTGGAAGGACTGATGCTGAAGCTAAAATGCCAATACTTTGGCCACCTGGTGTGAAGAGTGACTCATTGGAAAAGACCCTGATACTGTGGAGGATTGAAGGCAGGAGGAGAAGGGGATGACAGAGGATGAGATGATTGGATGGCATCACTGACTCAATGGACATGAGTTTGAGCAAACTCTGGGAGACAGTGGAGGACAGAGAAAGCTGACCTGCTGCAGCCCATGGGCTCACAAAGAGACACAACTTAGGGACTGAACAATGAACAACAAACCAGAACACAGTGCTGCAGCCTAGGTGGCTTAAACACTAGAAATTTATTTTTTCACAGCTCTGGAGGTCAAGAGTCTGAGATCAAGGTGTCAGGCAAGTTGGTTTCTTCTGAGGCCTATACTTCTGACTTGAAGATGGCCATGTTCTCCCTGTGTCTTCACATGGCTTTTCCTCTGTGTGTGTCTGTGTTCTCATCTCTTCTTCTTATAAAGACACCAGTCCTATTGGAGTAGAGCCCACCCATATGAACTCATTGTAACTCAATTACTTCTTTAAAGACCCATCTCTAAATACTGTCACATTCTGTTGTATGGGGGGCGGGGCAGTTAGAATTTCAACATATGAATTTGACGACATGATTCAGCCCATAATAATATGATAATTTGGTGTCTCTAGGGTGAGGTTAGGGCATCAGAATGTTTTACCAACTAAGTTTGACAAAAAAAGAAAAAAAATGGTGATTTTCATTAATACTCTAGGTGGCCTCTGGGGTGTATGGTGAGAAGTACTGCGCTTTCCAAATGGCTCAGTGGCAAAGAATCCACCTGCCAATGCAGGAGACGTGGGTTTGATCTCTGGGTCAGGAAGATTTCTTTGGAGAAGGAAATGGCAACCCACTCCAGTAGTCTTGCCTGGGAAATCCCATGGACAGAGGAGCCTGGTGGGCTACAATCCATGGGGCCACAAAGAGTTTGACACAACTAAGCGACTGAGCACACACACACACATTGAGAAGCATTAATTGAGTGACATATGATGATCTTGTATCAGCTCTCCTCTATCTGCAGGGATCTGGGTGATTCCTTGTGGCTGAAAGAGAATATCTTACTTATCCAAAAAAGGAATAAGCTCTGACACGCCTCTCAGGCTCATGGCAACTCAATGAAATAAACAAATGTAGGTAAAACATCTGGCCCTATGTCCTCTGTGGATGGAAACTGATAGCTGCCTTCCCTTGGTCTATGAATCCAAGGTCTACCAATGCCAAAAGGTAGTGCTGATCCACACAGCCATCAGGGAAGCATTTTGGAAAATGCTACAAGACTTGGCTTTTAGCAAACCTTTAACCAAGCTCGCGGCTCTGCAATTCTCCCAAGTTTAGCATATGTCCCCCGTGTATCACTAAAGGTTCTTTGATCACAGGCCAAAGGAATGAATTCTGACTAACTTCAGCAGAAAAAGAGATCACTGGAAGGGTATGCGATAACTCCAGGGAGAGCTGGATAACCAAGCTTAAGTATAAAAAGAGGAAGCAGGGTGGATCTGCAAGGCTAACTTTAGGAAGTGGCTTCCTCCTTCAGTCTTATCAGGATGTCACCCCTGAAATGAATCAACTCCAGCTTGTTGTAAGTTTTTTCTCCCCTATTGTGTATCACTGCCATCCACATCTGCTGCAGTTTCAATGAGCATTTTTTTTTCCTTCTTCTTTCATGTATTGATTTTTAGTTGCTCAGTCATGTCCAGCTTTTGGCAACCCCATGGCTCCTCTGTCCACAGAATTCTCTAGGCAAGAATACTGGACAGAAAGTGAAAGTCACTCAGCCATGTCTGACTCTTTGTGACCGCATGAACTATACAATCCATGGAATTCTCCAGGCCAGAATACTGGAGTGGGTAGCCATTCCCTTCTCCAGGGGATCTTCCCAACCCAAGGATCAAACCCAGGTCTCCCACATTGCAGCTGAGCCACCAGGAAAGTTATTCCCTTCTCTAGGGGATGTTCCTGACCCAGGGACCTAACCTCAGTCTCCCGCATTTCAGACAGATTCTTTACCATCTGAGCCACCAGGGAAGTCCTTCAGTGAGAGTGTCCTCCTAAATTTCATACTCAAATCCTAATGCCCAATGTGATAGTTGTTGGAGGTGGGGCCTTTGGGGGGGGTGATTAGGTCATGAGGGTAGGGCCCTCACAAATGGGATTAGTGGCCATATTATAAAAAGACCCCAGAGAGATCCTCTGCCCTTTCCACTATGTCAGGCTATAATGAGAAATCAGCTCTTCACAAAACATCCTGGCACCCTGACCTCAAACTTCCAGCCTTCAGAACAGTGAGAAATACATTTCTGTTGTTGATAAGTCACCCAGTTGTGGTATTTTGTTACAACAGCCTGAATGGACTAAGACCCCCATCAACATCTCCGTAGAAGGAATCCCATTGGCTGCCTGGGCCATATCTATATTATTTGGCTTATTTATTGCTTCTGTAAGAATGAACATGGGGCTTCCCAAGTGTCTCAGTGGTAAGGAATTCACCTGTCAAGCAGGAGAGGAGGATTTGAACCCTGAGTCAGGAAGATTCCCTGGAGAAGGAAATGGCAACGCACCTCAGTATTCTTGCCTGGGAAATCCCATGGACAGAGGAGTTTGATGGGTTACAATCCATGGGGTCACAAAGAGTCAGACATGACTGAGCGACTGAACCACCACAAGCAATGAACATGTGAGGGAATAGAATTAACCCCGAGAGCACACAGAATGCTGTTCTCTGAGAGCAGGGATGCTTGCTGGACACCAACAGTAAACAAGCATGTGTCCACTCCACCTGCTATGTACTTGCAAACAGCACAGCCTGAGTAAGGGCTCTCTAAAGAGAGAGCTAATGATGAGCTTATGATGCTCTCATGATGAAGAATAGGAGGCCTTGTTGTCTGATGAAAACTTGCCTCTTTCTTCACTCAAGTACAGGAAAGTACACATACTTATTTATCTGATTCCTGCCCCATTCTCCCTGTTCCCTATCAAGTTTTTTTTTTTTTTTTTTTCCTGGAATGGTATTTAGATCTCAGAAGTACACTGCAGGAGGGTAAGTCTTCACTGAGACATCAGTCATAGAAATGAGGAATGCTGATGACAAATTGAAATGTCAGCATTATCAGCAGTTTTGTTGGAAGCTGTTTGATACTGATTTAACGATAAAACAAGAAATAGGACAAATGTGCCCTGGAAAGGTGGGGATGCTGACTTGGGAAACTAGGCTGAAATGAAAGCAAAGGAAAAGGAAAATAAATATTAGGCCAAGTGTGCGAAATGTAATAACTCTGGAGTCTTCCCCAGAGGAAACGATGAAATGCCTCAGTAGATGCAAAGGAGGACAGATGTATTATCACACATGTGAGTGCCAGGATTCAGCATCTAAGATGCAGGGAGGTGGCTACCTGTACATCTCTCTATGTAACTGCACCTCACTATGAAGCTGGGAAAACTAGTGTCTGCAACTAGTCAGCTGGTTTCTTGATCCATTATCCTTCTAGCTCATCTGTTATTGATCTTTTGAATATTGGAGAACCCATGAGATCTGGAAAGAAGGGTGTGCAAAAATGAAGGCAACATTTTTTTTTTAATTTAAATGTATTTACGAATTTCTTATTTTAGTAGGGAAGCTGCCCTTGGAGATTTTTCTGGTGGTCTGAATTACAGTCAATTCTACAAGTAGAGAGCTAATGACTTTGCTGAAGCTGAACCTCCAATACTTTGGCCACCTGATGCAAGGAGCCAACTTATTGGAAAAGACCCTGATGCTGGGAAAGATTGAGGGCAGGAGGAGAAGGGAACGACAGAGGATGAGATGGTTGGATGGCATCATCGACTCCACAGACATGAATTTGAGCAAATTCTGGGAGATGGTGAAGGACAGGGAAGCCTGGTGTGTTGCAGTCCATGGGGTCGCAGACAGTCAGACACACTTCGGGACTAAACAGCAACAAACTCTCTTTGGTTGGGAAAAATCTCTAAGATGGGACCATTAGTTTTATAAGATTAAAGCAAGAATCAATCTTTTTTTTCCTTGTGTGTGCACACCTGAATATACATGGAAGCAAAGAACCAGGTAGGGGCAATGATGGTGAGTCATCTAAGTCATGCACACTGGATTTCTGTCATCTCTTGAGTATGTGGCAAAGATGTTTTGTTGTTCAACAAATTTGGTGTTTGCCAATCACCAAAGCCTGACTTTAACAGAGTTTTGGGGATGTTAACATAGACGATAATGTTCATGCCTCCAGAGAAGTAGTTCTGAAGACAGAGTGATCTAGACAGGCAAGTTACCAGATACTTGTTGAGAAAAGAGAATATTCTGGAGCAGCTGAACATCAGTTTGCATGGGACAAGCCCCGTGATACATATGTGGACAATGTCACTCTCGATGTGGAGTTCCAGAAATTACGTGCTGGGGGATCCCAAGAAAGAGAATAAACTTTTCCCTCCATTCTAGACTGATGGGTTAGCACATAAAAATAAGCATAATTTTATTTTGGTTTCAAGGCCCTATATCAGCTCTCTAGAAGGCATCTCATTTGGGAATGGAAGAAGGTAGTTCATTAGAAGCCTTTGAAAAGAAGGAATCACTTTTAAAGAGACACAGAGGCTTCTTAAATTTTTTACTTTAATGTAAAATATATTAATGTGCATTAATTTATTGACCTTTGATGTTGAGTCCAAGGCCTTTGAGTGTCGAATGGAATCCCTCATCATCTTTCCCACACAAACCTCATCTTCATTTCTCAGTCTCCAGTGGAAGTCAGCCAACCATGGTTTGGGGGCCAAACCGGACCCAACCCTTGTTCTTGTAAATAAAGTTTTATTGGAGCAAAGCCTTGCTCATTCATTTTGTCCATGGCTGTTTAAGTGCTACAAAGATAATTTTGAATAATAGCAGTAGAAACTGTATAGCTGTGAAGCTTAAAAGACTCATTATCTGGCCCTTCACAGCAAAAGTTTGCCAAGCTCTGATCTATACTATCAGCTCTGGCTTTGTTTAATGCTATGCAAGAATTCCAAGATGCATTTGAAAAATTCTGAATGCAGAATCTTTCCAGATTTTTGAGGGTTCTTTTTCGGCTAACATGTTACCATCCTCTTACAGCTAAGCCAAATAATGTTTGAGGCTTGCTTTCATAGAATGTTTCCAAAGCGTTAACTGTTTTCAGAGAAACAGCTCTTTTTCTTATTGCACTCATTTTTCACCAGTTTACATAATATTCCACTAAATAATGTAATTACAATAACAAGTGCAGCTGGCAGAAGCAGGTCTGGGAATAAATACAACTGACTCTTGGCAAGCAGACACCTCAACGGGTGAAGAGAAAGGTGAGGTTGCACAAAACAGTCAGTTCACAGGCTGCACAGACATCTGTCAATATGTTTTATAAAGGGATAGGATGGTGTGTGTGTTACTCTGGCTGGTTTGATAAGTGGAGGCCATTTAGGTATGTTTTTCCATCCGGGTCCTTTTACACAGCATCTCTCATTTCAGGAAATTATCATTTTCCCCTGTACCATTTTGTGCTGGTCTTTTGACAAATGCTCATCTTCTCCACTAACCTGTAAGGTTTAGGAGAATGGGAGCCATGTAGGCTTTGCTATACCCGCCTGTCTCCAACACTTGGCACAGTGATGGACATATGGTACATGATCCAGAAACACTTCTTAGGCTTCCCTGGTGGCTCAGTGGTAAAGAACCTGCCTGCCAATGCAGGAGACACGGGTTAGACCCCTGATCCAGGAAGATCGCATGGGCCGAGAAGCAACTAAGCCCTTGTCCCACAACTACTAAGTCCGAGCTCTAGACCAAGGAGCTGCAACTACTGAAGCCTGCGCGCCCTAGATTCTACAATATTAACATTAATGTAGTTAATATTTATTTTTAAAGCAACTCATTTTTAACCTAAATAGATGGACTTGCCAAGGAAACTTCGTGCTGCGTCTGCAAAAGAAAACCGTATCTACAGTCATGAATGTAAGAGAATGCAGTGAGAAGCCTGGGCACTTTAGCTAAAGAGTAACCCCCTGCTTGCTGCAACAAAAGAAAAGTCTGCAGCGATGAAGAGCAGTACAGACAAAAATAAGTAAGTAAAATTATATTAAAAAAAAAACAAACAGAGCTATGTTGATTTGCATGTAGGCCCTTTCCCTTATCTATACACCCCTGAAAAAAACAAACAAACGAACGAACTTCTTGAATAAATAGCTAAAGGGAAGCAGGCAATCTTACTTAAAATGTGCCATTCTAAACCTGTAATCCCCAAACCATGAGTCTTGTGAGATCATTTCAAGGAGTAGGGAGCTGACGTTTCTTTCCCTGCTCTCCTAAGACCCATCGAGGATGGGTTGGCCTTTTGGAGGGTAGGGGGCAGAGAAACAGGGAAAGATGGTTTTGCTGTTGACAGCTCACTTCCCAGGAGGTTGGGAACATTTCATTTTCTGATGCCCGGATGAAGGCAATGGGTTTAAGCCAAGAGGATCATTAGCCATTTGCATTCTGCAATCCACATCACTCTTGCATCGAGCAGAAATGAGAAACTTGCTTCTAACTGGCAAATTAAATATTGATAAGGCAGATCTGCTCAACAACATCTTTCACAAGGCTGGCACCATCATTTTAGTGTTTCTAAAACTTCCGTCATTTGCATTCCAGTGTCACGATTTCTGTCATAACTGCAGGCAATCTGTAACATTATGTAGTTAATATTTATCTTTAAAGCAACTCGTTTTTAACCTAAATAGATGTACTTGCTGAAGAAACTTTGTGTTGACGCTTCAAACAGAAAACCGTATCTACAGTCATGAATGTAAGTTAATAGAAAAAAATTAATACCTAATAATTACCAACCTTTACCAGACACTGTTCTAAGACACTAATGCACCTCATGTGCATTAATTATTTTAATCTTTGTTTGCTGGCATGCACATACACACACCTTATTAAATGCATGCAGCTATAGTCTCCATTAAAAGAGGAGGAACTGGAGGAAGAGAAGATTTAAGTAACAGGCTTAAGTACTAAATCGCAGAGTCTAGATTTTTATCTCAGTAGGCCTAGCTCCAGGCCCCTTGTTCTTAACTATGATATTTTGCAAACAGTGTTTTTAAAGTCTGGATAGATGCCTTGGCTGCTGTAGGCTTTAAGCCTGAGGCATGCTCCGTTTCTGTTATAAAAAGAGCTTAGAAATTGGTAGAGACTTGTTAAAGATTCCTCTTTTAAACAGGGTTTCTCATTGACATAAAGAGGATCCAAAGAGAATTGAAAAGGGAGTAACTTCCTAAGTGATTCTTCATTTCCTTTTGACTTGAAGCTCACCACCTGGAGGCTGGATCATGCAGGGTAAGTGTCTCACACTTTGGGAAACACTGAGCTATGAGTGGGATGATATCGTTTAGTCACTAAGTCATGTCTGACTCTTGAGGCCCCATGGACTGTAGCCCGCCGGGCTCCTCTGTCCATGGGATTCTCCAGGCAAGAATACTGGAGTGAGTTGCCATTTCCTTCTCCAACGGATCTTCCTGACCCAAGGATTGAACTCGCAGTGGCAGGCAGATTCTCTACCACTGAACCACCCGGGAAGCCCTTAAGTAGGGTGTCGCATACTTATTTCCCAGTAGTATGCTACTGTGGCATACTTATTTTGCTCAGCTCTGGCCTCCAAGTTTGGAAAGTATAGCAAACATCCTTGGGGATATTTACTCACTGGCAATGATCTTCTTTCTCAGATTATTCAGTCATCTCTCAATAGTTGACCCTGGGCAACTGGCTTTATTTACACTGCCCCTTTAACACAGCTGATTGGACCAGAGTGAGGAACTGACCGAAGGCTGGGCCAACCAGATTCCTTTTCCAGGAAATCTATAATCAAGATTCATGAAGACTCAGTCCCTGTACCTGTAGGAACAAATGCTGCATAAATCATAGCAGCTGGAAAGTGCAATGTGCCTAAAGAAGGTGAAGAGAGTCTTCAAAATGCAAAGCAAAAGAGTGGACCCACAGGATAACCAAACAGAAGAGGTAGGAAAAAGCTGCCTGAATCCTGATAGCTTTCAGCTTCTAAGCTTTGTTCCTTGTGAGGCCTGATTGCTTGCCTTTTCTGCCTAGGCTGGCCCAAGCCAGTTTCTTTCATCTGTTAATGAAGTGAGGGGTGGTTTTCTTCTGAAGACATTACCACTCCATCAGGTACAGAACCCATCCTCTGAATTATTTTTTTTTTTAGTTTAGGGGTAGTGTGAGGACAGACAGACTCTGAACACACTTTCTGGCATGCTAATCCTAGTGGGACGGCTTCCTTGATGGCTCAGAGGGTAAGGAATCCGACTGCAATGCAGGAGATACAGGAGACTCGGGTTCAATGCCTGGGTCAGGAAGATCCCCTGGAGAAGGATATGGTAACCCACGCCAGTATTTGTCCCTGAAAAATCCCATAGACAAAGGAGCCTGGTGGGCTACATGGGGTCGCAAAGAGTAGGACATGACCGAGCAACTAACCACACTCAACACACCTTCCTAGTGGGAAGAGGGATGAGAGGACCAGTTGGAAGAATGTAAGATCAATAATTCAGAAGATCATTGATGATGAGTATATACTTTTTGGGGGAAGAGCTTTATAAAAGTCATTTAATTCAATCAACAATCCTTTGAGAAAATCTCCCTATTTTGCACTAGAGAAACTCAAGCATAGAGAGACAGGAATCTAAGACTGTCACCAGAGCTCCTAACCGCCCCTAACCACTCAAACTATGCTGCCTCCCGTGATATTCATCTGCCATGTTACAGGTAAAATTTAAGTCCACAGATGATTCTGATGCACCTGGGAACCAAACCTTCACCTGCCCAGTAATGACTTGACCAAACTTCTTCAACAGTCGCTCATCCAAATCCACCAGCTGAGAGCCACAGCACAAAGGATCCCTTTGTAACCAAGTATTTTATATGAATGCAAATAAAAATGATTTTTGGATTCTATGACCATACAATCTTTCCCACTGGGAGACTGATGAGAGCAACAATAATGTACTAAAATCATACAATTTCTCTCTTAGTTGTTTGTTTCTTTGTTGGCTTCCCTTTTGGGGGGCTTCCCTTGTGGCTCAGCTGGTAAAGAATCCGTCTGCAATACGGGAGACCTGGGTTCGATCCCTGGGTTGGGAAGATCCCCTGGAGAAGGGAAAGTCTACCCACTCCAGTATTCTGTCCTGGAGAATTCCATGGACTGTATAGTCCATGGGGTTGCAAATAGTTGGACGTGATTGAGCAACTGTCACTCACTTTGTTGGTTTCAGGTGCTGGAGAGGTAAATATTGATGGGTGGGTTATGACAACTGTCCAACTGGCATTGTTGGGCATCGGTTGGCAGCAAACCTGAGTAATTGCAGCCCTACAGTGTCAAGAGAACTTTCAATGCACAGATTTTGTGATGAGCCCTGTGAGCTACCACCCCAAAGGGATCCAGCAACAGTCTGAATAGATAAACTAGAAGAAGGCTTAGCCTACTCTAGATTGACAAAATTTAGGATGGAGGAATGAACAGGTTTTCTGTTCTGTTGTTTGCTCACTGGAAATGAGAGTAATTCCAATAGCCTTCCGAGAAGGGTGAGTCATCACTCAGAATGACTGGCTGGAGGCCTTCTCTTGGGAGGAGTAGAGGCCAGGAACTCATGGATGATATGTCTGGGGCTGAGCTAGGTCCTGGAGTGAGGTCTTTGGTCTGCTGCCCATACCCAATGATGAGGGAAAATCAGCAAGGATAGGATCCAGGATGGTTCCAAAGAACACAAGGTAAAATACAAAGAGAGGGCCAAGCTGGGTAGAAAAGGCGGTTAGGACGGGGAGATGCGATCCCTGAGACTGGCAGAGAAAGCATCTGTTTCAGATTCCACGGCCCAGAGTTTGGGCATAGCTGAGGCTGTAAGTGTGGTTCCCAGAGTCCTACGTGCAGGGTTGAAGGGGTTGACAGGAAACCAGCAACACGAGGGACAGAGAGGACTCGTGGGGATTCCTTTCATGGCCGACGCTAGTGGGAAATTCCACTAACCAACATGCTCCTCTCCTTCCTGTTTAAGCAAATCTTATCGTCTTCCGGTGACAATGTGCCTGTCCCTTGGGGACAGGGGGAGGGAGCGGAAATCATGGCCATTGTGGCCAATCACTGATCTCCCAAGTCGCTCTGGCAGTGATTGGCATGGTGATTGGCCAATGAGATGAAAAAGAACATCTGCCTAGAAGGTTTCTGGGAACGATTTTCCTCCAATCACAATCAAAAGAAAAAGCTCCTCTTAGCTTTCAGTCCTGATGAGAATGTTGTACCCAGCATGTGATGCTCCTTCTTCCTCTGGGAAGAAGGAAAGAAAGACTGAGAGGCACAAAGATTCTAGATTACTGCTTCCTACCCCCAAATCCACCAAATAAACGCTGAAATTGGGAGGTGACCAGATAGTTTTATGTTTTAAAGAATGCTTAGCTTTGCTGTAACTTTCAGACAGTGACATTCTGACTGGAAAAACAAAAACAAAACTGCAATAATTTTCCAAGTGTTTCTCCGAGTATTCCGCATCCCCAAGTGGTCTGTAATCAGATGAGTTTGCAAAAAATTGCATACAGAGAGGAGAGGGAGGCTCATGAGGAGGTGATACATGTATAATTATGGCTAATTTGCGTTCCTGTATGGCAGAAACCATCACATTGTAAAGCAATTTTCCTCCAATTAAAAAAATAAATTAATTTTAATAATGTGTATATCACCATCTCTGTATTTTGTTTTTGCACATTAAAGGCTCTGAGAAGTCCTGCAGCTTAAAAGAAAGTAAGTTTAACTCTTTAACATAATGAATTGAGTAAAGAATATTTTTGATTTATAATATCTTTTAGAATAAGTACCTCACAGAATGCATTTTTGTGGGGGGGGGGGGGATAGGATTTGTGAGAAAAGGAGAATAAGAGGGGTTTTGGATGTACCAATACCTACAGGTGTCTACATGCACTAAATATGGTTGAGTAGCTGGATCTTTTTGTGTTATCTGCTGTTCCAGGAGGCTAAGATAAAGGGGGTGCATTGTATAACCGTCCAATTGCCTCCTTGAAATCTGACAACTTAACAGAATGTACTGGTGAAGGGATATAAACTTGGCAACATGGCCGTGGTCCAATAATCCTGGACTACAAATGAAGTTTGCTGTATTTAAAAAATGTTTTAAGAAGTGAGGCTGGCAGATGGACATCCTTCAATGATGCTGGTAAGTAAACCACTATCTGTTTTTCTCCCACTGCCTCTTTTTCTAAGGAAAAAAGAAATACCGCATTTCATTAAAATAGCCAGGTATTTCAGATGAGAGCCAGATTTCTTTTCAGGAACACCCCAAAAGTGTGTCTTCCTAACAAAAAAGCAATCACCTTCCTCAAGAAAGTTTTCTTTTCAGGTAATAGGAGGGCAGAGTATAAACGCAAGAGAGGACTCAAAGGAAAGGAGGGATCAGGTAGGGAGAAAAAGGGGGAGAAGGAAAACAGAAAAGATGGAGAAAATATCCATATACAAGACACAGCTGTCAAAGATGAGACAGAGTCTAATAACAGTTGGGTGTCTCCCAGGAGGGAACTGGATGCCTAAGATTCAAATAGGAAGGGAAATTTTCACTGCATTCCCTTGGGCATCATTTAAATTTCAAACCCCATAAATGTGTTTCCTATCGATTGGAATGTATCTATCGATTCAAAACATAAATTACTTTAAAATGTAAAAGCAGACTACAACAGCAACAACAAAGCTTCAGTCCCTGGTATCAGGGATGGTCTTATACAGGGCTTTTGGAGCACCAGGTTAGAGTTAACTGTATGACTCCTCATATCAAATCACAGCTTGAAATGTATTCAACAGAGTGTGTGTGTGTGTGGGGGGTGTGCTCCATTCTTGTTCTTCAACCACACCCCTGTTGACAGTGCCCCCATCAGTGCAAAATAATAAAGCCCTCCAACTGCACACAAGTACTTCATTACCTCCTGCGTCCTTAATTTGCCGGGGGAATCTCATTTGCCATAGAGATTTGAATTTTTTCTTAATTCTGAGGAATTTATCAAGGCCTCCTGGAGACAAAAAAAAAAAAAAAAAAAAGCACGCATTCCTCTTTATCTAGCTCTGACCTAGTTCTGGCCACATCGTCCCCATCTAAACAGGAAGAGAAATCTGAAGTTGCAATACATTATTTACTAGGATGAACCAGTAATTCAGACTGCAGGGAAAAGCAGTAAGAGACTTCAGGAAAGCTTAAAACATCTTGAAGGCTGTTTCATGAAGAAGTCACAGCTAATGCAGGCACAGGTACTTAGGAGTGAAGTGGGGAGAGATGAGAGGTTAATCCATAGGGCCGTGCTGGGACGCCACATACAATAAATATGCATAAAAGCAGAAAGCTTCAACCCACCAGCTCTCCGTTCCACACAACTGGATTTTGTTGTTTGTTTTACATAAGGATTTAACACACCTGATGCCAAAAGCTATTGTAAAATGGAAATAACTCTGCAAATCATTGTCATCTTGAGACTGGCAGGAAGTAAAGGCTCTGAAAAGTTCCAAGGCAGAGAGTGTAAGCAACATGAGAACACTTCAATAAACTAGGCGGCTGTAAGCTCCCTTCAAGCACAAGGCTTAACCCCTAACCTTGCTGTTATGCTTTTAAAAGTAACAGATCCCTTTCGTTTTTATAACAAACATGACTATACAGCACACAGTCCAGTAAAAATTGCCAATTTCCACCAGTGACATTAAAGACAGGCCAACTATGACTTCACATTCATCCATCCAAAACATGATGCATTTTTTTAAAAACACAAATGGGGGGTGGAGGAGGCAATCCAGACGTTTCTTAAGATACCATACCCAGGCCATCAAGGATCTCAACCATGACACCTTCACGGCAGAACAAAGCAGAACCAAGCTACACTGATACGCAGACTGTTCTCTGCTCTCATCGAGGCAACACTGTTTACAACCAATGCACTTCAGCACTGGGAGAGTTTCATTTTTAGGAAGGTAAATAGCATTTGAGTTTTAAAATTCTGTCTCCTCCTAGATACACATGCCACCAAAACTAAAAGGTCTAGGGAGGACTCAAATTCTCCTAGAAAATGTCCTTGACTTAGTAGCGGCTCACCCACCCCAGTTAACAGCCATGTAGCATTTGAGCCACTCAGCAAAGAGCCTGGCGTTCACATTAAGGAGGCAGCTAGGCGTTCTTTTGACCTTTGTTATTACTTAGACCTCGTATCGTCCACAAAAAGAGTACAATGATGTCAAACAAATTCCAGAAAAGAAGTATTTATTGCTGAATCTAAATCAAAAAATCCATATCTACTATAATGGCACTTCAAAAGAAGATATACTGTATTTACCAACTCAATCAATACTAAATTAGCCGGGATAAATATTTTCAACTCAACTGGTCTTAAGATGAAGCCCGTTATTTAGAATCCTGTGTCTGGGGAGAGACAGGGAAATTTTTGCTTATCACACAGAAACGAGACCCAGGAAGAATTTTACAAGCACATACACCTACCCTTAGCTGCTCTCTTTCACAATTCATCTGTTGTCTTGAAACCTACAAAGAGAAGAAAAAGAGGGGGGGAAAATCAGACGGTTCTGCATGAAAACAGCATGAAAGAAAATGGAAAATTACTTCTAATCATTTGGTTCAAAGTAGACCCAGAATTAATTAATTATGCATTTAATGTTTTCTTTAGGTCCAAATAGCTTCCAGTTCTTTTGGAGTTTCAATTGTGTCATCCAGAAACACCGCTAGAATGAGCTACAGTCTTGAAGGTAGATAAAGAGAGGCATGTGAATGAGGGTGCGGGAGGTAGAATCTGACCAGGGTGAAGCTTTCCCTCTTGCCCCAACAAGTTCAGGCATTCCTCATGGAAGGTCCACTTACTCAACCATTACACAGAATGAAGCAATGTCATCTGCAGCAGCATGAATGGGCCTAGAGATGGTCACACTGAGTGAAGTTAAGTCAGATAGAGAAGGAGAAATATATGACATCCCTGATAGGTGGAATCTAAAGATAAATGATACACAAGAGCTTATTTACAAAACAGAAAGAGACTAACAGACTCAGAGAATGAACTTTTGGTTGCCAGAGGGGAAGGGATAGTTAGGGAGTTTGATCGACTCGTACACTCTGCTGTATTTAAAATGGATAACCGGCAAGGACCTACTACAGAACAGGGAAGTCTGCTCGATACTGTGTGGCAGCCTGGGTGGGAGGAGGGTTTGGGGGAGAATGGATGTACATGTATGTGTATGACTGAGTCCCTCTGCTGTTCCCCTGAAACTGCCACAGCATTGTTAGTTGGCTATACTCCAATATAAAATGAAAAGTAAAAAATAAAAAAGATGATCAGGGATAAGCACTGGTCAGCACACAGCATCTTTGCTGATGCTAAGGGCCCACAATATCACCTATCACCTGGCAAATGGGTTACATTTTATGGTCCAGTTCTAATCAGATAGCAGTATGTCCCTGAGGACTGCGTTGGGGGAAATTCTGAGGTCAGTGCTTGTATCAGAGAAGGGAACTCTGATCAACTTGTGATATCTCCCACAAGCTCAAAAAAGGAAAAGATTAGTGATACCTATGCCATGCCCTAGGACTTCCCTGGTGGCTCAGACAGTAAAGTGTCTGTCTACAATGTGGGAGACCCAGGTTCGACCCCTGGGTCGGGAAGATCCCCTGGAGAAGGAAATGGCAATCCACTCCAGTACTATTGCCTGGAAAATCCCATGGACAGAGGAGCCTGGTAGGCTACAGTCCATGGGGTCGCAAAGAGTAGGACAGGACTGAGCGACTTCACTCTCACTATGCCATGCCCTACCAAAATGTGCTTCTTAAAAGCAAGGAGTTGACTCATTGGAAAAGACTCTGATGCTGGGAGGGATTGGGGGCAAGAGGAGAAGGGGACGACAGAGGATGAGATGGCTGGATGGCATCACTGACTCAATGGATGTGAGTCTGAGTGAACTCTGGGAGTTGGTGATGGACAGGGAGGCCTGGCGTGCTGCGATTCATGGGGTCGCAAAGAGTCGGACATGACTGAGCGACTGAGCTGATCTGAAAAGCAAGGATGTGTCCTTAGAATAACGATATAATTTGTTGACCAGACAGAAAAAAAAAAAAAATATATATATATATATATATACACTCCATCCCTTCCCTGCAAATATGTTCACAGAGTGGGAAGGAGAGGGTAGGAGAAATTGAGTGGGTAGCACTGACATATATACACTGCTGCTGCTGCTGCTAAGTCGCTTCAGTCATCTCCGACTCTGTGCGACCCCATAGACTACCAGGTGTGAAACAGATAGCTAGTGGGAAGCTGCTGTATAACACGGGGAGCTCAGCTTGGTGCTCTATGATGACCTAGAGAAGTGGAGTGGGTGGTAGGAAGGGGAGGAGGCTCAAGAGGGAGGGGATACATGTATACATGTGGCTGATTCATGCTGCTATACAGCAGAAACTAACACAACATTGGAAAGCAATTATTCTCCAATTTAAAAAAATGAAAAAAAATATATGGGCATTAAAGGAGTGTGTGGGGTATTAGTAGTGATTATCCTGGGGTCAGCAGATGTGATATGGAGGTGACAAGGCAACCTGGGACCTGTGGTCACGCTCCCTCTATGGGGAGTGGTCTTCCCTGGTGGGTCAGATGGTAAAGAATCCACCTGCAATGTGGGAAACCTGCGTTCGATCCCTGCATTGGGAAGATCCGGTGGAGCAGGGAACGGATACCCACCCCAGTATTCTTGCCTGGAGAATTCCATGGACAGAGGAGCTTGGCAGGCTGCGGTCCATGGGGTCACAAAGAGTCAGACATGACTGAGTGACTAGCCAACTCCACCTTCAACTCCAGCAACAAAACCAAAAGGAAATTTGGGTATGCGTTCACAATTTATTCTGTTTATTTCTAGCTTTTTTTTTTTTTTCCCCCACCAATGAGGCAATCCCTGATACCTAACATCTGACAATATATGGAGAGTTTTTGAAACATACTAAAGGAGAAGAAGGTTTTGGAGCTGACTTTTGATGTATATTTTACGTATTTTATATTGAAGGTTTCTTTTTGACTTTCTCTAAAACAAAAACAGGAATCATTACTTAGGATATGCCAGAGCCCCAAATCTAGAAATCAGTGCTTTGCTGTGTCCTTTAACCCAGAAGTATCACCTCTAAGAATAGCTCTTAAGAAAAGAGTTACACACAAATGTTTATTTATGTGTCAATTAATTGCAGCATTATTTAAAAGCTGTAAATATTACCATGTGTAATAATAGAAAAAAATTAAAAGTAAATTTTAGTACTACTGTGCATGAGTGCTCAGTTGCTTCAATCATGTCCAACTCTCTGAGACCATATGGACTACAGGCCACCAGGCTCCTCTGTCCGTGGGATTCTCCAGGCAAGAGCACTGGAGTGGGTTGCCATGCCCTCCTCCAGGGGATCTTCCTGACCCAGGGATCGAACCCAGGTCTCCTGCAGCTCTTGCACTGCAGGTGGATTCTTTCCCACTGAGCCACCAGGGAAGCCCCATAATGCATTGATAAGATGGCAAAATGGGCAGCATTTACAACGATCGTTTTAAAAAACAGAGATGGGAAATGCTTAAAATGTGCGATTTGCTGCTGCTGCTGCTAAGTCGCTTCAGTTGTGTCCGACTCTGTGCGACACCGTAGACGGCAGCACACCAGGCTCCCCCGTCCCTGGGATTCTCCAGGCAAGAACACTGGAGTGGGTTGCCATTTCTTTCTCCAGTACATGAAAGTGAAAACTGAAAGTGAAGTCACTCAGTCGTGTCTGACTCCTAGAGACCCCATGGACTGCAGCCCACCAGGCTCCTCCGTCCATGGGATTTTCCAGGCAAGAGTACTGGAGTGAGTTGCCATTGCCTTCTCTGAAAAGGTGTGATTTAGTCTTTAGTAAAAGCAGCTATAAAAGTGATCCTTGTTTTGTGTTAAAAAATATAGTGAAATTGACTAGTAAAGAAAAAAAAAGACAAGAGGAAAGGACTGGGAGGAAATATTCCAAAATATTAAAAAGGAAGAAGGGACTTCTCTGGTGGTCCAGTGGTTAAGAACCCACGCTTCCACCACAGGGAGCCAGAGTTCAATCCCTGGTTGGGGAACTAAGATCCTACATGCTGCATGGGTCACCAAAAAATTTTTTTTAAAAATTACAATTTTAAAATTATAAACAGGAAATGGGTACAACTGTCTAAATATACAAAACACACTCACGGTGAGTCATATACTTGAAATAGGTAATGTTATGGTGTGCAAAGTACATATGATAAGTAAAGCTTGTATCTCCACAAACTGTTAGGTGGGACAAATCCATAGAGACAGAAGGCAGGTTAGTGGTTGCCAGGGAAAGGGGGTAAAGAGCGGTAATAGGGCTTCCCAGGTGGTGGTAAAGACTCCACCTGCCAATGTAGGAGACGTGAGTTTGATCCCTGGGCGGGGAAGATCCCTTGGAGAAGGAAATGGCAACTCACTCCAGTATTCTTGCCTGGGAAATCCCACAGACAGAGGAGCCTGGAGGATTACAGTCCATGCGGTAGCAAAAGAGTCGGACATGACTTAGTGACTTAAAAAACAGGGACAACAACAAAGCGGGGTGAGTGAGTGCCTTGTGGGTTTGGAGTTTCTATTTGGAGTGATGAGAAAGTTCTGAAACTAGACAGCAATGGGCACATAATATTGTGTATGTAGTTAATCCTCTTATACTGTACACTCTGAAGCGGCTACAATGGGAACTCTCATTTTGCGCGCCTCTTTCTCACAATCACATAAAGTGAAGCAGGTAATGAGGTTCTGGTTCTAGCTAAGATGGAGCAAGCCTACATTACCCTGTCTCCCTTGTTCAGTGTCGCTATAAAATCTGAATAGAATACATACGTAAAATCTCTGAAAATTAAACAGTAGCAGATGGAGGGGGGAAGCAGACCAGAATAAAGAAAAATGGTAATTTGGAATTATCAAATACACATTTTAAGCAGCTATTATAAAAATACTCCAACAAACAAAGGAAAACATGGTTAACACTAAGGAAAAAAAAATAGTACTGGCAAAAAAAAAAAAAAAAATGAAGAAGACATAAAGAGGAACCAAATGGAAATTTTAGCACTATAAAATCAATAACCTAAATTTTAAAAAAAATTAAAATCACTGAAAGAGTTCAAATGTAGAACGGAGACAGCAGGAGAAAACTCAGCGAATTTGAGTCAGTCAGTCAGTCAGTTCAGTCGCTCAGTCATGTCCGACTCTTTGAGATCCTATGAATCACAGCACGCCAGGCCTCCCTGTCCATCACCAACTCCCGGAGTTCACTCAGACTCACGTCCATCGAGTCAGTGATGCCATCCAGCCATCTCATCCTCTGGCGTCCCCTTCTCCTCCTGCCCCCAATCCCTCCCAGCATCAGAGTCTTTTCCAATGAGTCAACTCTTCGCATGAGGTGGCCAAAGTACTGGAGTTTCAGCTTACATGTCAGTAAAAAGTATCCAAACTAAACTAAGTGAGGAAAAGAAAAGAAAAAGAAATCCAGGGATGTGTAACAACAGAAGAAAATTATAACATTCATGTCACTGGAGTCCTAGAATAAAGATAATTCTAGGACAAAGGAGTCTAGAATAAAGATAATTCTAGGATAAAGGAGTCTAGAGTAAAGATAATGCTAGGATAAAGGGTTCTAGAATAAAGATAATTCTAGGATAAAGGGTTCTAGAATAAAGATAATTCTAGGATAAAGGATTCTAGAATAAAGTTCACCGCAGGAAAATTATTTGAGGAAATAATGGCTTAAAACTCTCCACATTTGGCAAAAGATATAAACACACAAATTCAACAAGTTCAGCAAACCCTAAAGAGGTAAACCCAAAGAAATATAATCAAATGTCTAAAACCTAAGATGGGGGGAGGACTTTGAAAACAGCCAGACAAATAATGCTCTCTTTGTAAGAAGGCAACAATTCAAATAACTGTGGATTTCTCATTGAACAAGCAAACAAAAACCAGGGAGTCAGGAAAGAGGTGGCACATAATTTTCTAAGTGCTAAATTCAATTCAGAATTCTAATTCCAATGAAAATATCCCTTAGAAATGAATATGAAATATTAAGGAAACTAAGTAAATTCTCTGCCAACAGAACTGCTCTGAAATAACTGCTATAGGAATTGCCAGACAAATGGAATATGAAACCAGAAGGAAAGTTGGAACATAAAGAATAAATGGAGAGCAAAGAAATGGTAAATATAAGGGTAAATGAGAATACAATAGACCAGTCTACTCCTTTGAGTTCTTTCAAATATGTTTAATTGTTGAAAACCAACAAATTACAAAATTGTCTAATTTGGTTTTCAATGTACATATGGGGTTTCCCTGGTGGCTCAGTGGTAAAAAATCTACCTGCCAAGGCAGGAAACGCAGGTTCGATCCCTGGGTCAGGAAGATCCCCTGAAGAAGGAAATAGCAACTCACTGAAATATTCTTGCCTGGGAAATCCAGTGGACAGAGGAGCCTGGTGGGCTATAGTCCATGGGTTCAAAAAAGAGTCGGACATGACTTAGCAACTAAACAACAACATGTGCAGTATATAAGATAAACACAGCATCAAGAGAGGAGGGTAAGAAGCATATATGTCAATAAGTGTTCCACATCCCAATCAAAATAGTAAAAAAAAAAACCACCTGATTCTAGGTACACTAAGGGAAGTTAAATATATGTATTATAATCTCTAGACTAACCACTTAAAAATTAATACCATGGAAACTGATATGCCCCAAAACAGATGGTGTTAGAGTAACTGAATGTCTGTATGCAAAGCAAAAAACAAAAAAGCAAAAACAAATGAAACACCTTGATTTAAACCTCACACGTTATACAAAAAATTAACTCAAAATGGATCACATATTTATCTACATGTAAAACATAAACTAAACGGGAGATGCAATTAAAGAGTGATGGTATTACTTTTTCCTGGGCAGCATCTACATTCTAGTAACATTCCTCATATTCTAGTAACAATAACCAGCTTCTCCTTTGGTGGCGTTCCTGCCCATGCCATAAATTCTTTGTGAGTTGGATGTCATCTCCACCAAACACCTCTGTGCTGTGCTAAGTCGCTTCAGTCGTGTCTGATTCTTCACGACCCCATGGACTGCAGCCCGCCAGGCTCCTCTGACCATGGGATTCTCCAGGCAAGAATGCTGGAGAGGGTTGCTATGCCCTCCTCCAGGGGATCTTCCTGACCCAGGGATCAAACCTGTGTTTCTTATGTCTCCTGAATTGGCAGGGAGGTTCTTTACCACCAGCGCCACCTGGGAAGCCCACCGTACATTCTACTGTTGCCTAATAGAACCTACACCTGCCATCAGCTCTTTGTTTAGAAATCAACTTGGTAACACCCACATCTTCTGGCTCTGGTGGCAGGTGACCTCCTGTTTGTCACCTAGAGGTCATCAAGTGCAAATTGCCAGTTGACGGTCTGAGTCCCATCACAGGTCTGTGTTTCTGCTGCAGCGGTGGTCATCACACAGAACTCGAAGCAGAGTGTGATGATGCTCTGAAGCATTAATAAGTTATCACTATTGCTCAGTTGGTAAAGAATCCACCTGCAATGCAGGAGACCTGAGTTCGATCCTTGGGTTGGGAAGATCCCCTGGAGAAGGGAAAGGCTACCCACTCCAGTATTCTAGCATGGAGAATTTCATGGACTGTGTATAGTCCATGGGGTCGCAAACAGTTGGACACGACTGAGAGACTTTCTCTTTCATATCTAATGAGGTTCTCAAAAAAAAATTCTCAAACACCATTATGGGAGAGGTTCAGGAGAAGAGACACCTGTATTATAACACTTTATCATCAGTTATGAAGAAATACCCTTCCCATGCACTTTTTAAAAGCCAGCCCTGAAAAATACCTTAAATGTACACTTTACTAAATGCCATTTCATCTGGAAACTAGCATGTGATTTTTTTTTTCCTCCCATGGGACTAATGCACAAAACCAATATAGTTTATAGCCTAAATGGAAAAAAAAAAAAAAGTGGGAGGTCTGGTACTGTTCCTTTAAGATGCTTCCAGAGAAGCAAATACCATTTTTGATAGGGCTGCCAAGTAAGCACTTATGAAAGGTTAGAAACTGAAGCAATAAACTCCAGCATGAGACCCTATGCTCTCCTGGTTGAACAAGATGTTTAATAGTGAGGATTCATCTTCCCCCATCTCCTATCTTCATCTAGTCAACAGGGCTCAGAACCTTTCTCAGATTCAGCCTTTTTCATCTTCTCCTGACTTGGAGCTCTCCCTTATCAGTTCCTCCTGCTTTATCCTGACCTTATTACCAGTCAGATTTCCCCTCCCACACATCAGAGAGGATCTGCAAGGGAAAGAACTGTCTTATTCTGTTTTCTTTTTCTAGAGATCAGGATAATGTTTGAAATCTATTTGTTTTTCCACCCTTTCATCCCTCCATATACTCAACAAATATAAATATGTATGTATATGCATATGTGTGTATATATATATGCATATAGTAGCTCAGACAGTAAAGAATCTGCCTGCAATGCAGGAGACCCAGGTTTGATTTCTGGGTTGGGAAGATCCCATGGAGAAGGGAATGGCAACCCACTCCAGTATTCTGGCCTAGAGAATCCCAGGGACAGACGAGCCTGGTGGCCCACAGTCCATGGGTTGCAAAGAGTCAGACATGACTGAACAATATTATAAGCAACTATAAATCTCATCAATAGTTCTGGCTGTTGTTTCTTTTTGGTCTAAAGGAGGAAAAAAATAGTGTGGGAAAGTAGTAAGTCCTTAGGCTTCAAAAAAGGAAGTGAGGAATAATCAATTAAAAAAATAGTGAAAAGTAAAAGCCACAATGAGTGAGGTCAGCCATGATGAATTAACTCGATTTTTGGCTCAGGTTGTATTATTGAAGAAAATGCATTTGAGAGAACTTGGGGATCCACTCATCTCTCCTCCACTATTTTCATTTTAACCTCAGGGAGAACCACAATCTGTTGATAAAATCTCATCTGATTTTGTAAAGGTGCCAGCTTCCAGCTTCCGAGAGGAGCTGAAGGGGGTCAGGAGAATGAGAAAGAACGTGGCAAGGCTAAATCCTAATTGGAAAAAAAAAAAAAAAAAAATGGTTGGTGTTACATGTAAACATGAATTGATAAACTCAAAGACTGAAGGTTCTAACATATTTAATTGATAGCCAACAGTGCTTAGGGGTAATTTATTAAGCATGTCCTGAAAATCTCAAATGCCTTAGGATTTTTAGCCCTTAAATGACTTGAGTATGGTATACACCAGCACTACACACCTCTGAGTGAGCACCGCTTCTCCTGCTGGGCCCCGTAAAACCATACCACTTGATGATGTTGGTACGGATCACAAGAGACCCATTGCTCCTGATATGAGTCACCAGGGAGAGTCAAGTGTTGGTTATCTGATTAAAGGGGTGTCAGAGGTCAGGATGCCTGCAGAACTTGAGAGAGCCTCAAATAACAGGTTTTAAAGAGCTGTTTTCTTTGGAGGAAATGCTTTTTGCACTTGGTGTGCCATGAACCCACTTGTTAAATACCCCATTAGCAACAGAACAAGTTCCCCAGATCTGGGACGAGGCTGTGCAGGCAGACAGATTCGACAGACAAGCACCCAGCAAGAGGTGGCAGTCACAAGCGGCCCCTGGCACGGATCCCATTCTGCTTCCTGCAGCCACCCCGCTTCCTGCAAAGATGCGACCTCTTGGAGCTGTTGATTTCAGGCTTGATGCTGGTCTTGAAGTGAGAGGGCGGCCCCTGGCCATCAAGAGCCAGGCTGGCCTGACACATGTACGCACGGTTACCAGCGAAACCAGAAAAGTGTCTTCGCATCTGATAACTTGCAAGGTGGGGGGAGACCTGGTGCCTATTATTTATTCTAATAATAAACCATTACCCCAGGCATATTCTTATTCTCCAGATTTAATAAGGTATTTTGTGAACCGAGGCAGAGGACGGTGAGAGAAAACAATTGTGGTTATTATGAAGATGATTTCTATTTGTTTCAGATGCAGAAGCAATCACCACTTTTCCCTTCATAATCAAGGGTTATAATTGCTCCCCCAACTCCACCCCAATCCCTTGCTCGGTCCAAGAAAATCTGAACACTCACCGAAATGTCCTGAGGAGCTAAAAGGGCTTGGCATATGGCCCTGAACTGGTCCCCTGGGACCATCATTACCTTATAGCCAGAGAACTCTGATTATATAGCACAGGGCTCTCAACTCAGATTTTCCAATCATCCCCCTCTCCACATCCAGAGGTGAGAAAGAGTGGGGAGGGCCAGGTGGGTGATTTACATACTATTTGCATACCTCTGCTTAGATGAAATACAGTTTTCAAGACATTTTTAAACTGAGATGTTTTAACTAGACTTTTTTTTTTCCCCCTTCTGGTTAAATGTTGCAAAATGTGATGATGATTTCTTGAGAAGTTGATATTTTTATCATCTACATCCCAATTAAACAGATTCAGCAGAAATACACAGGCCACGGCCTTATCTGGGCAGTCATCCTGATCCTGTTAATTGAAAGACATTTGAGAGGCATCTGATGTTCAGAGGATAAACTCTAGAAGCCAGACTTGCAAGGTTCAAATCTTAATGCTGCTACTTATTAGCTTGGGAACCTTGAACAAATTTCGCAGCTGGGCCTCACCCCTAAGCGTCGTCCTAGGATTTGAAAGAGTTCGTATTTGCAAAGCAACCAGAAAAGTAACCTACAGAAAGCACTGCTAAAGTGCCTTTTGAAAAATATGTGTGTGTTTATTTATTTTTGGTGGTGCTGAGTGTTTGTCACGGCTCGGGGTCTTTCTCTAGGTGCGGTGAGTGGGGGCTACTCTCTAGCTGTGGTGTGCAGGCTACTCATTGCAGTCGCCTCTCCTGTCGCAGAGCATGGGGCTCTAGGCTCTCGGACTTCAGTAGCTGTGGTGCACGGGCTTAGTTGCCCCATGACACGTGGCATCTTCCAGGACCAGGGATTGAACCCGTGTCCCCTGCATTGGCGGGCAGATTCTTATCCACAGGACCACCGTGGAAGTCCTAAAGTGCCTTCTCAATGTCAAAAACTGAATTGTCGTCCAAGTCTGTTTGCCGTTGTTATCTGTTCTTTTTATAAACTGAGAATGGCCTGAATCGGCTCAGCTCTGTGCTTAGATGCTGGGTGGAAAATACCCCAGTGGTAGAAAGATCAAGGTTATAAAAAGTGGCTGATACCTCTGAAAGTTTTTTGCTGTGACATTAAAAGTTCACGCTGTAGGTCGTAGAGTGTGTCAACAGAAATAAATCATGTAACAACCACTATACTATTAGAAAGAGAAAAACAAAACAAAACAAAAGTGAGGTGAACTAAGTCCCATTGAACCAATTCTCAAGACAAAGAAATAGGAACGGAAGTGACTTTCCAGTGGAAGGCAGCTCTGGCTGGCTTTCTAAGCCAGAGCTGCCTTCTGCATCTGAAGAAATCTTTACACAGTCTTAAGAGGTCTTTTCCCTTTCTGATCTGTGACTTTACAAAATGTCATCGTTTAAGAAATGGGAACAATTGCGTAGCTGGAGAAGCTTGAGGAGTATTCATTTTCTAATTTTCCAGTTCAGTTGTCCGAAAGGGTTGCTTGGGTGGTGGTGGCTATTGTTGCTGTGTGTGTGTGTGTGTGTTCACACCCTTTCTGGAAAGCTTAATGGAAGGAGAGCTGGAAGACGAATGCTTCAGGAAAAAAATGAGCTCTTCAAACCCTAAACTTAAAGAATCGTTACTGAAAGAACTAGGTTCACAAAAGTTCAAAAGCAACAAGGAGCCATTCATGGAAACTGCAAGCAATTGAAAATCTAGGTCATCTGGCTGTTTGCTTTGTCACCATTAGTATTAATTAGACACTGGAAGTAATGAGTAAACTCCGCAAGCTCTTCAGATTTAAAATAATAATAGTAATAATAAACCAGCAGAGCACAGCTTTACCTTCGGAAAGAAAATATTTTCACAAGTGGCGTTCTGAAAGAACCTGAGTGGTAAACACATACACACACACACACACACACACAACACAACAACAAAACCTTGCAATTAAATTCTGCAAATGTGCCTTGAGATAATCCCAGGGGAGGTCTTATTTGTACTTAATATTCAAATAAATATTCTTTCTGTGTGCAGTGCATTTGATAGGGTACATTTTATTTGAGTGTATAAGGTAATCAGCGTCATGAGGGATAATCACCGGGCACGTCAGAACCCCTTAACTAGGATAAATGGGGCAGCTCCGCAGTGGAGGGGTGATCGTGGGCCAGCAAGGAGACGCAACAAGCAGAAGCCCGGTGTGGTTTCCCCCGGGAGTGCCCTGCGGGTCCCTGATGTTCAAAGTGGCTCCCGTGGGACCAGCATCGGCATTAACTGGAAGCCAATTAGAAATGCAACATCTCAAACTCTGCCCTCCGGAGCAAGTGAATCACAATCTGGGTTTTCCACGACCCTGGGTGAACCCCAGGTAGTTCCTCAGGTGATTAAATCTAGAGGAGTCACTAGGTCGGGGTCCTCACTGTTCCTATGCACACCGACAAGAAGACCCCTCTTGCAGCTATGCTCCGGTATCTTACACATGCATGCGTGTGTGCTAGGTCGCTTCAGTCATGTCCGACTCTTTGCCACCCTGTGGACTGCAGCCCACTAGGATCCTCTGTCCATGAGGTTCTCCAGGCATGAATCCTGGAGTGGGTTGCCCTGTCCTCCTCTGGGGGATCATTCCTGACCCAGGGATCAAATCCTCACCTCTCTTACATCTCCTGCATTGGCAGGCAGGTTCTTTACCACTAGCGCCCCCTAGGAAGCCCCGTATCGTACATGTGTCGGGTACCAAAAGGATGGCCGAAGAAGTCTCCAGATATTTCCTGGAAGGTAAAGCCATAGAGCTCCCCCTGCAGCCTCATCCGCTCCGCCCTCTTTTCCTGGGCCTTTCCGAGATGCCCTGGAAGTGGTTGCATTCTTCGGTTCAGCTGAAGCCCAGCAAGGAGGCGGGGAGAAGAGGAGGGCTTCAGCCTCCCACCTTCACCCCCGGACTCCTAGAGGGTTGATTACTCCTGACCTCAGTCCCTCCCCTCCGGCATCAGGTACGACCTCGCTTTCCACCTGTTTCATCCCACATTCACTGCCTTTTCTGTTAGGCAGTCTCATTATTAGGATCCCTTTGAATAAGTGAAAGAATGGAGGTTTAGAGAAGCTAAACTACATTCTCCGGGTTAGGAAAAGGCTGAGCCAGGAGTTGAACCCAGACCCACCTGAATCCAGAGCCCTCTCATCCACTGTGTACCTCCCACAGAACTCCCTGGCCATCCTATCTCATCTGCACAATGGAGAGAAATCAATGAAGTCATAAAAGTCTAATGCAGCCCCTTTCAATGGATCAATACTGACCCAACTCCCATCCCAACCTCCCTTCCTTGGTTCTAACCGGGACCAAGCGGAGGAGACATCGTGGCCATCCAGAGCTTGCCAGAATCCACTGGAGGACTAAAGCACACACACAGGAGAGTCAGTGTCCTTCCCTGGACTTGAGCGAGTCTAGGAAGCCATGCTAACCACAATAATGAGCGCCTGAAATAATGAGGAAGCCCGTCCAGTCAACTTGGCTGCAAGCTTGCTTAGCAGCCACTGGCAGTGCTCCTGGAAGAGGGGAAGGTCTCTGTAATTACACTAATGAGGAGGAGATGAACTGCAGGTCATCACGGATGAGGTGGTAGGGTTCCGTGGGCGTGAGGCAGGCAAGCGAGGACCGCCACGGCCAGATGGGACATGGGTGTCTGCATTCTCCAGGCCTTGGGTTACACCTGGGATGATGTTTGGGAGCCCAGAGAATAATTTAAATAATCACAACAACCAGCGTTTATTCAGTGAGGTGCTAAATCCCAGGCATTGCACACACGGTCTCATCAGAATGAATCATCCCATATGGCTGATGAAGCCGATAATATTTTTTTTTTTTTAAGATTATTTACCTATTTTATTTTTTGGTCATGGTGCATCCTCGTTACTGCAGGTGGGCTTTCTCTAGTTATGACCAGCCGGGGGCCACTCTTGATCACACTGCCTGAGCTTCTTATTGCAGGGGCTTCTCTTGTTGCGAGGCACAGGTTCCAGATGGGTTGCAGTAGTTGCAAGGCGTGAGCTCAGTCGTTGTGGCACATGGGCTTAGTTGCTCCGTGGCATGTGGGACCTTCTGGGACCAGGGATCGAACCAGTGTCCCCTGCATTGTGAGGCTGATTCTTAACCACTGAACCACCAAGGAAGCCCAAGGCTCATACTGTTTTTTATCCCTAGTTTGTGCACAGAGAGGTTAAGCCATCTGCCCAAACTGACGCAGCAAATAAACGGCAGAGTCAGGATTCGAGGCCAAGCAGTAAGGCTTAGGGCCCATTTTCTTAACCACTAGTTCTTCCTGCTTCCCTGTCCTTAAAGTTCAAGCCACATGCTTGAAGCACACCCGCCACTCACTTCCTCTCTGCCCACTCTGGCAATAAGGCCCTACCCTGGCTGCAGGTCTGAGAGAGGCAACCTCATAGACCATAGACCACGTGATCTGGATTCTGTTCCCACCAGACAAGCTGGACCCAATGGGTACTCTCTCTAGGGTACCACTCTGTTCCATTTCCATGATTCCTTCCCTGAGCATTTTTTTCAAGGACAGATACCCACATTTCCTTGATTCTTCATCAGATGACAAGCACCGGGCTTCCCTGGTGGTCCAATGGTCAGGAATCCGCCTGCCAACGCAGGGGACACAGGGCCAATCCCTGGTCGGGGAAGATTCCACGTGCCACAGAGCAGCTAAGTCCAGGTGCCACAACTCCTGAAACCTGCGCACTCTAGAGCCTGTTCTCTGCAACAAGAGGTGAGAGGCCCATGCTCTCTGCAAGTAGGGAAAACCCAGGTACAGCAAATGAAGACCCAACACAGCTTAGAATTAAAAATAAACACATTAAAAAAAAATGACAAGGGCTGGAGTCCTTTTCCTATTCTGATCTTGTCTTCTCCAATGAAGGGGAAACTGCCCTCTGTAAAGTCAGGCAGAGGGTGAGCTTGAGTCCCAGACCTGCTCCTTGGCCCTTTGACTTTGAATAAGCCTGTAACTTCCTGCAGTGAGTTGAAGAGTGTGCCTGAGTGCTAAGTCTCTTCAGTCGTGTCCGGCTCTTTGCAACCCTATGAACTGTAGCCACCAGGCTCCTCTGCCCATGGGATTCTCCAGGCAAGAATACTGCAGTGGGTTGCCATGCCCTCCTCCAGATCTTCCCGACCCAGGGATCAGACCCATATCTCCCTCACTGCAGGCAGATTCTTTACCGCTGAGCTACCAGGGAAGCCCCTAGTGACCCTTAGTTAAGCTCATTTGGAGGTCGGGCTTCCAAACAGCAGGCTGGTTGATGGGATTTAGACTTGTGGATAAGGAAACCAAGGCGTATCAAATGTTTTTCTGCAGATACACAGCTAAGGGTTAGAGCTGTGATTGTACTGGTACTAGAACCCGCTCTCATTAGCCTCTGCCATATGGCTTTCTTTGTTAATGGCAAACTTTGGTATAG
Source organism: Bos taurus (assembly GCF_002263795.3). Lineage (NCBI taxonomy): Eukaryota > Metazoa > Chordata > Mammalia > Artiodactyla > Bovidae > Bos > Bos taurus. The sequence goes on along the minus strand of NC_037352.1, from coordinate 5,907,672 downwards.
TCTAAGTGTTCTGTGATGGCATCACCAAGCCCCACACTCCTCTCAGATTTTCTAGGTAGACCAAGTGCTCTGATGTTTCACAGATGGTTCACATTTTCAAAAAAAACACAGGAGCACAAAACATCCTTAGGGAGTCTTTGATGAATAGAAGTCATAAGGATGTTTGGTTGAATTTTCTAAAAGGTGGGAGCTCCTTATTGTGATTAAATGAAGAGCTTAAGATGATCAAGCAGCAGTGAGAAAGATTCCACCCCATCCAATGCCAGCCGAACACCATAGGCAGAGCAATTTTACAGCAGTCCATTTCCACCCAGAGAGAGCGCAGACCGTGCGCCAATTTGATTAGAGAATGGCTAAGACGCAGGGCCAGCCCTGTCTATTAGACGGAGAGCTGGACTAATGAATCTCGGAAATGGAAAAATCTGTCTATCCTTCTTCAAATCTGTAAGCCAATTATTATATTGGATCTTGACTTCCAATATTTCTGCAGGCTTCAAGGCAGTGAAACCATGCCAAGCAACAGGCAAATGAGAAGTCAGGGCTGTGAACACCGTTTTTGTGCTGGAGATTAAATAAAGTTTGTTTTTTTTCCCCTTCCTTGCTTCCTCCCTCCAGCCCTTCCTCTTTCCCGCCCTCTCTTTCCTTCCTTTCTCTTTCTCCTCTCCCTCCTTCTCTCTTTTTCCTTTCCTCCTTTATTTTCTTCTTCTTCTGCAACTTTAACACCCCAAACACAATTATAGGTTACAGATATGAAAGGAAAGGAATCTATTCATTTTCCTGGTAAAATCAAATAATTTCACTACTCTTTTTTCATCCAGAAACCTGCCTGCCATGTCCTTTGAAAGCTAAATTCTGCAAGGTGGGCTTCAGGGATTAAATTCTATGCATGCTTGTTCCCTGCCTGGGTTTAATATAAGTACATTAGTCTTGGTCAGAGGAGAAAAAGACTAAGGATAAGAGGAAGTTGAGTGGAGACATTTATAGAAGAAAGAAGAAAACAAAACTCTGGAGTCACACTGCTTGGGTTTGAAACCCACTTACTCATTATCTCACCTTGGATAAGTTACTTAACCAATTTCCACCTCTACTATTGCACCTGAATAAAAAAAAGGGGGGGGGGTGGGGGGAATATCGAGAGTATCTATTATTGGTTTCTATTGGGCATATACAAGTTTATATGTAAAAATCACTTTGAGTAGTTCCTGGCACAGACTATATTATATTAAGTTTGCCAAACAAACTTTGGCATCATTGACTCAATGGACATAAGTTTGAGCAAACTCCAGGAGATGGTGAAGGACAGGGAAGCCTGGTGAGCTGCAGTCCATGGGGTTGCAAAGAGTTGGATATGACTGAGTGACTGAACAACAGTTAACTTATTCAGAAAGATGATTCATCCTCTCTAGTAATTTCCTTGATTATTAACTGAACAGATACTTATTAAAGCTGCTTCAGGCACATAAGTTGGAGAGGCAGGACCTAGAAACCCTTGGGCTATCTCAGCACGGGTCCTGCTGCCCAGAGAGAACAGGGCCATGTGGACTGAGGCTGAGGGGCTGCCAGACCTCTGGTCCCACTCCCTCTGAGGGGTCCCGCTCAGACACCAGGGCCGAGTAGGGCTAGAAGCTGACCCAGCTGCCCCTGTATCCCCAGGCACAGCACAGGCCGCTCTAGGCAAATCCTTCCCTCCCAACTAGAAGACTGTAACTTCTGGAACAGGAGGAGCCATGGGTCAACTTTCTCTAAATTTGATTTAAAGGTGATGCTAATGGAAATCCACCCTGAATATTCATTGGAAGGACCGATGCTGAAGCTCAAGCTCAAGCTCCAATACTTTGGCCACCTGATATGAAAAGACCCTGATGCTGGGGAAGATTGAAGGTAGGAGGAGAAGGGGGCAACAGAGGATGAGATGGTTGCATGGCATCACCATGAGTTGAGCAAATGCTGGGAGATAGTGATGGACATGACTTTGAGCAAGCTCCGGGAGTTGGTGATGGACAGGAAAGCCTGGCGTGCTGCAGTCCACGGGATCACAAAGAGTCGGACACGACTGAAGGACTGAATAATAACAGGTGATGAAGCTCGCACCTGGAAGGTGGAGCCTGAGAATAAAGGGGGCAGGGAGAGAGCTCATAGGCATAGGGGCCACTTTATTTGAGACATGAAGGGAGAGTATGTGATGGGTCAGCCTGCCCTAGCCAGGGGATCCAGGCTTTTCCATCTTCTCTGCATCTGGTGCAGAAATGCCACAGCTTCAAAGAGAAGGAGAGGGGAGAGGTTTATAAGTGCTACTGCTGCCGCATGTGTGTGTGTGTGTTAAGAGGCAGAGAGAGGGAGAAGACTGAGAATTCTGCTGGGGATGGGGGAAAGAGGCAAGAACAGAAGAGAGTCAAGGTATTTGAAAATACAAGGGCTGCCCCACACTGTCCTTTAGTCATTTAATTCTGCAGTTTTGAAAAGCAAATCAAACTCCTTTGCAAAACCGTATTGTCATGGGCACACAAATGAAATTGTTAATTAAAACACATCAAACACAGGCTGGTGGCAAGGCCCAGGCCTGAGAGTCAGGAAAGCGGAAGAGGAAACATCAGCCTTTTAAACGCTGGCCTCACCTCCCTGGAAAGGAGGGTGTTCACGTTCCTTAGAGAGATTCCGCAGAAGGTGGATTTTAGGAAGACCCAACGTGGAGGGAGGGCGCCGGGCTGACACCTCCACCCTGGGCCCTGGCTGAGTCCTGCCAGAAGAGCAAGCTCCCTGGACCGCTCACGGGGAACCGAATCTGAGCCCCAGTGTGCGCGTCCGCCGGTGCCTGCACAAGCTCACCCTAGTCCTGACTCCCTCTCCCAGGTAAGGCTGGCAATCCCCACAGGAGTTCGGGGGTCCACCGGTCCCTGCAGGCGGTAGGAAGCGCCTTTTCCCAAACAGCCCCTGTTGCAGGTCCAAAGCATCCCGGCCCAGGCCCGGGCCGCTGTAGGATGCGGGCGCTGCAGTTCCAATCCCTGCAGCGCCATCTGCTGGCCAACTCCTCTTAGTACGGAGGAGCCCGCAGATACTCGTGGTCCAGGCGCGGCTGGTACTTTGGGGTCAGAGACTCTGGTCCTGAAGTCAGGCACTGCCCAGGACCTCCGAGGAGGCGGTGCCACCTTCGACCCCAATGCCCCTCCAAGTACAGGCCATTTCTCCTAGGCTGCGGGTGTGGGAAACATGGGACTGCCCATCTCAGGCCCTGGGATCGGGTCCCATCTAGGCTTTTCCTTTACTGGGTGGCCAGGTCCGGATGGCCCATCCCCTCTCTGGGCCTGTTTCCTCCTCTCCAAAGAGTGGAGGTGGACAGGCCGATTTCCAAGGGTCCTTTCCGGCTGTGGATTTCTCTGAGCTGTGACTTCAGGTATGAAAACCAGCTTGGCTGAGAGCCAGCAAGATCCAGAGGAAATTGCAGGGGAGGGCTCTGAACTCAACCTTGAATCCGCTGCTTCAAAAGCTTAACAGCCAGGGAGGGACAGGGCGCTGGCCAACTTGTCCGGGAGTCTTTGCACGAGGGGCTCTAATTATTGCCTATTATTTCTTTTTTTAAATGCATGAGAGAGAAGCTATGGATTATAAATTCATGGTAGATTATGTTTTAATGTTCCCCAAACAGAATAATAATTGCTAAAACTGCTTTGGGTATCAAGCTTCATTGCACTGAACTGCACTCCAAGAATTATTATTTTTAAAAAATCACTTATGCTACCAAGATGGCGCAATGACACAGAACTAGACTCTCTATGGCGGTCCCTGTCAGAGCCGCCATGTCCCCGTGTGTTAATGTCCGGGGAAGAATACGAAAGCCAGTGTTGTAAATTAAGGTGCAATTGGTAAATGCTTCATTAATATTTATTAAATGATTATTAGATGCTCTTATAATCTTTAATAAGATATTATAAAGCATGTCATTAAAATGCATTAGAAGCACATTCTTAGCAAGTCACGCCATCACCCGCTGTTAGGCAATGCCTGGTTTTATGATCCTCTTCCTAAAGGCTTTCCTAAGATATGTGATTATCATGAAGATACAGAAACGTAAGTGGTTGCCTGATCGAACCATCCCCTGGGATGATAGCGGATCTCACCCCCATGGGCGTCAGAAACGGCAAGTCTTCCTTGTTGTCAACTCCTTTCCTAAATGCTATGGCTTAGCTCTGCCAGAAACCACCAGAAAACACCTGCAGTGATGACCAGTTTCATCTTTGGTTGATTAAAAATGGCAGCCTACAGCTCTGTGTTGAGAAGGAGTCTGAGGTTCTCTTTGAAAGCTAAGTGGAAAAGAACACAGTGATTAATAAGTGATGCCTTTTGTGTGCATTGTACTTGCAAGTGTCATGGCAGAGTTGGTAACACCCACCTCTGATCTAGGAAAAGGGAGAGAATCTAGTCAGAAGGCTTCCAAGATGTGCTAGTATTGCAGTGAAAAGGAAAAAAAAAATAGAGGAATGAGGTTTTTTCTTTCCTTTTCCTTAGAATAAGGAAAATAAACAGAACAGTGAACAAGCCTGAATATTCCTATTTTTTTTTCCACGTTAACTGCTCCTAACTCTGTATGTCTCTAAGTTTGCTTTTTCTGCCCCCTAACTCTGAATGACGCTAAAGCCAAAGCTCCAATACTTCAGCCACCTGATGCAAAGAGATGACTCACTGGAAAAGATCCTGATGCTGGGAAAGATTGAGGGCAGGAAAGATTGAATGGCAGAGGATGAGATGGTTGGATGGCATTACTAACTCAATGGACATCAGTTTGAGCAAACTCCGGGAGATGGTGAAGTGAGGAACACAGAGAAAGGACAGGGAGGCCTGGAGTGCTGCAGTTAAGGGGTCGAAAAGAGTCAGACATAACTGAGCAACTGAATGACAAGAACAACTCTGAAGGTCTGTAACTGACTTTGCTTTCCTGTCCCCTAACTCTGCAGGAGTTACACTCCACACCTGTTCTCCTTTGACCCCATGATAAATACATCCCGTATCTGGTGTTCACCCTTAACAACACTCTTCCCCTTGTAGATCTTCACTTTACATATCAGAAAGAAGGCCACAGAGTCACCAAACTTCCAGACTCAATTACTGGGTTTCTGGCACCAGTCTATAACTGTCTTTGAAATAGTGCAGAAGGAAGAAATTAAGATCCTAACACCTTTGTTCCTCATCACCACCTCCTGCCTGTGAGCCCTCATCTTATACAAGCCCCTAGATTCCTCGTGGGGAGGGGACACAGTTCTTGAGGCGTGAGGCTACTGCGTTCCTGTCTCCACCAGCTGAGAATTAAGCCACCTTTTCTCTTCCAAACTCTATCTCCGTATTTTTTTATTCAGCTTCGGTGGGCAGAGAAAGTCAAGATTTTGGCCAGCAACACTGGGAGATGCCCCTTCTGAAGGCCATTATTTCTATTCTGCTTGCCTCACATCCACAAGTCCACGAAAGAAGGCATCAAAGAGGAAAGCAGTTTTTAAGATCTTGTATGGAAAGAGGCACAGAGAAAAGAACTCCATTCCCTCAGCACTAAGAGGTCTTCCTTCCGTGGCCCAGCAGATCTCTCATTCACTTCCTGAAGATCATCAGCGCCTTTCTTCAGCAGTTGCCCATCACGTGTTTCTTTTCTTGGACTCCCCCAGGTCTTCCCACCTCAGTGGTTTTGCACAGGCTACTTTCTTTGCTCAGAGGTCCCTGACCTTTATTTTTTGATTAGGATCCCTTCTTAGTTTTCTCGTGTTGGAGGGAATACCACTTCCTGCCTGTGTATTTCACTCTCTACCTTGCCTCTGTGCTGCTGTATTTATTTCATGACAAAGAGTTGTGAGTCAAGGGTCTGATGGTGCGGTTCCAGTTCTAATTCTTCAGCTTCCTAGCCATGTGCATTCTGGAACCAGTTCTTCTCCTTCTCTGCACTATACCCTCCGGGGGTGTAAATAGGGATGATAAGAATGGGATCCGAGAAGGAAATGGCAATCCACTCCAGTATTCTTGTCTGGGAAATCCCATGGACAGAGGAGCCTGATGGACTACAGTCCATGGGGTCGCAACGAGTTGGACATGACTTAGCGACTCAATAACAAAAATATATTGGTATATATTCCTATTGACACACTATATTAATGTAACTTATTGTATGGATCCTCAAACTATGATACAAAAGTCTTTCTTAAAATTTCACTCCACACTTTCAATTATAAAATTATACCCCCAAAGAATAATTACTGAATTCATGTTAAACTGTTCTTTTTTTTTTTTTTTTAACACATTCTGTCAAGTTACCCTTATGAACACTCCAAGATAGTATTGATTGATTCTTAGGCTAAAATGACTTACTCAAATAGTACTAATTTGTATTCAAGATTAAATATTTAAGAGAATATTCTGTAATATGAAAGACTTGTTGGGTTCTAATAAAACCCATCATTTTATTTATATATACATATATAGAATGGGACCATCTCATGGGTTAAGTGAACTCATATGTAAAGAGTACCAAGAAAGTGCTCAGCACAGAGTAAGTGGTGGTTTAATTGCTAAGTCGTGTCTGACTCTTTGAGACCCCATGGACTGTAGCCCAACCAGCTCCTCTGTCCATGGGATTTCACAGGCAAGAATACTGGAGTGGGTAGCCATTCCCTTCTCCAGGGGATCTGTCTGACCCAGGGATCGAACCCAGGTCTCCTACATTGCAGGCAGGTTCTTTACCAACTGAGCCATCAGGGAAGCTACAGAGTAAGTACTCAGTGACTATTCAATTTTCTCATTTTGCCTACTTAATGATGTGGGTTTTTTTTTCTGCTTTTTTCTGCAAGGTATCAGCCCTATGGGGGCATGGGCCCTGTACATCCAGAAACTACTATAGTGTCTGGCTCATAATAGTTGCCCAATAAATACTAGCTGAATTTGTCATGAGAAGCTTCTTTCGGGTTATAAGGAGCGAGGCATCGTTTCTGCCCTCTTGGGGGAGCCAGGCTATGAAGAAAGAAAAAGAAGTCTAGACAGTTCAGTTCAACCTCTTAAGGCAAAAGAGAGAGGGTGGCCTCCTGGGACAAAAACATCCTCTGGGTCAGGGCAACCTGAGTTTGAAAGCTGTCTCTGCCATCTCTAAGAATATGACCTGGACCAAGTTTCTTCATCTCTGCAGCTTCTGTTTGGATAATAACATCTACCTTCAAGAATTAGAATAGATAGGTGACAAAGGTCTGTACAGTTAAAGGTATGGTTTTTTTCAGTAGTCATGTATGGATATGAGAGCTGGTCCATAAAGAAGGCTGAGTGCTGAAGAACTGATGCCTTCAAACTGTGATGCTGGAGAAGACTCTTGAGAGTCCCTTGAATAAACAGCAAGGAGCTCAAACCAGTCAATCCTAAAGGAAATCAACACTAAATATCATTGAAAGGACTGATGCTGCAGCTGAAGCTGCAGTACTTTGGCCACCTGATGTGAAGGGCTGACTTACTGGAAAAGACCCTGATGCTTGAAAAGATTGAAGGCAAAAGGAGAAAGCGGCAGAAATGAGATGGTTAGATAGCATCACTTACCCAATGGACTGATTTGGGGAAACTCCAGGAGCTAGTGGAGGACAGAGGAGCCTGGTGTGCTGCAGTCCATGGGGTTGTAGAGTCAGATACTACTTAGCAACTTAACAGCAACAAATATGTATTATATCACCAATATACATGCACTAAGCACGTGCCTGAAATGTCTCCTAGCAATTACCATATTGACCATTTTTTATTGAGGTGGTGCACATTTGATCAAAACAATCATTCATTCACATGACAAATCATGGTTGGATCCACTAGCCCCCATCACAGCAAAATGAAACAAGACATATTGCTGTGGTCATTGCTGTTAACCGACTATGACAAAGTGGTAAGTATTTTCTTTTGTTTTGCTTTGTGATTTTGTGATTCTAGGAACTCAAGCCCCAGAAGGAAAATCCAATATACTAAAGGAATCTGAGTATAGGACAAAAGGGAAGAACGGAGAAGCCTTTAAGTGCATTAAGCTTGCGTGTGTGCTAAGTCGCTTCAGTCATGTCTGCCTCTTCACGACCCTATGGATGGTAGCCAGCCGGGCTCCTCTGTCCATGGGGGTTTCCAGGCAAGAATACCGGGGTGGGGTGCCATTTCCTCCTCCAGGGGAATCTCCCTGACCCAGGGATTGAACCTGCATCTCTGACAACTCCTGCATTGCAGGCAGATTCTTTACTGCTCAGCCACCAGGGAAGCCCTGTGTTAAGCATACCCATCACTTTTTCATCTCATTCATCATGGATCATCCCTTCTTATACCTTCCTTCCCACATGGATGCCACTCTGAAGCTGGACAGGCGTTTGGGGAAGTCCCCTGCCAGGGTTGACAGAAGAAGAGAGACCAATGATGTGACCAGGTCTCTGTAGCCTTAGCCAGAGATATACTAGGGTGAAATTCAAAGCAAAAGCTAAACCAAGGGGCCCCAGATGGTAACTTAGAAAGATGGGAGCCAGAGCAGTACCTGCTGGGAAAGAAAAGCCATTCAGCTTGCATCCAACCAATAATAATAATGATGATGATAATCTGCTGTCCATTCATGGACTTGTCTACACATTCGTTCTACAAATATTAAGCTCTCACTAAAATCAGGTAGTGGAGTAGATATTGGAGAACAATAACAATACAGTTAGAAGGTGTACTTCATACAGCTATGGTTCTGGGAAAGATGGATATTTTCCCCTCCTCTGCCTCTTCCTTTTTTAATATGACCACATAGGCTGTATCTCATTCCATGTCCTTTTCTTGAATGATTACGTTTTAGGTGGATATTTCTGGTCTTCTGTGTACTTTGATAAAACACAGATAAATTCTCCAACATGCCTTTATCTTTTTATTCATATATGTATGTATATACCTATAACTCGCCTAAGAAATGACAATGTGTGGCAAATATTCTGGCAGGAGAAGTGGGGATTCTAGAAGAAGACATCGAAGGTTCATCTAGCCTAGTCTAGAAAACATCATGGGGGGGCTTCCTGGAGGAAGAAGTATTTCGTCAGCGACAAGAAAGAAGAGAAGCTCCCAGCCAGAGGAAAGGGAAGGCTGTTGCAGGTGGAGAGAGCAAAATATGTGATGCCTGGGAGGTGAGAGAGAGCAAGGCTTGTTTGGGACCACTGAGAGAAGGTCAGTCTAGCTGGACCACAGACTGGGAGATGGAGGTGGCAGTTGAATGGACTACAGGGATCCGGGATGAATGGGATAAAGGTGTGAGGGTTCCCTTTGATGAGCTGCATCGGCTGGGCAAAACCCACAAAGATGTGGCATTTGGAGCTGGGCATCCGTTTTTTGTATAAGATCCACTTTCTGGATAATGGCATGCCCTTCCCAGAAATGAGTGAACTTGAGCTCAAAGGTCTGACTATGTAATTCAAACTCTAAAGTGACTGAGTATTCACTCCACAGGCTGCAGAAGCAGGAGAGCTGAGGGTCAGGATGGCACACAGGGTGCTTCTCAAACCCTAACAAAAGCTCTGAAATCTCTCAGCAGTGGAAATAGAGCGTGAATTTTCTCAGTCTCTCTTTCTCTCTCCCTCTCTCCTTCCCCGCCTCACCCAATACACTTTCAAGAAGTTCAGGAAGCTCAGTTAAAAGATCCCAACCCAAAAAGTTCGTTTCATATGAAAACTTAGGTCCCTTTTCACCCAAGCATCAACATCTCCTCAGTTTACTTGCCTTTTCCTCAGGCAACAACATAAGAAAACTGAAATGAAGTACATGCACCAAATTACAGTATTTCAGAGCTTTCTTCCATGCAGGAAAAGGAAATGCATATGAGAGGAAAGTGTTTATAACAACAGTTTTCTATAAAACAACACCATGTGCACTAAAAAATTCTGAGAGTCTTTCACACTAACCGAGTGGTTAAGATTTTCAAGCTTATCAAGTATTATCACTTCTTGTTCTTCATACCCAACCACACCCCCCACCTACACACACACACACACACACACACACATGTAAAAATCCAGGAAACCAAGAACAGTCTTTCCAGTTCTGAACAAGAATAAGTTTCCATTTATAGGCATTGTCCAAATCTCCGAAACAGGATCAGTTAAGAAAGACATGCAAACATACACACAGAGGAACACAATCATATATACACATATATTCAGAGATGTATCCAGAAAGGAGATGCTCGCTCTCATTGGGATTAACATCAAGCCATCCTGGAGTCAGGGTGTCCACAGAAAATAAAAATCTCACCTGGAATGTTAGAAATCACCTTGCAAGAAGTTGTAGCCAAGCAAACATCTAGGGGGAGGGCCAGTAAGAGAGAGCCCCCTTCTGTGACTTTAGCATGAGCCACCAAGGCTAGGGTTAAAGAATCTGCCTGCCAGCACAGGAGATGCAAGAGACACGGGTTCGATTCCTGGGTCGGGAAGATTCCCTGGAGTAGGAAATGGCAAATCATTCCAGTATTCTTGCCTGGAGAATTCCATGGACAAGAGAGGAGCTTGGAGGGGTTACAGCCCGTGGGGTCACAAAGAGGCGGACATAACTGCACACACACACACACACCCTAAAGGATGGAAATGCTTCCAAGGTTCAGGTGGATTCCCAAGCAAGTGGGGCTCCACTCCATGAGTCATATACGCTCAGAGAGACAGGCGGGTGTCCGTGTAGACTGGCTGGATGAGCTGAAAGGACCTGCCTTCAAACCAGAACGCCCACCCCTGAATGGAACTTGGTAAAACCTCACTCTCTGAATGTGCAATGTGCCTGAAGGCGGGCGGGAGGCACAGCTAGTTCTCCCATCACGGGCGGTTTGCAAACATGGCATTTTGGCAAATTTATTTCCTGTCTCACTTTCTCCTTACACAGCCTCTGAGACTCCAAATCATAAATAAATAAATAAAACACACTTTAAAAAAAAAGAGAAGAAGACAACGGCAACATTCCTCTCCCAGAGGGTTATAATTCATCGGTATTTGTTTGGAAGTCAGCCTGTCGCAGGGCTGTGAAAAGGTAAAGAGACAGCGATGGAGCATACAGAGAAGGGAAATGCTTTTCCCACCAAGGTCAAGTATATATCAGCCGTGAGACAAAGCAACAGTCATTTCAACCCGAGGCCACAATGTACCTCGACCCCAGCCTCATGAAAACAACAATTTGCAGTCGTCTATAAAACACTTCCTTTGCTTTCTCTGTTCCGTTGGCTTCTTCGGCCGACCTCCATACCATCTGAGTTAGCAGTATCTGGCTGTATTTTACAAGCATGTGTGTGCACGGGAGTGTGTGCCTTGCATCCTAAGATTTGGGGCCAAGATTTATCTCATTCTCTGATGGCGTTTTATCGTTATTAGAGAGCAATAAATTTCAGCTCCGTTAGCACTGCATTTAAATATGCACCCGCCAAGACAGAAAGGTGCTGGATCTATCGCGGGCTATAAATTTCCATTCTTTGCCATCATTCTATACTTGGACCTTGGCAGAGCCCAGCCAAGGCTGCACATTTTGTTTAGCTAGCTCCTCTTCCCTAAAGGGAGACTTCGCCAACACTTGAAGCAGATACGATTTGCTGGCCGCAACTCTGTTTGCACCTTAACAGCTGTTTTGCTTTTTTATTTAGAGAGAATAGGGTTGCCACCATCTGTCTTTTGAAAAATGAGTTCTGCTCACAGCAACATGGAACCATAAAAAAGAGAGAGAGAAAGGCTGAAGGATGAAGCCAAATGTCATGAGAGACAGAGAGGGAGAGAGAGGGTCAGCTCCAAGAGGAGACAAAAATAATGATGAAACATTTACCACTTGAAAAAGAAAACAAGTCGGGGATTTCAAGGTTGGTAAATGAGGTGCCAGGGACAAACCCAGAGAAAACATGCACATTCTTTCCAACAAGTGCTGGCAGAAACCAAATAATGAATCACCTTACCTACTCAGCGTTCAGATCTTCCGTTACATAAGCTGCTCATCGGATCTTCAAACTGCCCAGGAAGGGCGATATTTTAATCAACCCCACTTCAGAGGTGAGCAAAACACAGTCACAGGCATCAATCAGATCTGGTGCAAGTCCAGCATGTCTGCTGTTTAGATCTGCATCCAGTATTAAGCCTGTTTCTGCACCCACTAGGCGATGTGTTTACCCAAGGGAAGGAGAATCTGGAAGGATCCGATGGGATGATGCCTGAGAAAACCCTGTGTGTGGTGCTTGGCACGCAGACACATTGAATACATTTCAGCTGTATCTGTTATCCCAGCAGCTAAGTGATACTGGTTACGTCTGAAGGCTGCTATGAAGTGTGTGTTCATCACTCAGTCGTGTCCAACTCTTTGTGACCCCATAGACTGTAGCCCTCCAGGCTCCTCTGTCCATGGAATTCTCCAGGCAAGAAGATTGGAATGGGTTGCTGTGCCCTTCTCCAGGGGGATCTTCCTGACTCAGGGATTGAACCCAGGTCTCCTGCACTGCAGAGAAGTGTAAGCTTGGAGTTAAATCCAGTCTATACAATTCAAGTCCACCATGTTTTATATATATGTATGCAAGATCATGGCATCCGGTCCCATCACTTCATGGCAAATAGATGGGGAAACAGTGGCAGACTTTATTTTTCTGGGCTCCAAAATCACTGCAGATGGTGATTGCAGCAATGAAATTAAAAGATACTTACTCCTTGGAAGGAAAGTTATGACCAACCTAGACAGCATATTCAAAAGCAGAGACATTACTTTGCAAAGGTCCATCTCGTCAAGGCTATGGTTTTTCCAGTGGTCATGTATGGATGTGAGAGTTGGACTATAAAGAAAGCTGAGTGCCAAAGAATTGATGCTTTTGAACTGTGGTGTTGCAGAAGACTCTTGAGAGTCCCTTGGACTGCAAGGCAATCCAACCAGTCCATCCTGAAGGAGATCAGTCCTGGGTGTTCAATGGAAGGGCTGATGTTGAAGCTGAAATGCCAATACTTTGGCCACCTGATGCGAAGAGCTGACTCATTTGAAAAGACCCTGATGCTGGGAAAGATTGAGAGCAGGAGGAGAAGGGGACGACAGAGGATGAGATGGTTGGATGGCATCACCGACTCAATGGACATGGGTTTGGGTGGACTCCGGCAGTTGGTGATGAACAGGGAGGCCTGGCGTGCTGCGGTTCATGGGGTCACAATGATTCGGACTGGACTGAGTGACTGAACTGAAATGAACTGATGTGTGTATGTATTTTACAGCCACTCAAGCTTCCTTGAGTGGGGCTTCCTTGGTGGTGCAATGATAAAGAATCTGCCTGCTATGCAGGAGACATGGGTTGGATTCCTGTATCAGGAAGATCCCCTGGAGAAGGAAATGGCAACCCACTCCAGTATTCTTGCTTGGGAAATCCCATGGGCAGAGGAGCCTGGTGGGCTATAGTCCATGTGGTTGCAAAGAGCTGGACATGACTGAGCAAATGAGCACACACACACACACTGGTAATGAAATGTAACAGAGTAGAATTGACTGGCCGGAGAAGGCAATGGCACCCCACTCCAGTACTTTTGCCTAGAAAATCCCATGGCGGAGGAGCCTGGTAGGCTGCCGTCCATGGGGTCTCGAAGAGTCAGACACGACTTCACTTTCACTTTCACTTTTCACTTTCACACACTGGAGAAGGAAATGGCAACCCACTCCAGTGTTCTTGCCTGGAGAATCCCAGGGACGGGGGAGCCTGGTGGGCTGCCGTCTATGGGGTCACACAGAGTCAGACACGACTGAAGTGACTTAGCAGCAGCAGCAGCAGAATTGACTGGCGATGTGAAATAGGAGACTTCCAATAATCAAAGAAAAATTCATATATAATCACTCTTCCTTGTTTACTTAAATGGACCTTTTTAACAAGAGAAGATGAATCACAAATGTGTGTCTAATTAAGCTCTTACGTTAGCCAGAAACCCAGAATACTGTAAACAGCCTCTATCCAAAGCAGTCTTGAAAATTAAGATGATGTTTGATACAGGAAAAGAAGAATGTCTGTTCCTCTTCCCAGTCTCTCTGTGTATAAGCTGTTTACAAAGACCTTCTGCTCCCTGCTTATATACCAGGGCATTTTATTCCCATAGGTCTGGAGTAGCACTCAGGTCTCTGAATTTTTGCCAGCTCTGTGGGCTCGTTCTATACCCAGTGAGGGCTGGGAAACCAGGCTCTAGATCCACTCTACAGCCTATGAGAGCAAATTCAGGAATGTTCGGAATTCTTGGTTTCCAGTCCCAAACCATATACTCACTCAAAGCCTTGGTGTCCTTTTCCACAATGATACAACGTCCTTACCACATCATCTGATTGTGAAAATGATATTAGAAAATATGTGAACACTTTCAACATGCGTGGGCTCCCCAGGTGGCACTGGAGGTAAAGAATCCACGTGCCAATATAGGAGACTCAAGAGACACAGGTTCAATTCCTGGTCAGGAAAATCCTCTGGAGTAGGAAATGGCAAGCCACTCCATATTCTTGCCTGGAACATTCCGTCGACAGAGGAGCCTGGTTGGCTACAGTCTGTTGGGCCATGCAAAGTCGGACACAACTGAGCAACTGAGCACTTTTGACACCTGTGGCATGATACATCTGTTATTACTGCAACCGCCATGACAAATCCGGACCACTGATGGTGGGTAAGGCGAGAGAAGCAAGAATATTATCTACTCTATCCTAGACTCCAAATCCGTGCTGTCCAGTGAAGACAGAAACATATACACAAAATGCGGTTTATATCACGTGGGACACGATTCAGCCTTAAAAAAAAAATTAAGAAAATTCTGCAATATAGGACAACATGAATGGACTTTGAGGACATTTGCTAAGTGAAATAAGCCAGTCACAAAAATACTGCAGGATTCCACTTACATGAGATATCTAAACTAGTCAAACTAATGGCATCAGTGAGTGAAACGGTGGTGAGAGTTGGATGGTGAAGAAAGCTGAGCGCAAAAGAATTGATGCTTTTGAACTGTGGTGTTGGAGAAGACTCCTGAGAGTCCCTTGGACTGCAAGGAGATCCAACCAGTCCATTCTAAAGGAGACCAGCCCTGGGTGTTTTTTGGAAGGAATGATGCTAAAGCTGAAACTCCAGTACTTTGGCCACCTCATGCGAAGAGTTGACTTATTGGAAAAGACCCTGATGCTGGGAGGGATTGAGGGCAGGAGGAGAAGGGGACGACAGAGGATGAGATGGCTGGATGGCATCACTGACTCGATGGACGTAAGTTTGAGTGAACTCTGGGAGTTGGTGATGGACAGGGAGGCCTGGTGTGCTGCGATTTATGGGGTCGCAAAGAGTCGGACACGACTGAGTGACTGAACTGAACTGAACTGAACTGAAGAGGAGAAGCAAATGGGGAGTTACTGACGAACTGGGATAAAGTTTCAGTTCAGCAAAATGAATGTATTCTGCAGATCTGCTGTGTAATATTGTACCTGGAGCCAATAATAATGTATTGTATATGTCAAAATATGTTAAGAGGGTATATCTTATGTTAAGTGTTCTACTACAAAAAGATTTTTTAAAAAAAGTCCATACCCCTAAAAAATTAATCATGGGTCTTGCAAGAGAAAAAGGATAAAGACAATTCCTGATTTCATGAAGCTTACAGTTTGGTAATAAACTTTGTCTTTAGCCTATTATCCACTCTCTCCTGCCCAAGATACAATTGTCATCACCTTAAGCTAGAACAGATTTCCCAAAACTTTGAAAATAAAAATTTTCATTGGAGTATAAACTGTTAGTTGCTCAGTCGTGTCCAACTCTTTGTGACCCCATGGACTGTAGCCTGTCAGGCTCCTCTGTCCATGAAATTCTCCAGGCAAGCATACTGGAGTGAGTACTCCCTTCTCCAAGGGATCTTCTTGATTCAGGGATCAAACTCAGGTTTCCTGCATTGCAGGCGGATTCTTTACCATCTGAACCACTGAAGGAAGCCCTGATTGGAGTATAGTTGCTTGATAACATTATTTCCAAAAGGTTTTGATGTGTTCGTTTTTTGATGCATTTTTGCAAAGACTGTAGTCCATCCGAGACTTCAGTCCACCTGCCATTCTGAATATGTGTCAGCCAAAGTTTCAACACTTTGAATGGTTCTTTTCATTTATTCTGCATACAAAGTTTGCTATCGTAAAACTCTGCCAATTTAATACCTTATGCATTTGTTTTTACTCTATTGAATGAAAACTGGTACTTGCCTCTGCAGTCCCCTGAAAGCGCCCCTCCCTTCTTTTAGAGAGAACCTTAATGTGAGGGATAGAAAATACAGGATTTGTTAAGATCATTGTCCCTTCTCTCCAGTTTCAAGGAACATGAATAGTGATGCCGCCATAATAGATTGCATCAGGGCTCCTTAGCCTGCCACTATTGACATTTACAGAGAGAGAGTTCTTTGTTGTTGGGGAGCTACCCTGCGCACTCCTCAGTGTTTAGCAGTCTCTCTTAACTCTACCCACCAGATGCCAATAACATCCCTCTCCCAGTTGTAGCATCCAAAAACATCTCCAGCCATTGGCACATGTCCTCTGGGAGGGGTTGGGGAAAAAGTCACTTTCAGGTAAGAGAGACTGACTTTTGTTTCGTGTGCATATCCTATGAGCAAAACACTGAGTTAGGTTTTTAACACACCTGACTTCTTTTAGGGCTTCCCAAGTGATGCTAGTGGTAAAGAACCCACCTGCCAATGCAGGAGACACATGAGATGTGGGTGGGTTTGATCCCTGGGTCAGGAAGATCCCCTGGAGGAGGAAATGGCAACCCACTCCAGTATTCCTGCCTGGAGAACCCCATGGATGGAGGAGCCTGGTGGGCCACAGTCCACGGGGGTCACAAAAGAATCAGACATGACTGAAGCACACACACTTAATTCTTTCAACAGTCCTGTGTGAGTAGGAACTATTTGTATATCAACGTTTAGATAAAATAATGAAGCCAGTGGGTGCCAGGGCTCGATCCCAAAGTTCACACCCTTTCCTTGGCTCTGCACTGCTCCCAAAGGTAATTCTGCTTTCCATTCATCTTGTTTTCAACAGAGCAATTGATGTAGAAATGAACTGCAAAATATATTCGATATCTTAGCAAGAGAACTAATCCACTAGAAAGTTATGCATTCCCCATGTCCCATTCAGACCTCACCAAGTGCTGGGTCTCCAAGAAATGCAAAGTCAACCCATCAGGTAAGGACTGTGGCTGAAGCTTTGGTGGCACCAAAATAGGAAAGTGTCAGCTTCTCACCTGCCTTTTCAAGATGGCAGCACAAGATTTTGGCCACCAGCCAGTGTCCAACAGTTGATTCTCTTTGGGGAAACAAGTCTGCATCTATGAGATACTGAGAACATCTTTGCAAGGACTGCCAATGCAGGAGACGAGGGTTCAGTTCCTGGGTTAGGAAGATTTCTTGGAGAAGGAAAAGGCAACCCACTCCAGTATTCTCTCCTGGCAAATCCCATGGACAGAGGTGCCTGGTGGGCTACAGTCCATGGGGTCACAAAAGAGTCAGACACCACTTAGAGACTAAACAACATCAATGCCCCTGAAAAGCAGTTTCCTCTTGGTCCTGGAAAATCTGCCATTTAGTCCCAGGTTGTCAGTGGACTTGTGCTATAGGACTTAACAACGAAGCATGCGTGTAAGATATACTAGTGGAACCCGCAGCTTATTAAGCCTCAACCCTCCTGGAATGATCACGTGCTTTTCAGCGAAGAATAGAGTTGATGCCCTTAGGCAAAATGTTATAGAAGTTAACTAAATTTGAATTCTCCCAGGGTTTCTTGAATGCATTCTTCTTCTTTTTTTTTTCTTAAGAGTTCTCTGAGCTTGTATCAAATCTAATTGATTTTTAGCACAGAAAGCCTTACCTCCCTGTACAGCACGGGTCCCTTTTTCCTTATAGCTAATGGCAAAAGATTCATTTATAAATTGTTAAATGTGTTCACAGCTAAACGACACCCAAATAGCCCAGGAATAGCTTCATATTCATAGTTGGCTTTGATTAAAATACAAACTTTTCACGTGAGCACCAGGATTATTTTTCATAATGCCGGCAGGTTACCAAGCTGAGTGCCACTTAATTTAGTGTTTAATCAGGAGAACTACGGTGGCATTGGGCTGATTAGGTTGCCTCAACTGCTGCCTGCTCAATTTTTCCCCATAATTGTGGGATATTTTTTATGGTGACAAGTGCCCAGACGGTAGGATCCCAATATGCCATACATCAGCTTCTCCATTATTGGATTAGCTCGATGTGGCATGGTTCCCGCAGCACCTCACTCCCACCATTGATCGCACCATCCCTTCTATTTCACAATTAATGCAAGTCTCCTGGATTGATCAATCTTCTCACGAGCTTGGGCCACAGTCAATATATTCTTCTAGCTGTGTGTGAGTAAGCCCTGGAGTTTCTCACGAGATCTGTAGATTTGTCACGGGGCAGAGGGTTTTCTCATTTGAAGATGGTCCTGGTCCCATCAGGCCACCTTTCTGCGGTGTTTTCAGATGACACATGTATGTATGAAAGAAAGAGAGAAAGAAAGAAAGGAGGGAGGAAGCAAAGAGAGAGAGAAAGCAAGCAAGAAAGCTAGAATCACGTTTCATTGGCACAGCTGACGTGCTGGAATTAGTGCTTCGTTAACTGAACTCTACTTTCTAAAACTTTATGGTGTCCATGCGACACCCACAGACACCAGCTCCCTTTGAATATCATCCTCAAGGTGAAGAGGATAAGAAACAGAGTTTGCCCACAAAGCATTTGCTCTGGTAAAGAATGTTTAAAAAAAGAAAGTGTATATGTGTATAACGGAGACACTTTGCTGTATAGCAGAGATGGGCACTTGTAAATCAACTACATGTCAATTAAAAAATATATTGCCTAAACAGATTTTTCCTTTCTCAATTTCTTAGATTGTGTTTCTGTATATTGGAGCAGAATGGCCACAACATGAGACTCACTCACCTCTGACCAGTCTAACAAGCCGTTAGGAGAGGCAGGTTTCTCCATAGAGTTTAACTGCCAGCGGGCACAGGGAACTCTGGGTGATCCACCTGGATCACAAACCCACCTGTGGATGAACTGTTATGCTCAGAACTCTTGAGTGTCTCAATGTCCCCGAATCCTCAGCCCTGCTTATAAGAACCCAATGGAACTGCTCTTAGAAGACAGGACCCCTCCTGTTAGAAGAAGGTGGAATGGGTAGAGAGTGAACATAACTAAAGACATTCACTAACTCCCAAACTAAGCCACCTACTGGCTCTGAAAGCTTTCATGGAAAAGAAAAAAGAAAATATTGAGTCCATGTCAGAGGTTGGAAATGTACAGGTTGATCCAGGAACACCTTGTCATCTCATAAAGCAAGAAAATTCTGGACTCAGACAAGAAGAAGCCAGCCAGAAGTAGCTCCCAGTGGCCACAACTGAGTTCAAAACAGAACTCAGGAAAAACCACCGGTCACTTGTGGGAGACTCAAGCAAACAAATCCTGTCATTTGAAAAGTGGAAGAATACAAAGAAAGACGCGTGAATCCTACATTTCTTTTGTGAAAACGTACTTCAGGGTAAGCAAAAATAAACACAAATTAATGAGAGGGGTTTTCTCTCTGCAGAAGGGTCCCGTGTAATAGACGGGGAGGAGTGATGGCCACGCTCGGCAATCACTTGGCAATAGCCGCGAAAAATCCCCCGAAAGACTGCCAGCCGGACAGGTCATGCTTCCTAAGGGAAGCCCACAGTGACATTTATGATGTGGTTTTGCTTTAAAAAAAATGAACCAACATTTCATCAAATGGCTGAATCTAACCACCACTTTGCAGAAAACAGAGGACAGAGAACACAGTGAGCAAAGCTGGATGGTGGAGAGACCCTTCAATAACAAGGAACAAATGTCCTGGGCAAACAGAGTGCCAGGGTCCAGCAACAATGACCGTGAAAGAGACTTTCGCCATGTGTCAACAAGTTTCCATTTGATCCACGATCAGCCCTCCATCTTCCAGATGCAGAAACCTCAGGTACAGACAGCCAGTCTTACTATGCCATTTTTTTTTTTTTTTTAAGTCTACTCCCGTTTTGTTTTGTTTTGGCCATGCAGCTTGACATGGGAGATCTTAGTTCCCCGACCAGAGATGGAACCCGAGTCCCCTGTGCTGGGAGCCTGGAGTCTTCACCACTGGACCGCTGGGAAAGTCCTATGCCATTTTACGGAAGGGACTTGGGCATCTGAAGTTTGGATCCGTAGGAGGTCCTGGAACCAGCCCTTCATGGATACTGAGTCGGGACTGTATGTCAATTTTCCTTTAACCTTTTTTTTCCCCCTCTTTTTTTCAGAATGCAGTATTTTAATATTTATTTATTTCTAATTGAAGGATAATTCTTTTACAGTATTGTGTTGGTGTCTATCAAACATCAACATGAATCAGCCATAGGTTTACCCATATGCAGATGACAACCATGTAAACTTGAACACCAATAGAATATTAGACTATATTAAGGAGGGCAGGTTAATTTTAAGGCCTAATAATGTTAATAAGCTCAGTTTTCTTTCTTAAAAGTCTTCACCTTTTTAATATGCATGCATACATATTAATATTTATGTATGCATGCATACATAAATAATATGATGTGTGAATAGTTGATCTTATTAAGGAATTATTGCTAGTTTTTAATATGTAATAATGCTAATATTTTTCCTAAAAAGTCCTCATCTTTTGAAAACACATATTCAAATAATGTAAGAATATATATTATATATAAAATTATGTATAATAATACAGTGTTTGGGATTTGCTTCAAAATACTCATGGGGTAAAGAGAGGTAGATTAAACTATTCATACAAAAGAAATAAGCTTAGCAACTTCCCTGGTAGTCCAGTGGTTAGGAATCTGTCTGCCAATGCAAGGGACACACGCTTGATCCCAGGTCTGGGAATATTCCACGTATCACCACAACTACTGAACCTGTAAGCCCTAGAAATCAATCAATCAATCAGTCAATTAAAAAAAAAAGCTCAGCCATGAGTTGGCAATTGCTGGCAATGGGTATGCATACTACTATACTAATTATTCCTACATTTATGTTTGAAATTTTTTATCATCAAAAGAATTTAAAATCACCATTAAAGGAAAAAAAAAAAGAGTAAGTTCAGGTAGCATCAAATCACCTTGGTCCACTGATGAATTTGGAATAAAAAACACAGCTTCAGGATTTCTGAGGATCTTGAGGAGAACTCTGGAGCCATTCCAGAACTGAGACCATAACTAAAATGTCCTTCCTAGTTTTCCGAAGGAGTTTGATGTGTTAAGTCTTCTGTACAAATAGCCTGTATCCACCCATCAACTGTCCTGCATCACTGGAACAGTCTCAGAGGGAACACCACCAGCTGGGAAAGGGGACTGGCATTGTGAGACACTAAAGAGAAATGCCATTCTTCTATCATAACAACATAAGCTAAACCAAACCTCCTTTGGTTTTCCAATGCACTGAGCTTGTTCCCACCTAGACATTTGCAATTGTCCCGTTTCCAGAACCTTCTGTTTCTCACTCTTCCAGGGTCAGCCCTTTACCATGAGCTCAGACATCACCTCTTCCATGTCTTCCTTGACCACCACCGCCCCCAACTCCAAGTCACACTGTAGCCTACTGACTTTATTTCCCAGCCCCCTTCCAATCATGGATCACCATTTATAACCTCTTGTTTATTTCTTGGTTTCATGGTTAAACACTTGATCACAATGACAGCAACCAGTAAATATGGTTCAACACTAAATACACATATCTAAGATAACTCCTGGGGTCCAGTCAGTAATCAAAAAACAGTTGAAAATTAAATGTTTAATAGGATTATGTGCATGCTAAGTCCCTTCAGTTTTCTCTGACTCTTTGTGACCATATGGGCTGTAGCCCATTAGGCTCCTCTGTCCCTGGGATTCTCCAGGCAAGAATACTGGAGTGGGTTGTCATGCCCTTCTCCAGGGGATCTTCCCAATCCAGGGACTGACTGAACCTGCGTCTCTTACATCTCCTGCATTGGCAGGTGGGTTCTTTACCATTAGTGCTACCTGGGAAGTCCACTTAATATATTGATCACTGCTATTCCACCAAATCCATTGGTTTAGCTACTGCCATTTTACACGAAATATCATATATATATATATATATATATATATATATGATACACTAAATATCATATATACTATATATATGATACACTAAATATCATATATACTATATATATGATACACTAAATATCATATATACTATATATATGATACACTAAATATCATATATACTATATATATGATACACTAAATATCATATATACTATATATATGATACACTAAATATCATATATACTATATATATGATACACTAAATATCATATATACTATATATATGATACACTAAATATCATATATACTATATATATGATACACTAAATCATATACTATATATGATACACTAAATATATATATATGATACACTAAATATCATATATACTATATATATGATACACTAAATATCATATATACTATATATATGATACACTAAATATCATATATACTATATATATGATACACTAAATATCATATATACTATATATATGATACACTAAATATCATATATACTATATATATGATACACTAAATATCATATATACTATATATATGATACACTAAATATCATATATACTATATATATGATACACTAAATATCATATATACTATATATATGATACACTAAATATCATATATATATATATATACATCACCCTAAATCTAGACATTTCCTAACTTGAGTGTTAACAGTAGAACAGCATCTGCCTTCTTCACTGATATCTTTTTCCTTTATTTTGCTTGGTCTGATCACTGATAAGTCTAATTGGAACTAATAGGAAATGCAGTATTAAAATAGATGTGAAAGTTGTTTTTACGTTTCTGTAACAGCTTGTATGAGAGTGCAGAGCCTTCAGACAATTAAAAGGATGTTCTGATAATTCTTTCCTGCTATTATTAGCAGACGAGTTATTTGTGCTAAGAGAGCAAGAAACCCTACCTCAGAGAAATAGGGAATTGAGTAGCTTGCAGTTGTGAGAACAACAAAGTTAGTGTTCAATTAAGTTCCATCACAAGATTTATACTAATCATTAACCAAAAGTTGTCTTCTGCTCAGTTTCAGGAAATTGAACAATACCCCGACGAAGAGAAAGAACCTTTAAAAATTAAGCAATAATTATGGTATGTTTGCAAAACGCAGTCTATCTTTTGTATCTTGAATTTCTTGGCTGCGTAATTTGCATACACATTAAACTCGGTGGGAAATTGGAAAGCAATTCAGAATTCAACAATTAAAAGATACAAATTAAAATTGTTAACATTAACTTAAAGTTTATTGCTGATGCAATGCTCTTGGTTATAACTGAACTCTGATCAAGCAGCCCATTTCTCTCTTGGAAGTTCAGCACATTTTCCACTATGATCTCCAACTGTGCCTCTCAGTCACTGGTTTGCTGATGCCACTCGGTATTCATAAACAGGCTCTTTTAATAAATATAAACATGTATTGGCTGCAGATCTGTCTTTTTCATTAGAAAAAGAAGTTGAGTGCAGTCTCTCTGGCATTCAAAAGGACTTTCTATCTCTTCAAACACCTTCAGATTTGGTGGGAGAAATGCTCAGACAATTCTATATCGAAGCTAATAGTGAACAAAAGACACTTCTTTACAGAGGTGTGGGTTTGAGAGCCAAAACACAAGTTGTTTTTGTCTTTTCACTTCCTGCATGCATCAGTATTTTACTTATTAGAAATACATGTATATATGGAAAGAGACATGCATGCATCTATATTTATGATGTTTTCCGTATAAAATATTGAGAGCTTTCTAATCTAATTGTCTTGATGTGACACTCGACCCCACCCCTTCGAGCTGTATGATCAAAAATGTGATCATACACATTCAGCTTCTGAATCTGGCTCTGCAAAGTAAGTGTAACAGTAATCAACTCATAAGTTTGTTGTGGAGATTGAATGAGAAAAAATTAAAGTCCTCATCTGAAATGTAGAAAGTACTGGATAATCACAGGTTATTATTTTTTATTATAAACACTGGGATATGGGGTCCCTGGGACTGAATTCCAGCTCTACCGCTTATTAGTGCTGTGACCCTAGACAAATGTACTTGCCTCACAGGGCCCATCCGTAAAGTGGGGATGTAGTGCCTACACCAAAGTGTTGTAAGGTGATAAATTATTTGTAAAGCACTTAAAATAGTGCCTGGAGTAAGCCCTACACAAGTGTTTATTAAGTAACAATGTGCGGATAGATAGATAGACTAAGAGATATTCATATTTTATATCTGTTTCTACACATAGACACCACATAGAGAAAGAGAGCTGATTTAATATACAATGGGAAAAGTTCCAGTATTTTCCAATGCTGTTCTAAACTAGAGACACTGATTATCAATGGATTTACTTTCACTGGAAAAGCAGGTTGAAATAAGCTTTTATATTCACTATGCACAAGAAATGCAAGAACTACGGTTCATCAGAAGCTGCCATGTATCTTACAAGACCAGTGTTGAAAGAATTAGGATACAATAAAATACCCTTGATATTATCACTAGCTGAATACACTTGGATCGTTGGGCATCCTTCCACATGCCCCAGGGCCATCAACACGGGGACCAATTATCAAGGAAGTCTTTAGATTTTTTACACTATAAATATAGTTCCAATGGGAAAGAGTGGATAGGGGCTAGAAAGTTTTAGACCCACAGGAACTAGATTCTTTTTCATATATATATATTCTAATGATTTGGAGGGTCATAATAGGAGGATGGGAAAAAAAAGCAGACAGTTATGTGTTGAATTGTTACACCTGAACCAGTCTAAAGTGTGAGCATGTCTAGCTTTTACTCTAAACCTAACTCTTCTGTCTTCACCAGCTAGATTATTCGCTTGGGAATTTTGAAACAACCTTATCAGGACTGTCACACATCACAACCATAAGGTACAAAATTCCTCCCAAAGTCTGCCATACACAGGACTAGAAACATCACCTCCAACACACACACACACACACACACACACACACACACACACATGTCACCACAAACATACACACAGACACACACACACAAGACACATGGGCTTCTTTTAGATCCCAATTACTTTGCAATCAATGTAGGCTTAAATAATGCAAATTATACCCTCTAATTAATTGAGCACATTATATTCAACTCCTCAGCAATTTTAGATTTCACCAATAAAAATGATGACAAGAAGAGTGAAACCTTAGGAGAAATGGCCTTAACAATGAACTGAGACATTAGCCTAAATCACAGAAGTTACGTAACAGACTATGGTTGTCCTGAAATTTTAATTCTCCACTTAATTAAGCAAAGTTTTAATCATAATTATCTGGTACCATATATGTGGCTTTTATGTGTGTGTGTGTGTGTGTGTGTGTATACACGGAAGTAAAAGTGTTAGTTGCTCAGTTGTGTCCGACTCTGTGATCCCATGGACTCTAGCCATAGCCCTCCAGGCTCCTCTGTCCATGGGATTCTCCAGGCAAGAATACTGGAGTGGGTTGCCATTTCCTTCTCTAGGGGATCTTCTGGACCCAGGGATCGAACACAGGTCTTCAACATTGCAGGCAACTTCTTTCCTGGGTGGCTCAGACAGTAAAGAAATCGCCTTCAATGTAGGAGACCTGTGTTCGATCCATATATATATATATAGGCTTCCCAGGTGGCTCAACAGTAAAGAATGCACCTGCAAAGCAGGAGATGGTGTGCAATGCAGGAGACGTGGGTTCCATCCCTTGGTTGGGAAGATCCCCTGGAGGAGGAAATGGCAACCCACTCCAGTATTCTTGCCTGAGATATCCCAGGGACAGAGGAGCCTGGCAAGCTACGTGGGTAGTAAAGAGCTGGACGCGACTAAACCACATCACCATATATATACACACACAAATATATGGATATATTTATACTTTTTTTTAAGAATGGCGAATATATACAAAGTATCAAGTTCCCAATCAGGGACATAGACCAATAAAGACATTTCCAAGTTGAATCTGGAATTTTGCTTTGATAACATCTCATCTCACATGGATGTTTATCAGGTCTCTGAAAACAAATGACTTGCATGTAATTTGGTCTGTAACATACACGAATGTCTCAAGCATGAAAAACAAATACATATCTCAGAAAGACCTGAGGTAAATGGCTTTAGGACTTTCAGAATAAAACCAGGATCCTTTCTGAGAGAGAGGAGTAAAAGAGATTAAGTGGATGGTACTTTCTTTGAATTATTGATGTAATCAAAACACTCTCAGATTCACACCATCAGTCTTCCCGGTGCTGGGGTCGACATAGAATTATAGTTGGGTTTTGGCTTCCCTCTCTCTCTCTTTTTCCATTTAGAATAGAAAGAAAGAAAACAGCCGTCATCTCTCGTTTACCTAAAAGATAAAGACAATTTCCTAACGATCCATACCATGCCATTAAAGGGAGGGGTTTTCAAAACCAGGTGCTAAAGTGTTTAGCCATCCACCATCCAGTTTTCAGGCTCAATTCTGTGTGTGGGCTGGCACCGGTGCTTTTCAGCGCCAAGGAATACAGACATATACGTCTAACCCCGTGCTGAAGATGGAAGATGGCTTCATTAAACTGGGGGCAGGATTCTATTCTATAAACCTCTGCTCTCCGCGGCTTAACCTTAGAGTGCGAATGCGGTTATTTTCCACCTTCTCATTCTGCAGGCTGAAAGGGAACTTCCTGTGGCTGGCTGATCTTACCAATACCCCAAGCCCAATTCCCAGACCCCCCTCGTGGCGGGCAGATATCATTTCAACAGATGTCAAGAACAGCGAAAGTGCACTTAGGCTTATTTGTTAAACTCCGGAGGGAGGAGGTAGATTGGCGAAATTCAGCCAGTAATTAAACCACATACTTCTTCTCAAGCTGCCTCTCGCCCCTCTTCCCCACATAATCTTGCTGCCTTCCATCAAATCATGCAGGCACTTATTGGCTCCAATCAATACAATATGAGATACATTAATTTCGTCCCTGAGAGACTTTCGGGGAAGAAGTGGGATTGCTTCACCAGCATTTTGGAGGGTTCACGCAAGCACACTATCAAACCCAGCAATATCACCTCTGTACTCAACCCTGGCAGATTCATGGTCTCCGTGGCCCCTGACTCCCCCCGCCCCCATGCCCCTTGCCCATGGAACTGGACTGCTGCCAAACACACGGCAAATTGGATTGGAGCGAGAAATACTGACTATATTACCTAATGCACACAAATGCTAAACAGTGAACATCGTGGGGAAGAAGTGGCCTGGCTGAGCAGAATTTTAACAATTAAACTTAAATCCTTCCATATGTTCCTGAGCCCTTGTGGCTCACGGTGTAGAATAACATTAGGAGGAGGAAAAGAACTCTACCAGGTTCCCCAGGAATGGAGTCCATCTCTTCCATGAAATGTGACTGCTTCTCTCAACCATTCATTCCACACACACACACCCCCGCCCCCGGTTGATCCTTTGATTTGCAGTTTATTTAGAAAAGCTGGAGGAATTCCCAACAAACCAGAGGAAATACATTCATTAGGAGAGGTGTTGAAACAAGGTTTGCCCTATTCACTGTTTTTTTAGAGTCCAAATGTGCTGTTTTTGTGAGCTTGGAGATCTGGATTATGGGAAGGAGCCATTGAAGAGAAGGCATGACTCCCAGGAAGGTGTGTGTCTCTGGCCTGTCATTCCTGACAGGACACCAGACATCTTTTAGGTTTCTATACCAGCCAGCCTCCAGTGATTTTACTCGACAAGTGAGACAAAGAAAGGAAAAATCAAGGTACAGTTCAGTCCATCAGTGGACCCTATGGTAGAACCAAAGTTGAATGCAGTGGAATAACAAAGAAAACCAAAGAATACCCATGAGGGCCCGACGGCAGCTGCAAAATGAAAACCTACTGAAAATTCAGACAGGAAAACACTCCCAGATCTGGGCTCTCAGCCTCACACTTAAAGAAAAGAAGTACTGCATCGCACAGGGAAGACTACTCAATACTCTGTAATGACCTATATGAGCAAAGAATCTAAAAAAGAGTGGTGTAGTGTGTGTGGCTCAGATGTTCAGTTGTGTCCGACTCTTTGTGAGCCCACCAGGCTCCTGTGTCCATGGGATTCTTCCGGTAAGAATAGTAGAGGAAGGTGCCATTTCCTCCTCCAAGGGATATTTACAACCCAGGGATCAAACCCTTATCTCTTAAGTCTCCCGCATCGAGGTGGATTCTTTACCACGAGTACCACCTGGGAAGCCCAAGAATGATACACATATCCACTGGGCTTCCCAGCCCACTCTAGTATGCTTGCTTGGAGAATCCCATGGATAGAGGAGCCTAGCAGGCTTACAGTCCGTGGGGTTGCAAAGAGTCGGTAGGCCTCAAGTGACCTAGCACGCATGCGTGTATATGTATAATTGGTTCACTCTGCTGTACAACAGAAGCGAACACAACATTGTTCATCAACTACACTCCAATACATTTTTTTTAAAAAAAAAAAAAGGAAGAAAATAAGTAATCGAGGAAGCAGGACTCTGTGAGTTACCAAAAAAAAAAAACAAAACGTAATTTTCTCATTAACTACATCCCACTTGGACAATGGGTAATGACTCTTTGATGAAATATAAGAAATGTTTTGTCTGTGTTCGAGAAGGAAGGAAATAGGCTTTCTGGTCAATGGCCATGAAATCCAGATACCGGAGAGTGAGAAAAACTGGCCTGGGGGCCGGCTGCCTGTGTGGACTTGGATCACTCCGGAGACCTCAGTGGACCTGCCTCTTCATCTGCAAAATCATTAGCTGGTTTCCCGAGCCATTTTGCAGCTCCAACAGCATATGGTTCCCATTATATAGCTTTTATCCTTAACTGCCCTCTTCCCTAGTCTTTATGGCAGGCCTTTCTCTGCTTTCAACACCACGGAGAAATGCCACGGCTGACTTTCTGAAGAGTGGTGAGAAATTTGCTTCCCCGCCCTGATGATTCTCAATTTCCTATGGGGTGGAGAGAAAAGGCAAACGCACCTGCTCCCCCTGAGGAATGGCTGAGATTCTGAACAACAGAGAAGACACGGGCTGATATTTTTTCTTTTTTAAAGAGCTAAGTTTCACTCTGCCAATAGTTATTAAGGGATGGTGGATTGGACGATCAGCATTGGAATCCTGGGAGTTTTGTTAACAAAACAGGTTCTAGGATACCCAGGGGGCAACAGAGGAGGAGATGGTTGGATGGCATCACTGACTCAATGGACATAAGTTTGAGCAAACTCAGGGAGATGGCGAAGGACAGGGAAGCCTGGTGTGCTGCAGTCCATGGGGTCATAAAGAGTCGGACTTGACTTAGCAACTGAACAATACTGTTGATTGAATCAGAGACTCTGTGGGTGAACCCTGAATTTGGAGCAAAATCCCCAAGTAAATCTTATGCACATTAATGTTATAGAAATGGGTAGATGAGGATTGTCAGCCAAAGGGCCTCTCTGAGTATCCCAGATGAACTTCCAGTTGTTCAAGCTAGTTTGAGAAAAGGCAGAGGAACCAGAGATCAAATTGCCAACATACACTGGATCATCAAAAAAGCAAGAGAGTTCTAGAAAAACATCTATTTCTGCTTTATTGACTATGCCAAAGCCTTTGACTGTGTGGATCACAATAAACTGTGGAAAATTCTGGGAGATGGGAACATCAGACCACCTGACCTGCCTCTTGAGGAATCTGTATGCAGGTCAGGAAGCAACAGTTAGAACTGCACATGGAACAATAGACTTGTTCCAGAAGAAGGAGTATGTCAAGGCTGTATATTGTCACCCTGCTTATTTAACTTATACGCAGAGTACGTCATGAGAAACACTGGGCTGGAGGAAGAATAAGCTGGAATCAAGATTGCCAGGAGAAATATTAATAACCTCAGATATGCAGATGACACTGCCCTTATGGCAGAAAGTGAAGAAGAACTAAAGAGCCTCCTGATGAAAGTGAAAGTGGAGAGTGAAAAAGTTGGCTTAAAGCTCAACATTCAGAAAACTAAGATCGATCACTTCTTGGCATATAGACGGGGAAACGATGGAAACAGTGGCAGATTTTATTTCTTTAGGGGCTCCAAAATCACTGCAGATGGTAACTGCAGCCATGAAATTAAAAGAAGTTTACTCCTTGGAAGGAAAGTTATGACCAACCTAGATAGCATATTAAAAAGCAGAGATACTACTTTGCCAACAAAGGTCCGTCTAGTCAAGGCTATAGTTTTTCCAGTGGTCATGTATGGATGTGAGAGTTGGACTATAAAGAAAGCTGAGTGCCAAAGAATCGATGCTTTTGGACTGTGGTGTTGCAGAAGACTCTTGAGAGTCCCTTGGACTGCAAGGAGATCCAACCAGTCCATCCTAAAGGAGATCAGTCTTGAGTGTTCACTGGAAGGACTGATGTTGAAGCTGAAACTCCAATACCTCGGCTACCTGATGTGAAGAACTGACTCATTGGAAAAGACCCTGATGCTGGGAAAGATTGAAGGCAGGAGGAGAAGGGGACAACAGAGGATGAGATTGTTGGATGGCATCACCAACTCAATGGACGTGAGTTTGGGTAAACTCCGGGAGTTGGTGATGGACAAGGAGGCCTGGCATGCTGCAGTCCATGAGGTCACAAAGAGTCAGACAAGGCTGAGCAACTGAACGGAACTGAACTGAGTATCCCAAGGTACGGAGGGTATCTTGCCCAGTGATTTATCTTAGCATCCCGTTCCGTGCCTGTACATGCAGTTACAGGTACCTTGGTAAATGATTACTGAATTAAACTGAAGAAATACTGATGACCAAAGGTCACTGTAGGTCTAAGGCATTAGAATATCCAGGGACAATGCTTGGAAGGAGCAGTTGATGAGCACCTCGATGACTCTCATTCACCATAAATTGGGAGAACCAGCTTTCTCTACTTAACTGTCCATGGTGGAAAATGAAAGCCTTGTTTTATCAAAAATCATGCCAAATAGGTGAACCACGGTTTTCCATTTCAAAGCCCATTGGTGTATATTCTTTCCCTGGCTCTTTCTAAGCAGGTTGGGCTGGAATTATCCTGATATGGAAACAGCAGATCAGTTGGCACCCAAGGTCACATTCACCAGCATATGATGATATTTTGATCCGGTAAACCTAGACAATGTTTATGGGCAGAGTGTGCTCTTTCTATTACTATCAGAATACAGAAAAGGGAAGGCCAGGGAATCCGAAATCAAGAGTTCTAATATGATTCATTGATTCAGCAAATGTTCACTGAATATTCACTGTATGCCAGGCACTTTGTTAGTTGTTAGAGATATACATTGAGCCAAAAGCATACAGACTCTGCCCTCCTGAAGTGTAAATTCTACTTTAGGAGGAAACAAACAAACAAACAAAACTGCATTCTATACAGTTGCAGACATGTTCCCAGTTTGCCTTTTTCTTTTAGTTTTATTCATAGTACATTTTTAAATACCAAAAGTGTAAGCATTTATATGATCATTTCTATCTTTTATTATACTTTCTGGCTTAAGTTTCATTTTCTGAAGCATCCTCAACAATGTAAGGTGCTGTAAAGATTCTATAGGGTTCCAGAATGAAGAAGAAGTCTACATTCATAGCCTCTATTGCTTCACTTTCCAGCTAATCCTCAGCCAGTGTTATTTCAGATGCCCTCTGCTCCCTTCTTGGATGAGCAGTCACTTCTTTAGTTCCTAAATCTGGAGCCCAGCCTCCAGAAGGTTTCTGGTTTGACCTCTCCGTTATCAATGCCCACTGGCCCTGCTAGCTCTCGGTTTCCATCAATACCTTTGTCCAGGATGTCCTGTCATTCTGTCCTTCTATTCTTATACCAGTCTGAAGGACTGACTTCTGCCCACCTCTTAAAAGCTTGTGTTCTCCACAACTGCAAACCTGCTTCTCTTCTTATGCTTGATATTCACCCATGCAGGTACTTTGTATAAATGGATGAGCAACTCATGAATCAATGTAGACACTGCTATATAGTAATTAAAGAGAGTGATGTTGATTTATATATACCTATACTGAGGGGAAAAATCATAATTACACTGTTAAATGATAACAAATTATAAGTCATTATATACTATATGATATTGTCTCTATTAAAAGTAAAATGACTTTCAATAGATAGAGGCTACATGCAGACATACATACACACATACAAGCAGAGACATATATTATTGTAAATACATAGGCATATTCATAGACACACTACATAGGCATATCACACAAACAATGTATGTAATTCTAAATATTCTAGTACGTGTGTGCATGCTTGTGTGATGAATCTCTCAGTCACATCTGACTCTTTGGGACCCCATGGACTGTAGCCCACCAGGCTACTCTGTCCATGGGATTCTCCCCAAGAATGCTGGAGTGGGTACCATTCCCTTCTCCAGGAGATCTTCCAGACTCAGAGATCGAACCCAGATCTTCTGCATTGCAGGTGTTTTCTTTACCATCTGAGCTCAGGGAAGTCCAAATATTATTTTATCCAAGTTCAAAAAGTAAAAGAAAAAGTTAAAACATATTAACTTTTAGCCAAATAGATTATCATTTCAAAATTCAATCAACTTCTTACAAAAATATCAATGAGTTATTTTACCCTCTGTCATTCTGTGAAGACTCTGAAATCCCATGCGTATATTACACTTACTCAGTAGCTACCATATTAGACAGCAAGATTATAGAACATTTTCTTCATCACAGAAAATCTGATTGGACAGCACTGGTTCATAGGGCTTTGGGGGGAAGAGATTGCACTCTTACCAAAGAAACAAATGGGAAAATGGTAAGTTTATTTCCCAAAATTTAGGAGGAGATTTACGGTTAGGACAACATGAACCCTTTGGGGTGTTTTTGTCTGAAATTTGTTTTCTTCCTCAGATACTCTGTTCTCACTGTTCTGACAACCAGGAGGCTGTGACCTAAGAAAAAGGAACTCGATGCACATTTAATTCTTGGCCCCACCATTTACTGGCTGTGTGATTTAGAGTAGGTAATAGCCTTTCCATACTTAATTTTTTTTTTTAACTGGTCATATAGTCATCATGAGGATTAAATAAAATAATGCAGGTACCAGAGTGTGGAGTTGGCACTCAGTAAACTCAAATTTCCTTTGGGGTCTCTCTCTAGCCATCATAAATATTTCAGACCTGGCCTGAATAAGGATAACATGTGACTACTATGAGCTACCCTCTCGTTAACACTGACTTTCTGTATGTCTTCTGCCATTTCACTGACCAGACGGTCATCCCAGCAGCCTTGTGAAGTTTACCTTTATCCCAACTCCGTCTGTGAGCTGTAAGAGGGGCTAAAGCTACTGAATGAAGTAAGTCCATGTATTTGGCAGAGTTTCTATTACTAAGTTCACAGTTCTAGATTGCCAACAAGAGGATGTATAGGCACTTCCCTGGTGGTCTGGTGGTTAAGAACCCACCTGCCAGTACAGGGGACACGAGACATGAGTTTGATCTCTGGTCCAGGAAGATCCCACATGCCTTGGGACAACTAGGCCCGCAGGCGACAACCACTGAGTCCATGTGCCTAAAGCCTGGGCTCTGCAACAAGAGAAGCCACTGCAATGAGGAACCCATGCACCACAGAGAAAGCCCACGTGCAGAAACAAGTAGTGCAGACTAAGTTACTTATTTCTTTTTAAAGAGGACTTACAGCCTCATATCATGGAGGAGACAGAAACTCCATCCGTAAATGAGGCAGCACATAAGTCTGAGCACCCGCGTCCATGTGCGCCTCTGTGTGAATGCAGGGGTGTGTGTGAACCTCTGTCTTAAACACTGTGACTGTTCCAAGATCGGCTTGCTGGCTTGGCAAACAACCTGGCCCCCGAATCAGAAACCATGGCAGCCACGGGATTTCACATAACGTGTTACATTCTCTCTTGTTCTCTGCCTCCTTGTCTGAAAAATGCAGGGGCTGTATCCGATGATCCTAAGACTCTGTCCAGCACAGATAGTTCAAGATCCAGTGAATTGGTGGGCAGCCGGGGCCAAGGTTCTCATTCTTGTTATCACGGGTAATCAAGAGTTGGCAAAACACTTTAGTCCTCCCTCAAAATGCTGTTCTTTTCCTGAGCTTTTATTATTAGGCTCCCTACACCCACACGAGACTTTGATATATGGAAGCAGCTAATAGACCACTTGGATGGTGCCCAGGAAGAGGGCAGAATCTCAGTAAGGCTTCATTTGCAAGTTTCACACCACTTAGAACTAACTCACCAGCCCTGGAAAAAAAAAGATAAATGGCATTGGAAGGCATAACATACGGGTCTGGAATGCAGAGGGGGTGGGTAGGCGCTTGGATAGGATGCCTTTTCAGATCCCTCCACACCTTGAGATTCTAGGATTCTGTTGGGATGGGATTTAATAAATCAACAAAGACGTGTGAAACATACAGGTATCTGCCTTCTGGAGTGTTCAGTTATTTTCTTAAAGGCGAGAATAGAAGTAAATCCTAGTGGCACACAGAAGATGACCTGCCTCATTGTCAGGAAAAAGATGTCCAAAAAGAATTTGAACAGAGAGAGAGTGAAGGAAGGACAGAATAAGTACAAGTGGTAAAATGTTAAAAATTTGTAATTCTGGTACAGTTGTGTGTGTGTGAGTCACTCAGTCATGTCTGATTCTTTGCAACCCCGAGGACTGTAGCCTGCCAGGCTCCTCTGTCCATGGGATTCTCTAGGCAAGGAACCTAGTGTGTGTTGCCATTCCCTTCTCCAGGGGATCTTCCCGACCCAGGAATCGAACCTGGGTCTTCCTGCATTGCAGTCAGACTGTTTATCATCTGAGCCATCACAGAAGCTCTCTGGTAGATACATAGGTGTTATAATCACAGTCCCTTACTTTAACATAACAGAATTTTTCAGAGGGGAAAAAAAGTTAGAAAAATGTTGCAAAGTTTCAAAAAGAAGAAAGCAAAATTAAAAAAAAAATAGAACTCAGTACAGCCTTTAAACTGAGTTTCTGCAAGACATTCTTTATTTAAAAAAATATAGTTACTTATTAGGCTGTGTCAGTTTTAGCTGTGGCATGTGGGTTCTTTTGTTGCAGCACGTGGATTTCTCTCTAGCTGTGGCCCTGTGGGCTCTGTAGTATTGGCACACAGGCTTAGTTGCCCCAAGGCATGTGGGATTTTAGTTCCCTGACCAGGGATTGAACTCACATCCCCTGCATTGCTAGGCAGATTCTTTTTTTTTTTTTGCAAGGCAGATTCTTAACCACTCGATCACCAGGGAAGTCCCAAGATATTCTTTAACAAAAGACTTCTTTGGTCTAGTGAATTTGGAAGCTGCTTCATTCTATACCATCCTGCTGGAGATTTACAGTTCATATTAGTGGCATATTACAGGTACAAAGAAGACTTGCACAAAGAAATCTGTTTAATCTTTCTCACCAAATGTATCCTACATTTGTTTCTAAAACCATGGAACTCTGTGTGTGTGTGTGTGTGTGTGTGTGTGTGGAGCATCTATCAACCTACCCAAGGAATTAACATTCCAGCAACACACACTAGCTCCTTCTCTGATTCATTCATTCCTCTCTGAGTGTTTGCTATGTGCCAGATGTACAAATATAAAATAAGAAGATACATCTCCTATTCACAAGTAGCACACATCTTAGAATAGAGGAAACAGAAAAC
This sequence comes from Bos taurus, assembly GCF_002263795.3. Lineage (NCBI taxonomy): Eukaryota > Metazoa > Chordata > Mammalia > Artiodactyla > Bovidae > Bos > Bos taurus. The sequence continues at coordinate 5,871,949 of NC_037352.1, read as the reverse complement.
AAATATGACTAAAATAGAAAGAATTATGTATTTGAAACCACAGGGAAGTGCAAAGATAAATATTGTAATTAAAATCCATGGCTAATAAAAGATGGGCTTCCTGGGTGGCATAGTGGGAAAGAGCCCACTGCCAATGCAGGAGACACAGAGGATGCAGGTTTGATCCCTGGATCGGGAAGATTCCCTGGAGGAGGAAATGGCAACCGGTTCCAGGATTCTTGCCTGGAGAATTTCATGGACAGAGGAGGCTGGAGGGTTACAGTTCACAGGGTTCCAAAGAGTTAGACACGACTCAGCACACATGCTTATCCTAACTGGGTGCCTGAAAAGGGCCTGGGACTAGAAAAGAATGGACCAAAGAAAATAATTCACTGGAAATTGTCCAACTTTGTTCAGAAAATAAATAATTGTATCACTGCATATTTTCCCATGGATTTTTCAAAAGCCTCCCCCTCCAGTTTCCACGTTCCTGAAAAAGTATGTACAGGTGAAAAAGAAGAAGTTATATAGAAAAATTCAGTGGAAAGACCTAAGATTCTGTCCAGCATGGGTATTCTATGATTCAGTGAATCTAGAATGCATTGAACTGCTGCTCATACAGAGAAGCAACCTACTAAAAGTGAGGTTGCTCTAGGATGCAAGTCACAAAAAACCTGGCCAGCAATGGCTTCATCCATAAGCATATTTGTGGTTTGCCTGGTTGGAAGTCTGGTAGGAGATGGTCCCAAGTCTGTTTGATGGCTCAGAAGTGCCAGGAGCACTCAGGCTTTTTCATACAACTTCCACATGACATAAATGCCATCGCAAATTCCATTATTAAAGAGGAAGGAGCTCCTTTTCTTCAGGTAAAGGAGGGGCCAGGATTTTAAACCCAGGCAATCAAACTGCAGACATAGATGCAGTGCACATACCCATGACACCACAGTGCCATTAAACAGCTAGGCAAGCCTAGACTGCATATTAAAAAGCAGAGACATCTCTTTGAAGGCAAAGATCTATACAGCCAAAAGCTGTGGTTTTTCCCGTAGTCATGTATGGATGTGAGAGGTGGACTGTAAAGAAAGTTGAGTGCCAAAGAATTGATGCTTCTAAACTGTGGTGTTGGAGAAGACTCTTGAGAGTCCCTTGGACTGCAAGGAGATCCAACCAGTCAAACCTAAAGGAGATCAACCCTGGATATTCATTGGAAGGACTGATGCTGAAGCTGAAGCTCCAATCCTTTGGCCACCTGATGTGAAGGGCCAACTCGTTGGAAAAGACCCTGATGCTGGGAAAGATGGAAGGCATAAGGAGAAGGGGGTGATAGAGGGTGAGATGGCTAGATAGCATCACTGATTCAGTGGACACAGATTTGAGCAAACTCCAGGAGATAGTGGAGGACAGAGGAGCCTGGTGTGCTGCAGTCCATGGGGTCGCGAAGAGTCAGACACGACTTAGCAGCTGAACGACAACAACAACAGTTAATACTGAGCACCACAGCTAGACCTCCGCAACCTGATGGTTTGGTCCCCTGGGCGTCACTGGCCGTCAGCCAGGAGGAGTGCCTGCATCCCAGGGTATCCACAAAGCCCACAGCACTGCACACACACCTCTCAGCAGAGGACCAGACCCCTACACCTAGGAATGCGACACTCTCCTCCAGAAACCCAGAGACCTCGCCTCTCCCCTCTCGAGATTTATAATTAAGCCTCTGAAAAATTAAGAAATTAATATAAAAGTTGCTGGGTTGCCAACGCTTTTATTATACTTTAATTTACTAGAAACATTTTCACACCACCCCTGAGGAGTAAATGCAATGCAAAATTGCTTACATCGCTCTTAAAAGCTGAAGTAAGCATTTCCTTTTCATCTTCCATAATCCTATATATAATAAAAAATAAATAAAAAAGCCAGTAAGTCTGTGGACCAGAAGCAGCAAATAGATAATTCTATCACGCTGGATATTTTTCCCCCTGGCTTTTTGGAGGAGTGCCCCCGCTACCCCCGCCCTGCTGACCTCATAATTCTCCACTTTCCTCATAATTTATTTACAGGTAAAGAAGTGATGAACTAAACTCACTGGGCAGACAACTGCACATCACTTTAATGAAGTTACTAGTGATTTCAAATGGCTCTGCAATCACCTACCGGATAAAGCAGGTGACAAGGCTAGACAGTGGCAATGTGAGAGGCAACAATGGAGCGGGTGGGAGCTCAGTGTGCCCTGGGGGCTAGGAAACTGCAGAGTGACTGGCTAAGGGCTTGGGTATCAGAAATCTAAGTTCAAGTCCATCCCTAGCCACATCCCAGCAGTGTGATGTTAAGCCAATTCCCCAAATACTGTGAGCCTAGGTTCCTACAGCTCTCAGAATGGGATGCTAGCAAGCCCATCTCTTGTGTTTATTGTGAATATCAAATGTGGCAACATAAGTGAAAAACAAATGTTTGACTCTTGGTAACTACAGTTTGGAGCTATTAACTTGGAGAGCCATTCCATGGGCTGATGGATGGAGGGGCAAGGCGACCTCTGGGACATCCCAGGGCCAGTCCTGTTAATGATGCTCATTTAATGAATGAGAAGCACCCTGCTGAAGAGTAAGGACTTAAGGATGGACAATCAATGATCCAAGATCTGAGCCCTGACTCTGAAATGAGACTCAGTTTTCCCGCTAATGGTGCCCACAGAAATCAAACTACATATGTGAGAGGGATGACCGTAGGTTTCCATAAATATCAAAATAGGTCTTCCCTGGTGGTGTATTGGTACAGAATCTGCCTACTAATTCAGGAGACATGAGTTTAATCCCTGATCCAGGAAGATCCTGCATGCCCTGGAGCAAACAAACCACAGTTATTGAGCCTTTTCTCTAGAGCTCCTGCTCTGCAATAAGAGAAGCCACTGCCAATGAGAAATGCTCGCATCACAACTAGAGAGAAGCCCCCACTCGCCACAGCTACAGAAAAGCCTGCACAGCAAGGAAGGCCCAGCACAGACAAAAATAAATAAATGAATGACTTTTTAAAAAGATCAAAATGAGCTCATACCTGTGAGTGATATTCCTCACCTGGATAAAGCTTTTCAAATTGAAAGTGATTAAACTTGTTTCTCAAGGGTACATGCATTCTGCCTACAGAATGGTTTCCAGTGTTCTCGAATTGGATGCCGCATAAAACACAACCCAATAAGATAAACATGGACATCTCTCTGCCTCATTAATTTGGTTCAATTAATGGGCGAGGGGGTCCCATCACGTTGTACCAATCAGCACAGCTCTACGATGGGAAACAGTGAAAAATCTTATATGGATCTGTAAGGTAGAGCACAAGCCTTCAGAAAATGATATGATGCACCATTCAGGGGTATATATGTATATGCTCTTCTGCCATTAAAGGGTTGACATGGGACTTCCTTGGTGGTCTAATAGCTAAGACTGTACTCCCAATGCAGAGGGCCCAGGTTTGATCCCTGGCCAGAGAATTTAGATCCCACATGCCCCAACTAAGAGTTCACAAGCCACAATTAAGACCCAGCACAGCCAAATAAGTAAATAAATAGACCTTCTTTTTTAATTAAAGGGTTGACTTAAGTGGAAAGATACCAAATACCTTCACTGTTGAACTTTTCCTCCCCTTGCAGGAATCCACCCCTCTTTAATTCCATGGTTCTCTCCAAATTCTCTACAGGAGAGTTGGAACCTTGATTTTTTTCTTCCTGGAGAAATATCAATATCTCTTGATAATTGGAATTTGTCAGCAAAAACTTGCCACCTCAAATTTATTAAAGCTGTTTCAAAACTCTGTTCTGATCCCTATGTCAGATGTCAGCTTGGTAAAGACTCTTCAGGTAGCCAGTGGGCCAAAGAATGCAAGCAAAGATGGAGGGTTTTGAAAGCAAGAAGGCAACCTGGTGCTTTTCCTAATAGACCTTTCTGTGTTTGAAAATGGCAACAGAGGTTTTGGAGGAAAAGAAAATGAAAGACAAGGCAAATTGTTACATGATCATAGGTTCTTGTGCCTGGATTTCCAGGTAAAAGAGTCCAATGCAGGAGACTTGGGTTTGATCCCTGGGTCTGGAGTATCACCCAGAGGAGGATATGGCAACCTACTCCGTTATTCTAGCCTGAGAAATCCCATAGACAGAGGAACCTGGTGGACTACAGTCCATGGGGTCACAAAGAGTGAGACACGACTGCATGACTGAGTGCGTACCAGTGGAATAGGTCTATGTCAGTTCAGTTCAGTCGCTCAGTCGTGTCTGACTCCTTGCGACCCCATGAATCGCAGCATGGCAGGCCTCCCTGTCCATCACCAACTCCCGGAGTTCACTCAGACTCACGTCCATCGAGTCGGTGATGCCATCCAGCCATCTCATCCTCTCGTCCCCTTCTTCTCCTGCCCCCAATCCCTCCCAGCATCAGAGTCTTTTACAATGAGTCAACTCTTCGCGTGAGGTGGCCAAAGTACTGGAGTTTCAGCTTTAGCATCAGTCCTTCCAATGAACACCCAGGACTGATCTCCTTTAGGATGGACTGGTTGGATCTCCTTGCAGTCCAAGAGACTCTCAAGAGTCTTCTCCAACACCACAGTTCAAAAGCATCAATTCTTTGGTGCTCAGCCTTCTTCATAGGTCTGTGTAACTAACCCCAAATCAAACAAGCAGTATATATGGAAAAGCTATCCCATATCACACACACACACAGACACACACCACTCTTACATATGAAATAAATTTTTGCAGTAACTCTTTAGTTTGTTTCAGTTGGGACTGTTTTTGGTGGCAAATAATAGAAATTCTAATGGCAGAGGTATACATGAATAAGGGATTAATGTTCTCACAAGACGTGAGTTCAGAGGTGGCCTATCCTATCTCTGATTCAGCTGTGCTATGTCACACCAGTGTCCCATGAGGTTGTCAATCAGCGGCTGGAGTCCCACCACATGCGTGCTGTTAGTCCCCCAGTCGTATCCGACTCTTTGTGACCCCATGGACTGTAGCCCGCCAGGCTCCTCTGTCCATGGGATCCTCCAGGCAAGAATACTGGAGTGGAGAGCCATTCCCTTCTCCAGGGGATCTTCCCAACCGAGGGATCGAACCCAGGTCTCCTGCATTGTAGGCAGATTGTTTACCATCTGAGCCACCAGGGAAGCCCACAGCCGCACCATGGACACCATAAAAGATGAAGGAAAAGGGCAGGAGAGGGAAAGAGCGCCCCCTGCAGGCTCCCCCTTCCACAAGGAAAAGAAGAGCTGCCCCTGGCACCCACAGCAAACCTGGGGTGACATCTCTCTGACCAGACATGTCACATGGCCACCCCTAGCTGCACAAGAGGCTGGCGAAGCAAACCTGGCTTTTTTTTTTTTTTCCCCTGACCAGAAAAACAGTGAAATACCAAGATAATCCTGCATTTCTAGAAAATGTCCAGCCACTGCTATGATAAGTGATTGGAGCCCTCAACACCTAACCGACATGATCATGCCTTCAAAGTTTATTTACTTATGTTCTGTTGAGACCTGAGTTATTTCTACAGCCCCTTGAAGTGGTGAGTGCCTCAAAGTGTCATCTAAATGGTCACACCCCTTTCTAGCGAGCCACAGACCCACTGTCTCCTTTTTCATAAAAAGCATCGCTGTGTCCGTTTGAAGGTATTGATTTTAATTAATCACAACATATAGCCCCCTCAGTCAATAGAGAGGTAGGTACAGGGGGTTGAAAAGAAGCTGTAAAATCACCGTTATTTCTTCTCTTCAGAGAACTTTCTTTCAACTGGAATTCAGTGGTTCTACTGTGCTCAGATTCAAGCAATGTGTTCATAATTACACTAATAGCTACTCTTGACTGAATGCTGTTATACCCCGCTGCGTAATCATAGAATCCTGCATTGTTTTCACTATTTTACTGGATTTTCCTGTTATTCACACTTTAAAGAGGGGCAGACTGAGACTTGAAAAATGTAAAGAACCATGTCCCCAACACTGTTGATCCGAGAGCCTCGGTCTGAATTCATCCCTGCCTCTTGAAACAACTGTATTTGTCTCCATTGTCATTTTACATAGATGATCTCTGACGTTCATCATGACCTTTATATGATTTCCTTTTCTCAGAAGTTACACCTGAAAGTCAGAGAAAGTAAATGATTTGCCTGAGATCACTTAGGGGTGGGGGTGGGTGGGATGACTGAGCTGGAATTCCCACAAAGATGCGTCTGGTCCCCAGGTGTATAACTTCCAGTGCAGCCCACAGCCTCCTGTAGCATTACCGGGGTGTAACCCAACAAAGCAGCATCGTGTGAAGCCATTTCTTACCTGACAAAGGGAGAAGTGTGTAGCCACAGAGAGCAAGAGCTCCAGATCCAGGCTGCTGGAGTTCAAACCCTGCTTCTAAACTCAGTCTGTGATGTATGGCATCCTACTTACATTCACAAAACCTCAGCTGCCAAATTTATAGAGACTACGAGAACATGAGCATACTGAGAGGGGTACGAGAGATTACACCTTGGAGAACATCTGCTAGTTCCTAGAATAAAGACAAAAAGGAGCTATATCATCATGAGGAGTTCTCCAAGCCTCAGTTGCCCCTTCTGCAAAATGGGGATAATAATACAGCCTACTTGTTATGGGACTATAATGAGTCCATATCCGTCAAGGCTTGCAAACCATCTCTGGATATATCTTGTGCTCAATAAATGTTAGCTGTCATCATCACCATCATGATATTTATATCAGCAGTAACATCTAATTTCAAAGACCGGCTGAATAGAACATTAGAAAGAAAAAAAATAGAGCGTCAGAAAAAAATAGAGCGTCAAAAAATATACAGAGCATCAGGAAAAAAAAATCTCACTTCTTTTCTTCTTTTTTTTTTGCATAAAATGAGACTGCTAGTCACACAATGGAGACATTTTAGAACATCTAGAAAGTACAAAGCAATGCACTCCAATGCCAGAAACTTGTTTTTCAAGCTTTTCAAGCTGAAGCAGAGGGCACAGCCAAACCTGGCTAATTAGCTGCACTGCCTTATGCCACGGGGCCCAAGACATCGCGCCGGCTGTTGTGTCGGGGGCTGGAGCCTGCGAAGTCAGCTGTAATTGACACCCAGGTGCAGGGGGAGTAGGGAAGGTTAAGGGGAGGGTGGCATTCAGAAGAACCGAGAAAGAAAGACACTAGGCAGTCCTGAGCGCCTGGCAAGGAACACTTGGCCATGCTGGGCTGGGCGGAAGTTAGTCTTCCTTTTATTTATTTATTTTTTTTCCTGGGCAGGCTGGGAAGTGACCCCTTTCTCTCATTCTCTCCCTCTTTTTTCCTCTGGACAGCTCCCCCTACTCACGTGATGTTCTCAGGCCATACTGGGAAGTAGGTTTTTTGGGTACTATAAACAAGCCTTGTGTGCACAGTCATTCAGTCATATAGGATTTTTGGTGATCCCCTGGACTGTAACCCACCAGGCTCCTTCTCTGTCCACGGAGTTTTCCAGGCAAGAATACTGGAGTGGGTTGCCATTTCCTCCTCCACGGGATCTTCCCAACCCAGGGACTGAACCCACGTCTCCCGCGTTGGCAGTAGGATACCACTGAGTCACCTGGACTCACTTCCCTGGCCCTCTCCTAATCCAACTCTGGATACTTTATGTATTAGACTTTGATGTGAATCCTGATGATTTGCATGAAAATAGGATTCAACTTGGTTACTGACTATCTAGGGTCCCTCTTAAACTGTTTGCCTGGGGTGAGCGTCCTCCCTCTTCCGACCTTAATCCCACCGCAGGGATCTACAAAGTAGTGCCGAGTCCTGAGCAGAACGAACCCCTGCCGCCCCCAGTCTGCTCTGAGCCCAGAAGGGTTGCTGAGATGGCTTTCTGTTCCCCTTCTCCTCCACATTTTCTTATAGAATGGGGGCAAAAAGAAAAAGTGTTAACAGGTGAGCAGGTCTGGCTCCACCCTTCCTGCCAGAATGAAGGGCAAAAAGAGAACAAGACTCTTTTAAAGTGATGCTTAAAAAAAAAAAAAAAAATGAAGATGAAGCTGCATTTCCTATGTAGCTGTGCTGGAAAAGTAGGGTGTCTGGGGAGCGTTAACTATGAAGATGGTGTGGATATAAAAGAATAGGAGACAAGGGAGTGGCCAGAAAGCCCTGAGGAAGAAGGGGAACTTTTCTGAGGTGTGTGGGGTGCAGTCTCTGGGGAATGTGAGAGTTGGGATATAGAGAAAGAGTGCAAAGGGCATTTCAGCAGGTGGTGTCCGTCCCCACCTTGATGACCTTCCAGAATATAAACAAAGGAGGTGATTTATATCACCACATACTGGACTATTACTTCTTGAAGTGGTATCAAACCCAGAGTGGACCACATGAGAACCTGCATGCAGCTGGTTTATAATCATCCCCATTAATAAGTGCAGTTAAGCTCCCTGAAACCTACAAGTGACTATCACACATAACTCAATACGCTTGACTCAAAAATCCCAAATGGGTTTATTTTTCAGTCTATTGGCCCAGCTCTTTAAAAAAAAATGTTTCTTTGATAACTGTCAAAAACAATAAAAAGTCCTTACCATTTACAATATCTATCTCCCCATCCCCTTGGGAAGAAAAGAAATAAACAGACTCTCCAAATAGAAGCTGGAAAAAAAAATCAGCGTTAAGTTTCTGCTATAAACGGGAGTATTTCAGTGAAAGAAAATTCCTGGTTGTGTCCAGAGCAGACTATTACTCAAATATTATACTGTGGGTATTGCTGGGCGAAATGTTTCCTGACTGATTGATATGTTATTATCTCTTAGAGCTGAATTATCTCTGCAATGCCAACCATTGTAATAACAGCTGCTTTTGTCTGACAACAGAGCTGAGCTTTATTTTGTCTGCATGGCACATAAGGGGGTGCATCAACTTGACTTCAAGTACTAACTGTTAATCATTCATTCTATTAATGGGAAGGCAACTCTGATGCCCCGTCTCATCCCCCTCAATAAACACACACACACACACACACACACACACAGAGCTGATGGTCTGATCTCTAACTTCGTTAGGGAACAGAAGCATTTAAATGGGAGTTTCCTCACCCACCTGCCAACTAATCTAGCAGCTTCCCTGTGTATCTGCTCCCTCGTTTCCCACCTGCTCTTGTGAAAGAGGCATCCTTGCCCCCACTCCCCTCAGCCTCTCCGCGAAGACTCCTGAGTTCTCAAGGGATTTGCTCTTGCAATTTTCTGCTTGTTCCCCTGAATCCTCAGTCTCTCCCCTTCCCCTGGATCACTCCAGGAAGAAGAAAAGTAGGCTGTGATGTATGTGCGAGGCCATGCCTCAGAGCAGCACTACTCAGAATAGCCACAGGGTAGAGGCAACGCTGGTGTCCATCAACTGATGAATGGATGGGGACTTCCCTGGTGGCCCAGTCGCTAAGAGCGAGCCCACAGGCCTCAGCTAAGACCCAGTGCGGCCAAAAATAAATAAGTAAATATTTTTTAAAACTGTTCAGTGGTTTACATACACATACACTTGCTTATGTTCCCTATCACAGCCTAAAGGGCTCTAGGTAACCATCCACCGCCCCGGCTCCAAGCCCATCTGGTACCCCCTTTACTCCCTGACAAGCAAACCCCTCCCTGACTACAAGGTGTGAGAACCTGATCCTTCTGCCTGGACCACTGCTCTCCTGGTGCTCCTCAGGGGCAGGAGGCTTTGGGGCCAGTCTTGCCATCTCTCCATGTGACGATTGGAACTGAGGTGACTATCCTGACACGGAGAAGGGACAAGCTTAGGGGCCACACAATTGTGCTCATACAACAAAAGAAAATAAACGTCTCTGGACAGAAATGATCCTGGCGACTCTTGAGGACAATATGGAGTCTCTGAACCTACCCTGTCTTATCCCAGAAGGAATCTTGTTATCTGAAACAACCGATGCCCTTTCTAGGTTCAGGCATCCCTGGTGGCTCAGACAGTAAAGAATCCGTCTGCAAGGCAGGAAACCTGGGTTTGATTCTCGGGTCAGGAAGCTCTTCTGAAGAAGGGAATGGCTACCCACTCAAGTGTTCTTGCCTGGAGAATCCCATGGACAGAGGAGCCTGGCGAGGTACAGTTCATGGGGGTCCCAAAGAGTCGCACATGACCGACTGACAAACACTTACTAGCTTCTGCCCATTTCCTCAGGAAATCTATTCCAGGCCACTCAAGGCATCTCACGGACACACCACTGTAAATCCACTGACTATCCTCGGGCCTCACACATGGTTGATGCTCAAAATTAGAGCCCAGAGTTGGGGGAGGTACAAAACTTCAGGGGCACCAGAAAACTCAGGCATCAAGATGCACCACTTCGATGCAATAGTTCACAAAATCAAAATAAATGTGAAAATCGCATAGTGGGCAAAATATCAACATTTTAAATAAAGACAGGATCTAACCCTGGGGAAGATAGAAGGCAAAAGGAGAGGTGAGTGGTAGAGGATGAGATGCTTACATAGCATTACTGACTCAAAGGACATGAATTGAAGCAAACTCCAGGAGACAGGGGAGGACAAATGAGCCTGGTGTGGTCCAGTCCACAGGGTCGCAGAGAGTAGGACTTAACTTGGCAGCTGAACAATAACAACAACGAACCTTGTACTTGCGGGGCCCTGTCTCAGGTGCTGCACCCTAGGCCCTGCTCTGAATCATATCTGTGGGATATTGCCCAAACCTTTTAACTCAAGATCTCCAAGTTCCACACAGGAACTTAATTGTCATTCTCACTTGACAGGTGAGGGCCCTTGGGACTCAAAGAAGTTAAGTAACTTATTTGGGGATCACACAGCTGAGAGTGGTCTGAATGACTCTGAAAGCAATGCTCTTAACCAATGCCTTAGTTAGAAGGTCTTTGTGAGATGCGATCTTGGTACCTCTCAGATGGGGATGAAGTGGAGGGGTCAGGGGGGCAAGAACGGCCAACATCCAGGCTTTGCTCTGTCATCTTCTGTCTTCAAAGCACATTTCCTGAGCACCCACCAATCTAGCCTTTGAGGGGCTTTCCTCTAATGAGCTTATTGTGTGTGTGTTTTAGTTGCTCAGTCGTGTCTGACTCTTTTGTGACCCCATGGACTGTAGCCCACCAGGCTCCTCTGTCCATGGGATTCTCCAGGCAAGAATACTGAAGTGGGTTGCCATTCCCTTCTCCAGGGGATCTTCCGACCCAGCGATTGAACTGGGGTCTCCTGCATTGCAGGCAGATTCTTTACTGTCTGAGCCACCAGGGATGCCCAATGAGCTTATTATGTGAATGTTTGCTATGTGAATGGAGCCAAGAGTCAAGAATGGCCTCCAGCAGCCAGAAAACCCACACATTTTGCTAAAAAGCCAGCCACTTGGATGGACACATTTTGGCGTAATCAAGGTATCACCCAGGTCTGCACAGTAACAGGCAGTGAGGAGGGAGAGGAGGCCAGCGGCTGTGAGAAAGGAAATCGGGATGTAGCGATCGCAGGCAGGTTCCTGTGGGTTTTTTCCATTCCTCTGGGATGCAGCACCTTATGTAAATCCAAAGTGATACTGACAGGGTGGAAGGAATCCATCACTCACACCCTCACATCCTTCTGAAAAGGCTCCTACCAGACTTGCTCTTCTGAATCCCCACAACCGCTCTCGAAAAACGCCCCTGGAGAACTTAACGCAAAGTCAGGGAGAAGTCTTGAGTCCTCAGTTAGGATTGGGATGGCCAGAGGTCCTCCCAGCTTCCAGCTGCATGAGATGGGAGCAGGCCAAAAAAAAGTTAGATGCCTGATGAAGGCGGAACATATAAACATATAAAGAGAAAGAAAAGCAATGAGAGATCTCGTCGTTGGCATCACTGCTAATTTCACCAGGTAGCTTTGCAACGTTCCTCTCTCCGAGTGACAGCCCGCCTGGGGGGCTTGGCTGAGTTAAAGGCTTCCTGGAGCAGAGGCTGTCAGTCACTCAGAACGAAAAGAGGAGCCGAAGCAGAGGTTCCGACCCCAAGGCCGAGGCAGGCGGCCCTTCATGAGTCGGGGCGTGCAGGCCAGCAAGCACAGAGGAAGGGATCTTGCCGCAGTGGCTCTTTCAAGAATCCCAGGGTCGCGCCCCCCCCCACCTCCCCGAGCCCTGGGAGCCTGCGCTTCTTCCTTCCCAGAGCAGAAGCTGTGACTTTGTGCTGTCATCAGCCGAACCCTCTCTGCCTCCCTCCTAGAGCACGTTCCTCCTTCTAGCACCCGGAGGCAGCTGAACAGTTGGTGGGAGGAATCGAAGCAGTGAGAAGCGGTGTCTTTTTTCAGACTGACAGCCCCGTTCCTCAGAAAGTGTGCCGGATGGAGTCTAATCGCTCTCTCCTTCAATTCTGAGTTTCACAGTTCAGTCACCTGCTGCCGCTCACCACTCCCCGGGGACTCACAGCTCTCCGGGCAGACGGGCACAGACTATTTCAGAAGGCCCGTTGTAACCAAAAATCTACTGTGTCCTACGTCTTGGCCCCAGCCCTTGGAAAGAGACACAGGATTCCTGGGCAAATGCTTTGCTCTTTGGTCAACAGTGATCTGCGCTGAGCAGGGGCAGGGAGGGCAAATGGGGCTGCGGATGAAACAGAGCCCAGCAGGGACACACACAGGTGGTGGGGTCCTTCACCTGGGTCGTGTTTCTAGTCTCCTTCCTAATGGCTCCCACACAACTCCAGGGCTACCGTCCCAGCTCAAATACATCACTTGTTGGAACCCCTATCTGACCTTTACACGGTCTCCTTACTCCCTCTGTCTCTCTGTTCGTAGACAATGATACCCCGACCTATTGCTGACAGATGATAGACTGTTGTTCAGCAACTCAGTCCTGTCCCACTCTCTGCGACCCCATGGGCGGCAGCACGCCAGGCTTCCCTGTGCTTCACTATCTCCCAGAGTTTGCTCAAACTCATATCCATTAAGCCAGTGATGCCATCCAACCATCTCGTGCTCTGTTGCCCCCTTCTCTTCCTGCCCTCAATCTTTCCCAGCATCAGGGTCTTTTCCCATGAGTCAGCTCTTCACATCAGGTGGCCAAATTATAGCAGCTTCAGTATCAGTTCTTCCAATGAATATGCAGGGTTGATTTCCTTTAGGATTGAGGTAGGTATTAGCCTGGCTTAACTTTTCAGAGGAGAAAATAAGCTTTGAGAGGTTAAGTTGTGAATTACCCAGCATCACCCGCCAAGGAGTTGGTGGGCAAGGATTTCAACCTGTCTTTTTCAAAGCCCCTCTTAGCTTTTTAAACTTTCCAAACAGCCCTGCTGAGAGGTTCTTAAGCTCTGCTCAACAGGAATTTTGTCAACCAAAATGTAAGTTTTAAGCTTCTGTCAAGCCATTTGCTTCTTTGCCAGCAGATCATCTAAGATGTACCCAATTATGGACCAGTGGTTCAGATGAACATGGGGTAACTTATGTTACCACCACCTGCTTGGTTGAAGTCCAGCTGAAAGCAAAGCATTGTGAGTTCTCATGAGGTTTTTTAAAATTCTGAAAATGGTGCTGGGATCTCATTTCTGCAAAGTGGAGAGGCTCAGTCATAAAAGAAAAACAGTCACTGTGGAATGATGCTGGGATGTGCTCGCTTTATGGCCACAGAACGTCTGCTTCTGATGCTACCTCTTGACATGATTATCTAGTAAGTGACATTAAAACATGTAGGTGGGGTGTGGTAGGCTGGAGACCCATCAGGGACCAGAGCCCAAGTTTGCCCTGCAGCCAGGGGTGGACGTTGATGTCCTCGATGAAGGAGGGGAGAGAATCATGCCTGGATCAACTGCTCAGGCAATCATACAATGATGATGTTTCAAACCCAGATTTTATAGAACTGAAATCCTGGCTGGGAGTCAATATTGCTTTATTTCCTAGATCTTGCACATTGCCATGCGGTCTGGGCAAAATCTCCCCTTGCACCCCAAGCTTTATTTTGAGGTGTCACCTGAATTATTTTCATGATGCTTTTGAGCACTGGATTTCTGAAATTAAGAGACCAAGGCTGCAGACATAGGAGCTACATTTGAAATGGGAGATAAGAGGGCAGGGCACAACCACTGAAAGAATGACATAGCCACAGGACATGACAAAAACCGGTTAGAACCAACCAGGTCCAAGATGGCAGAAGATTCCACTTCTAGTAGACTTTGAGCCTCATTGTATGCTTGTTGGAATGCATTAGCTAAATGACACACCCAAAGGCACCATGACAGTTCTGAGGCTAATCGTAAAAGGTCGGAAAGTACAGTGACACAATTTCTGGAAATCTTCACTCCTTCCCTCAAAACAGTTGGAATAATCCTTCCACTCATTAACCTATGAAATTGCCCAGCCCATAAAAACTAATCACCCCATATTTGGGGCCCTCTTGCCTTCTGAGACGGCCCACATGTTTCTAAGTAAATCTATTTCTTCCCAATCATTTTGTCTCTCACGAAATTCTGTCTGTGATGAGACATAAAGGATTAAGCCTAAGTCTAGGTACCAGGTGATTGATTCTAATTAAAAGACCATGGGTTCAAGCCCCAGTCTGAGGTACACAGCTTCAATAGGAGCTGTGTTAACCTGGGGTCTAATATGTGGGGGAGGAAGGGATGAATTCACATCTAAGTTACATCGGAGAAAAACTTACACAGGTTGTAGTGAATTGAATTCTGCCCTCCAGCTGCCAAGGATATGTACAAGTTCTCACTCCCAGTATCATGGATGTGGCTTTTCTAGAAATAGAGTCTGCAGGTGTAATCAAGTCAAGGATGTCTAGATGAGACTATATTTAGGGTGAGCCCTAAATCGAATGGCTTTCCCGGTGGTTCAGCGGTTAAAGAATCCATCTGCAATGGAGAAGACCTGGGTTCGATCCCTGGGTTAGGAAGATACCCTGGAGGAGGGCATGGCAACCCACTCCAATATTCTTGCCTGGAGAATCCCATGGACAGAGGAGCCTGGTGGCCAATAGTCCATGTGGTTGCAAAGAGTCGGACACACTGAAGCAAGCGACTTCGCACATAGGCACGCATGCGCTAAATCCAATAAGCGTTCTTTAAAGAGAAAGTAATACCAAACAGGACCCTGTGGGGCTTCTGGGCACAAAAAACCTTTCTGTGTCCCCCATGTTTATATACTTCTTTGTAGGAGGATAATTGCTTTAAGATGTTGTGTTACTTTCTGCTCTACCACAAAGTGAATCAGCTGTATTCACACATATATCCCTCCCTCGTGGTCCTCCCCTCCCCTATCACTCTACCCATTGCAGTCATCACAGAGCTCCCCGGGGGAGGAGAGGAGTTGGATACTGAGTTCAGTCACTAGTGGCCAAGGATTTCATGAATCACGCCTGTGTAATGAAGTCTCCGTAAAAACTTCAAAGCACAGGGTTTATGGAGCATCTAGGCTGCTAAGCAGGTGCAGATCTGGGGAGAGGGAGGTGGTGGAGAGAGCTTAGAAGCCCTGCACCCCCTTCCCGTAGGCCTAGCCCTGTGCAACTCTTCTATCAGGCTGTTCCTGAGTCACCTTTTGCAATAAACCGGTGATAGAGTAGTTAATGTGTCTGAGTTCTGGGAGCTAGCAAACTAATTGAACCCAAGGAGGAGCTCGTCAGAACCTCCCTTCTACAATCAGTGGGTCGGATGCACAGGTGACAATCACAGGTGACTTGGGACGGGGGGAGGGGAGAGTCTTATGGGACTGAGCCCTTAACCTGTGGCATCTGATGCTGCCTCTGAGTCAGAACTGCCATGAACTGTGGGACAACCAGGGGTGTCAGAAAAAGACAAATGCACTTTGTACTTTATTATCACTAAGTCACTAAGTTGTGTCCCACTCTCTGTGACCCCAGGCTCCTGCAGTCCGCCAGGCTCCTCTGTCCATGAGATTTCCCAGGCAAGAATGCTGGAGTGAGTAGCCATTTCCTACCCCAGGGGATCTTCCAGACCCGGGAATCGAACCCGCCATCTCCAGCATTGGCAGGCAGAGTCACTTGGTTGGTGGTGGTGTTCAGTCGCTCAGTTGTATTTGACTCTCTGTGACCCCATGGACTGCAGCACACCAGGTTTCCCTGTCCTTCACCATCTCCCGGAGTTTGCTCAAACTCATGTCCATTGAGTCAGTGATGCCATCCAACCATCTCATCCTCTGCTATCCCCTTCTCCTCCTGTCCTCAATCCTTCCCAGCATCAGGGTCTTGGTACTGGAATCATTTTAAAGAAAAAGAGAGAGACGGGGAAGGAGGGCAGAGTGGTAAGAAGGCAGGAAGGGAGAAAGAAGTGGGTCTCCCCTGCAGACAAGAGTCCTAAGTTTGGATGGAGCTGGAAAAGACCCAGAGGAAGGAGGTGGCATTTGAGGAGCTGCTAAAGCCCTGGGTCTGATGTTCCTGGAATTAGTGAGAGAGAAAGAAACCATGCTCTAGAGATCAGTCTAGAAATGGGATTTTATTCTGACTTCTGTGCTCATCTCTGCCGTGATAAGTTTCAGAGATAATTCTTAGAAACTCGAAATGTGCTTTGCTGAAAATCTATTCAAATATGACAGTTATCAGATGTATTGAAAACAATAGTTTCTGAGAGATTAAAAACAAAGTAAGTTTAATATACCCAAGTTCCTTCCCCTCCTCATAAACACGGCAGCTGCTCATGAAGTCTGCCGGTCCCCCGAGCTCAGCAAGCAGAGACACTTTTAAAATACAATGTGAAACCGAGTGACTATTTCACAGAAGGAACGGCATGTGCCTTCCCGTCCACAGGTTTCTGAAAAGGTGGATTTTAATTTCCGAAAAGACAAAGCCAAGAGAAAAAGAAAATGCCTATCTCCATGCACTTAAGAACTATGATATTACTTAGCTGGGGACATTTTATTCTGGAAAAAAAAATGACTGTCAATGGTGATTAATATTCTCCTTATAATTAATTCAAAATCTTATTAAAATCAAACTTTTATAACTATACATATAACCAGGCTGTCTATGTCAGGATGGAGGATAAGTCTTGCCATTAATTTTACCTGTATCATTTCTCTCGTTCTCCAAAAAGGCAATAAAAGATACCTCCTTGAAAGTCAGTAATGCCGGGCCACCCTCATCTCCATAATGACACAATTTCCAATTCACGCCTCATTTTCATTAATGTTTCTGGCCATAAATTTTTAAGCATATGATAAAAAATTTCTGAAGCGGCATAAAACTAACATGAAGAGGGAGTTCATTAGCATGTGACCCTAATTAGAAATTCCATATTAACTTCCCATTTCTACTTGTGCATTTCCAAGAACGTCACATCTCTATTCTTGATGTGCATTCACATCATTGGGAGGAAATATCCCTTTTGGCTGTTTTCATCCCTTGGCTTTATTTTTTAAACGATCCATGTGTTTCCTCTGTTATGTGAATAAGCCAACAGACAATTGTATCACAGGACGCCTTTCATGTTGCAAATTATCTGGAAGAATTGTGAGAAGGTCCTTACCCAATGCTTTATTAATGATACCAGATCATAAAAGGGGGGGAGGAAATATGCTGACTCTGTCTCTTTTCTAATGTTGGGTGATAAAAATGCTACTTCAGGATTCAGAAGGTTAAGTTCTAATGTGTATTTTGAATAGAGTGTGTTGGAATAATTGCCTCATAAAGCAAAGCATTGGCCGCCTGCTAATGGCTGCATAGTGCAGGGCTCAGCAAAGACGGCCAAGCTTACTGGAAAAAGTGCTGTGCCTCAACTTTTGGAGCCTCCAAGATGAAGTTAACTTTCCCCTCCCCTTGCTTTGCAGAAAAGGTATAAAATCTCATCACCTGGTTGGTTTTGCAGCTCAGAGGAGCTGCTGCTGCTCACGTCACTGAGAGCTGGTCTCCAAAGATGCCCCTTCCATGGACTGTGCCTCCATCTGTCTTCACCCCTGCTTTGGCCCCCTTCCCGTATTGTGCAACCAATGGAATGTGCTGGAAGGGATGCTACATGACTTCAGAGTCTAGGTCTTCAGTAAGAAGTCTCTCAGCTTCCCCTGAAGTCCCTTGGAATCTGCACTCCAGAGAAAACTAGGTACCATTTAAGGAAGCTAAGGCGTCTGAGACAGCCATGACATGAGGAAGCCCAAGCTATCTACATAGAGAGGCTCTAAGAAAAGACAGGTGCCTGGCCCTCCAGGAGCTGTTTCAGCTAACCTGACTCAGATGCCAGGCAAGTGAGAAAAGAAGCCTCCTTTGATGTCCGGCCCTTTCAAGCCATTCAGTGACTCCAGTCTGAACCGTTCTCTTATTGCAACTGAAACAGGAGGGGAGGGGGCAGGGAACAGCACTTAAAAGAATGATATGGCCATAGGATATAACGAAAACTGGTTAAAGCCAACTAGGTCCAAGATGGCAGAATATCTGACTTCCACTGGGGCTTTGGCTTCATCACACACTCATTGTAAACATTAGCATAAGCTAAGTGACACAACCATCAGCGCCATGATGGTTCCAAGTGTGTGTGCGTGATAAGTCCCTTCAGTTATGCCTGACTCTCTGCGACGCTATGGACTGTAGCCCACCAGGCTCCTCTGTCCATGGGATTCTCCAGGCAAGAATATTGGAGTGGGTTTCCATTCCCTTCTCCAGGATAGTTCCAAGACCAACCATCAAAGATGAAAAATTGGGCAGTTATATCAACTCCTAGGAATCTTCATTCTTTCCTCCAAATAGTTGGAATAATCCTCCCACTCGTTAGCCTATGAAATTACCCAACCCATAAGAACTAATCACACCATATTTCAAGGCCACTCTCACGTTCTGAGATGGCCTGCACTCTGTGGGGTGTGTTTCTCTCTAAATAAGTCCATTTCTTACCTGTCACTTTGTCCTTCACTGAATTCTTTCTGTGATGAGACATCAAGAACCTGAGCTTCACTACGTCCTGAAACTCAGTGTGATTTCAAATACAAGACCAATGAAAAGATTTCAATTCAAATCCCAATCTGGATTTTTGCTGACTTTGAGTCTCCACCCATGAGTTCAAGTCCCAATCTGAGTTACACAGTTTTGCACATGGAGGCTCCCAGAGGGAATTGCCTACCTGAACCCACTCAACACACAGGACCATGAAAGATTCATAAAATTGGCTTTGAAAGCCTTTAGGTTTGGCAAGACTTTGATATGATGAGGTAGAACTGGAAGAACACTTCTTCCCTAAATAGCAGGTAAGGAACAGAGGCAATGGATTTAAACCACTCCCTGAGCAGAGCCAAGAGTCAACACTGACCCATCAGTTCCAAGTCTTCCCTACTCCTTGTTTCCTCTTCAGTGAGAGTCCTTAATACAACCTCTTGAGGAGTATGTGAGAAAGTCCAGCGTGAGTCTTTCCCTTGACAAATGTAAGTGCAACTAGAAGAAAATTAAGCCTGCTGCTTCATCCTTTCAGACCAGGCTTCACACAGAAGCAGTTCAATGCCAATGGTCCCAACAGGGATAATTAATGTTGATGATGATAAACGAGGAACCACAGCAAGACTCAAAAAATTCATCACCCACTTAAAGTCCTCACTATGCACCGGAAAGTCTCTGCTCCCCCAACCTCCCCAAACTCCACAGGTGGGTCCTGCCACTTCCCCAGTTCTCTAGTGCTTAACCCCTAGCCCTGTCTTCACTTTCTCTGTATGCTCCCTGAAGCCAGCTCCCTCTTCCATCCAAGGCCTTTAGGGCCTTCACTCAAATTTGCAAAGCAAAGTGAAGGTAATCTGCTTAGTCTAAAAGGTGTTCTCATTCTCATTAAGTCAATTGATATATAGATAGATAGATAGATAGATAGATAGATATAGTGAAGTGAAAGTGAAGTCGCTCAATCGTGTCCGACTCTTTGCGACCCCAGGGACTGTAGCCTATCAGGCTCCTCCGTCCATGGGATTTTCCAGGCAAGAGTACTGGAGTGGATTGGCATTTCCTTCTCCAGGGGATCTTTCCGACCCAGGAATCAAACCCTGGTCTCCCGAATTGCAGGCAGATGCTTTTACCGTCTGACCCAAAGGATGACAAATACTATTATGTTTCTCTCTTGTTGCTGCCATGAAAGGAATAGAAGGTGCTGGTTTATACAACCACCAATATTTCATGGACACACTCACAGAGAAGCAAGAACTGCCCTTTACAAAAGCGAGCACTGAACTGAGTTAATGCCACAATGTTCGCATTTTGCTTGAGTGTGATCATTTTAAAGACCTCTGACCCGAGAGATGTAGAACAAAAATCTCACAATCAATTAATCCAGGACACAGATGTGTGTGTGTGTGCGTATGTATGTGTGTCTGTGTTTGTGTGTCTATGTGTGCACATCTGCATTTGTGCACATGTATGTGTTGGTTTGTGCATGTCTATGTGTATGTGTGCATGCACACAATAGGAGGGTTTAAAGGTCAAGAAGAGACAAAGAATGATTTATAGACAATTGACTACGGTATGACAGGGATGTTCTCCCATACAAAATTTCATCCTTGGGACTTCCCTGGCAGTCCAGTGGTTAAGAATCCACCTTCCAATGCAGGGGGTACAGGTTCAATCCCTCATCAGGGAGCTAAGATTCCACATGCCTCAAGGTAAAAAAACAAAACAAAACAAAAAACCCACCATACAACAGAAGAAATATTGTAGCAAATTCAATAAAGACTTTAAAAACGGTCCACATCAAAAACTCTGTAAATAAATAAAATGCATCCTTATAATAGCCTTATAAGTTTGCTATAGCATCACTGACTCAGTGGACATGAGTTAGAGCAAACTCCAGGAGATAGTGAAGGACAGGGAAGCCTGGTGTGCTGCAGTCCATGGGGTCACAGAGTCAGACATGGCTTAGTGACTGAACAACAACAGGTGGGTATAATTATCCTTCCTGACCTTATAGATGAGGACCCCAGGATTCGGAGAGAAGAGATGACTTGCCCCGGGTTCTAAAGCTGGGAAGCGACAGACATGGGGTTTGCACTTCTCCTATGTGTCTCTGACTTTGGTTTCTAAATCAGGCCAAGTTTCAAGAGCCTCTGGAGAACCTGCCTCCTGGGACTCAGCACACACCTGAGTCGACTTGAGAATCATCACTTGTATAATAGCAAACTTCCCAGATGAAGCAGACTTATGTCAGAGAGCCATCCTAAAAAAAGCCCTTCCTCGCTGAGCCTCAGTCTCCCCATGAGCAAAGAAGGTGGTCGTGAGAGGCTATTTCTCGGTAGTTCAAACACTCCTCGGTTATAATTAATGTTGCACGAAGAAGGACAAAGAGGGAAGAGACGAGTGAGGTACTTTATCTTAACTATCATGTTTTTATTAAACAAATGTTTCAACAAAATCATGATGTAAATGGAGGCTTGTTGCCACCTGATAATTTATAGTCATGCAATTTAAAAAATGCCAATCATCAAATGCAAAAGAGTGGTACTCAGAAGCATGCCGGTGTCACTAATGGAAAGGGACATGTTATTGCAAATCTAAATCAACTCCTCAGACCTAAAAACGCCATAAATAAGCCCATCCCTGGGGCAAAATTGGGGAGACGGCCAGAATCACTACCCTGATTTATTACACAGCGACTTCGTAATCAACACCCTGTTGATCTGCCACTTTCTTTCTACGTAAACGTGTGAATAACTTTTTGACATCAAAATAAATCTCAACTCCTCGATCTAAAATCTGACTTCAAAAACTGCCTGCGAAGGTGACTGACACTTCAGGTGTTGTCTGTTATTTTATGTGGGAGTCTTGTTGACAGAGAAGTTTTATGTCTCTATTGTCACCATTTGAGTGATATGTGGACTTAGCTCCAGATCCTGCCTTCAATGCTCAGTAAGACCTAGGAGATTTGTGAAGATGTAAACACTTTTATAAATTACAGGTTACTCCTCTGTCATAAGAGGGATGTCATTATGAGAGAGAGAGAGAAATAAAACTTTACATAATCAACAGGCTTTGGCCACCACTGCAAGGGCAGATTTAATTAATCCATCCAGCAACTCTTCTTTTCTAGTGTGAATACTAATTGCAAACTTGTTTGAAATCTTGATGTTCAAATACAAAGGTATAAAATTAATCCCCACCATATATATAAATATATGTGTGTGTATGTGTGTGTGTGTGCACATGAATGTGTGTGTGTGTGTGTGTGTGTGTGTAATGTCCATGAAAAACAGTATAGTCTCTATGCCAAAATTTATTCTTGAGAAAACCTCCTTGGATGGCCTGTCTCAGAGTAGTTCTGCTTTATTTTCCTTGTATTTGTTTAAACTTAAGTAAGATTTCATATGAAGAAAGTTCCATGGGTAACAAAAGTCTGAGGGCATTTGACACACATATCCAGCTTACCAAAGTATCAAGAAATTATCACAGTTTTGCTTTCTTCAATGAAATGAAGCAAACACCTTAGTGTTTATTTATTGGAAAGCCTTCAAAGGCAGTTTAATATTTGCAGCTTGGCTTCTTCAAAGTGGAAAAAATAATGCTTAATATACACGAGGAGCCTTGGTAAAGATGCAGAGTTTTACCAAAGCTATCCTTTCTGACTTAAGTTTACAATCAGCCTAAATTAACTCCTTTGTCAACAGTCTGACGTTTTTGCACATGTAACAAGAGAATTTTCTTCAGACACCTTCGAGGATCAAGAGAGCCTTATTTTTAAGGTGCTCTTATAGAACTAGGTCTGTATAGTCAAATCTATGGTTCTTCCAGTAGTCATGAATAGATGTGAGAGCTGGGCCATAAAGAAGGTTGAGCATCGAAGAATTGATGCTTTCACAATGTGGTGCTGGAGAAGACTGTTGGGAGTCCCGTGGAGAGTAAAGAGATCAAACCAGTCAATCCTAAAGGAAATCAACCCTGGATATTCATTGGAAGAACTTTGGCCACCTGATGCAAAGAGCCGACTCATTGGAAAAGATCTTGACGCTGGGAAAGATGGAAGGCAAAAGGAGAAGGGGGTGCCAGAGGATGAGATGGTTGGATGACATTGTGGACTCAGTGGACATGAATCTGAGCAAACTCTGGGAGACAGTGAAGGATGAGGAGCCTGGCGTGCTGCAGCCCAAGGCAAAGAATCAAATATGACTTAGCAACTGATCAACAACAAGAGCAGAATCAGGAATCTACAGAAATCAAAGCTCCTATTCTTTCCTGTAAAGACAGAAGGGAAGAATTTCTCTATCAGAGATGCCATGTTGATCCTTGACCAAAGTTATGTGCTCTGCAGAGATGTCAGGGGAAATGTCAAATGAAGGCACTCAAGGACAATTTCCAGGAAGAAAACTGTGCGTGTCTGTTATCGACCACCTGTGGGGACTGCATTCTTCCACAGCAGCCATGCATTCCCTTCCCATATGCTGGTCCATAACGCTGGCCCTCCTCCATCAAGAGATGGCGTCTACAGTGCCTTGAACTTGACTGAACCTATTCCTGCTTCAGTGGATCCACATAGTGGAAGTGATGCCATATGTAAGATGTCTGGCCACCCTCCCTGTCATTCCTCCACCATGAAACAGATCTTGTCAAGAGATGACACAAGAGACAGAGAGAGAGAGACAGAGAGAGAGAGAGAGAAAGAGAGAGAGAGATCTGAGCAGCTCCAGCTATATGCTTAAATTCCCCCTAAATTCAGATATTGAAACCCAATTCTCAATGTGATGGCATTAGGAGATGGAACCTCCTTTGGGATGTGATTAGGTCCTGAGAGTGGAGCCCTTGTGAATGGAATTAATACCCTCATAATGAATGGGACTAATGCCCTTATAAAAGAGTCCCCCAAAAGCTCACTCACCTCTTCTGCCATATGAGGACACAGTGAGAGCCAAGAAATTGGCTCTTACATGACAATGAATCTATTGGCACCTTGACCTTGGACTTCCTAGACTCCAGAATGATGAGAACAAATTTCTGATGTCTTTAAGCTACCCAGTGTGATATTTTTGTTACAGCAGCTCAAATGGACTAAGACAAGCCTCTAACTCTCTGAGTTTACCCAGCTCAGAAGAGTGGGTGAAGAAGTGTTTTTCCAAACAACCCCAGACTGAGCTCCTCTCTCTGGAACCACATGAAAAGTCCTGAATAAGAACTGTCTACCTGAGCAGACTCAGTTGCCAGGTTCTGGAGCAAAATAAATGAATATTATTTTAAGCCACTACATTAGGGCAGTTTGTCAAGCAGCATCAGTTAGGTGGAACACCCCAGAGTAATCATGAAAGATCACCCCAGTTTCCAGCCAACAGGCAGCTGAGCTGGACCCCCTTAGAAAGATGAGTGACTCTCCCATGCTTCATTTATTCCCGTGGTTCTTCTCTACTGGCACAAATGAAAAAGTTGAGGTAGGTAATAGACCCGTTGACATCTGCTGTGATGGAGACCTTCTGTTCTGTATTAAACGGAAGTCCTCTACCCAAGTTTCATGGATCCACGTCTCTTTCCCATCCTGCACAATGGCTGCTCCCCACGGTAGTTTTCCCAGGCCACCCTCTTTTCTCATTCCTCAATTCAGCCTTCATCTCCCCTCTTTCTACATCATTGGGAGAGACTGAGTTTCTACATCAGCACACAGCACCTGGATGTACATTGTCATACCTTTTTTGTATTTATTTTCAGCTGCACTGGATCTTTCACTGCTGTGTGCAGGCTTTCTCTAGCTGTGGTGAGCAGGGGCTACACTCTAGCTGTGGTGTGCAGGCTTCTCACTGGAGCTTCTTCTGCTGCAGAGCACAGGCTCTAGAGTGCATGGGCTTCAGTAGCCACAGCACACAGGCTTACTTGCTCTGTGGTACATGGAATCTTCCTGGACCAGGGATCAAACCTTGCATTAGCAGGCAGATTCTTATCCACTGTGCAACTAGGGAAACCTTATTGTTTTAATGTTACAGAAATAAGTCCCTAACTCACATATAACTTCTAAGCCAGGGGGAAAATTGCCCAATGCATTTTCTGTTTGTCCGGCTTTGATCCAAGTCACAGATCCAGTGCAGCTGAAAATAAATACACAAAAAGATATAACAATATACATCCAGGTGCTGTGTGCTGATGTAGAAAGAGGGGAGGTGCAGGCTGAATTGTGGGATGAGAAAAGAGGGTCACATTGAAAGTCAACTCTGAGCCAAGTAATGGGATACCAAACACTTGAGTCATTGTCCTCATTCTCAGGATACAAAAGGTGTAGAGGGTAGTGTGATGGGTAGGGGGCCAGACATCTAAATAAATAGGTGTGGGATGCTACAGTGAATCCATGCATGAAGCTGTGAGATGCAGAGGACTGGGTGGTTATGCTTAGGTAAAGATGAGAGCTCAGGGAAAAGAGCTTTACAGCAAGAACAGTTCAGCAGGCAGAGGAGGTGAGAATGTCATTCCTTCCAGGTGTGGCTTGAGCACAGACAGAAGAATGCAGAAGGAACTAAAAATCCTGTGTTAAAGACTGAACTGAGTCCCCCCAAAAATTCACGTTGAAGTGCTAATGTCCCATGTGACTGTATTTGAACACGAGCCCTTTAAGGAGGTAATTAAGGTTGTGCATGCTAAGTCATGGAGAAGGCAATGGCACCCCACTCCAGTACTCTTGCCTGGAAAATCCCATGGACGGAGGAGCCTGGTGGGCTGCAGTCCATGGGGTCACTAGGAGTCGGAAACAACTGAGCGACTTCACTTTGACTTTTCACTTTCATGCATTGGAGGAGGAAATGGCAACTCACTCCAGTGTTCTTGCCTGGAGAATCCCATGGACGGGGGAGCCTGGTGGGCTGCTGTCTATGGGGTCGCACAGAGTCAGACACCACTGAAGCTACTTAGCAGCAGCAGCAGCAGTGCTAAGTCACTTACAGTCGTGTTTGACTCTTTGCAACCCCATGGACTGTAGCCTGCCAGGCTCCTCTGTCCATGGAATTCTCCAGGCAAGAATACTGGAGTAGGTTGCCAGTTCTTCCTCCAGGGGATCTTTCCAACCCCTGGATCAAACCCACATCTCCTATGGCTCCTGCAGTGCAGGCAGGTTCTTTACTGTTGGGCCACTGGGGAAGCCCAAATGAGGTCATGGGGTGAGGCCATTATCCCATAGGATTGGTGTCCTTATAAGAAGAAGAAGAGATGCCAGGGATGCATACAGAGAAAAGGCAATGTGATGAGATGGCAGGAAGGTGGTCGTCTGCAAGCCAAGGAGAGAGGCCTCAACAGAAAACAAACCTTTGAGACCACGATCTTGGATGTCCAACCTCCAGAACTATGAGAAAACATATTTCCGGTACGTAAGTCATCTAGTCTCCAGTATTTGTCATGGAAACTTTAGCAGACTAGTACACTCTGAAATAAGTAATAATTATCTGTAATAATTATCCACAGAACCTGTTTCAATAAAGGGAGGAAAAACTAACCGGTGAATTTTTTTTTTCTTCCCTACTTTATGGTTCTGCGTTGGGTGTGTCTCTTGATGAAGCTTCTTCCAAGAGCCCTTGTTTCTATATGCTGGACTTTCACTTGTAGTTTCTGTTATAGACCTTAGGCTTTTTTGGAGTAAAAGTTATTGCTTACATATTGCTGTACATATCAAAGAGAGAAAAATCATTGAATTTCAGAGGAAAGGGGAACTTTAAAGATCTCTTAGTCCTTAGCCTCTATTTTACAAATCACATTCCATACAGCTGAGTTTCTTTTCTGGCCAGAATCCTTTCCTTGGGGAAACTAATCCCATTCCACAGCCCGGCTCAGTCTGTACAAGTTAGGATAGTGGACTTTGCTCTCCCCTTACCCTCCTTATTGGCAGTGCCTACTCACTCTGATCAGTTCATAGCTGGATAGATAACTTGGTTGGCCAGTTAAACACCTCCCTGGGATTTAAGCCTCAGTTATCAGAAACAACGTTTCCGCTTCCAGATTGTAAGGGCTGTCCCTGCTGTATGGAGAAGCCAACAAACAAAAATCGAACACCCAATGATACAGAAGGTAGTCTCTAATAACATGTGACACCATCCGTTTCCATATAGTACATGACTTTATGTGTGCGTGCTAAGTCACCTCAGTTGTGTCCAATTCTTTCCAACCCTATAAACCATAGCCCTCCAGGCTCCTCTGTCCATGGGATTCTCTAGGCAAGAATACTGGAGTGGGTTGCCATGCCCTCCTCCAGGGGATCTTCCCAACCCAGGGATCCAACCTGAGTCTCCTGTGACTCCTGCATTGCAGGTAGATTCTTTACCACTGAGCCACCAGGGAAGCTCCACATGACTTCATATAGGTATGCAAATACAGAGTTGACCAAAAAGTCTGTTTGGGTTTTCTTCATGTTACAGAAAAAGCTAAATGAACTTTTTTTGCCAACCCAAGATTTGTTTTTGTTTAAGATATATTTTTGACTTTGCACATGGCCCTAGTGGTAAAGAACCTACCTGCCAATGAAGAAGATGCAAGAGATGTGGGTTTGATCCCTGGGTTGGGAAGATTCCCTGGAGGAGGGAATGGCAACCCACTCCAGTATTCTTGCCTGGAGAATTCCATGGACAGAGGAGCCTGGTGGGCTACAGTCCATGGGGTAACAAAAAGTTGGACACAACTGAGCACGCACATACATATTTACTATGTATTGAGGCTGGCCAGTTTAAGAATTATAGAAATACTGCCCAGATTTCTTTTTCAGTCTCTCAGCAGGTTTATACCCCATGATGCTGCTGCTAAGTCACTTCAGTCATGTCCGACTCTGTGTGACCCCATAAATGGCAGCCCACCAGGCTCTGCCATCCCTGGGATTCTCCAGGCAAGAACACTGGAGTGGGTAGGTCAAACATAAATGGCATACCTCCCTTCTCCACGTCGACCATGCCTATGTCAGACATTTCTAATCAATCCTAGCAAGATTTCCCATCGATTTCCCTACCCTTTTCTTTTTTTTTTTTCCTACCCTTTTTATAAGCACAGTCCTCATGACAGCAGCTTTTAATCAATGGAGTTTGGCCTACTGATGAAAACCCTTTAGCCATCTTGCTGGCTATTCTTGCTTTCCCATGCTGGCTGCCTGACTTCCCGATGGTCAAACAAAGCTGTCTCCAAAGCAGATGGGTGGTTTTCTTAAAGCACAAGGCACATGGCAAACAGAAGCTGGTTCACTTCCTCCATCAGCTGGCTTCACAATGAAAAAGCACAGTTGAGCTTTTTATGGGTTTGTAGTCCTTTCCCTCTTGAGCCCACAGAAGAAGGGAATGAGAAAATGTGATAAAGCAAGGGAAGAAAATCACCTAATTAAACTCAAACAGGTCCTAGGAAACAGAGGCTTAGAGAGGTGACAGAGCTGGTCCCAGGTGACAACAACAGAGCAGAATTCAAATCCAGTTCTGTTTCCAGGAACCGTTTTCATGCCTCAAAAGACAGCAGCTAACCAGGAGGAAGGACAATGAGGACCCGGGTCCATCCCCATGCTGGAGGCTTCCTCTCCCCTCTCATCTCCTTCAGCTTTATTGAAGTGCATCCCTACATCCTCCGTAAGAACATATGTTTACAGCCAGTTGAAATAAGGCCAGTGGAAGACAGAAGCTCGATTCTCCCATCTGTTCCTTCTCTTCAGGAACCAGCAAGCGTGATTAAGATTCAAAGGTTCAGGTTGCAAGCCCACACCCAGGTGTCTTTGTAATCTTATCTTTTAAAGACAGTTAAATCCCATCCCACCAGTGTGAAGGGTGACTTTATTTCAAAAGCAACACGAAACATAGGAAAAAGTAAATACAAGAGCCTTCGATTCAACATTTTGGCAGATCCCTAAAAAATAGCTGCAGAGCTAGTACAGGGAGTCTGAACCTCTTTCCTCCATGCTGAGAATTACAAGCACAGCTGGCGCTTGTTGAAATTTTACCATGGGCCTGGTGATATGCTAGGAGTTGGACAGACACCATCTCATTAAATCTCCGGAACTATTTCTTAAATGGACACTAACATCACCTCAAATGAGGAGCCAGAGAAAAAAAACAGTGAAATCACTTGTTCAGGACAGGTAGAAAGCAGTAGGAATGAAATGAAAGATGACTCAAATGACTCCAAAACCCATACTCAAATAATAACATTTATGGTTTTAGCAGACCAAGTTTCAAACACAAGGAGCTTATAGAGAAAAGGGTTTTCAAGAAGCACTAGCAGGCAGGGTGAAATGGAACACGGATGGAAGGTAGGTTATACCAAGTTCATTACCAACTAGTTGACACTGTAGGTAGACTTCATTTCTATCAGGGAATCCAGGGCGTAAGCTCAGAATGCATGTTTTATAGCCTGAATAAGCAATGTAGGGCCAGTATAGGGCCAGTCAGCCAAATCCGGCCCACTGCTTATTTTTATAAATAAAGTTTTATTGGAACACAGCCATGCCCATATGTTACTGTCTCTGGCTGCTTTCCAGCTAAAATGGCAGCTTTTGGTACTTGTAACAAAGACCATATGGACCCTTTATCCTAAAATATTTACTATATTTGGTCCTTAGTTGGAAAATATTTGCCAACCCTGATCTCAAGACATTCTTGAGAGGCAATAATGATGGCATATTTGCACACCAAATCCTAAGTCACACATTGAAGATTGCCGGGGGAAGGGCACACTTCCAACCTGGCATCAGTGTGGGCAGAGTTGGCTCTAGAGGCTCCACAAAGACACCTGGCAAAGACAAGACAATTCAAAATGGTAACTACTCCCAGGAGTCAGGGAGGGTGGGCACCAACAGCCTCGGCTACAAAAGCAAACTTGTAAGTTGCCAACTGGGAGCCAACAAGCCACAGATTTTCTTTGTTTTAGCCATCCAGTGTTTTCCAAAACTGAAATAGTAGAAAATTTTTTATTTAAAAAGTCAAAATAACCATCCTTTCCTTAAAAGTCAGAAAATCTGAGGACTTTCCTGTTGCTCCAGTGGTTAAGAATCCTCTATGCAATGCAGGGGACATGGGTTCGATCCCTAGGTGGAGAACTAAGATTCCACATGCTGCAGGGTGACTAAGCCTTAGCACTACAATTAGAGAGTCCCCCAAAAGTGAAAGTGTTAGTAGTTCAGTCATGTCCAACTCTTTGCGACCCTAGGGACTGTAGCCCACCAGGCTCCTCTGTGTATGGGATTTCCCAGACAAGAATACTGGAGTGAGTTGCCATTTCCTCTTCCAAGGGATCTTCCTGGCTCAGAGATTGAACCCGTGTGTCCAGCATTGCAAGCAGATTTACCACTGAGCCACCAGGGAAGCCCATATGCAGCAACAAAAGATTCCGCATGATGCAATGAAGACCCTGCATGCTGAGACTACGAGCCCACAAGCCAAAAACAACAACGGCAACAAAAATCAGAAAATCTGACACTATTGGGTCTCCATCCGTGTAGGACCTTTTAGAAATGGCATGTGTTGTCCAGGGGATTAATTGACCAGCTCTGATGGATTATGGGGCTTCCCAGGTGGCTCTAGTGGTGAAGAACCCATCTGCCAATACAGGAGACATAAGAGATGAGGGTTCGATCCTTGGGTCGGGAAGATCCCCTGGAGGAGGGCATGGCAATGCACTCTAGTACACTTGCCTGCAGAATCTCACTGACAGCAGAGCCTGGCAGGCTACAGTCCCTGGGATTGCAAAGAGTCGGACATGACTGAAGTGACTTAGCATGCACAATGGATTAAATTAACTGCCTGGCCCTAGGTAAGCATCAGAGTTTGAACATAACACCACCATCATAATAGGCTAAAAGAGGTTACATGACTCTCCCGAAGGATATGTGACAAGTCAGTGACTGAGATGACTTGCTGCCCGGGAACTTTGTTGCCTGTTTCCTGTCCCAAGCAGTCTAAGGTCACAGCTCCCTTTTGTCCACACACTCATTTCCATGTCCTATGCCCCCACCTGTGGGTGACCCCAGTAAAAGGTCTCTGGGTGGAGAGCTGGCCTCTGCTCTGTCCTCACAAACTCTGAATAATGTATTAGTGAACATGAGATGAGGAATGTTAAGAAAAGAATGAATGTTGCTAAAAGTCATGACCCTTCTCACCCAGGAGGAGCAAAGAGTGCTTAATACAGCATTCAGCCACCTCTCTGTTGGCCTTCAGGCTCACAGACAGAAGAGCTGAGAGCTGCAAATTTGTACCCACCCGGGGATCCGTCATTGCCAATCAATTGGATTTGCTAATTGGAGTCTGACAAATCATATCCATAGTCCTCTATCTCTCTTTTTTTTTTCCACTAGTTTGCATGGATGAGACACACCCATACAAGGGAACTATGGTGATGGGGGTTTATCTGAGTATATGAAGGACAGAAAGCTTGCACAAGAAACCACATACTGAGCCTTGGAAATAGTTTGGGTTTTAGCACTCTTGAGACTGGAATGTGTAGGCACAATGCCAGACTAAGGTCTAGGAAACCCAATCTCTTAATGCATACATCTCCTAAAAGAAGATTTCCAAAATACATCAGAAACTGCGCACTTGTTGCTACCACTCTGATCCAAGCCCTCATTATCCACAAGGAGGGTGAGGGTGACACCAAGCAGGAGTGTGGCCTTAAATAGGGTCTAGCTTTGCCCTGATCCAAAAGCTCAGATAGGTTTGGGGCTCTGTAGAGTAAAATGTTCTGTAGGATTTCCAACCACACTGCCCCCCACCACAAACACACACACACATACAGAGCTTTCCATGTGGTTCAGACAGTAAAGAATATGCCTGCGATGCAGGAGACATGGTTCAATCCCTGGGTCATGAAGATCCCCTGGAGAAGAGAATGTCTACCCCACTCCAGTATTCTTGCCTGGAGAATTCCATTGACAGAGGAGGAGCCTGGAAGGCTACAGTCCATGGGGTTGCAAAGAGTCAGACATGACTGAGCGATTAACACTTTGAAGGCAAAAGGGAACTAGATAAGTCATGGACTTCTGGTTGTTCTGCTGCAAGGGCAGTGTCATCTCTTAGGCAAGGTGGGTCAAACTCATTTTGCCAGGGGCAGTTTGCCACAAAGCGGGCCGCTGGAAACCACTGGCAACCAACAAGCATGAAATCTGGAGGTTGGATGAGCCAGATCAGTAAAGGGGCTCTAATCTGGTTACCAGAGCATCCAGTAGAAAGACAATGATGGACCTTACTTACAGCTTCTTCTGTAGGGTGCTGGGTAAGAAGAGCTTTGGGGAATCCAGTTTGCTTTGTTCAGCCATGAAACACATCACAAAAGTGGATGGCAATTTTTGAGCTTCCACCTTGAACTTGTGAATTCTAAAGGAAATCAGTCTTGAATACTCATTGGAAGGACCAACGCTGAAGCTGAAGCTCTGATACATTGGCCACCTGATGCGAAGAGCTGACTCATTGGAAAAGACCCTGATGCTTGGAAAGATTGAAGTCAGAAGGAGAAGGAGATGACAGAGGATGAGATGGTTGGATGGCATCACCGACTCAATGCACATGAGTTTGAGCAAGCTCCAGGAGTTGGTGATGGACAGGGAGGCCTGGCGTGCTGCAGTCCATGGGGTCACAAAGAGTCAGACACAACTGAGTGACTGAGCTGACCTGAACCTTGAACTTGACAGTAAGCCAGGGTTGCGTCCACTGGCATGCTTCAGACTGTTGGCACCACACTGTGACCACCCAGAAAGACTGTCCTCGTCAAAAGCCACTGAAAGTCAGCCATCACCCTTGATTGTGGCTTGGAGGCATTATCTAGGGACTACTTGATTTTTTTTTTTTCCTCTGTAGAGAGGCTTTGCCTCTCAAGAGAATCCCTAACTGGTCATTAGTTCTCTTGAGAATCCCTAGTCTTAAGCTTATACATAATTCAGACATCACATCCTCCTCTTCATCTCATCCAGCCTTCAACACTGCCCTGTCATCCCCCGCAGCCCTAAAATGTCTACTGTATCTTGATCACCAAATAGCCTTGAGACGAGGGTGCTGCTAAAACACTAAAGCTTATTTGGTCCATTAAACCCTCCTTCATACTGGATGGGTATGAAGCCTTTTACCTCTTGGTAACAATTACCACTTTTCTCACACCTACCAGACCAATCTCATTGTCCACATCCATCCACCCTTCCTTGCCATCAGCTCTATCTCTATGATAGAGCCACTTTCTGGAAAAGTCTGCTCTTAGAACACCTGACAGGTATGGAGGGAAACAAAAGGGGGTCATTGAACAGGATAGCAGAGTTCTTGCCCAAATTTCAAGTCTACTGGGGGAAGAGAGGCAAGAACTTTCAAGAAATTCACTAGCCCCCACCTATACTGGCAAGGGAGAATGAATCTAATGACATTTCTATCATATGAGAGAGGCTTTTCATGCAGAGGTTAAACTTTTCTAATTTTACAAAGGAGAAAACTGAATTTCCACATGGCTGCGTTTCTTGTTAGAAGCCATACAACGTTAAATAAATAAATAAGGCTCATCTGAATCCAGCTCTCTCTGCCTCTGTAAACTGGGAGCTTCATGTTACATCGAATAATGATGGCACTGATTAGACAGCTGCTGCAGACACCCTTCAAAAGACAGAAAAAAAAAGGACAGGAGGGAGATTCCCCTGGCAGTACAATGGTTGAGCCTCTGTGCTTCTTCTGCAAGGAACATGGGTTCAATCCCTGGTCTGGGAACTAAGATCCCGAATGCTGCACACTGAAGCCAAAAGAAAAGAACGAGAAAAAAAAAGGGGAATACATAAAATGAGAGAATATTTCAAAGAAGATTTGATTTTATATTTAATATTGATATAAAAATTCTTGATTTAAATACATGGCTACACACACACATAGAAGGTCTCTGAGTATCCCCCCCCCCTTTTTTTTGCCTCTCTCCAAGAGAATGGATGAGATTTAGGGGAATTTCATTAAAGGTTGGAAGAATTATTCTTCCTCTCATCAATGTTTACCTTCATCAGTTTTTGCTGTGTGGACAGAGAGGAGATTAGGGGAGCTTTAGCGGTTCCTGAGTCATTAAGTTCTGGGAATTGTCTGAGGAAGAGATGGACAGCATCACTTTTGAGCCTTGGCTTTGAAAGACATCAGAGATTTCAGCTTGGCCACAGCAACTCATAGCAGCCCCTTCCCCCAAAAGGCAATAGGGACCCCAGCCCTCAAACTTTTCCCCTTGTTCTACCTTTAAAAAAAATGCTACGTAAGGTAAAAATTATGCCAACTTTAAATATTACCCATGCCATTTTTACTGTCTCATTTAAACAGGAGTTTTGATTAAATAATATATTTATGGAGTGGAATTCAGTAATAGGCAGTAAATTACCAGGACCCTTGACGTTTATCTTCTACCACGTACATGAAATCCTCTTAATGAAAAACTCTAAAACCTGGTTTAAATTCCACGCAGAGCAGAGCACATTCGTTAATCTAGATAAAGATAGATGTTTATGATTTATATAGTAAACATCTATTTTATACATATATAAGAAGCTAAGTAAAACTCTGGACAAAGTTCTGCATTATGTTGTGACTCTGGCTGATTTAGTTTGTTGTCATTTGAAACAAAACTGGCCCAGAATAACGGCAGTATCCTTGCCTGGGAAATCGCATGGACAGAGGAGCCTGGAAGGCTATCGTCCATAGGGTCTCCAAGAGTCAGACATGACTGAACCACTAAACAACAACATTGGCTCAAGTTACACTCAAGATCAGGATATTTGATCACGAAATGAAGAAAAAGCTATGCTTTTCATATATCAAGAATCAAAATTTAATATTTAAGCTAGATTTACTTCCCATGAAAAGAGCATGCCGGTGGTAAGGAGGTCTGAATTTTCCTTTCAGCTATGCCATCTGCCAGTGGTGTGGGGCTGGCAGGTGGCTAAATATCTCTGGACCATGGTTTCCTCGGCAATCAGAGGGTGGGAAAAGGACAAAATCCCTTCGAGCACCAATGATCCAGAGCTCACACGTGTCGAGATAGACCTTCAAGAAAAGTAACTGTGAGCAAAGTAACAGCACATCCCAGGACAGAATCCCCATTCCCCACTGCCTGTCCTCCAACTCAGGACCCAACTGAGTATTCAGGTAAACAGTCCCACTGAACATCCACACATAAGCAGGAGAAAAACAGAGAAGAAACAAAGCAACATTAACTGACTGTCCAGTAATTCCAGAGGGTTGGGCGTGTATCTCAGTCAATCTTTACAGTATATCCCTATATCATGGGTGAGACTCAGCGATGTTAGGAGCCACCAGTAAAAATGATGACAAGAAGAGCAAAAGAAATCACAATAGTAACAGTAGTAATAGGTATATTTTCTGGCGCCTTAGTATTATCTGGGATTAACAGATACATACAACTATATATAAAATAGAGAAACAACAAGGACCTAATGCATAGCACAGGAAACTATATTCAATATCTCATAATAAGCTATAATGGAAAAGCATCTGAAGAAGAATACATAGATGTTTATATATAACTGAATCAGGCTTTCCCAGTGGCCCAGTGGTAAAGAATCCACTTGAAATGCAGGAGACAGGGGTTCAATGCCTGGGTCGGGAAGATCCCCTGGAAGATAGGCTACCTACTCCAATATTCTTGCCTGAAGAATCCCATGGACAGAGGAGTTTAGTTGGCTGTGGTCCACAGGGTCACAAAGAGTCAGACATGACTGAAGCAACTTAACATGCGCACATAACTGAATTAAGCTGCTCTAAGCTGAAACTCCAGTACTTTGGCCACCTCATGTGAAGAGTTGACTCATTGGAAAAGACTCTGATGCTGGGAGGGATTGGGCGCAGGAAGAGAAGGGGATGACAGAGGATGAGATGGCTGGATGGCATCACTGACTCAATGGACGTGAGTCTGAGTGAACTCCAGGAGTTGGTGAGGGACAGGGAGGCCTGGTGTGCTGCGATTCATGGGGTCGCAAAGAGTCGGACACGACTGAGCGACTGAACTGAACTGAACTGAACTGATACCTGAAGTAAACTCAACATTGTAAATTAACTTTTTTTCAATTAAGAAAAAGATACAGCATAGAGTTCAGAATTTAGGATTCATCAGATTCATACCCTATCTCTAGCTGCTTGTCTTTTTTTTTTTTTAAATTATTAATGTGATGTTATCCTCTCTCTGGAACTTAGTTACTGTATTGATAAAATGAGAGGTAAAAGTCATATTTGCCTAACGGTGCTACTTACTGTGTATACTATCTATGCATGTCAAGTGCTTAGACCACAGCGTGTGGGAAACAATAAAGCATAAAGATAATATAGCTCTTAATATCCCCAAATCATTTCACATTGCAGCACACAGAGTAGGGAGTCAATCAGTCAATGTTGAATGAAGGAAACATAGGATAGTAAAAGGAGGAACTCTAACAAAATTGAATCCAATTAGATACTACTGAAATTTCACAAAGCCACAAACAAGTTATTTTTTTTTGTTTGCATTCATGCATCCTCTTGTTAAGAGTCAGTTCAACAACTTGGTAATTAAAACAAATATCTTGCATTTCCAATGAACTTAGTGGCACAAAACGGAAGGCAATTACTCAATTCTGATTCAGGCTGAATATGTAGCGTGCCTTAATTTATTCTAATTTAATATTCAGAAGAATATCCTTAAGGTGATATCCTTCCATAGCTCACAACGACTGCAACACACCAAATTAAGGCCAGCATCCATCAAGTGCAGGGGAGCTGAACCCCCAGAGCAGAAAGCAAACCTCAGATCTGAGGAAACGCCCGGAGTCAGCCTGGCACGGGCAGAACACCCTTGTGCATTGAGAAGACACCCTCCTGCCTTCATCCAAACTGAGCTCATTAACCCCTCAATATGCAATCATGCCCGAGTGTAAGCAAAGCAGACATATTTACACATCGACCAGATTGGTCCCCAGTCACACAAACCCAAGGGCTCCATTAGGAGCTGATGTACAGAATAGCATCCTTCCTGTCTAGGATCCAGACCAGATATACCCCGGCCCATTGGATCCTGCACACACTTGTAGAGTGCCCTGGAGACAAGCCCGCTCCCTGCTTGCCAACCCTCCTAGCCTCCTCTATGGGCATTTTACATTCTTCCCATTAAAATAAGGCTGACATTTCACTTGGCTGCCACTTTCTCAGAACTGCTGAAGATCCTTTGAATACAGTGGGTCAAATTCAAGAATAAAGTGTCCTCAAAGAGTGTGTGTGTATGTGTGTGTGTGTGTGTGTGTGTGTATGTGTGTGTGTGTGTGAGATGGGGATAAGGTGTGTGTGTATACTAAGTTGGTTCAGTTGTGTCTGACTCTTTGCAACCCCATGGACTGTAGCCCACCAGGCTCCTCTGCCCATGGGATTCTCCAGGCAAGAATACTGGAGTGGGTTGCCATGCCCTCCTCCATGGGATCTTCCTGACCCAGGGATTGAATTCACTTCTCTTTCGTCTCCTGCATTGGCCGGCAGGTTCTTTACCACTAGCACCACCTGGGAAGCCTTGGGGATAAGGCAGGCATTGCCAAATATTCAAAGATGGCAGGTGATTGCAAATATTGATCAACTGTCTGCATGCTCAGTCACTCAGTTGTGTCCAACTCTGAGGGACCTCATGGACTGCAGCCCACCAGGCTGTTCTGTTTGTGGAATTTTCCAGCCAAGAAGACTGGAGTGATTTGCCATTTCCTTCTCCAGAGGATCTTCCCGACCCAGGGATTGAATCCAGTCTTCTGTGTCTCCTGCAGTGGCAGGCAGATTATTTACCACTGAGCCACTTGGGAAGCATATATGATGAGTTACCTATGACTGTGAGACAAATTACTCTAATACTTTGAGTGGCTTAAAAGAACAATAATCATTTATTATCTCATGGTTCCTGTGGGTCAGGAATTCAGAAAGAACATAGTAGACAGATGGACTTGAACCTTGCTTTAACCTGTTAGGGATCTCAGGTGGAAGACTTAAGGCTTGTGGCAGAGAACTGGAATCCCCTGGAGGTTTGGTTGAGCTCAGAGGACTTATTTCTAAGGTATCTTACATGAGGGCAAGTTGGGGCTGGCTGTTGGCAGGAGGCCACAACTCCCCCTCACAAGCTCTCTCCACAAGCTGCCTGAGGACCCAGGTACCACACATCTTTCTCTGAGATTTTTGCTGGATACCAAGGTAATGAGGGCACTTTCCAGGTGGTGCTAGTGGTAAAGAATGCACCCTGCCACGCAAGAGATGTAAGAGACATGGGTTCGATCCCTGGGTCAGGAAGATGCCCTGGAGGAGGGCACGGTAATCCACTCCAGTATTCTTGCCTGGAAACTCCTATGGACAGAGGAGCCCAGGGGGACTACAGTCCACAGGGTCGCGAGGAGTCACACCGAAGCGACTTAGGACTCAGGCAAGGTGATGATACATAGCATTTCTCAATTTCTCCTAATATTGTTTTTTTTTTTTTAGCTTACTTTTAGAATTGTGTAACGTGTACACAATCCAAATTTACCATTTTCTCCATTTTTAAGTGCACAGTCCTATGGCATTAAGTAAATGCACATTGGTGTACAACCATCACCATCATCCATCCCAGAACTTTTTTTTTTTGATTTTGCAACACTTAAACTCTGTACCTACTTAACAGTAACTCCCACCCCCGCTTCTCCTGGTCCCTGACAGTCACCATTCCACTTTCGACTATTAACTTGACTACTCTATGTCCCTCATATAAATGCACTCATACAGTATCTTATCTTTTTGTGACTGGCTTATTTCCCTCAGCACAAGGTCTTGATGGGTCTTACCTGCTGGAAGATGTGTCAGAATCACCTCCTTTTTTAAAAGCTGAATAAGATCCCATGGTATGAATACAACAGTTTGTTCCTCCACTGATGAACACGAGCTGTTTGACCTTGTAACTACTGTGAATAATTCTATTATGCACAGGGGATCTCTTTGAGATGCTGATTTCAGTTCTTTGGGGTATGTATCCAGAAGTGGAATCACTGGATCAGGGGCAACCATACTGTTGATATTCCCATCAGCAATGCGCAGGTATTTCAATTTCCCCACGTCTTTGCCAACGCTTATTTTCAGTTTGTCTCTGTTTTTGTTTTATAATGGCCATCCTAATGAGTATTAAGGGATGTCTCACTATGGTTTTGATTTGCATTTTCCAAAGTTAGTGAAGTTAGTGATGTTGAGCATCTTTTCAGGTGCATATTGGCTATTTGCATATTTTCTTTGAGAAAGGTCTATTCAAATTCATTGCCCATTTTTGATTCAAGTCGTCTGCCGATGTTGCAGTATTTTAGTTCTCTATTGTAAGGGGCATTAATTCTTGGTCAGATATGCGATGCTATCTCTTTTCCCCTCTTCATCTCTTTCATTCAGAGTAAGAGACAGATGGTGAGACTCTTATTACTCAAGAGCAGGCAATTAACCAGGATGACTGCCTGAGGGAGATTTCCTTTGGGAGAAAGGGGACTGAGCAAGTGATATCCATCCCGTGGGGCTCCTGGGAACCAGGCCTTTGTATCCCTGGTTTCTGCGATTACAGGAAACAGCCTTTATTCAGCCCCCATGACCTTCCCTGAGTTCTGATGGGCAGATTCAAGTAGCGATTAGAGACTTAGGGACAGGAGGGGATATGAGACTGGGGAGAAACAGTCCAGAGCAGCCTTGGGGCAAGGTCCTGTCTCCCCATCAACAGATACAGGATCTTTGAGCTGTTTTGCAGGTACGGAAACCCCCTCCAGGTGGGAGAAGTTAATGAGGGTATGGCTGCCCACAAGCATGCAGACCCCCAGATGAGCTGGACCTGAAGGTCGATGATGCTGACTCCTTACCTCACCACCAACCCATCAGAAGAATGTGCACAAGTCGATCATGCCCTCTTTGAACAACTGCTATAAACCTTCTCACTAGCCTCCCCTCCTTGGGACATGTGGTTTTGAGGGCATTAGCCTGCTGGGTCGCCCTCTACCTGGCAAAGTAACACAGCTATCCTCTTCTACTTCACCAACACTTTGTCTCTGAGATTTGATTCAGCACCGATGTGCAGAGAAGCTGAGCTTTCGGCATCAGAAGGATGCTGACGGAACCAGAGAGAGATCTCACGTTCTGCTCCACACCGTCCCCACCCCCACCCCCCTTCCTGGACAGATCGGCAAGAATCAGCTTGATTACCTACAAAGCACAAGCTAAGAAACACACAGTGAGTGTTTTTTTTTTTTTTATTCCATTTTCCATTCCCCATAATAAGGACTTAAAGCAGTGTTTTAAAAATGTAGGTCAGAATAAAAAGAGATTTAACTTTTAATGTTTGAATTAAAACAGCATGAACAACTTCTTTGAATACAATAAAAAAAGAAAAAAAAACCTATAGGATATTCCCTGAAACAATCATTTCTAACTATTTTCCTCTGCATTTCATAAATAATAAATGTGTTAAAAAATAACCCCGTAGTAACACATTCTCTAATATACTAGTTATGCAAGCTAGATATAACTCTAAGAATCCCTAAATGTGAGAAAAATTGAATTTGGTGGGAGTTTTTTTAAGCTAAAAATTAAAT
Organism: Bos taurus; assembly: GCF_002263795.3. Classification (NCBI taxonomy): domain Eukaryota; kingdom Metazoa; phylum Chordata; class Mammalia; order Artiodactyla; family Bovidae; genus Bos; species Bos taurus. The sequence goes on along the minus strand of NC_037352.1, from coordinate 5,831,598 downwards.
TTCCCTGGCACCACGCAGACCTTTTCCCTCACAGCTATAGTCATAACTGGATTTTTAAGCCTTCTGAAAACATTGTGGTTTGCAATAAAGCAAAACACTGTCTCAAAAACTGCTTAGAATACAGAAAGCACACGTTTTGATGTATACCAGAGGGTCACCGTTTACCCGGTGGAGGCAGGGAAAAGGCTTGTGGTTGACATCTTGAGAAGTGTGACTGACTTGCCTCGGGACTCAGACTACACCCCCTTAATTCATATGAATTAAAAATATGAGCTTCATATTTTCAAGTTACCAGTAAAGTGGTTTTCTCAGCATTCTACCCCTATTTCCACCCTTAGCACCACTTCTCTATGATGAAAATGAGGAGCCATGCAGTGGTAAGAACACACTTGGCTTCCAAGCACGGGATGTGCTGGCGCTGAAGGTAGTGGGGTGTCCAGGAGAGGAGATGCTTAATAAAGTATTGAAGGACTACAGTGTGCTCATGGATAAAACACTAGACTGGGGACAGGGGGAAGCAAGCTGCTTTCCTGGCTGCCCCCTTCCTGTCCGCTCACTTGGAACTCAGTCATGTGTATGCAGGCAAGTCTGCTGCTCTGTGAACATCTTTCCTTCACAATGACATGAGGTGACATCTACTTGGGGGACTTGATGCCTCATTGTCTGGCAACAGATGCTCCACTGGGCTACACTTCCAAGTTTCAGGTGTGATTATGGTGGCAGCAATGGTGATGATGGTGGTGTAGTAGTGATGATGATGGTGGTGACGATGCTGATGATGATGGTGGTGACGATGGTGATGATGATGGTGATGCTGGTGATGATGATGGTGGTGGTGATGGTGGTGACAATGAGGATGGTGGTGATGATGATGGTGTGGTGGTAATGATGGTGGTGGTGACAGTGATGATGGTGGTGATGATGATGGTGTGGTAGTGATGGTAGAGATAATGGTGGTGACGATGGTGGTGACGATGGTGATGATGGAGATAATGGTGGTGATGATGGTGGTGACAATGGTGATGGTGGTGATGATGGTGTGGTGGTAATGATGGTGGTGGTGATGATGATGGTGGTGATGATGGTGGTGACAATGGTGATGATGGTGATGATGATGGTGTGGTAGTGATGATGGTGGTGATAATGATGGTAGTGACAGTGATGATGATGGTGATGGTATTGATGGTAGAGATAATGGTGGTGATGATGGGTGACGATGGTGATGATGGAGATAATGGTGGTGATGATGGTGGTGATGATGGTGATAGTGGTGATGATGATAGTGTGGTGGTAATGGTAGTGGTGACGGTGATAATGATGATGGTGGTGATGATGGTAATGGTGGTGATGACGATAGTGTGGTAGTGATGATGGTGGTGATAATGATGGTAGTGATGGTGATGATGGTGGTGATGATGGTGGTGACAATGGTGATGGTGGTGATGATGATGATGGTGGTGATGATGATGGTGTGGTGGTGATGGTGGTGGTGATGGTGATGATGGTGGTGATGATGGTGGTGACAATGGTGATGGTGGTGATGATGATGATGGTGTGGTAGTGATGATGATGGTGTGGTAGTGATGGTAGTGACGGTGATGATGATGGTGATGGTAGAGATAATGGTGGTGATGATGGTGATGATGGAGATAATGGTGGTAATGGTGGTAGTGATGGTGATGATGATGGTGGTGACGATGGTGATGGTGGTGATGATGATGGTGTGATAGTGATGATGGTGGTGATAATGATGTTAGTGACGGTGACGACGATGTGATGGTGGAGATAATGGTGGTGATGATGGTGATAAAGGTGGTGGTGGTGGTCAATGGCTGATGTTTTTTTTATTATTTGTTATTGCTTTGTTCTGTTTGAGTGTATGTGTATGTTCATACTGGATAAAAAAATAAGAAAAGCAAATAATTTGAAATGATGACACACACACACACACAACTGTTACTGATTGGTGGTCTTTACAGGTTTTTTACTTCCCATTTTGACCTCATGCTTCCTTAATCATTTGGGGGCTATTTTCTGAAGACTCTTGAAATGAAGGCAATTTCACTAGAGATCTTGGAAGCTACAGGTAACTGTCCAACACATCACTGATTCCAAGGAATTTATGATCTCCTTGGGCCAATAAGGTTGCCCTAGATAAAATGATTAGGGAAGACAAGAGTGTGTATAATTAACCCATTAAAGCAGTCTTGTTTCTGCATTCAAGGTTCTCTCTTCAAGTGTGCTCTGAGTTCTATGCTTCAGCTCACTTTTCATTATCTGACAACAATCTCTGCTCTAGAAGTGTCCCCTGCTATGTCACTTCAGTCGTGTCTGACTCTGTGTGACCCCATAGATGGCAGCTCACCGGGCTCCCCCATCCCTGGGATTCTCCAGGCAAGAACACTGGAGTGGGTTGCCATTTCCTTCTCCAATTCATGAAAGCAAAAAGTGAAAGTGAAGTCGCTCAGTCGTGTCTGACTCTTCGCGACCCCATGGACTGCAGCCTACCAGGCTCCTCCGTCCACGGGATTTTCCAGGCAAGAGTACTGGAGCGGGGTGCCATTGCCTTCTCCAGAAGTATCCCCTGCTGGCTGCAAAAATCAAGACTACTTCTTTCTCTTTTCCTCCCTCCCTCTTCTTCCAGGCCACCTCCACCCCAATCCAATCCTTCATGACCTGGGCTGTGAGCTTTTTAAAATCCTCATGCCCAGGGATACTCTGATGAATTAAATCACAATCTTTGGGGGACAGCAGCCAGGGATCAATCTCTTTGAACACTCCCCATGCGATGTCAGTGTACAGTCAACGCTGAGAACCCTATCTGCACATGTGAAGAATGATGCCATCTGCTAAAGGGAGTGAAAGCCACAGAGTAAAGAGCAACTCCCCATGAGCTGGGGGTTCCAGTGAAGAGGGGAAAATCATAAATCTAGAGTTTGGGGTGGTGGTGAGGCGCCACAGCAGGAAACAAGGGCTCAGCAGGACGCTATAGGAAACTACACGTATTGTATATTAGCATTACACAGTGAGTCATGTCATTCATAGCATTAGACAGTCTGTTTCAGAATCTACACAGATCTATCAAATATATATGGAAATATACAATTATATATACAGTAATAAAAACTTTATAAAAATAAAAACTATCAAATATTTATAAAATATAAATTTATTTTTTATAGATATAAAATACAATATGTTGTGGAATTACACAAACCTATCAAATATAGATAATATAAAAATATAAAATAAATTTTGATCATACCTCGCAGATCTTACTTCCCCAACCAGGGGATCAAACCCATGACCTCTGCATCAGGAGCATAGAGTCCTAATCCTGGGCTGCCAGGGAAGTCCCTCTATATCCTCTGGAATTAAGTTTCTGGCTCTCCAATTTGGGCCAATTCAGAACAAGCTTTCACCTTGAAACTTCGATCTCCCAAGTCTTATGAGGGCTCTGAGTTACAAACATCACTAGTATTTCATAGGCAAATGAGGTTGATTATCCAGTCCTCCCCTCAACACACACCTGGAAGTCAGGCACCATCCAAGGAAGCAAGGACACAGAAGTGAACAAAGCAGAAAGGAAGGAAAAACAGAAACCTCTGTGCTGGCTTGGGTCCTTTCAGAAAGGAAAAGGAAAAACATTTTTGCAAGAGATCAACCTACTAACATGAGGCTGAGATAAATAACTGCCTTTCACTGGACCTTGGTGGACTGGCAACATCAGTTAGACTGGAGAGTCTGTGTGTGTGTGTGTGTGTGTGTGTGTGTGTGTGTGTGTATTAGTTGCTCAGTTGTGTCTGACTTTGTGAACTCATGGACTACAGCCCACCAGGCTCATCTGTCCATGGGATTTTCCAGGCAAGAACACTGGAGTAGGTAGCCATTCCCTGCTCCAGGGCATCTTCCTGACCCAGGGATCAAACCCGGGTCTCCTGCAATTCCAGGCAGATTCTTTACCACCTGAGCTACCAGAAATTCAAACTCTTGAGCCCCATCCAGCCCTAGGGATGCAGAAATTCTCAGGGTGGGTCCACCAAGTCTTTTAGGTGATGCTCCAGCAAACTGGACTTTGAGAGTCCTTGGGATGGGAAGAGAGAAAGGGTTCCGGGGAATTAGGTATTCAAGGGTTAATAACCAGCAGTGGTGGATTAGCATCTGCTTGGAAAGCTGGCTAAGTAGCTGTGAGAGGCCTGGGGGAGGGAAGAGGAGGGGGAACAATTGCATTCCAGCAACAACCAAAAGCACAGATTAGCACATCCTGGGGGAATACCTGCCGGGAGGAAGCACGTAGTCTAAATGAAAAACAAAAATAAAAAAGAGCCACGTGGGTTTTTATTTATTTATCTGTTTATTTTTTTGTATCAGCCTGGAATAAGGAGCTTCAGCTTGAAATGCTACTTTTAAGAACACAAGGGACCCAGAAGAAGCGTTTAAACTGTGAGTCCCTGGGATGTGTATTCTCTTTTACTGGTTTTGAAAAGGAAGAAGAGCTAAGTGGCATCTTTATCTTAAATATGCACAGATGTTCCTTCAGACCACAAAGCTGTCCACTTTCAAGACAAAGAGAGCCCTGGGCTGCCTGCTGGAGAAGAGTACAGGCAAACACGACTCCATTATTTTTCGAATCCTCAGGATTGTCCCCTCCCCCCCGCCCCCCTCCTCTCCCCCTGTGCAATTTTCCAAAAAGCCTCCCAGGCTTGCAGCCTCTCCAGTCACCGCAAGTGTCATCAACTTTATTTACCTACTGAACCTAATGTCTACATCTGACCAGGAGCCAAGGAAATTCTGAGACATGCCCAGTGATGAGGACCCCAAAAGAAAGTTGCTGCCTACAGGGTCCCCCATGACAAATCTCAGTACACAGAGGCATTGGCAGTTCTGAATTAGGAGACTGTTTTGCTTTTGGTTTATAGACAAGGCAGAGAGATCTGACGTCCAGAATTTAAAGCTGTCTTTAGGAGGACCTCCCTGGCGGCCCACTGGTTGGGGCTTCATCTTTCAATGCAGGGGTTGTGTGGGTTTGATCCCTGGTTTGGAGAACTAAGATCCCACATGCCTCTTGGCCAAGAAACCAAAATATAAAGCATAATCAATACTGTAACAAATTAAATAAAGACTTTTTTCTAAAAAGAGTCTTTTGGTTATTTATGCAAAAATGAATGAATGAATGAAAATAAAATTACTTAGAGAAATAGAATTACAGATTTTTAAAAATTATACAGCTTCAAGAGTTCAGCACAAATCATTTGACCAGGCTTTATTTTATTCAAATTTGCAAAGAATCATGCCTACGGGAGAATATTCCCCATTCTTTGCTTGTCTGCCTGTGTTGGTGTGTATAAAATGAACTTTGATATACTTACTAAAAATACTTGATTATATACAAGCCCTTAATACATTCGAAAAGTGAAGTTGCTCAGTCATGTCCTTTGCAACTCTTTGTGATCTAATGGACTATATAGCCCGCCAGGCTCCTCCATCTATGGGATTTTCCAGGCAAGAATACTGGAGTGGGTTGCCATTTTCTTCTCCAGGGGATCTTCCCCACCCAGGGATCTAACCCAGGTCTCCCGCATTGCAGGCAGACGTTTTAGTGTCTGAACCACCAGGGAAATCCGAATACATCCTAGGCTCTGTACTAAGCCTTCTGTGACCCCTATCTCATTCACAGAATAAAAACCAGTCGCTCAGTTGTGTCCAATTCTTTGCGATTCCATGGACTGTAACCCACTAGGTTCCTCTGTCCATGGAATTCTCTAGGCAAGAATACTGGAGTGGATTGCCATTCCCTTCTCCAGGGGATCTTCCCAACACATGGATCAAACCCAGGTCTCCTGCATTGCAGGAGGATTCTTTGCTGTCTGAGCCACCAGGGAAGCCCACCTCATTACTGATGCCCCCAAATACTTCTTGATAGTTACTCCTTGTCAGTGATGGCTTCTCATCTGAAGATCTGTCAGTGAATAAGACATCCACGTCCCTGACTTCGCGAAACTCATACTCAAGTTGGAAAGTGGAGGGGCTGAGGCAATGAAAAAGTACAGAGCACAGTCAGTGAAAAGTGCTAATGAGAAAAAGAACCTAGGGGAGGGGAATGGAGATGGGAATATTTATCATAGTAAGGCCAGGATGTTAGTACTTATGTTACATCTTTTTTTTTTTTTTCTGGAAAGTCTTTTGCCTAGAGCCATGTGGCTTGGAGGTGATGGAACCTTTATTTGAATCCAAAGCAAGATGCTTAATTATAGCGCTCTGATGTCTGTGATACTGGCTCTTTCCCTGGTCCTCTAGTGCTTAAAAGCCTGGAAGGGAAGCCACACAGGGATGATGGGCAGAGGGTGTGCTGTCCTCTTTAGGCCCCTGCAGGCCCGCCCTCCATCCTCTGCACGCTGCTCCCTGCCCTGGAGAATGTTCTGCAGACATCGTACGGTGACCAGCTCCTTCCTGCCTGTTGGTTTGGATCAATGGGGAGTTCAGGGAAGTGAGGAGAGAGGAAGAGGAGGCCAGGGTATTTATTCCAAAGCTCATTTTAGGTCAGAGATTTTAGGCTGTCTCTTCTTGATTTCTGGGAACCAGGAACCACTCTCTCTCATTGTCCCCTAGGCTTAAGGATGATAGCATCTTTTATTTGAATAGCTCAGGGTACTCACTCTTTCTGGTTTCCTTATACCCATAGATATATAAGCAGTCTATGTATTTAACTCTCCTTACATCATCTGATTTGTGAGTGGTATGGTTAGCCATCACCGACAATGGCCAAAAGGAAATACGGATGCATTGTTTAACATCACAGACACACACCCGGAGACGTGGATGTTCACATCTGGCTTTTATGTCACCTTTATCACATCATCCCTGTTGAGATGAAGGCTGCCTTCTTAATCTGTCTACAGTCACCCTGAAAAAAGTAAAAGTGTTAGTCACTCAGCCATGTCCTACTCTTTGTGACCCCATGAACTGTAGCCTGCCAGGCTCCTCTGTACACGGAATTTTTCAGGCAACAATACTGGAGTGGGTTGCCGTTTCCTTCCCCAGGGGATCTTCTTGACCCAGGGATTGAACCTGGGTTTTCTACATTGCAGGCAGTTTCTTTACTGCCTGAACCACCAGGGAAGCCCACAAGAGGGCAATTAGGGGAAAATGTGTCTACCTTCTCAGTGGCTTTCATATTTTCAGAGTGGTAGATGCTCTAAGGTTAACGTGGTCTGAGTTCACTCAACACTCTCCTGGCCCAGAGGGGCTATAAAATTTCCAAAAAAAAAACCAGCCCACAGGTAAAAGAATCACAGGTTCATTTATCTCTTGAAATACAAGACAACTCTTTGCTGGGAATCCTAACACAGATGTGAGAAAATAAAGGATGTTAATTGTGGAAAAATAGTGCAAAGAAAAACAAAAATATTGGCAACCAGCCTGACATTCAGGAAGGGAGTTCTGCAGGCTGTTAGTGCAGACAGCAGAAGACGGCATTCACTGCCCTGTGATGGATGGATGGATAGATGGATGGATGAATAGATAGATACATGGGTGAATGGATGGATAGATGGATATATGGATGGGTGGATAGATAGATGCACGCATGGATGGATAGATAGACAGATAGATATACGGATGGATAGATGCATGGATAGATAAACAGATAGACAGATAATTAGTTTCTTTTTCCAGTGCAAGGCTTGATGAAGCAAGCTACCATGACTTGTGAGATCTGAGTACCCCAACCAACCAGGGATTGAACCTAAGCCCTGGCCAGTAAAAGAAGTATGGAGTGTTAACCACTGGATTACCAGGGAATTCCCTTAAGTAAAGGATCATGTGATGAGGTCATCCTGCACTTCGGTGGGCCCTAAATTCAATGACGGGTGTTCTCAGAAGAAGAGGAGAAGATACACAGAGATGCAGAAGAAAAGGCCATGTGAAGATGGAGACTGGAGTAATGTGACCACAAGCCAAGGAATGCCAAGGATCAGTGGGAGTCACCAGGACCTAAGAGAGAGGATTAGAGCAGATCCTTCCTCAAGCTTCCAGAAGAAACTGACCATGATGACATCTAGATTTTGAACAAGTTGCCTCCAAGCCTGTGATGGAAGGCATTCCCTCTGCCCCATGCCACTCAGTTTGTGGCAATTTGTTACAGCACCTCCAGGAAAAGATACAAGCGGTCTGTTGGCCTTGCTGGACTTCCTCGAAGGCTCAGCAGTAAAGAACCCTCCTGCAATGGGGGAGCCTGTTGGGCTGGCGTCTATGGGGTCACAGAGTCGGACATGACTGAAGTGACTTAGCAGCAGCAGCAGCAGCAACGCCAAAGCGGCAGGAGACTTAGTTTCCATCCCTGTTGGAAAGATCCCCTGGGGGAGGAAATGGTAACCCACTCCAGTATTCTGGCCTGGAGAATTCTATGGACAGAGGAGCCTGGCAGGCTACAGTCCATGGGGTTGCAAAGAGTCAGACACGACTGAGTGACTTCCACAAGCTGTGTGATGTTGGGAAGTTTGCTATAACTTTCTGTGCATCATTTTTTTTTTTTTTTTTGTCTTCTATAAAATGCATCTAATAATCAGACTAACCCCACAGGGGCTATTCTGAGGAATTGCTTTGAAGAAATTAATACACAGAAACTTAATGATAAATAGGAATCACTCAATAAGCATTTGTTGTTCATTTTAGAAGTCGTGTCCGACTCTTTGCGACCCCATGGACTGCAGCACACCAGGCTCCTCTGTTCTCCACTATCTCCCAGAGTCATAAAGTTGAGAAATGGTGTTTAAAACAGGACCCCTTTGAGCCAGTTAGAGTGTGTTCCTCCCTCTTTCCTTCCATCCCCTTCCCCTTCTTTTCACCACCTCTTACTTAAGAAAAGGACAAGTCTGCATTTGCTGCAATGAAAATACTTGTTTATTGACGGAGAATGACTATAGTCAATGCCCACACGTAACTGTGCCTGTGATTACTTAGTAAGCATTATATAAACGGGAAATTGCTGCTTCATCTTCTCTGCATTTGGAGGGCAGGGAGTAATTCCTTTGTCAAGAAGGGCCACAGAAGGTGGGATTCTCACTGAGAGCAAAAGAGGGTTTGGGAAAATAAATAAGTGCTTCATGCTCATGTCCCTGGTTACTCATTCATTAAATGATGCCTCTGGATGTCGGGAGGGAGTTACAACATGAAAGTTATGAATTGGGGTCCAGGAGACATTTATTTAATTAACAATTAATTTGATTGGATTTAAGATGGTTTTGCCCAGCATTTCGGAGAAGGCAATGGCACCCCACTCCAGTACTCTTGCCTGGAAAATCCTATGGACAGGGGAGCCTGGTGGGCTGCCGTCTATAGGGTCGCACAGAGTCGGACACGACTGAAGAGCCTTAGCAGCAGCAGCAGCAGCAGCCTGGCATTTATGAAGTCCTCCTATGGCCATAGTTTATCAGCATTAGCAGCTATTGGACTCACTTGGACAGCTTGATAAAGCTGCAGCTGTTTGTTAAGTCTCTTCAGTCATGAGCGACTCTTTGTGACCCCATGGGCTGCAGTCCATGGACAGGCTCCTCTGTCCATGGGATTCTCCAGGCAAGAATACTGGAGTGGGTTGCCCTGCCCTCCTCCAGGGGATCTTCCCATCCCAGGGATTGAACTCACGTTGCCTGCAGCTCCCGCATCACAGCTGGAGTCCTTACCACTGAGCCACCAGGGAAGCCCACAACTGCACCAGCCCCAAAGTCAAATAATCTAATTCAGTAGGTCTGGAGTCCCCAGATCTCCAAGTTTGAAAGAATTTCTAAGTGGGTCTCCTGCAGATTACCCTGAGTCCTGCCTTGGGGAACAAAGCACTAGAACAGGGGTCCCCAGCCTCTGGGATCTAGTGCCTGATGACCTGAGGTAGAACAGATGTAATAATAATAACAACAGGAAAAAAAGGACCCAATAAATGTAATACGCTTGAGTCATCCTGAAACTGCCCTCCAACCCCCGCCTTGGTACATGGAAAATGGTCTTCCATGAAACTGACCTAAAAGGTTGGGGACCACAGCCCTAGGAGGATACCCAGGATGCCTGCATCCCTCTGAAGACTTGTGCCAGCTTCCTTTCTTCCCTGGTATTTTTCAAGGATTTCTGATAAAGGATGAAGCAAGGATGCTCTGCTGTGAGAAGCAGCTGATTGTCTGCAGCTCGGGGAAGGAGTGCACTGAGGTTGTGAAATATTTCCACCTGGGACGCGGAGGTTCCCGGCAAAGCAATAGAGAGAGTCTATTCATCAAATTGTGTACAGTCCCTACTTCCAGAAGAGCAAATTCAATCTGGGCTATCTTAGCCCTCGCCTGCGTGCAGAAGACAGGGAGGGAGCCTGTGTTAGCTCTCTCTCACTTTAATTCCAGGAGAGGGCTGCACTTAGGAAAATGAACATTATTAGCATTGATCTTCCTTTGGGGCAAAATATTTCTACTGTCGTGCTTCCTTCCTTTCAGATTTCAAAGAGGAGGAGACAGAAATGGATGTATTCCCCAAATGGAAGTCATCAAGGACGAGAGCATTTTTTAAATGTCTTTATACAATACAGAGTACATTCACATTCAGAAACTCTGTTTCACGTAGGATCCCCTATACTAGTTTTACCCAGACTGGGTTAGTTTCCAGGTACAATACCCTCTGTTGAGTTTGCTTGTGACAAATGAATACCCTAAAGATACCTTAACGCAATGGAACAGGAGTCAGGATAGGCTCTTGGCAGCAAGAATAGGAACCAAAGCTATGATTGGGCTTTCCTATTCAAATACAAATCAAGAGAGAGATTCAGTCCATCCTTAACTTGGGACCTTGAAAACTAAGAATCAAAAAATATTCACTTGCAAAAAAATAAATTAGTTGCTGGAAAGACAGAGAATATTCACTTGCAAAAAGAAAATTAGTTGTTGGAAAGATAGTCAGAATGCTAGTTTCTGGAGCTGCTGGTGGGTCAAACATGAGATGATGTACAACAGAAGTGACTGAATAGAATTCATCATGTGTCATGGAGAGGTAATGTCTAGAACTAGCAAGAAGCCCGTTCAGAATCTGGGAGTTGTCTTAAAGACTCATGGAGGTTCTTGGAAAGAAATATTCAGTGGAAATTAACTTTTTCACCATGGGATGAGAGACGAAGGGGGTGATACTTACATTCTTTTTGCAGGCTGTTGCTGTTCGGTCACTAAGTTGAGTCCAACACTTTCTCAGCCCCGTGGGTTGTAGTCTGACAGGCTCCTCTGTCCAAGGGATTTCCCAGGCAAGAATACTTCCTTCTCCAGGGGATCTTCCTCACCCAGGGATCAAACCTGCATCTCTTGCATTGGCAGGTGGATTCTTTAACCACTGAGCCACCAGGGAAGCCCCTTTGTGGGCTGTATTTACTAATAATCAATCAATCAGCCACAAAGGATATATTGAATATAGACAATAAAAATGAGGCAAATCTGGCTTGGAATCTTGGGTCTACTCTTTATAATGACCTGGGAGAACCAAACCTCAATTTTTTTTGATCTGTGAATTAGAGACAATATATATTCTCCAGTAGAAATACAATGTGAGGCACAGACACAATTTTACATTTCCAGTAGTAACAGCAATAAAAAAGTAAATAAGGAACAGGTAAAATTAATTTTAATGGTGTGCTTCATTTAGCCAGATATTATCAAAATTTTATCATTTCAACATTTAGTTAATATGAACATGGTTCATAGATATTTTTCTTTTTTATATTAGGTTTTGAAATCTGGTTTGTAGTTTACACAAATAGCACATCTCAGTTTGGAACAGTTTCAGTTCAAAGTGCTCAAGAGCCCCAAGGGGCTGGTGGCTCCTATATGGGACAGTGTAGATTAACTGCATTACTCTGCATACTAAAAGAAATTGGGCATATAAAATATTTTTATCAGTATAGCAGGTATGTGATAAATAGTTGCAATTATTTATTATTATTATTATTATTATTAGCACTCATGTGTGCAGCAAAAGTGGAGAGAACTATAAAGCTTTCTCAAAGGACGATATCAATATGGGATTGACAAAATGTTTAGTGGTCCAAGCCAAAATAATGGCCACAAAGGCAATAGATTGAGTTTCGGTGAAACTATATATTTTCAGCTTTTAACTTTAATAGACTCTATTAGTGTCTATATCTTCATTTATACTGCTATATTATACCATACAACATAACTATGAAAATTATCAGTATGCACATAATTTATCGCTTTCATTTTTCAACTGAAAGTGGGACAGTCAAAGGAGGGCAAAATCATGAGCCAGATACAAACCTAAACTCAGTTTTCAAGGATGGGAAAGATTTGAGTGGGCAGAAAAGAAGCTGGAAGGAAATACAGTATAAGTGGTGGTCTGTAAGTAGGAATTGGCATAACTGAGGCAGCTGAGAATTGTGGCAGGTTGTATTCCAGGTCACAATCAGGAAACATTGTGATGAAAGTGCTGCTGCTGCTGCTGCTGCTAGGTCGCTCAGTCATGTCCGACTCTGTGCGATCCCATAGGTGGCAGCCCACCAGGCTCCCCCGTCCCTGGGATTCTCCAGGCAAGAACACTGGAGTGGGTTGCCATTTCCTTCTCCAATGCATGAAAGTGAAAAGTGAAAGTGAAGTTGCTCAGTTGTGCCCGACTCCTTGCGACCCCATGTACTGCAGCCCACCAGACTCCTCCATCCATGGGATTTTCCAGGCAAGAGTACTGGAATGGGTCGCCATTGCCTTCTCTAGTGATGAAAGTACAAGAAAATAAAAGCCAGGCTGGTTCATGGTGTTACAAAACAGAACGGCTTAAAAGAATGCAGAGTTCCAAAGAATAGCTAGGAAAGAAAGCCTTCCTCAGTGATCAATGCAAAGAAATAGAGGAAAGCAACAGAATGGGAAAGACTAGAGATCTCTTCAAGAAAATTAGAAATACCAAGGGAACATTTCATGCAAAGATGGGCTTGATAAAGGACAGAAATGGTATGGACCTAACAGAAGCAGAAGATATTAAGAAGAGGTGACAAGAATACACAGAAGAACTGTACAAAAAAGATCTTCATGATCCAGATAATCACAGTGGTGTGATCACTCACCTAGACCTAGACATCCTGGAATGTGAAGTCCAGTGGGCCTTAGGAAGCATCACTATGAACAAAGCTAGTGGTGATGGAATTCCAGTTGAGCTATTTCAAATCCTGAAAGATGACGCTGTGAAAGTGCTGCACTCAATATGCCAGCACATTGGGAAAACTCAGCAGTGGCCACAGGAATGGAAAAGGTCAGTTTTCATTCCAATCACAAAGGAAGGCAATGCCAAAGAATGCTCAAACTACTACACAATTGCACTCACCTCACATGCTAGTAAAGTAATGCTCAAAATTCTCCAAGCCAGGCTTCAGCAATACATGAACGGTAAACTTCCAGATGTTCAAGCTGTTTTAGAAAAGGCAGAGGAACCAGCGATCAAATTGCCAACATCTGCTGGATCATGGAAAAAGCAAGAGAGTTCCAGAAAAACATCTATTTCTGCTTTATTGACTATGCCAAAGCCTTTGATTATGTGGATCACAATAAACTGTGGAAAATTCTGAAAGAGATGGGAATACCAGACCACCTGACCTGCTTCTTGAGAAATCTGTATGCAGATCAGGAAGCAACAGTTAGGACTGGACATGGAACAACAGACTGGTTCCAAATAGGAAAAGGAGTACGTCAAGTCTGCATATTGTCACCCTGCTTATTTAACTTAAATGCAGAGTACATCATGAGAAACCCTGGGCTGGAAGAAGCACAAGCTGGAATCAAGATTGCCAGGAGAAATATCAAATACCTCAGATATGCAGATGACACCACACTTATGGCAGAAAGCAAAGAAGAACTAAAAAGCCTCTTGATGGAAGTGAAACAGAAGAGTGAAAAAGTTGGCTTAAAGCTCAACATCCAGAAAACTAAGATCATGGCATCTGGTCCCATCACTTCATGGCAAATAGATGGGGAAACAGTGGAAACAGTGGCTGACTTTATTTTGGGGGGCTCCAAAATCACTGCAAATGGTGACTGCAGCTATGAAATTAAAAGACACTTGCTTCTTGGAATAAAAGTTATGACCAACCTAGACAGCATATTAAAAAGCAAAGACAATACTTTGCCAACAAATGTCCACCTAGTCAAGGCTATGGTTTTTCCAGTAGTCATGTACGAATGTGAAAGTTGGACTATAAAGAAAGCTGAGCACCAAAGAATCCATGCTTTTGAAATGTGGTGTTGGAGAAGACTCTTGCGAGTTCCTTGGACTGCAAGGAGATCCAGCCCATCAATCCTAAAGGAAATCAGTCCTGAGTGTTCATTGGAAGGACTGATGTTGAAGCTGAAACTGCAATACTTTGGCCACCTGATGCGAAGAGCTTACTTATTTGAAAAGACCCTGATGGTGGGAAAGATTGAGGGTGGGAGGAGAAGGGGATGACAGAGGATGAGATGGTTGGATGGCATCACCGACTCTGTGGACATGAGTTTGAGTGAACTCCGGGAGTTGGTGATGGACAGGGAGGCCTGGCGTGCTTCAGTGCATGGGGTTGCAAAGAGTTGGACACAACTGAGCGACAGAACTGAGGGAGTCAACTGTTTCTCTGAGAGTTGTGAGCTGCTCTCACAAATTCACTGAACCCAAGGCTGCTGGCACCGCCTTCCAGCCAATCAGTGAAATCCAGGTGACAGCCTGGGCTTGAGATCAGTGTCTGAAGTGTGTGTGTTTGCAGGCTGAGGGGGCGGGGGATGGGGGGCAGCCTTAGCCTGTGGAATCTGACATTAGCTCCAGGTTTCAGGCATCAAAGAAAGTGAAAGTCGCTCAGTCGTGTCCAATTCTTTATGGCACCATGGACTGTAGCCCTCCATGCTCCTTAGTCCATGGGATATCCCAGGCAAGAATACTGGAGTGGGTTGCCATTCCCTTCTCCAGGGGATCTTCCCAACCCAGGGATCAAACCCAGGTCTCCTGCACTGCAGATGGATTCCTTACCACTGAGGCACCAGGGAAGCCCAGAAACCATCAAGAGTTGAATCAAACAGTAGGGGTAGAAAAATCCTCCTGCCCCACGTTAGGATTGGGTGCAGAAGCTTAACCTTCTTTTTGCTGAGCAGAAAACTGAAGTCTTCAGAGATTCCCTGACTTATCAAAGGTAGCCAGGTAGCAGATAGATGCGGGACTCACACCTGGATCTGCCTGTTCATCACCAAGGTAATATATCAAAGAAGCCACATAGCCTCTGTAATGACTTTTCTCCTTCCTCTTCCACTTGTCTCTGTCTTCCAGCTTCCAAATTATGAAAGCCAGACCATTTACCAGTCAAAACCCTCATTTGCGTTGGGACACCCTATTCTAGAAAACCACTAAGGTTCCTCTTAGCCCTGAAATGGCTACTATTACTATTTTCTTTCGTATTGCAATACACAGCCAACATTCCACTGAGGAATAAATATGCTAAACTCAGTGAGGTATTTTACAAGGAAATTACGATCTGGTCTGAGATCAGAAATGCACTTATTATGTCCGTATTTCCTTCACAGCAGTGAGCAGACACATCCTTCCAAATATTTTAGCTCTGGATAAGATGAGACACAAAACAAAAGACGGGTTTCTAACCCAGGCCACACGGTGTTTTCACTTAATATTTCTGGCCACGTCAAGTAGAACAGGCTCATAAAAGGCAATGTATACATTAGCTGGGGAGTATAAATCATCCATAATTATAATATCCTTCACTGTGAGAGGCCTTTAGTGTTTCCTTTATAAAAGTTACACAGTTGAGACCTACACCTGGCTAATAGATCAGCCCTCCCTGAAAACACAATTATGCCACATGCAGGGCAGAGAAGTAGTTTTGCATGCCTGCTGTGGCCGTGTGCTTCACACACAGTGGACTTAACCACTGGCTGCCCAGAAGCTCCGGGCAGGAGCGGATGGCAGGGAGGGAAGGCATGGAGTCAAGTCCACAAAGGGCCTCTTGAGACTGAGCCAGCTCCTGCAGGGATCCTGGGCACAAAGCCTTTCTGGGTCCCCCATTTCTTTGATTCTGGGAAACAGCCTTCATTCATTCTCCGAGACCCTCCCAGAGTTTCAATGGGCAGATTCAAGTGTTTGTTAACTAAGAAGGGAGGGGATGCGAGACCAGGGAGAAACAGTCAAGAGCAGCCTTGGGGCAAGGTCCTGTTTCCCCATCAATGGATATGCACAACAATGTCTTTACGTTGCAGATACTGAAACCCCCTTCAGGTGGGAGAAATTAGCAATTGATGATGGTATGGCTGTCCACAAGCATGTAGACCCCAGACCAGCTGGACATAAAGACTGATGATGCTTACTCCTAACTACCTCACCATCAACCCACCAGAAGAATGTCCATGCCCTCTTTGGACAATTAACATAAAATTTCTCAGAATCTTTCCCAAGTTGGGGACACATGGTTTTGAGTGCCTGAGCCTGCTGAGCCTCCCTTTGCCTGGCAAAGCAATGAAGCTCCCCTTTTCTACTTTACCTGAAACTCTGTCTCTGAGATTCGATTTGGCACCTCTGTACAGAGAAGCTAAGCTTTTAGTATCGCTCTCAGAGAAAGGACCATGGGGTACCCTGAGGGGCCTCTGAATGGTAGTCGCACAAGGCATCTCAGGATCTCAGGGTCTAGCGTCAGTGGGGAGGACCCAAGGATGCTGCTGACTCAGAACGTCTCCCTCTAAGGATGGGCAGAGGGCCAGGCACTGTGCCAGGCACTGGGTGTGCAGAGTCTCAGAATGCTATTGTGGGCAGGACGGCCAGAGGAGCTTGACGTCAACGTGCTCTGGGCTTGTGGTGGTACCAAGAGAAAAGACACCATCACAGAGCACCGAGGGTTTGTCATGACAGGCAGAGGGAGTGTGGACACAGCAGGCACTGGCCCGGGCCTCACTTTCCCCGGGAGGGTTGAGTTGACCACTGGCCTTGTGCAAAAGTGAAGCTTTGATAGAGCAACCTACAGCCTGTAACTGTGGAAATGAATTTCAAGTGCCTATTTATTCCATTGAAACAGGTGGATGGAGAGCAATTTCTGAAACACTGCTTTTGTGTTTATTTACATCACCAGGCTTCCTAGGTGGCTCAGTGGTAAGGAATTTGCCTGTCAATGCAGGAGACGTGAGTTCGATCCTCAAGTTGAGAAGATCCCCTGGAGAAGGAAACAGAAGTCCACTCTAATAGTCTTGCCTGGGAAATCCCATGGACAGAGAAGCCTGGAAGGCTACGGTGTCACAAAAGAGTCGGACACAATCTAGTGACTAAACAATAACAACAAATTTACATAACCAGGCAGGAGACTTGAGAGTAAACAGGCATTGTTTTCCACCATGGTCCTTCCACTGGGGGCTCTTTCCAGCGTCCCCTCCAACTTTCAGAATCCCATCCCTCACCTGGCAGAGATTGCTGGCTGTCTGCCCAATGCCGACTCTTCTTTCTAACTTGTGATGTCGCCTGAAGAGAAAGGACTTCGCTTCCCAGCATCCTTTGCAGCTAGCTTGGTCATGTGACTCCATATACTGGATAATGAGATCTTAGCAGTGGCTTATTCTGGATGCACAGAAAGTCTGCCCAATAAAGGGAGATTTCTCCACTGGAAAGAGCACACACTCCTGGTCCTCCTAGACTCCTGGCTCAGCTTATCATCCTCACCACTCATTTGGCCCTTAATGCATTCATGCACATCTCAGGCATTTATGTTGTTCTTGTTGTTTAGTTGCTAAGCTGTGTCTGACTCTGTGACCCCATAGACTGAAGCATGTCAGGCTCCTCTGTCCTCCACTATCTCCCAGAGTTTGCTCAAACTCATGTCCAGTGAGTCCGTGATGCCATCCAACCATCTCATCCTCTGTCGCCCCCTTCTTCTCCTGGCCTCAATCTTTCCCAGCATCAGGGTCTTTCCCAATGAGTCAGCTCTTTGCATCAGGTGGCCAAAGTATTGGAGCTTCAGCTTCAGCATCAGTCCTCCCAATGAGTATTCAGGGTTGCCCCTTACTGTATGTGACTAGGATGAATAGCATGAGCTCCTGGACCTCAGGCACCCACAGTCTAATGGAGGAGAGAAGTGGAAAGTGCATGATTTCATACACGGTGTCCGACAAGGGCCAGAGGAAGAGGACATCTGCCCAAGACACAGTGAGGATACAAGAGAGAAGGTTTGGGTTGCAATGGGTCAAAGCTCAGAGAGTGACACTTTTGTGTCTGGAGTCTTTCTAGGATGTGACCTTTCCATCCACTTTCCTGGCATGTGTTTTCATTTCTCTGATTTGACTATAAACTTTTTTTAAAATGTTTATTTATTTATTTTTGGCTACGCTGGGTCTTCGTTGCTGTGTAGGCCTTTTTCTAGTTGTGGCGAGCTGGGGCTACTCTCCAGCGGTGGTGTGTGGGCTTCTCATTTGGGTGGCTTCTCTTGTGGCAGAGCATGGGCTCTATGGGCAGTGGGCTTCAGTAGCTGTGGCTCTAGAGCACAGACTCGATAGTTGTGGCACATGGGTTTAGTTGCTCCATGGCATGTGGGATCTTCCTGGACTAGAGATTGTATCTCCTGTACTGGCAGGTGGATTCTTTACCTCTGAGCCAGCAGGGAAGACTTTGACTAGAAACTATTTGCAAGTAAGTGAAGTGAAGTGAAAGTCACTCAGTTGTGTCTGACTCTTTATGATCACATGGACTATATAGTCCATGGAATTCTCAAGGCCAGAATACTGGAGTGGGTAGCTGTTCTGTTCTCCAGGGGATATTCCCAACCCAGGGATTGAAGCCAGGTCTCCCTCATTGCAGGTGGATTCTTTAACAGCTGAGCCACAATGGAACCAAAAGTGGGGAAAGCATTTAGCATAGATATCCAGACATTCCCAGCACACTGAAATCTGATCTGTTGGAGCCCTGGGGGCTGGAAAGGATCCCAGGATATCTACTCACACAGGATAGACATCTCACCTCACTAACCCAGCGGTCCTCAAAATGCAATGCCCCCAGCAGAGGGTCAGCATCACCTGGGAACTTGCTAGAAAGGTATATTATAGAGCTTCACCCCAATGCTGGTGAATCAGAATGTCCAGGGGTCACTCTCTTGCCCTTCAAAAGATGTTCTGAGCCCAATTCCCAAAATGACTGAGGGTGTGGTGAAAAGGCGTATACCGCAGATGTGATTTACCATCCCATGAGAGTCTGCTTTTCCCATCTTCTGCTTGAATCTGCTTTTCCTCCTTCTGGAGTTCCACCAGAAGCCCACCACAGTATTCAGTCTCTCCTCACACCCCCCAGGGTTTCAAGCTGCCCTGGGTACCATCTCCGTGCTTGGCAGTCCCTCTTTGGAGACCAGGTGTCTCCAGAGGCAAGACTAGCCAACAGAAGGTAAACAAAGCAAACGAACAGCACCCTTGCTTGAAGAGGGATCGACCTGTGGCGCGCTAAGAGAGATTCAAAAATGCCTCATAAAGTTTGCTAAGCAAACAAAAAGTAAATCCTGCCCAAACATAATTAGCCCAGGCGCCAAGATTAAGGCAAAGGCAGCTGGTTGCACGCAGCGGGTGGTGCTCGGGGCAGACGGCGGAAATTGCATACCTAGCTTCAGACAAGCAGAAGGCTGTTGTCTGCAGGCAACAAGGGAAGGGATACGCTTGGGGGAAAATAACACGAATAAAAGTAAAGACAGGGCTTCCCTGGGGGCTCAGTGGTAAAGAATCCGCCTACTGATGCAGCAGACACAGGTTCCATTCCTGGTCCTGGAAGATCCCACATGCCTTGGAGCAACTAAGGCCATGTGCCACAGCTACTGAGCCTGTGCTCTAGAGCCCAGGAGCCACGAGCCCCGAGCCCACGTGCCCCAACTACTGAAGCTGGTATGCCTACAGCCTGCGCTCTGCAACGACAGAACCCACCGCGATGAGAAGCCTGCGCACTGCAACTAAAGCGTAGCCCCTGCTTGCTGCAACTAAAGAAAGTCAGCGCAAAGCAATGAAGACTCAGCACAGCCAAAATAAAGAAATGAATAAATCAAAAAAAAATTCAAATCCATCTTTTAAAAAGGTGAAGGACAGGCAGCCTTGCCCTTGAGCTCCAAGTCTAGCCGGATGGCTTTCGATCCACAGAAAATGCTACTGACAGAAACGTAAAGAAAAGTTCCTGGAGATTACAGTGTGGTTAGGTAAGCTGTGGAGAAGGCAATGGCACCCCACTCCAGTACTCTTGCCTGGAAAATCCATGGACGGAGGAGCCTGATGGGCTGCAGTCCATGGGGTCGCTAAGAGTCCGACACGACTGAGCGACTTCACTTTCACTTTCATGCATTGGAGAAGGAAATGGCAACCCACTCCAGTGTTCTTGCCTGGAGAATCCCGGGGACGGGGGAGCCTGGTGGGCTGCCGTCTATGGGGTCACACAGAGTCGGACACAACTGAAGCGACTTAGCAGCAGCAGCAGGTAAGCTGACTTGGTTTTTTTCATGCGCGTGCCAATATTTCAAATTATTTCAAAATAAAGCCACATTTCCACAGGCCGGAGGTGATTTTCCATACTTTCCTTCCAGCATTGTTTATCCTGTATTTTTCAAGAGTTTCAGGGTTATTAGCGAGTATTTGCAATCATGAGGTTGTGACATAACTGAATACAATTTTATCACCCCAGGGAACAGATACCAATATTTAACGCGGATGCTTCCCCATGACACCATGTATCTTTTTTGGAGGGGGAGGGGTAATAAGTTACTTTTAGGGGTTGCCGAAAGGCTGAAGACCTTCTGTGAATTTGCCTCGACATTTTCTCTGATGGGCTGTTTGGTCCATCAACACCGTTTGCGGTCCTAAGTGGGGCATTTAAAAACATGAGAAAGTGTTCCATCCAAGATGGAGTAGCAGATGGAGCTCTGCTCCTCTCAGTTCTGGTTCTGCTGGGTGCTTGGGATGACAAGTGGAAAGGACAGGCTTTTTTCCAGAATGCTGCAGAGGCAAACGGCCGCCTCAGGCTCCTGACAAAGCTTGTCTTGGAAGCATCGGTGTCACTTCAGAAGAAGCCTGTGGACACTGACCTCACTTCTAGAGAAGCGTAGAGGCCCGGAGAATAAACAGATAGCCCTCAGCTATTAATAACACCATGTGCAAACAGCATGTTTCTTAGGTAGGGCTGGCTCTGTTTCCGATTCGAGGTACTATTTCTCTCCTGGCATGTGAATTTGCCTCTGGCATTTCTGAAATTCTTTCTAATATGATGGTTAACTGCTGCCTGCCTCTTCCCCGCTTTCTGGTGGTTATGGGGGACCAGGGGAATCATTGTTAAAGGAGAAAGAATTTGAATACATAGAAAGTTCAGTGTGCGAGCTGTATCATTTGAAAGGGTAACCAACCTTTTTTTTTTTTTTTTCCAAGTTATAGTTGTATCAGTTACTTGGGGAAGGAAATGGCAACCCACGCCAGTATTCTTGCCCGGAAAATCCTATGGACAGAAGAGCCTGGCAGGTTGCAGTCCACGGGGTCGCAGAGAGTCGGACACGACTGTGTACAAACGCACACATCAGTTACTTAGGAAGCACTGGCTAAGGAACAGTTGTTACTGAGCAAATAAGTGTTGTCTTGAGAAACAGGGTTTGAACAGTCTGCCCTGATGCAAAAATGCTAATGCTGCAAAATAACCTGATTGGATTTTTTTACCAGCACTGACTCCCAGGGAAGAAAGTTCCACCAAGTTTATTAAGTAATTCAATTTTGTACAACTTGAAGGAAACCTCTAAGTCTTTTTTACCATGCTAACAAGCACAGCGCCTCTGACAGACTGGCTGCCAGGGAAGTTTCATTCCCCACTGTTTTTGTTTATCCGGCAAATTGTAGTTTTGTTGTCTGAGGGAATTGGGAACGGGGGAATTTGTAGAAAAGTGTAATAGAGAGAAACTTCACTGCACACAGAACAAAACAATTCTCCTCTAACAGAATTAACTGCTCTGACTTCATCCTCTTTTCAAGCTTCCCGCAGAACTAGTAGCCTCCAGCCGGAGAGCTGGTCTCCCCAGCAGGTGCAAAGCAGAGGGCGCCGGTGAACAGAAACACCCAGAAAAACCATAGAGATGAAAGGAGATGCTTCCCCAAAGAGTACACGGACCCAGGATGGATGGGTTTCATAAGCTTACCCCTCCAGCCTCGCCAAGAAGGGTTCAATAGCAGATATCCTAGAAATACTAGTCTAGGACACACACAGGTATGCATAAGCCATGCAAGGTAGCAAGAAAGACGCTCACACACACACACACACTCACAAAGCTTTCATTTAGTCTTTTAAAAATTATCTGATAATTAAATGGATAAAGAAATGTGGCTTATTCAGTAGGATACTATTCAGCCTTAAATAAAAAGGAAGTGTTAACCTTTTTGACAACATGGATAAACTTGGAGGTCATTATGCTCAGTCAAATAAGCAAGCCACAGAAGGACAGATACTGTATGATTCTACTTAGATATAGAATATAAAATCGGCAACTCGTGGAAGCAGAGAGAAGCATGATGGTTGCCAAGGGATGAGGGGAGAGAGAAATGGAAAGGTGGCACTACTGGGCAAGAACCCTCCTGCCAATGCAGGAGACCTGGGTTTGATTTCTGGCTTGGGAAGATCCCCTGGAGGAGGGCATGACAACCCACTCCAGTATTCTTGCCTGGAGAATCCCATGGACAGAGGAGGCTGGCTGATGGGGTCACAAAGAGTTGGATAAATCCCAGAGGCTGAGCACACATGTAGATAAAGACAACACCAGGTTACTTAAAGGATTGGTCCCCAGGATCATGCATGCTGGTTGACTGAACCCTCCCACCAGTTCCTGGGGTAAGTCAGCTGGGAGCCCCTCTCTGGAATGCCCATGGACATCTCAGCAAAGCGGGCACCTTGCACCGTGTGTTTATGCCACAAACATTCACTGACCCCTAGACATTAGGGAATTCAAAGGCAAATAAGAAATGAGGGTAAACTTTAGGGATATTTTGAAAGTCAGAAGGGGATTGTGTCACCCTCCTCTTTGTTGGAATCTGAGCAATGGTTTCCCCATTGTCCTTGTTTCGTAAGCACTAGCTGCCTAACCTCAGCCTGTAAGGCCCTGGGGACCTCTCCAGACGCGGTCAGCTCTTCTCACCACTGAGCCTCCCTAACTCCAACCCAACTGGTCGCTAAGTAGTTCATGGAACACGGCATGAGCCCTCTAGTGTCCAGACACTGACATGTGGCTTCACTCACATCTGAAAACCCCTTTCTCCCCTTCTTTGACAAGACAGATTCTTGTTTATCCTTTTTATGGTGGTTTCAGGGTCACTTCCTCCAAGAAGTCCTCTGAATTTCTGGGCCAGTTTCCTTCAACAAAGACTTTCATAATCCCCTGTGTTGTTGTTATTGTTGTTTGATGTTTGTTTGTTTTTTGGTAAGAACCCTCAGCTCAGTTTGAATTTATGCATTAATCACAGTTACTCTTTTCTTTGTGTCCTTCTTGTCTGCTCCCCTGTAAGCTCCATGACATTATGGCATAGATGGATGTCCTTAATACTTGGCACACAGTAGGTGCTCTCAGTTAAATGTCAGATGAGGGAAGGAGGGAATGAATGGAATATGTGATCCTGCAGGCATCGCAAAAGCCGACACTAGATACCCACTCTTGCTGCAGTGTCCTGATGGCTCAGGGTCTGCATGGAAACCACTTCTTCTTGAGTCTTGTCTTTACTTCCAGGAATCCTTCCCTGGTGGTTAAGAATCTGCCTGCCATGCAGAAGACCTGGGTTTGATCCTTGGGGGGAGAAGATCCCTTGGAGAGGGAATGGCTACCCACTCCAGTATTTTTGCCTGGAGAACTCCATGAACAGAGGAGCCTGGTGGGCTATAGTCCATGGGGTTGCAAAGAGTCAGACATGACTGCAAAACTAACACTTGTACTTCACTTCATCCTTCCCTCCAATAATGTTTGTTTGAGAAACAAGGAACTACCCATGGAGTTTTACCATGAAAGTCATACTAAAAATAGGTTTCCAATGGGACTTCCCTGGTGGTTCCATGCTCAAGAATCCACCTTGCAGGGGGACTTCCTTGGTGGCTCAGTGGCAAAGAATCCGCCTGCCAATGCAGGGGACACGGGTTTGGCCCCTGGTTGGGGAACTAAGATCCCACGGGCAGCAGAGCAACTAAGCTCCACAAGCTGTGACTACTGAAGCCCGTGTGCTGCAACTAGAGAGCTCACACGCTACAACGGAAGAACTAAGACCCAAAACATCCAAATACATAAAATTAAAAAAAAAAAAGCAGTTTTCCACCGTGTCGTGAAAGACATACTGGGAACCAAAAGGAACACCCATACAAAACACTGGAATCGCATGGGATTCTGCAGTTTGATTTCCAAAAATGAAGACATCAAGAACCACAAAGGGCAGAACAATTAATATCCCAAGTACTAAAAGCGCCACCTACCAGGTTGCAACACTGGGTTTCGAGTATGACATCTGATTTTGTGTAGACAGATATATGCCGACATTGAGCACGCAGCTTTAGATTTCCATATGTCAGGTAAAGTACAACCTTAAGCATATTCTGAATAATTCATCCAGGCAAAGGTCTGATAAACAGATGTCTGAAACTCAATAGTTCTGAAGGTGCCATTTTTCTGACATGAAAAAAATAAAAATCCCTGCTTAAAAGCCAGATGGCAAATAAACCCCAGTTCATCACTTAGGCTCACGCGGGGAACTCCAGCACATTTTTCATCAATTCCCACTCTATATTTAACACAGTAAATATAACAGTGAAGCATTATGTCTCTTCCTTCTCAATCCATCTCAACTGCGACTGTTAATCTCTACTGGGTCTGAAGCCGTGTTGACTACGAAAAAGCAAACGAGCTTCCTTGTAACAAATTATCCCTTTGCAGAAACAACAGAAAATTCTGTATGCTCAACTGTTTTCGTTTATTAAGATTGCCAGAAACAGACTTTGCAAAAATGTCTATTTTCTCCCCCCTCAGCCTCTCACAGTATAATTGAGATGCTGAATGTTACATTACATAACCACGAGTCATATCTGGATTTGCTTAAGGAGATACGAACTTACTGCCAGGCTGGGCCAGGAATTACGCAGTAGGGGTCAGCCCCATGCCAGGCCCCATCTGACGCCTTGGGCTCTGGCCGCAGTCTTCGTCAACTGCAATAGATACGTCCTGTTTAGACATGCCTATTGCAGTCTACGAAGGAAATGGCAACCCATGCCAGTATTCTTGTCTGGAGAATCCCATGGACAGAGGAGCCTGGCGGGCTACAGTCCACTGGGTCACAAAGAGTCAGAGGTGACTGAGCACATGATGGAGTGGATTGCAGTCTATTGCAGACTGTAACAGACAAAGTTCTGTAGGCTTTGTCCCACCAGGTGGGGCATTTCCAGGATGAAACGTCTCTTGACTCGCCATGTTGGGACACTGCACACCAGGAGAAGGGGAGGACTTAGCTCCAAGAGGTCAAGAAGTGATTCTACTCTTAGTGGACTGGTCTGATCTTTCCTCCCTTCCTTTCTTCTTCTCTTATTTCCTTCCTTCTGAACTTATTCATTGAATATCTATGTTACATACTCATATGAGAGACAGGAAAGAGACAGTCTAATAGGGAACACGGGACCTGGTGATAGATATTTTATAAAACAGGGAGGTAAGCATAGTTTAGAAGTATACAATGGACATGCTGGGACCACAACACCCAGCCGTGCATGATGTAAGCAGATGAGAAGGATAACAGAAAGTCTTCCTAGTTCTAATGAGCCTTATGGGAACCTCTTCAACTGCATTCATGAAATAAGCAAATATTTTCCATGCAAGATACTGGGGATGCATCAGTGAACAAGACACTGGCTCACTCATGAAGCTCACATGTTAGCAAGCGAACAAAAAATCAAAATAATGACACAAGTGGCTAATCATGAACTGCACTGTGGGCAGTGAAGGAAGAGAGGGGTCTTCTAAGAGAGGGGACAGGATCCTAGGCTGCACAATAGATGGGACAGTCAACTGAAGAAAGGGATTTTCATTTTGAGACCTGAAGAATGAACACTGCTGTTGGACAGGTGAGATAAAGAGAGCGGGTCACTCCAGGTGGACAGACCAGCACACGCTGTGATGCTTAGCACATTGGTAGAACTGGAAGAAGACCAAAAGGGATCAAAATCAATGAGCGGGAGCAGCAGAGGACTGTGCAGAGAAGGGCATAGGCCAGACATGCAGGGCCATGTACAGGAGTTTGCTTTATTTCTTAAGAGCATCAGGAAATCAATGAAGAGTTTTAATTGGGAGAGTGGGCAGTGGCAATATGGCCAGATTTGTATTTGAAAAGATTCCTCTCCCTACTGGGAGTGTAGCAAGAAAGCATCCAGAAAGATCCATAGAGGCCACAGAAAGATCCATAGAGGACTTGATGGCATTCAGGTGGGAGATGATGGCAATTTGGACTAGAATACTGGTGGAAGAACTGGTAATAAATAGACAAATGGAGTGTGTATTTGATAATGAAATGTCTGAACCTGCTTTAACAATAATATTTACTCGGTGATATGTTTCAAGTCACCACATAGGCTCATTATAACAATATCAACGACATCAATAATAATAACAAAACAAAAATCGACCCCTATTGACCTTTGATGTGCAAGGGACTACCCTAATAATTTCATGAGTATCAACTGAATTAATCTTCCTAACAAGTCAAAACCATAAATAAGAAATAAAAAACAAGAGGAAGCAACCTAAATGTCCATCAACAGAAGGATGGATAAAGATGCGGTACATATATACAAAGGAATATTACTCAGCCATAAAAAGGAATGAAATTGTGCCATTTGCAGAGATGTGGATGTACCTAGAGATTGTCATACAGGCTAAAGTAAGTCAGAGAAAAACAAATACTGTATATTAACACACACATACACATATATATATGGAATTTAGAAAAATGATATACATGAACTTTTTTGCAAAGCAGGAATAGAGACACAGACATGGAGGACAAATGTATGGACCAAGAGAGGAAGGGAGGCGGGACGAACTGGGGGAATGGGATCGACATATATACACTACTGCATATAAAATCCATAACTAATGAGGACCTATTGTATAGCACAGAGAATTCTATTCAGTGCTCTGTGATGACCTAAATGGGAAGGAAATCCAAAAAAGAGGGGATATACTCTTTTTTATTGATTTACTCTGCTATACAGCAGAAACTAACAACATTGTAAAGCAACTATAGTCCAATAAAAATCAAACAAATATTACACTATTAAAAAAGAAATAAGGAAATGGAAGCATGGTGAAGTTAAAGAGCCTCTCCCAAGTTCTCCCGGCTATTAAGGTTAAACATAATTTGGATGCCTGGGGCCAGAACAGGGCAAAGGACTCTTTCCTGTTGCTAATTTCCCATTTGGATGCTAGTGTAATTTTCTTACAAGAGGCCAGTGCCTGCTTTTGGTTCCCTATTGCAATGAAAGGGTGCATATACTTCAAAGATATAAATATAATGTAATTTATTCATATAAAAGTCATGGGGCTTATAGGCACTTAGTACTATGGTAGCTCAAAATGAAACACCCATGCAATGAACACGCATGTGCAATTTGCAGCTCTACTTCCATGTAGGACTCTGTGAATTTTTTATTCTCCCCACTTGACAGATGGAAAAAATGAGGCTCATGGTGTTTAATACCTGTGCCCAAAGTGTCACAGCAGGGAGGAGATGGAGGGAGCCAAGACTGACACCCAGGTGTCTGCCTGCAAACCCTTCCCATCCAAGATGGTAAATCAGGCAGCCAACTCAGCCCTCCCAACAGACCAGCAAATAGACACGAACCACTGATTGAAGATTGAAAAATTATAATGTGTCCAGTCCTGTTGAGAAGTCTGAACCAAGAAGAAATCAATGCCCGGGGCGGGAGAAAGTGCCTGCTGTCAAATTGAAAAAGGAACCCTAAAACATACACAGGAATTCACATGTACACACACACACAGTTGAATAACCTCTTCCAGAAATTCTTGAGGGTGTGTTTTTTTTTTTTCAAATAGTCTGTTTCTCTTAACGTGACTTCCACTGACACAAACAATTTATACACTGCGTAACTCCGATGGCAGAATCCGTGTTCCCTGTTTCTTTTGTGTCTGTACTTTGTGTTTCAGTTTGTTGCAATAAATCTTTAATATGGACTGAATTATGGATTTTAAATAATTAATAGGGCTGATTTCAAATGCTGCCTACCGCAGTCATATAACAGACGGAATCTTCGGGGACTGAGGTGCACTCAACAGCCTCGTCGTTTCCAACCTTCACCCCTCTCTCCTGACCCCCAAATCCAAGGGGAAGTGAAACTCTGAGAGGTCATGGAGGGGCAGGGAGCAGACGGCAGCTCGACGGTGGTCAGTGAGCACAGCTGGATACTGAGCCCGATGCCAAGGTGTTGGTCGTGTCTTCAAACCCCACAACAAGCTGCGAGCATTCTTAATAGACTCAGCTGCAACCTCAATTATTACGTATGATTTGGCAACACAGTGGCAGGTTGCAAGCGTGGTGTAGGATTTATTCATTCAACTCATCTTTACTGAATAGCCACGAAGCATCAGGCACAGAATAAGCATTGGAGAGAGCACCAACCAAAAGCAGATAGGGTCTCTTGACCATGTGAAACCCATAGTTGAGGAAGGTTTTGTTATTGTTGTTGCTCAGTTGCTAAGTCGTCTCTGACTCTTTGTGACTCCGTGGACTGCAGCACACCAGGCTCCCCTGTCCTTCAGCACCTCCTGGAGTTTGCTCAAACTCATGTCCATTGAGTCAGTGATCCCATCCAATCATCTCATCCTCTGCTACCCGCTGCTCCTTTTGCCTTCCATCTTTCCCAGCCTCAGGGTATTTTCTAATGAGTTAGTTCTTCGCATCAGGTGGCCAAAGTATTGGAGCTTCGGTTCGGCATCAGTCCTTCCAATGAATATTTAGGGTTGATTTCCTTTAGGATGGACTGGTTTGATCTCCTTGCAGTCCAAGGGACTCTCAAGAGTCTTATCCAACACCACAATTAGAAAGGATCAATTCTTCAGTGCTCAGCCTTCTTTATGGTCCATCTCTCACATCCACACATGACTACTGGAAAAAACTATAGCTTTGACTACGTAGGGTTACAGATATTAAATAAAATAAAAAAATCAAAACATGCAGCACCTACATAGAACAGGAACTGTGTTAAATGCTACAAAAGAGAGAGGTGGTGCTGTAATTCACACATAACAAGGGGATCCAACTTAGTCAGATGGGTAGGGTGGGAGGATGACTGAAAGGACACCGGAGGGTCTGGGATTCAGGATGCTTGGGCTGCAAGTAGGTGATAAACTGCAGGGCTAAGTCCCATTAAGCATTTGTTCATTTTCGTAAATGCATTGAGAAGCCACATCATGTTTTCGTCTGTGTTCAGGGACAAGACCCAATCAATACAAATGTTCTCTACTCTAGCTTAGTGGAAGAAGTGGGCTTTTGGAAAGAGCCAACCTGGGTTCAAATTTCCACTGTACTGCATATCAGCCGTGTGGGCCTGGGGGAGCTATCTTTCAGCTTCGGTTTCCTTTTATGTCAAATAGGAATAGTTTCCACTCTCTCTTCCTTATTTGGTGCTGCCAGCAAGCAGAA
The DNA here is from genome assembly GCF_002263795.3 of Bos taurus. Lineage (NCBI taxonomy): Eukaryota > Metazoa > Chordata > Mammalia > Artiodactyla > Bovidae > Bos > Bos taurus. Next base: position 5,801,902 of record NC_037352.1, on the reverse strand, counting down.
AGCAAGCGCACAGAAGGAACATGGTACTCCACACTCTACACTGCTGCTGCCATTGCTACGGCCACCGTTATCAGGGTGATTCCCTCTAGATGGCTGTCAGCTGCTCTCCTGTTGTAGCACCCTTCCCTCACTTCCTTAACTGGATACATTTCTGAAAATGTAGGCTAAAGTCTCTTCTCATTTCTCACTACTCATTACCTCTATTCGCCAGGCCCTTTTCTAACATGGCCATGGCAATAGCAAGTTACGCAGTGTCGCTTATCTCCAAGCATTGCTCTAAGTGCTTTAGATACACCATCTCAAAACGACATGGAGGAAAAGCACTAGGATGATCTTCATTTTGCTGATGAGAAAGAATGCTGATCCCAGGAGATAACGCACACCAGCCAAAGTCATACATCTAGGAAGGGGCAGATGAGACGTCAACCTGTACTTGAACTTGAAACTTCATGGAACTAGAAGTGCCATAATGCTCACCGTGAGAACTGTACAGGAGGGCTCTCAATAGCACTCACCCTCCTTTGCACTGTGCATGTTCTCACGGGTCTTCTTTAACCATCTTTTATTTCCTTGATCAATTCTACCTTTCGTCTCCTTGCCACCAAGCATTGGTACTCGGGGATCTACAACTCTGGATCTTTGTCATATTCTCTTCCTTGTTCTTCTGTAAGCTTTTCTGAACATAGATCCCTCCCCTTATCAATCTCATACAGATGCCTCATAAAAGCCATCAGAGGAATGGGCAGTTGAGTTTTATGAACTCTTGTTTATCTGGCAGGGAGACAGACATTTAGATCAACTAATAGTAGAGGCCAAGAAACAGGGTAGACCAGTTGGCCCTTCCACTCCCTGAATCTTTTTCCATACTTATTAAACCAAGATATTGAGGGGGGAGGAAGCCTGGTTCTGTATTTTCTTTACAGCTACCAGGAGATTCTGGTAATTAGGAACCACTGGGATATATAATCTCAAAGGTTTGGACTTGTTCTTTGATTTCTATAACATTATAAAAGTAGAAAGTTTCACTAACGTATTTTATATACTTTGATATGGGTGAAAGAACTAGAGTTTTTTTAATTTTAATTAATTGATTACTTTGTTAATGACTTAGGTTATAAACTATAGGGGCTTTTGTTGTTGTTTTTTATATTACTGATAGCCAAAATTTAAAGATGGTGAAAAGTCTGAAATAAATGAATATTTTTAAGTGGTCATTTTCAAGGTCTTTTTTTGTTCTGGAAGGGTATATATGTTGCAAATTCTAGATGGAAAACATTTGGAAACACTGAGACATTTAATTTTAGCTGAGCAAGCCACATGTTACTTATGAAACATCTATTTTGAGAACTGCAGCAGAGAATTAAACCTGACACTTCTTATTCTGGTCTACTACCTTCACTGATAAACAAAATAAAATTACAAACACACAGGGAAAATGGCTTTAAAGGATACTAGAGGAAAAAATGAGGTAAAGGGAGATTCATCTAGACGGAGGCAATCTGGCTGTGACTGCCTTTTTTATATAAAAATCTTTAGTTAATTCATAAATATTTCAGTGGGATTGAGGGTGTCAGTTTAAAGTTTCATGAGAATGCATTCAGAACCCCATACAGGGCCACTCCTTGGAACTGGATTCCTGAAACACTTTTTTGTCTTGGGCATGTTTTGAGATAATGTCTAGTTGAGATAGATAGATGGGTAAGATAGAGCCCCCGGCTCAAGATAAGAGATGACACAGGCATAGATTCAGGAAGGAACTATCCAGAGCTCAGTGTTGGATAAGAAGTCAGCCCACCTGCACTGCAGCTAGAGACATCCTTTGCTTCACAAACTCAAGGGCTTGACTCTCAAAGTCACCTGGAGCCCAGTGGCATTGGGTGTATCTCAAGGGAATTTAGTCTCTCTCTTTACATGAGCAGTCTCCTTTGTAGACAGGAAGGAGAGCAGGGGTACACAGACACAACGGACCATGAGGGGAGGTGGAGACAGAGGTGGATGGAGGTGGAAACAGAGGTGGAGGTGTGGGGGGAAGAGGGAGGGGAGTGGGAGGCAAGGAGACTTTGGGAACGCACAGTTCTACCATTGCCATTTCTAAACCAAACCCTACAAAGCCCATGGGACTTCACTTTCAGTCTTGGGATATTTAAAACATTGTCTCTGTCTCTCTGTCTCCTTATAATAACCCCACGTCTGACTGAGCTATTTTTAGAGAGATTCTCTTCCTTATCATCAAACAGCCTTGTCTAACATACAGCCAATTACAAAGTTTTCTTGCTAAAATCTCAAAGATTTGCAGGTGCTCTCAGAGAGTTTTCACTGGCCCAAAGCCATGGATTTTGCATGCAACTGCAATGGGAGGGGTCACAAGGAGAGCCCGTAACTACCAGCCATGTGTGTTAGGGACATGAATAACATTTCATTTGATTCAAAGGCAATGAAATGTGATGTATTCTGTCCACCTGGGCAAATTCACATTGGCACAAAGGAAAATTCCAAGTAGACATCATGGAAGATGACTTTTTTCCCCCCCTCAGTGTATTAGGAAGCAGGATTAAAATGCAAATGGTAAATGTGACCAGCCGTGGTTGCTTCTCAGAAAATCAACCTGCTGGGAAGAAAAACAAAAACAACAGAGAAGAACCTGGAACTCTCTTCACAGTCCTTCCTGCCATGCTGTCCACTGAATGGCCATCACAGTGTGATACAACACATTCGGGCTGGTTCAACTTCCACTCTATTTTGGGCAGTGCGATCTTGCTGAGACGCTGGCTTGGAAACTCATTGCACATTCATGCGGTACTGCCTTTCACGTTCAGATGAATAAAAGTAAACGTTAAGTGCCGGGGACCAGCCCCGGTTGATCCAGGGTATTCGAAGGAGAGACGGCATAGGTGAAGATCAGGAAACAATTGCTTAATTAAACGTTAATTAAGGATATAAAGAGTAATAGAATGAGGATAGCTCAGTGAGGAAATTCAGTGGAGAAAAGAGGCTGAATAATTCAGCCAGAAGGTAAGAGAAAGAATGACATGGTGAGACCAAGTTTCGGTGAACAAGGCCCGCACTTTATTTTCCAAAGTAGTTTTTATACCTTAAGTTATGCATAGAGGATAATGGGGGAAGGGGTAGAGTCATGCAGCAAGCCATGCTTTCTTCCTGCAAACTTATCATATGCAAACGCTTAGGTGATTTGCATCATCTTCTGGCCCGGAGGCCTGTTAACATTTTAAGACCTTTTCTTCAGAAAACTTATTTTTCTCTAAAGGTGATTGGTCAGGAGCCACCCTCCAAAAGCATTAGATAAAGTTGCATTCCTACAGAGCAAAGGTGTGGTGGGCTATAACAAGAAAAAGAATTAACTCAAGGGTCCCAGGTTACAAACATTAAAGCTACTACTTACACCAATTATATTAATCAATACACTGCCAGGGACACAGCAGGTAAGGGATATGGAAACTTAGCAGCAAACATTGGCCCAACAAGTAAAAATCCCTTCACCAATACAATTTCTAATCAATCTTTTAACTACTCAAAAGAATCTGTTTAGACAGTTTAGAACATCTCCTGCCTCTCACAGTTGGGAGGCTCTGAACAATCACGAGTGGCCGGAAAAACCTATTCAGGCAGGCTAGAGGATTTCCAAAGGAGTTTGTAGGTTAAACACTGTCACACCCAGGAATTATTAACTGGAGCTGTAAGCTAACTCTTTTTTCAGAGAGAGGTAGTGGGGGACAGCCCCCCGTAAAGTCAGAGGTGTAGGTGAAAGCACAAAGCAGAAAGTAGGCAGACTCTGGTTTGGGGGCTAGATGCTCGAGAATTTCCAGGGGGACTCCTTAGGCTCGATCCCGCCTTTGCGTGTGCCGAGCCTCCTTCCTCATGACCTTTGTCATGGGCGGAGTTCCTCACACTGGCTCCCAGCAGTGATAGAATTCCAGTTGAGCTATTCCAGATCCTGAAAGATGATGCTGTGGAAAGTGCTGCACTCAATATGCAATATGCAATATGCACTCAATATGCAATATGCCGGCTCCCGGCAATTAAGTATGTTTGAGGAAAATAGTGTGTTAACGGTTAAAACTTATGGAGATTAAGCAGGGAAAGTCATGCTGCCAGCTTCAGTGATTTTGGAACAAGGGTATTGAGTAATACTATGCTGGAGACACTGGAAAATTAATCATCAAAGGTAAAGAAATAAGAAACTAGAACGTAAGAGTGAATTCAGAATGCTATATAGTTGGCATCACCAACTCAATGGACATAAGTCTGAGCAAATTCTGGGAGATGGTGAATGACAGGGAAGCTTGGCGTGCTGTAGTCCATGGAGTCTCAGAGTCAGACACGACTTACTAATCGAACAGAAAAGTTGGTCTTTGTCTCTGTCTATCTCTCTGCCTCTGTCTCTGTGTGTGTGTGTGTGTCTCTCTCTCACACACACACACACACACACAATCCCTCTCTATTTCTCAATCTCCCCTTACCAACATGGTAGTGCTAAGCGGAAGCGGCAAGTGGATTTTTGGGTTTGGAAATTAGGCAAACCTGCACGTGGTTTCTACTTCTAGTATCAGTTGGCAAGTTGATTAACTACTGGAAGTTTCACTTTCCTTAGTTAGTTAGTATTAGTCACTCAGTTGTGTCCGATTCTTTGAGACCCCATGGACTGTAGCCCACCAGGCTTCTCTGTCCATGGCATTCTCCACACAAGAATACTGGAGTGGGCTGCCATTCCCTTCTCCAGAGGAATCTTCCCAACCCAGGGATCGAATCCAGGTCTCCTGCATTGCACGCAGATTCTTTACCATCTGAATGACCAGGTCAATTTCGTTACTAAGGATGTTATCACTCATCTTGCTAGGTTGCTGTAAGATGAAGTTCTCGGAGACATAAAGTCCCTAGCTGAGCTCCCGGTTCATATTCTATCACTTGTAGCTGCTACGAATATTGTGCGACCTTTATTATTAATAATAAAAATGGATGTATTGGCATCTGGAGTGGAACGCATCATCCAGCTTTAATTGAAAGCTGTTAATGAATGGATAGATGTTGGAACAACTCCTAGCAGACAAAACATTTATTGAGTGACATAACTGTGAACTAGACACAGTTGTTGTCTTCAAAAAGTTCACAGTCTTGAAGCGTCAGAGACAAATAATCAAGCGCATTGGACCAATTTGAGGCAATACTTAAACACAGATACAGGCAGGCAAAAAGAGTCTGTTCTAGGATTTTCAACTTTATGCTTCCCTGCGCTCACATGCTTTATTTAAAACTCCACTGAATCTGTTAATTGTTCTTTTCACTCACACCAGTGGTTCCAGTAACTTCTGCAATTGGACAGGAAGTGGGTGTAGAGGGTGAAAACATTTTAAATCAGAGGGTGACAATGAATCTATGCACCAGCCTTGTTCTCCACTTGGAACAGGCTAATAATAGAGGACTCAGTTGAGAGGTGATATGGAGGGAAAAGTCCCTGAATGGGAAAGAAAAACTCTGCTACTATCGCCAAACCATCAGTAATCACCATGGTGATGAGGCCTTACGTCATCATTTTACCATCCAATCTCACTTCATCTGTTTTGGCTTTTATGACAAATCACCAAGGGTCCAAAAGAGCTTATAAGGTGTTTTTTTGTTTGTTTGTTTTTTTCTCCCCCCAGATTTCAATCCCTTGCCATACTTTTAATGTTTGCCATATCACCTTGCTGCCTATGTTATATTTGCTTGATGTTTTTATTTATCTCACTTTTTACACAACACACAATATTTTAATTCTGTGAAAATATTCCTAGTATAAATAGGAAACTATAGTATAAATAGGAAATAAATAGTATAATAGGAAACTATTGCACAAATATACACAACACACAATTTTTTAATCCTGTGAAAATATTCCTAGTATAAATATTCCTAGTATAAATAGGAAACTATTTATAAATAGTTTAATAGTATAAATAAATAGTTTAATAGTATAAATAGGAAATAAATAGTATAAATAGGAAACTATTGCACAAATATACACAGATCAATCTTATTATAGTTATTACTGTTTCTGACTCAAGTCTATGGATATGATACTTCTTTGTTTTAAACATTGATTAATTAAATCAATGTATTTATCTGGCTGCATCAAGTCCTACTGGTGCACATGGGCTCGCCCACACCTCATGCAGGAGCTTTCCCGGCAGCACACAGGGGTCTCCAGTTGCAGTGTGAGGGCTCAGTAGCCGCAGGTGTACAGACTTCCTTGTCCTGCAGCATGTGGAATCTCAGTTCCTGGACCAGGGGTCGAATCCATACCCCCTGCACTGGAAGGCAGATTCTTAACCATTGGATGCCCAGGGAAGCCCCCCCTATTTGTTCTGAAGGCCTTCAGAGGTATTAAAAGGGAGTTGAAAAGGGAATAACTTTCTCACGATGGGATCTGATGCTATTTTCTGCAGTGTCTGTGGGCCACCTGAAATAGACATACAGAACTTCTGAAATTTCAAACTCCCTTTGGCAAAGGCTGGGTTTGAGAACTGAAAAAGCTGGCCTAAAATGACCCAAACGAACTTCAGTACAGCTCACCAGGCACTTAACAAGCAGGCGGTAGGTGTGAAGCAACACAGCGGGTGCTGGTGGGGTAAGAGTGAGCTTGCAGATACCCATCAGAACTCCTCCAGTCCTCCAAAGGCTCAGAGACCGTGTGGGAATTAGACAAGGGAAGGCAGCAGACACAACACTGTAAAATCATCTCCTACAAACAGCTGATCCCAGCGAAGGGCTTCCAGTAAATGATCACTTCTCTCTTGAGCATGCCCACTCCACCCAGGTCATCTCCCATTCTGCCCCCAGCCCTCTTCTCTCTGGGATGCCACACTGATAGAGTACCCCCTACCTATGGCATCACTGGCCTTACCGCAGAAGGAAAAGAGACCCAGGGAGGCTCACACTGATCCTTACATTCTTCCACTTGGAAATGACATATGCATTTTCCACTCACAGTTCATGGGCTGAAGTGAGTCTTGTAGCCATGGATGGCAGCAACAGGGTGGGAGAATGGAGCCCCCAGCCAGGAAAGGCAGGCAGGAAGGGCCACTCAGGAGGGAGCAGTGAAAATTGTGTGAGATACTGCAACCCACCGCATGTTGCAGGAATGAATTTGAGATCTTTAAAAAAAATAGTCATTTCTTTGGCTGCCTCATTTCTTACTTGCAGCATGAGGAGTCCTTGTTGAGTCAGTGTGATCTTCTGCTTTGGGGCACGGACTCTCTACTTGAGCTTGGGCTCCAGGGCATGTGGGCTCAGTAGCTGCAGTGGGCAGGCTTAGTTGCCCTGGCACGTGGGATCTTAGTTCCCCAAACAGGGATCGAACCTGCGTCCCCTGCATTGCAAGGCGGATTCTTAACCACTGGGCCACCAGGGAAGTCCCTGAACTTGAGATTTGAACCCAGATTTCCTGGAATTCCAGTGACAGCCCCATAACCAACCCTCCTCTGTGAGAAAAAGAACTACAATGGAATCTGAGCACACACACCTCTCAGCTGAATTGCCTGCATCAGATAGAAAGACAGAGTTGGATCCGCTCATATACCTACTGTAAGTTACTTCTGTGCTTGACATGGGAAGGAACTCAGATGCTAAAACGATTCTTATAACCAAAGAATGAGATTGTAGAATCACACTGCAGATATTCTCAGGAGGCTATACTCCCCCTTGGCTTCTCTACAGAATCTCTGGATATTAGAATATAAGGGACTTCTGGGTCAGGAATAATTTAACTACTGACCTGCAAGGAAGAACAGAATGAACCAGAAGACCTCTAAAAGGCACTTCCAACCCTGTGGATCTGTGGTATTTTACCCAGAGGACAGATAGCAAATAAAAACTATGTGGAGATAAAATTTCTCGGGTAGACAGATAGTACAATTGCCAGGGAATTTAATTTCCCCCTGAACCAAAAATGAAACCCAAGACAATAAGTGACTATATAAAGAGAACATCGCTTTCTAAATGTTGACATCAGTAAGCTCTTTCCCCTCCAAGTTTGGATTTTTACAGAAAAATGAAAAAAAGTTTTCAAACAGCTTCAGCCCTTTGGTTTATGGTGCCCATCGGGTGAATGCACTGAGAGTGTGGGATTTGGGCTGTCAGAACCATAAATCTATAAAGCTTTGTTGTCCCTGATTTTCTTTTGATTTCTTTTTATTGGTTTTTCCAAACGTTAATTATTTTTTCAGTAAAGAAATGAAATGTTCAAAATGTCACAACCACGGCCGAACGTGCCTGCATGCTAAATAAAACTTGTTCTCCGGGGAAATGATCCAGAAGCTCAGGAGACTCATTGAAAATGTTATAATTACTAGAGAACATCAAATCAAACACGCAAGCAAATGTCCCAAATGGAGTGAGGACTGGTGATGAAATGATGATTCCAGAGAGAGAGCGAGAAAAGAAAATCCATCAAAAACTACTTGTACTAACATGATGAAGGCTTCTATGGTGATTTGGCCAAACTACAGGAAATAAAAAAATAAGATAAAAAGAGAGAGTGTGTGTGTGAGAAAGACAGAGAAAGAAAGAAGGAAAAAAATAGAAAAGAATGAATCGTTTACTACATGTGATAAAAAAATTTTAAAAAGATTATGAAAATTCTAGGGAATGGTCACTCTTTCAGGGAGGCTTCTGTTGATGTTACTCTATTTTGGCTTCTCAAAATTAAAGCAGAACCTGTAAAATTAGGGTCAACTTCTCAATGTAATGTATCAGGCGCCATCTTGTTTTTATCATCAGAGCCTTTTTCATCATCCAACCTCACTTTGAAACATCATCCACAATAAGATTTCAAAGCGCAGGTATCAGCCACTTTGTAGTCTCCTGTCAAGTTAAAAGCACTGTAGATGCATGAGAAAGAATACATGAAATTTTATGAAAACAGTGTTTCCCTGGTGTTTCCTTGGTTAAGAATCCACCTTCCAATCCACCCACCAGGGGACGTAGGTGAGACCCCTGGTTGGGGAACTAAGATCCTACATGCCACAGGGCAACCTAGCCCACATGCCAGGCAGCAAAGATCTAGTGCAGCCAAAATAAAAAAATAAAGATGCCTTAAAAAATAAAACAATAAGAGCAAGAAAAGTAAAGTCGACAATAAAAATGGGAGGGAAGACTGTAAGTTCAGGTTTTTCATAGCATCACATGGACCACTTTGGCCACCCCAATACTTTGTAGCCACTGACAACAAGAAACAAAGAGTTCTGATCCTTGAAGGCAGAGAGTCTGCTGCCTGCATCCCATCTGTAAACTTGTGTTTTCTTGCAGTGACCCAGGACAGAGCGTCTGTCATCTGCTCACTTTGGAAGAGACTGCTGGTTCCCTAGCCCCGGTTAATCAAGGCTCAGAGCTGCAGCAGGGTCAAAGTACCCAGAGTTTGGAAAGCTGGACGCCCACTCACTGCCTGGTTGCCTCTGGGCCTCTGGCATCTGGAGCATGGCTGATTGTCAACCAGCCAACCAGTGTGCCCTGTGGGCAGAGGGAGCCTCCGAACCAGCTCCTGTCTGCCGCAGCTCGGCTCCGTTCAGTACCAGACGCCTCTTCCTCTGCAGTTCATTACAGGTACTTGCAAAACACAGCTGCCAGAAGCTCAGCAGTGAATGCTGAAGAGGATCCGCTTGTCACCGGCATAAAAAGCACCCCCTCCTCGTGTGTGACTCCCCAGTTTTCCCTCTTCCCCCATCTGCTCGGTGCTTCGGAACTCAGCAAGTGGCAACATTGACACCTGGGGTAAAAGTGTTCCCTTCTAACTTTCGTCTAATCTTTTATTAAAAACATTTCACATGCTGGATACTACCAGGAACAACATTTGTTTTTTTTTTTCTAAAGAAGAAAGGGGGAGGGGAAGACAAGAAAGGAAATCAAAAGAAATCTCTCCGTTTAAACACGTGTTTTTAGCTCATAGGATCAACAAAGGACGATAGAAACCATTTGGACACTATCACTCTAAGAAAGGATTTCATCTCCTATCTGAACAGCCTGGATGTAGGAGGCAAGGTTTCGATACTCACTACAAAGATAGAAATCTAGCTCCGAGTTCTCAACACAGAACAGAACAGCTCGAGGGTGTTACTTCAATATTTTCCCTTAAAGGTAAGCTGCAGAGTTACATATGGTGTCTGCTTGAGGAAGATTCTTCCACACAATAAATTATAAGTAAATCTTCTTGCAGCTGAATGTCTGTGGGAGAGAGACCAGTGAAATCAAATAAAACTTTTTCCCATGTCTATGAAGTAACACATAATTAAATCAGTTGGTCTTTGAAATTTGTGACATTAAAGGCTGTGATTTAGCTGATTATATACTTCTATTAAAAACCTACCCTATTAACTCATTCAGATTCCCAGAGGCTTTGACAGTGGAGCATTAAGCAAGCATGAAAAGGGTCTCCAGCAACTTAAAATAATTCCAAAGTGTAGCAAAGTGAGATTTCTAACCTAAGTGCTTTCTATGTTTTGGCTTCAGAACATAAAATGTAAATGTATCTTTAATATAAATGGCTGCATCTCCACCTCTGCCTTAACGACCCACTTGATATATACCATAGTCATTCATATTAATTACAGCATTAATAATGGTTTTCCTAGAGAAGCCATCTATGAATACAGTGATGTCAGGAGATGTAGGGGTCACTGAGAATATCTACAGATTGGCCTTAAGGAACCAGATACTCACAGTTAGAGCTGGCCAGGAACTGACCACTAAAACAAAATAGGAATCTGTTTAAGACGTTCAATTCTTAACTCCAGGTGGGAGCTCATGGAAGAGAAAACAAAGGGAGAAAGGGGGAGCTTTGTCACATCTGGGGGATGGACATTTCATGAAGCAAAGAGACAAAGGATGAATGCCCCCAAGAATGTCACCTGCATCCCCGTCTTGTGTCTACCTGTCTGGCTGTTACCGGTTACTTTGGACTCCAAGTTTTCCAAACTGAACGGTTACTATGGGTGTCTAGTCACCCTAGAAAATGGGTGACTAGTGTCTAGTCACGTGCTAGACACTGAACTGAGCTCTCTACATACGTTATCTTATTTAATCTCCATGGATATTCCTATAAATGTATGGAATGAGATCATTTCTACTTTATCTGACAAGGTGGGAAGCTAGAGAATCAGAGAGTTTAAGTAACTTATCTGTGGTCACACAGCTGGTAAGTATGAAAGTGAAAGTGAAAGTGAAGTTGCTCAGTCCTGTCTGACTCTTAGCGACCCCATGGACTGCAGCCCACCAGGCTCCTCCATCCATGGGATTTTCCAGGCAAGAGTTCTGGAGTGGGGTGCCATTGCCTTCTCCGGCTGGTAAGTGTAGCTGGTAATAAACACAAGGATGAGATGAAGTGTTCATTCTGTTCTCACTCGAGGCCCTTCGTACCCTCCAAGCCCCTTTTCATTTCCCTTCCCTGAAATAGAGAGACTGTAAATTGTTTAGTTTTGCGGGACTGAAGAGGTCAGGAAATAGTTAGAGACAGAATTAATGAGGCATCTAGGATCATGAGCAGCTTTGATCATCCTGCTAAATAATTTAGGTCTTAACCTGCAGAGAATAGGGAGCCACTGAAATATTAAGAAGAACTGACATCACCATTTCCCCAGAACCCAAGTCCAAAGATAGCTGAGGATTCTGTTTGTTTGTTTTCACCTTTACATGCAATACATAACCAAGTTCCCCTCTTTTTGTGTCAAAGAACCAGTCAGGAGCCTGGGTCTGAATCCTGGCCTCACCAACAATCCTGGTTGTGTGACTCCATACATTTCTTTGAGTCGCAGTTTTCTGTTCTGTAGGATGGGGACAATAAAACACTCATCATGTTGGTCGCTTTCAGGGTCAAGTGGATGATAGTACATCAACTCGTGTCTATTTCTGGCCCATGGTAAGCACCATGGCGAGTGTTATAAGCTGTCCTAACTCCTAGGACCTCGGAATGTGACCTTATATGGGAGAGGCTCTTCACAGTGGGGATCAGGTGAAAAGTGGGCTAATTAGAGTAGGCTCCAGTCTAATAGAACTGGTGTCCTTCTAAGAAGAAGGAATTTAAGGCACAAACGCATTCAGAGAGAAGACACTGTGAAGAGACAGGAGGAGATGATGGTCACCGATCAGCCGAGGAGAGAAGCCTGGAGCAGCATCTCTTCCCACAGCCCTCAGGAGGAACCAAGCCTGCCAACATGCTGATTTTGGACTCCCATCCTCTGTAACTGTGAAGCAATAACATTTTGTTCAAGTAACCCAGTTGTGGCATCTGTGGCAGTCTCAGTCAACTACTACAAGTGTCAGGCATTTATTCCTTCCATTACTCCCTCTCTATTTAGATACAGTCTTGAGAACCTTGCGTGTGTGCATGCTCAGTTGCTTCAGTCGTGTCCAACTCTTTGCGACCCTGTGGACCGTAGCCCGCCAGGCTCCTCTGTCAATGGGATTCTCCAGGCAAGAATACTGGAGTGGGTTGACGTGCCCTCCTCCAGGGGATCTTCCCGACCCGGGGATGAAACCTGTGCCTCTTATGTATCTAGCATTGGCAGGCGGGTTCTTTACCATTAGCACCATCCGGGAAGCCCCTTGAGAACCTTACATCTAATTATTGTTTTGACTCCTACTGTTCTGCCTGCCCCTGAGCTCAGAAGAGCAAATGGATTTCATTCTGGAACCAGCTCTGCTCATCGGCAGTCTCTGCTGGCAGCACTGCATTGAGATGCATATGACTCGGTAGGTAAAGGTGCCCAGATTGATTAGTAATGTCTGCCACAGGCACAGATGTGGAAGGGTAGGGGATATGCTATGCATTTGTTAACCCCGTCCCAGGCTTGGTGTATTCAGCTCGAAAAACCATTAAAATTGAGCCTCTTAATGTAGCATTTATATCTTTTTATCTCTCTGCTCCAGAGCTTAGAGTGGCTTATTTCTGCCAATCATATAAAATGTATATACTTTGGTCTCTAGCAGCTCCAAAAACATGTGGGCATTGACTCATTCATCCAGTACAAGAAATTATAATAACTGGAATACATGGAGCCTACAGTGACCTTTGTCTCCATGTGGTTTCACCATGGCTAGCTTTTGGAGGGAAAGGGTATTCATTTCTTTCCCACCCTGCCTTTTCAGTTTGTATTTCAAACACTCTAGAAAGGAAAAAAAAACAAAACAGCTACTGGAATATTCCAGTTCATGTTTCTGAGGCTTTCAAAGCCAACGTTCATCTACCATTTGAAAAATCTCTAAGAAGGGACTTTCCTGATGGTCCAGTGTTTAAGATTCATGCTTCTAATGCAGAGGGTGCTCCCTGGTCTGGGGGCTAAGATCCCACATGCCTCTTGGACACACACACACACAAAACAGAATACAGACAACAGAAGCAATATTATAACAAATCCAATAAAGACTTTAAAAATGGCCCACATTAGAAAAAAAAAGAAAGAAAGAAAATCTCCAGGAAAGCTATCTAGCAAGATTAGGTCACACGCCCACCCTGGACCAGTCACCAATGAAGGAAGAAAGCCAATGCTGATTGGCTGGGCCTGGGTCACATGTTCATCCCTGCAGCTAGAGCAGTGGGTCATGGTGGCTGGAGTCAGGAAGAATGTGACTGCAGATCCCAGAGTGGTTAAAAATCCCAGAGATTCTCTCTCCTCCTTTAACTGCCCAGCCAACCTTACATCCTGTTTATTCCCAATTTCCTATAGTCTTCCATCCTATCCTTACTGTCCGGTGTTGGCCCAGGTGCAAACATGTGCCCTCTTTATTCTCTAACAGACCACGCAAGCTTAGCTGAAACATCCCATCACCGATAGCTGTGAACCTACCACACACCACTGCCAAGAAATAGCTCGGTAAGACTTCCCTGGTGGTCCAGTGGTTAAGAATCCTTTCGCCAATACAGGGGACATGGGTTCAATCCCTGATCTGGAAGGATTCCACATTCTGTAGGGCAGCTAAGTCCATGCACCACCACTACTGAGCCCATGCGCCTAGAGCTCGTGATCCACAAGAGAAGCTGCTCCAGTAAGAAGCCTGAGCACTGCAATGAAGAATAGCCCCTGCTCACCACAACTGGAGTAAAGCCCATGCACAGCAATGGAGAATAAGTGTGGCCAAAAAGAAATAAATTATTTAATTAATTAACAGATATAGTTAGAAAGAACTACAGATGGGACTAGGCAGATAGTAGGACTGATTCAATGAAATTTGAAGTGATAGTCTTTTAGAAAACCATCAGATCTGAGTATGAGGCAGAACTGTACATTTACAGAGAACTCAATATATCTCAAGTCTCTTTGCAAACACACCACTAAATAGAATTGAGAGGGCAAACAAGCTTCTAGTCCATGGTCAACAGAGAAATTGCTAGTGGTTGCCTGGAACACTGTGTTAAGAAGGGTTCAGAGGTTGCATTTGCTTGCCCAGAAAAGCATGGTATGATTACATTGAGATGTACAATGTGGATCAGTGCAATGATATAGTTGGGCCTGACTAATGCTTCTAAAACCACTGTTGACAACACACTGTTTTGTAGATAATAGCTATTAGAAAAATGACTGGAGTGTGGAGTGTGTGTGCGTGTGCTGTTGCTCAGGCTTTTCTGATTCTTTGTTACCCCATGGACTACAGCCCACCAGGATCCTCTGTCCATGGGATTCTCCAGGCAAGAATACTGGAGTGGGTAGCCATTCCCTTCTCCAGGGGGTCTTCCCCATTCATACTTAAACCCAGGGATTGAATCCACATTCTTGTGTCTCCTACATTGCAGGGGGATTCTTTACTTGCAGAGTCATCAGGGAAGGTCTCTGTCTAAACAGTCATTTTATAGTTTGTGAAAATCCAAATCTTTCTTAAGATTTCTGTGGATTGCCAGGGTGTGACGGGGCTTACTGGGGTTCCATCTCTTGTCCTCACTGTCTTTGTTCTTTCCTCTGTCTCTTGCTGTGGTTAAGTAATGTCTGAATTAAAATTGGCCCTAACATGAAATGCAGTCCCTTTCCTTCACAACAAACATATAAGGGAAATGTTCACATGAGGGTTTTTCGTATATAGCGTATTGTATCAGTCAGGATGAGCCAAGGAATGCTGCAGTAACAAAAAATAAACTCCAAAAATCACAGGGGCTGAGGAATAACAGAAGCTTTTTTCTCACTCATATGACAGGTCCATTATGGATGTGGTTGGATGGAGTGGGTTGTGGTCCTCAAAACCTCTCAGGGACCTAGGAAGAGCCATGATCTCAAATGTTTCTAGTCACTATGTCAGAGGGAAAAATATATTTACAAAGTACTTTATCAACAACCAAATGTCCCACCACCTGTCACTTTTATTTATAGCTCAGTGGCCAGAACTGGTCACATGGTTCCACTCAAACCAAGAAGACCAGGAAATGCCTAGCAGAGAGGGAAGCAGAAGGTGGCGGGGGTGGTGGTGGTTGAGGAGTTGACACTGCAGAAACACACATCTCAAACATCAGGCATCACCACTCCAGAAGTACGTCGACAGACACACTGCCATCCAGCAATTTTTCTCTCCTGTCCCTCCCACCCAGATGGGCCCTGGAGCCCTAATCCCTTTTAAAAACAAAGCATCCTTGAATTCCTCTTCTCTGCTTCTACAGAACGACTCAGCTCTCTGCAACTCTGATCCTCCAACTCAGCTCTGGACTGCTCTTGGCTAAGCCAAGGCTCTGTGTACGTTTTGAAACTACCATTTGCGAAAGCCTGTTTAAGCTTCTAGTCTGAAGCCAACCCTCTCCCTATGCTCTCGGAGTGGGTATCTCAGGACCTGGAAGAAAATCGAGGTGGATTATTCTCCCCCTTACACAACGTGATGTGATTGTGTGGGTGAAAGCAATTTATACTGTTTGAAGTCTTATGGAAAGAATTTGTACCATTTGTGTGACTTCTCTGAACCTTATTTTCTCATTGCAGAAAGGGAATAACAATTCCTGTTCTGATTATATCACTGTGGCCCTGGGTGTGAAAAAGCAGTGTAAAAACATAAGGCATGAATATAATTGCACACAAACAAGACTCTGGTGCAGTTAGTTTAGAAGTTATCCCAAATTCCAGGCACTGGGCTCTGTGGTTCATTTCCTTCTGGTTACAGTAAGTAGGCATTTTACAGTCTGATATCAAGTGGAAGTTAAGCTTCCCTACTACTCTGGTTTTGTCTGTCTCTGTGATTTAATAATGCTGTCTGTATTGGAAGATGATGCAGTTATATCAGTTATTAGAGAATCATATTTTTGTGTTCCGCTAAAGGGAAGTAAAGATGAACTCTGCAGATGCACACACAAAGCTAGATAGAGGCGTACTTCCAAGTCAACCCATCCATCTTCCTCTAGGACATGTCAACATGTGGGATTTATGAAATATGAACTGTATTAAAAATGTTAAATGCACTTTTTAAACATAACCAGTACAGAAACAAGCTCCCCTTGGTTCATCTGTTTGTTTTCGGTTATTGTTGGTTGGTATTATTTTTCCTCAACTGGACTGTCTGTGCTTGTTAAGCATCAGTAAATGGGCAGTTATGAAGCAAGCACAAAATACACATATAAATATTTAATAAGAAACGATAGTAGAAATATAGTGTGCGTTTGTTGCTCCACTGGAAAGCTATATTCATTATTCTACGAATTATTCTCACATAAATATTTCAGAAACTTGGGGGAAAAAAAGGTTAGAAGAGTGTACCCAGAGCTTGGAGGGTTGAAAGCACTTTTGCATTTACGGGATGATGAATTCCAACACAGCTTTCATTGCGGAGGTCTGAAATTTATCTTTGGGTTGGTTTTAGGAGATGGAGTTATTTCATGTTTTGTCATAATGCACACATAAATAAGAAAAGATTACCAATTAGTAAGCAGGTGCTATGAGTTCTTTCTTGATCAGATGGCAGACCAATGACTTTCTTGGTACCAGCCAAGCTTAAGGAACAGAACTCTTACTGTGAAAGGCAGCTTGAGAAAGAAGAAAAATCACAAGCCATCTTTTTATGCCAGCATAGTGCATTATTCAATCCAAGCCTCCTCAGTCTATTGATCAGGGGTATTTATATTCTATTCAGCAAATATTTATTAAGTGCCTACTATGTGCTAGGGGTTTCCCTGGTAGATCAGCTGGTAAAGAATCCGCCTGCAATGCAGGAGACCCCAGTTCAATTCCTGGGCTAGGAAGATCCCCTGGAGGAGGGCATGGCAATCCACTCCAGTATTCCTGCCTGGAGAATCCCCATGGACAGAGGATCCTGGTGGGCTAAAGTCCATGGGGCTGCAAAGAGTTGGACACGACTGAGCAACTAGGCACACACATGTGGTAGGAGACATAAGACATAAGAGATATGAGTTCAATCCCCAGATTGGGAAGATCCCTTGGAGAAGGGAATGGCTACCCACTCCAGTATTCTTGGCTGGAAAATTCCATGAACAGAGGACCCTGGCAGGCTATAGTCCATGATGTCCCAGAGTCGGACATGACTGAGCAACTACCACACACACACACACACATACATACACACACATGTTCTACATACTACACTATGTAATTAATATAAATAATGACCAAGAAGAATATAGTTATATTTGATATCATAAAATTTCTGAGGAGTGGCTTTATTCCAGTTGGTTAATTTGCAGAGAATATAGACTCATTCAGGGAGGCTGAATTGTGTTAATATTATTTTCCTTTAATGGTGGAAGAGCCAACAAATTGTTCATTGTGCATTGAATATGGTGACCAGGAAGTAATCAGATGATTCTGTGAACACAAGGAAGAGTGGAGGTGAAGAGTCTAAGATGAATTGTGTCGGTGGCTCTTTAAAGGTATCTATACTGGGGAGCTTATAATCATCAAAATTGGTGCTTAGAATCAGTCAGATGTGGACTGATTCCAATCTTCTGAAAAGCAGCAAGGTCTTAACAAGGCTATTTTCTTTAACCACAGCCCTGCTTTAGCCATAAACATAATTCACAGCCCTTGTCAGAGCACTGATTTGATGGGTGCTGTAGCTACTGGTGACTCAAAGGATTTTGATGCTCTAGGTTTTCATGTGAGTCATATGGAGTGGCCAGGTGCACAGCTGGCACCTCAAGGACCCCTTTCAACTTGAGAGACATGGGTCTTGTTGGAGAGGAAAGGTCAAAGCCCTCGGTATAAAAGGCAGATCCAAACAGATAAACTTCTCTAAGGAACTGCTCCCTCCACAATGTGCTGCATTTCTTAGACAATTCCAAAGTGGTCAGAGATGTTGAAAGTTTCTGAGTAACAATAATGGTAGCACCATCATCATCATCATCACCACCATGACAGCAATATAATTTGTTTTTCAAGTACTACCTTTATTTTATGTTATCACACACACACACACACACACACACAATGATATTAGGGTTATAACATACTGATATCCAATAAGGCAAGTGCTTTCACTATTCTTTTTCATAATGTCCCTGCCTGTTCTTTTATATTTATTTTTTTTACAAATAAAATCTGATTATTTTATAAAATTCCAACATAGTAAATCCTGTGTATTCTAGTTTAATTTTGGAAGATTTGCTTCTTTGAGCAACACAGTAACAGTGCCGATGAATTCCATTATGTGCAAAAGCATCGTAGGCATTATATGATTAAGTGTTCATAAGTCACTTGCCCAGGGTCAAACTGTCAACTGATGATGAGATTACAACTTAGATTTTGAGTCGTTCTGCTCCATTCTTTCAATTCCCTGATCACTTCTCATTCCCACTCACCACTCCTCTTCATTATCTGGCCAACTCCAAAGCACCCTTAGGATTAACAGAATGAGCTGGGAAGGCAGTCTTCTTGGTTTCCTGTCTTAGTTACTATACTTCCCAGCTCTGTGGCTTTCTGCAAATCACTGAAACTTTCAAAGTCCCCTCATCTGGAAAATGGGATTAATAAAGATCACAGAGTTACTGGTAAGATAAACAAAATGCCTATATTAAATTTTTACGGTGAAAATGACAATAATGGTGAAGATGGTGATAATGACTGAGTTGATGTCATAACATCCAAGACTTTTTTCTACTCTAGCCTAGGACTGGAGAGAATCCCATAGCTGGCATCAAGTCTCACAGCATCCTAATGCAAACTAGCTGTTTAATGTGTTTAACTTAATAGTTTATGCAACAAATAGTTTTTTTTCTTTTTTGTAAACTGAAGATAATTACAAGAACATAGTTATAATTCAATGTCATAGCCTTGAGGAAGTCTCATGCATTTGAAGAAGATACACATAAAACTGTGATAAATTGAAAGCCTGTTTGAAATATGTTGACATAGCGAGCACTTCTTGTTTAATTGCATTCTGCTTACATAACTAAAAGACCTAAATTAAAACATAATCATGTTTCTAATGATTTTGCACTCTTTTCCCTGCACCAATGTAAGAAAGCTCAAGGTGTTAAAACAGTTGTGCTTTGGGACCGTGATAACTAATGTATGAATTAAACATACATTTTGTACATTGATTTCCATAAATGAAAAAAGAGGCAAAAATCCCCACTCTTTAGTGGTTTATTCCTTCTTCATGCTTCAGGAGATAGACTTACTATTATATATTTTTTTCCATTGCATAAAAAAACTGAAAGTTTCTCAAGAAAGTAATGCCAGGTATATATTTCAAAAGTTAGGGTGGCTTTGCATAGCCTCTGAAATGCTGAGAATATAGAACACGCTCCAGTATATCTAATTATCTTTATGAAATCTCTCAAAATCAATGGCATTATACTCAAAACCAGCTGCAGCCAGGGAAGTCAAACAGAGCAGAGTGTCGCTGAGGTTACCGAGAAGTATAGCTTTCTTCTTAATAGCACTATTTTTATGGAACATGGAATTTTTGAATCATCATATTCTGTTAACTCTTTTAAGGACTCAAACACAATTCAACCACTATGGTTGAAGAAATGAATTCAATTCTATCTCTATTTCGTGGGGGCACTTTTAACTCCTTAAAGACAAAGAACTTTGGTTTTGAGACACAACCCTAGATCCAGCTCATGAAAGTGAAAGTGTCAGTCGCTCAGTCGTGTCTGACTCTTTGCGCCGCCATGGACTGTAGCCCACCAGGCTCCTCTGTCCATGGAATTCTCCAGGCAAGAATACTGAAGTGGATAGCCATTCCCTTCTCCAGGGGATCTTCCCGACCTATGGATCCATCCCAGGTCTCCTGCTTTGCAGGCAGATTCTTTACCATCTGAGCCACCAGGGAAGCCAACATTTATCTGGATAGGGGTGGTTTATTTATTTATCCAATGAATATTAAGTGTCTACCATGTGCTAGTCACCATGCTAAGTGTTGAGCATAAAATGGTGACCAAGATAGACTTGGCCCTGTTCTAGTAGAGTTTGTCATCTGGTGGAGGAATTAGGAACTCATATGAAGACAAAACAGATGCTTTGAAGGGGTACTCCAATATGGCCATGAAAATATCAGGCTGGCCAAAGAATTCCTTCTGGTTTTCCCATGACATCTTATGGAAAAACTTGAAAGAACTTTTGGGCCAACCCAATAAAAAGAGGGATATTTAACTGAGAAGGTTTCCCGGAAGAAGTGACATCCACAGTGTTGAGGAACATTGGGAATAACTTCCCAAAGTGGTTTTAGAGCCTTCACAGTTGCAGAGAGAAACACATACACACTCACACACTCACACACACACACACACACACATACACACATACACACACACACACACACTTTCACGGAGCATGGATGTGTGAGAGAGTGGTATGGTGTGGGGATACAAGGCAGGAGAGACCAAGCAAGGACTCAAGGGCCAGTGATAGAAGTTTCAGACTTGAACCTAAAATCAGTGGAAGTGGTGGCAGGAATTTTAGCAAGAGGGAAGAATGATTAGCTTCGTGTTTTAGAAAATATTATTCTGGCTGGTATATGGGGAAGAGGGGCTTCCCAGTGGGCACTGGAGGTAAAAAATCTGCCTGCCAATGCAGGAGATGCAAAAGACACAGGTTCAATCCCTGTTGGAGGGAAGATCCCCTGGTGGAGAAAATGGCAACCCACTCTAGTATTCTTGCCTGGAGTATTCCATGGGCAGAGGAGCCTGGAGGGCTGCTGTCCATGTGGTCACAAAGAGTTAGACGTGATTGATCAACTGAGCACACATATGAGGAAGAGACCTGTGAAGGTAAGGCTGGAGAAAGGAAGGCCAGTTAGGATGAGATCATAAAACTCAAAGAAAGAGGCCAGAAAAGAGGGAGAGACAAGTATAAAGAGTCAAGAAATATTTAGGACAAGGGCAGTCTGCTGGGCACAATCACTGGATGTGGTGAATGAGCATAAGGGAGAGTCAAGAGTGACTTCCAAATCTATAAAATAAAACTTTGGTTAGTTCATTAAAAACAAACAAGCAAAATGTTCCCTCAAAGTCTCAATCAAAAGAATACAAGGACAATTATGTAAAATTTAAAAATAAAATTAAAAAAAAAGAACACAAGGAGAAAAGTAAAAAAGTCAACTGGTCTACCCGTAAGTGTGCGCCTTCTTCATATGTTAATTCATTCATTTATTTTTCCAACATTTCAGGATTACCTAGTATGTTCCTGGTACTGAGCTTTACCCACTTACAGCCAAGTCTATAAGCATATGGACCTCTCTGAACAGAAGTAGAAAAAAAAAATCCTAAATTTTTCCTCTTTATAAATGAGTTTTAATTCATGCCTCTCGAAGTTAGGGCCTTTTATTAGTGACTGTAAATCTCAGAGAGACAAGAAGTCATGAGATTCTGAAATTGCCTTATAAATTAGCTGCTGGTAGTGAAACAGTTGTTTAGTTTGTTGAGGGGCTGGGGTGGGAGGGATTTTGGTGTTGAAATAATTATTGAACATTACTGAACCAAATAATTAAACTGTGCTGTAAAATTATGGTTATGGTAATATTCCCATCATCATTTGTTTTGTTTCTCCTAATCTAAATTATGACTTTTTTGTTATTGCTTTGCAAAGCTACACTATAACAGTCAAACCTGAAATTAAAACCAGACTGCAAAAGTTATACAAGGTGATCCAATATGCTCCGCTAGCAATTACTCATGGCAAATACCGTCATGGAGCTCTTAAATCCTTGTTGTAAAGCTACCTGGATGTGCATCAACTAAAACCTTAGATATTTATAGGTATCAGAAGTGAGGGATGACTAGCTGAAACAATCAAAATGCAAAGGAGATATCTGAAAGTCCGAGGGGAGCTTCTTGGAATGTCAGATTTCTGTTTCCTAACAGTCTTAAATCTCAGTAGTGCCGACAAGGGAAAGGTGCGGATACTTTCAAGCAACTAAAGGGAACACCATATTCTTTCCTTCACTGCCCCATTCCAGGCTGCTAACTCTCTTGGTCTTGCCTGTTAAATTCTGAACAGAACAATATATTCCAGCCAAACCATGAATGCATTTCTTCGGGCCTTATGCGAACACAGAACTGGGTGGTTCATGAGCCCCATACAAAACCCAGCATCATCACCAAAAAGAAAAGAACTCCACTTAATACACTGAGGTGACCTGAACAGGAAGGGGCCCCAAAAGGGAGGGGATCTATGTATGTGTGTGACTGATTCATTTTGCTTTACAGTTGGTTGGATGACCTCATTGATTCAATGCATGTCAGTTTGAACACACTCTGGGGGATAGTGAAGGACAGGGAAGCCTGGCGTGCTGCAGTCCATAGGGTCACAAAGAGTCAGGCATGACCGAGCAACTGAACAACACCAAGGAACTAACACTACATTGTAAAGCAACTATACTCCGAGAATTAAAAGAGAGAGAGAGAGGTAAATTATCCATTTAACAATTTTCAAATTTGTGTAGCTAACTCAGAGAATGATATACCTAAATCTCACAGCCTCAACTTGTTCAATGTTGCTCTTGGCTCCTTATTTTGCAACAGTGAGCAGACTCCCAGATATTGAGATGATGTAAGTCACTTCTGGGTGAATGTGTGCTTTGGATTGTTAGTGGGGGCAGGGGAACAGTCACATTCAGAACTGACTGCAATCCAATTCCTCTGATTTCCATGGAGAAGTTGGCTCATGTGTCTTCAAAACACACCAGAATGAAGTATTTGGAAATTCAACACACAGATGGTGCTATTTAGGATTTTCTCCATTTCTAAGCATTCAAGATGGACCTCTAAAGATTCATAAAGTTTTGATAATCTGATGAATGTGTGTGTAAGAACTTGTTTTAGAATTCAGGTAAGACCTGTGAAGGTAAGGCTGGAGAAGGGGAGGAGAGTTAGGATATGATCATAAAACTCCAAGAAAAAAGCCAGAAAAGGGTAAGGAGAATGGGGACAACTATAAAGAGTCAAGAAATATTTAGGAGGAGGGCAATGTGCTGGACACAATAAAAGCCTAATCCTAAGAAGTGAGAGTTAAGATAAGAGATTCTGATGATAGTTTCCCTCTTTACCCTTTTTCTAAGCCCTTCTTTGCCTGTACACAAAAGACCATGATAATCTCCATTTCTTATATGGCCCAATACATGCCCACAGATCAGTTCCAAGGCAGAGTTCTCTTACTGGCTTGCAGACAGACAGACAGCCCTCTTTGTTGTGTCTTCACATCACAGAAAGAAAAAAAGTTCTGCTGTCTCTTCTTCCTCTTGTAAGAGCACTAATCAGTTATGTCTGACTCTTGGGGACCCCATGGACTGTAGCCCACCAGACTCCTTTGTCCATGGAATTCTCCAGGCAAGAATACTGGAGTGGGTTGCCATGTCTTCCTCCGGGGGATCTTCCCGACCCAGGGATCAAACTTGTGTCTCCTGTGACTCTTCCACTGCAGGCGGATTCTTTACTGCTGAGCTACAGGGGAAGTCCACCCTCACGGTCTTATCTAAACCTAATTACTTCCCAAAGGACCACTTCTGAAAATCATCATACAGGGGGTTTCAAAGTGAATTTTCAGGGGAATGTATTCAGTCTGGGGCTTTCCTGCTGACTCAGATGGTAAAGAATCCACCCACAATGCAGGAGTCCCAGGTTTGATCCCTGTATGGGGAAGGTCCCCTGAAGAAGGGGACCCACTCTACTATCCTTGCCTGGAGAATTCCATGGACAGAGGAGCCTGGCAGGCTACAGACCATGGGATTCCAAGAGTCAGACACGATTGAGCGACTAAATCACAACCACCAAAGGTATAAATAGGACCTCTCTTGAGTGTGCTTAAAGATAATGACATCCTGGTAATTGATACATATGTATTGGATATATTTCCTGATAGCTCCTTCCTTCTCTCCTATTTATTTAGCTATTTTGATGCACCATGCAGCTTGCAGGATCTTAGTTCCCTGACCCTTGCTCCCTTCAGTGGAAGCTCGGAGTCCTAACCACTGGACCACCAGGCTAGTCTCGGTAAGTACCTTCCTTCTCTTATGGGTCAGTCGTTTCTCAGAAATGGAAAACTTAGCAGCTGGCCCAAAGCTCTGGACTGTGGGACTCACGAAAGAAAATAACTACTTTAAGAGAGGGATTCCTTGTATACAAACACAGCCTGGAGCCAATGACATTTCAGAAGGAGCTCCCTCCCCAGGCCCAGTGCCCACCAGGAAGCAAAGGCTCAAGCAGCTGAAAACAGATTCTTTACAAGACCAAGAAAACTTCTGTAAGTGAGTATATCCTTTGAGTTGAAACTGACTGCTTTGTGGGGAATTCCCTTCGGACTTGTTCCTGCTGGTTAGAGTGCAATCATTAAATACAAGTTCATAGTAAGAGCAAGTCCTGAAAAAAAAAAAAAAATTAAGGCTAGATAATATAGCCTCTAAAGGCTTTTGTTTTGTCTCTTTTTCTTTTTTTGGTAACTTTAGAACAGTGTGACTTTTAGATAGCTTTCTAAAGCTAATGATCTTTGAGGGCCTTCCTCATCTTGATGGTTTGTATGCCAAGCAGTATGTACACAAAAGTCAGCCTCTTAGAAATTCCTAGCCTTTTGACAAAGCCCTTCAAAAAAGACATTTTTGGCTTCAGTTGTTTTCTCTTTAACCCAAAGATGCAGATGAAAGATAGCAGCAGACACGGAGATGATGGGCAGGGTTTGGATTCTTTTTCCCTCCTTCCAACACCCATCCATAGCTGTCTATGATTACAGAACAACCATTGTTATATTTTATTATTGTTTCATCATAGCTTGAAACCTAAAGTCCATCAGCCACCCCATGCACAAAATCAAACTAGTAGAAAGTAGCTTGCATTTCATGAAACACGAAAAAACAATGAGGAGAGACGGCAATCATAAAGAACCACCAGAGATAAGGTGAGCAAAGTCGTTTCTTAAGATAAAGAAAAACGCATATTACACAGAAAAAGACTGGGGGAAAGAAGAGGAGGGATGGGTTATTTTATACAAAAATATCACCCATTAGCTTCTATTTCAATTCTTCCATTTCCATATTTACCCAAAGATGTTGTACTAGTCAACAGTGCTTCCTTTTATTCCTTTTTTTTTTTTTCAATGTCTTCCTTATTTTAGACATTTCTGGAGGAGAACAAAATAAGTGAGCTTTATCAAGCAGTATACTGATACTAAGTTACTTAAAAGAGTAACAAGAGAACAGTCAGAAATACTACACACATGAGAGAGAAAACTTAATTGTACCTGAAAATTTTAGAGTACCATGGTGATCAACACCACTTATCAACCAAGCAAAACAAACTCATTTGTGAAAACTGATAAAATAACACATAAGAGGGAAACCTCAAGAAGAAAGAGAGAGCTTATAAGTTAGAGATTAGGGAGTACTTTGCTGTCAGTGTGCAACATGAGGAAGAATAATAAATCTCCTAGCCCATAATAGTTTGCTAAATTAAAAAAAAAAACTGGAATACAAAATATTATCTACAGAATCATATAAATTGTATCTCTAACACCTAACACAATTCCTGAATTGTAATAGCAGATTGCTAAGCATGTGTTACTTAAATAGGTCTATGCTAGGGTATGTGCCAAGAGCTGACTCATAGGAAAAGACCCTGATGTTGAGAAAGATTGAGGGCAGGAGGAGAAGGGAGTGACAGAGGATGAGATGGTTGGATGGCATCACCGACTCGATGGACATAAGTTTAAGCAAACTCTGGGGGACAGTGAAGGATAGGGAAGCCTGGTGTGCTGCAGTCCATGGGGTCCCAAAGAGTCGGACATGACTCAGCCACTAAACAACAAGAACAAAGGGTATGTGCAGATGCAAAGAAAAGACCAGAATGGTGTATGCTAAATATAAACTGATAACAGTACAAGTGCTTTTTCTTCATTGTGTTTTTCTGCAATTTTCACAGTATCTGCAATGAACATATATTAAATTAATTATTGTAAGTATTTGTAAGACTTATCCCCACCATCAACATTCACTGGGGCTGAGGAAGAAGGTTAACTTTGGACTGTAATTTTTTGAATTTATTAAAAAAAAAAACCCTCAACATGTCGCTTCTATTTCAATTAACATCTTTTTACACAGCATCAGAAAAAAGCAATGAGGTCCCAACCACAGACTCAGAGTCCCAAATGCCTCTGTCTACTGTTCTCAACCTTGCCTTACAGGAAAAGTATATATATATAAAAACTAAGTTAGGTTGAATATAGCAAATATGCTAGGAAGCAGCCTCTTCTTCAGGATTCCATGTATTATCTAAAGGTTTTTAAAGCCAGTTTGGAATTTTCCATTGTGAGCAATTAAAGTGCATTCATTAGATCATTGATTCTGTAATGTGCTCCTTTGACCCATACAGTCTGTGATGACATGTATTTGAGTCTATGATAAAAATATGAGAATACGGGATTTTAAGACTAAAGCTAAATGTTTAATGATTTTTATTTTCCTTTTATTCTGAGATTATGTCATTTTTCCTCTTTTGAGCAATGACCACGTCACTTCTTTCTGAAATGCTGATGAATTTGTAAAATGTCTGAACCTCATAAAGTAAGACAGTCTCCCTACAGTGTACTCTGTTAGTATTTACAGTATCACTGCATTATTAATTTGTTTGTTTAAATGTCTTCATGCCTTCAAATTACTGAATTGGATGAGTAAAGAATGAAGGGTCATGTTGACTTTCTTTATATATGTGTGTGTGTGTGTGTGTGTGTGTCTGTGTGCCTGCGTGCTCTTCATGTGCTTCATCACTCAGTCATATCCAACTCTTTGCAACCCCATGAACTGTAGCCCACCAGGCTCCTCTGTCCATGGGGATATATATATCCCCTATACATACACACACACACACACACACACACACACACATACATATAAGCTTTTATTAAAAAAAAAATTCGACTTTCTTATTTTTCAATGCATCTCAAAGTGGAAGAGTTATATATTTGGAGAAAAGTCTGGGTGTCTAGCAATTTGAAAAGAAAAAAAAATGATGAATTATTTATGAAATAGGATAAGAATTATTAAAATAATTTTCCTGAAATGACCTGTGCCTCTGTCTGTTAAAGACAATCCTGGCTTTTCTTGTTTGCTGGTTTTGTTTTCTACCCACCCTGCACTCCGATGCAGGTTCAGCCTTTGCAAGGGAAATTAATTGGAGGCTTTGCAAGGTATACATCTGGGCATGAGGAGGAAATATAGAAACAGCAGAATCTGTGAGCCTTTTGCAAGAGAGTGAGGAACAGAGGAACACAAGGTGTGAAGGAAAGAGATAGAAATGGATAGGCAATTTTTACATAAATATTCAAAGTACCAGTAAAGAACTCGGTATTTCATTTTGGTTATGAGACTTGGTTCCTTCAGTTACACACCCTCCTGAGACTATACCACGTGGCTCATTATCTCCCTATGGTTATATTTGGCATTGACAAAGAGAGGAGAAGACCTCCAATTTGTGCCAAGACTCACTTTTTAAACCCAATTATTGATATTTTGACGCCATCCTCTCTGCCTCCAACATTATCTTCATCTGACAAAGAAGATGACGAGGGTCATCCAGAAACAGGCTACATCTTTATTTTTTAAGTTTTTTTTATATGGATCAATTTTAAAGTC
This sequence comes from Bos taurus, assembly GCF_002263795.3. Classification (NCBI taxonomy): domain Eukaryota; kingdom Metazoa; phylum Chordata; class Mammalia; order Artiodactyla; family Bovidae; genus Bos; species Bos taurus. Next base: position 5,773,879 of record NC_037352.1, on the reverse strand, counting down.
TTTATCGAATCCATTACTATATTGCTTCTGCTTTATGTTTTGGGTTTTTGGCTGCAAGGTATATGGGACTTTAGCTTCCCAACCAGGGATCAAACCCTCATCCCTGCATTGAAGCCTGTCCTCTTAACCACTGGACAGCCAGGGAAGTCCCCAGGCTACATCTTTATTGACCATTATATTTATCTCCACAACTAAGAAATAAGAGTAATAGATATTTAAACACAATCCTCACTGTGTATTCTACCTGCTGTTGTTGTTTCTTAGTCCCTAAATCGTGTCCAACACTTTCCAACCCCATGGACTGTAGCCCACCAGGCTCCTCTGTCCATGGGATTTCCCAGGAAAGAATACTGGAGTAGGTTGTCATTTCCTTCTCCAGGGAATCTCTCTAACCTAGGGATCAAACCTGTGTCTCTTGCGTCTCCTGCATTGGCAGGCAGATTCTTTACCTCTAGCACCAGCTGGGAAGCCCCTCTTCCCCATCTACCCTTGTCTCCTGCATTGGCAGGTAGATTCTTGACCACTGAGCCACTGTACAAGTAACATAATGAATCAAGAGGTGGTAGAAGGCAGAGCTAGCTCAGATTCTTTTCTGATGCTGCTGCTGCTGCTGCTGCTGCTAAGTTACTTAAGTCATGTCCGACTCTGTGCGACCCCATAGACAGCAGCCTACCAGGCTCCCCCGTCCCTGGGATTCTCCAGGCATGAACACTGGAGTGGGTTGCCATTTCCTTCTCCAAAGCACGAAAGTGAAAAGTGAAAATGAAGTCACTCAGTCGTGTCTAACTCTTAGCGACCTCATGGACTGCAGCCTACCAGGCTCCTCCATCCATGGGATTTTCCAGATAAGAGTACTGGAGTGGGGTGCCATTGCCTTCTCCTCTTTGCTGATGGGTCTGTCCTAAATTCCAGTAACAAACTTGGACATGTTAGCCATAGAGTCTTACAATTAAAGAGTCCCTACTTTCTTGGTTGCTGGTATGCATTTCCATAAATTCACCTTGACCATTTGCTTTTGGCTATTTTCTCTAATTTACACCCAGCAGATGCTGTGTTTCCAACCTTGAGGGCTTTGCCTCCAGGCTAGAATGTTTTGTGCAATGCACTTCTTACCCCAAGAACAAATTCAGGTGAGTCCTCCTCATTCACTCCTCCCCACCCTCATCCCCTGCTAACTGGCTTCCTTTTCATCCACTCACCACAAGTAATCTTGTGAAAACACCTTTGCTCCCCACTAGAGAACAATGTATCAAATCCTTTATAAGCCTTCTACATATTATTTCAGAGCCAGCTGCCGCCAATTTTTTAACACTATCTGTGATCACCCTTTCACCTCCACGTCTGTTCATCCTAAATTATTCCCTAATTCTCAAATCTATCTCGCACCTTATTCATGTTTATTTCATTTTTCTGAGATACTAGCGCTCTTTCCTACCTCAAAACCTCTTCATTCTTCAAGAATGAAGGTCCAGGTTAAATACCACCTCCTCTCTGCAGGCTGCCTGTGCAAGGCTGAACTGTTTGTTCCTACAGTATTGCTAATAGGTCTGCCACGACATCTCCCGATAGCATTGAATGAAAGTGTTTCAGTTTTGTTTTGTGTTGTTGTTGTCATTTGTTACTTTCTTCCTCCATTTCATCAAAACCCACTCTAGGGTCTTGCTATTCAGAATGTGCTTCTGTGAAACAGCAGGATCACCATCACCTTTGAGCTTGCAAAAAAGAAAAACTCTAAGCCCCACTCTAGACTTCCTGAAATACAATTACCGGGGGTAGTCCAGGAATCTGTGTCTTCATGAGATTTCAAGGGAATTATGCCCAGAGCAGAGGCCAGTACTCATTTAACTTTATGTTCCTAAACACGCCACGCACACAGCAAGCAAGCCCTTGATAAAAGTGAAATTTAAAAATCACTTTTATTTTCTGTTGAGTGCATCCTTTTCCAAGCCTCCCCTGCAGTTCAATGACACGTTCTCATCAAAATTAGTTTTGTGCTGCTTTTTCCCGTCAGTATTGACTGGAGCTTATTGAGTTTGCCTGACACACTCCACAATCTACATCGCAGCCCCTTGTCTGATTCAAGTCTCACCATTGTCCATTCCAAGACTGTTCCCTCGGCAGACCCCCTGCTGGTGCCAAGGGGAACACTTGTTAATTTTAATGGTATTTCTGGGCAGAGAGAAAGTGCAGGCTAGACAAAAACAGGTCTCTGGCTAGGAGAGGGGGAGAGAGCTTGAATGTGAAAAACACTCTCGCCAAATAAGTTTATTATCGATGTATGTTCTTCAACTAGCTGCGAATCTGGAAGACCTCAGGGCCTTCCAAAACACATCTGACCTCATCACATGCTCTGTGGAATCCGGGAGGATGCATGCCAAGTCAGTAATATTGCAACAGGAAGTCCCAACAGAAGTGTTTACTGGAACCACTGGGCAGTATAATGTGAAATGAGAGCCTTAGGTGTTGACATTGGATCTGCCCAGTTAAAGGAATATTGAGAGCTGAAGCAATTATCCCAGTAATTGAGTTGGGGAGAGATTCATTCCTTTTGGAAAAGAGAGTCATGCCTTTCAATTAGCGGTTTGCATTGATCAAAGACATCAGGAAACTGCTTCACTCATCCAGCTTTTGTCTTGTGGACCAAGAGCACTTTGTCCTTCTGCCTACGTGCCCCAACAATCTCGATGAGCTATCACACTTAAAATGAGCATTGCTTTTGGACAATGCTTTTTTGCAGACCTGAGAATGTTTAGAGAATAGTCATATATACAAAAAAAACCCAGCAATCTGATGCTCAAGAAACAGACAACAGAGCAATGGTTGCAGCTTCTTAAATGTGCTCTTTTTTTAATGTAATACATCAGGCAAATAAAAAAATTTAGAAGATGCTAACATGCATGCCATATGTCCACTCTGCAGCGTGCATCATAAATGCAACACATATAATTGAATCTCTCTCAGCTGCCATTTCTGATTGCAACTCTTTTCCCCACTCCCCCAAAGAGACAGCCACACTGCAGATCTCAGTATTTCTCATTCCTATTTGTATGTCTCTGGTTTCCTAGACATACCTGTATCCCAAGAGAATATATAGTATTTTCCATGTTCAAAAAACTGTACATAATTGAGGTTACACTGCATGTCTCCGTCTGCAGATTACTTTTTGTTGTAGTTCAGTATTACGGTTTTGAGATGAATCCATGTTGACACATAGAGATCTAATGTATTAATTTTAACTACAGCATGGCATTCCAGAGGTTAATTTTGCTACAATTTATTTACTCTTTCTCTACTGATGGGCAATTAATGTACATATGGTTGACTGTTCTTTTCCCAATGTCACACTTCCACAATAGTAAAATTGATATTTTCATGTAGGTCTCTTAGGGATAAAGTAGCTAAGAGAACTTTATGGGCATCTTGAACTTTTCATAATGTTGCTGAATTAATGTCTAAAGCAGTTATATCCAGTTAAAGGGACCACTGATCCCACATCCTGGCAAACATGCGGTACTAACTTTTGCTGCTGTTGTTTAGTCCTGTCTGACTCTTTGGTGACCGGATGGACTGTAGCACCCCAGGCTCTTCTGTCCATGGGATTCTCCAGGCAAGAATGCTGGAGTGGGTTGCTATTTGCTCCTCTAGGGGATCTTCCCAACCCAGGGATCAAACCCAGGTCTCTCACATTGCAGGCAGATTCTTTACCATCTCAGCCAGGCGGGAAGCCTATTGTCTTAACTTTTAGTATTTGCCAAATAACTGCTTTTCAGAGATACTGTTCAGGGATGAATATTTAGCAAATCTAGCAAACGGCACATGGTTCTATTAGAATTGAGAATATTCAGTAATCAGATGTATTAAGTCATATCTTTCTACCAGGAGCCCTACCTGCCTAATGCTATGTCTGGAACACAATGGACATTCAATACACATTGGTCAAATGAATTCATCTGAGCCGTTGAAGATGACTCAGAAAATGAGGCAAAGAAAACATGTGCAAAAATAAAGGCAGTGAATAGCCAGCATATGACTATTCTTTTAAAAGAGAAAAAAATAATGCAATTCCAAATATTCTTTCTTCACTTACCTCAGCAATATAGCTTGTTCTATCAGGCACCCTTGTGGCTTTAACTCATACATTTACAGTCAATGAGCAAAAACCAATTCCACTGCTCAAATTCTGCTCACTTACTATTCAGCTGTCTCAATTCATTAATTTGCTTAATCAGCCCTCATCAATAACACTTCTCTCCACTGCATTCCTCTAACTGAAAGGAAAAGCAAGCTCTGAATACTCAAAAATGTGAATCTATAAAGCAACAAAAATGGTAGTTAAAAAAATACTTGTATAATGTCTTTGGGGGGATTGAAATAACTTCATATTAACATGTCTGCTATTATCAGAGGTCAAGGCTGGAAGACGCTTTCTCATTTTACTGATGCTGTAGTCACTTTTGAAATTTGAATGAAATGGTTACAACAGTTAGAGACTAGAAAATGACAATTCTATGGAGGTTAGGTATCAACACAGAAGGATCAACCCCCCACCTTGGAAGATGTCTGAAATGTATCTGACAAAGTGGAGCTCATTTTAATTCATATTTTTACAGGCAGCACGGAAAAAGACTTACATTTGGGAAATTTGCCGGTCTATTGCCATTAGATCTACACACCTGCATAAGAACGAACAGCCATTGTTAGAATCATCCAGTTTTCTGCCGAACAGATGGCGGACACGTACAAGAAATTATGATCTTAGGGTTATCGTAAACCCCAAGGATGGGCTAAAGGGTCATAAAATATAAGTTCCCTCATTTGTATGAGGAGGGGAGGAGAGAATTGTGTATGGAATCCTTGACCCTTTATTATAAAAAGATAACAGGTAACAGACCAATGGATGAGATGAGCACAAATTAAATGCAGAAGATGGCATTTTTATGAAGAATAAATAGCATCTTCTCATCAGATAGAGGAAATCATCTGTATTCCTACCATTTTTAAAGAATGATCTGAAAGCATTGGTGGTATTAAGGATACATAATCTATTTCCTTCTCCCAACCTCATTTGTGACCCCATGCATAAATGGATGTACATCATTGTGACTCAGTTAAACTGTCAGGAATGAATGTGTTTTTACACACTTTTGACTGATAAGGGAAAAAAAAAGTCTTCTTTTGGGGACTGTAGGGGTTACCGCTCACATGATACTTCAGTTACAACTATGCTTCAGAAACTTCATGAATAGGAAGAGTTATTCTGACAAGATGAAGCCTTATTCTGACATGCCATTCCATACAATCACTGTTCTTTTTCTTTGATGGAGATACCTAATGGGTTCTCAATCTCATATGAAGTGAATGGAATCCTCCTTGGAAAAGGATGTAACCATACAAGTCCAAGTGAAAGGAAGATGCCTGTTATACAAATGTCCCTCCAAGATTTGTCCCTTCTACCTCTGCCCTGAAACCAAATTGCTATGCCGAAGTCCTCCCCATATACAGACTGTAGAGTGACTACAAGCTCACGACGAAAGAAAGAACCACACAGAGACTAACAGCACAAAAGAATGAATCCTGGGACTTCCCTGGTGGTCTAGTGATTAAGAATCTGCCTTCCAATGCAGGGGGTTTGGGTTCAGTCCCTGGTTGGGGAACTAAGATCCCACAAGCCACAGAGCAACTAAGCCCACGCCTCTCTAGAGAGCCCATGCACTGCAACTAGGGAAGCCAGCACACCACAACTAAGTCCCGGCACAGCCAAAAAATAGAAAAGAATCGCGTCCTCGATGGACTCTAGTTTTTCCCATAATCAGGATGAAAATTCCAGTCCAGGGATGATGGTCACCACCCTGTTAACAAGGGCATTTATGAGGGACCTCTCATCCTTCAAGTATTAAATCATAATTACAACAGTCTTCAAGATACTCCTGCATCTGGTTTATTAGACAAAAGCCAATGTGAAGCTCTAAGCAAGCTCTTTCTTGGCATGCCTATGTGTGACTAGCAGATAAAAGCCTTTTCTTCCCCATAAAGGGGTGCAGAATCTCCCCCTTAACTTCATCTGACCTAAGAAAAACCAGGATCGTCCTGATGCTTAAAAAATAAAATCAAATAAATGCATTGGAGTCTATGGGCTAGGCTCATTAGCTGGGGACTTTGACAGGTTGCTAAATGATAACTCAGAATGAAGAGCTACAAACACACTATAATTAATTACCCAAACAGGCTCTCTACTTGGGCTAAGCTGGGGCAAGAAAGTGCTGACGGAACAGAATTCGCATTCCACTGCTCTCACTGCCTCTCCCAATTTACTGGAGATGGGAAATCATGAACAATTGATACACTCCGTTAGCTGCGATCACTGGGAGTAACTTTCCATGTAGCCTTAGGGGTATCTTACACAGTTTAACACTGAAAATAAAAGGTAATGTTCTCGGCAAAGAGCTAGGGGGATTAAATTTGGGAGGCTTGAAGCAGCCTTGAATTGTAGTCAATAAAAAAGGGACCAAATAGTAATTTTGTAATTTAACTGTGCTGGTTATGCCCAATGAGTCAGACACTTGTGAAATAAACCATGTAAATAGAAAAATGGCTTAACTCTTTCCGTCGGCACACATGGTGTTTGCTTTCCCCCATGCTTCCTGGGAGTGGGTTCTCTGATTCAATACAAATAACGTGATTATTTTGAAGTGACCAATAAATCTTTCTAAATAGTTCTTCGGTAAAGGTGTTGACGTCGTCTTTGGGACTCATCCTAATAAGATCTGAACATATTTAGAGAACAGGAAGGCCATCAATATGGCAGGACGCAGCTCTGGAAATCAACCTTATGAAGAGCCAGAGTCCCGAATCAGCAAGAACTAGAGTTTTTTTAAAATCCCAGTGTTCTTGACCACATCAAAGATCACTGTACAGGGGTCTGTGTTCAGGTTGTTGCAGCACCCACTTCACAAACAAACTAAATAAGGTGAGCAGCCAAAAGAGAAATGCCACTCACAGCTATGTGCAATGATTTATTCAAAAACTAACCGTAGGAGATACCCAATATCTATCCAATCCCCTCCCTTCATCCCTCCCTCCCTTTCGCCTTTCTTCTCGTTTTTCCTCTCCTCTTCCTTCTTCTTTTCTTTCTTTTTTGAGGGCTATTTTGCAGCTTAATTAATAGTATTCAAATTGACTGCTTTAGGGGTCTGTCAGTTAATGGATTGAGAATCAAAATGCTTAAGATGCAAACTGTTACAAATGTCTCCCTAATGCTGTCTGTCATTGATGAGATCTGTTTTGTTTTTTGATGGATAGAATCATTATAATTGCTTCATGGTAGGAAGTTATTGAGATCATTATTTGCTTTTTAAATGGAATGTGTGACCACATCCGACCTTTTGAAGAGTCAGGATCATATAAATATTCCCATTTCCTTGATTTGAAACAGTCTTTGAAGAACATCCATAAGGGAATATTTCTGTGTCTTACATTGGAAGGACTGAGGCTGAAGCTGAAGCTCCAATACTTTGGCCACCTGATGCGAAGAGCCGACTCATTGGAAAAGACCCTGATGCTGGAAAAGATTGAAGGCAGAAGGAGAAGGGGACAACAGAGGATGAGATGGTTGGATGGCATCATTAACTCAACGGACATGAGTTTGAGCAAACTCCAGGAGATGGTGAAGGAAAGGGAAGACTGGTGTGCTGCAGTCCATGGGGTCACAAAGACAGGGACATGACTTAGTGACTAAACAACAACAACAGCCCATCTGTTATTTTCAGGGGACTTTCATGACGTTTATATCCTGGGTACAGACGGCAGAGGTTCAAGTGGTGACACTGTGGTCACCTTTGTAGGATCAGGGTTTTTTCACCCAGATCCTAACCTCAAATAATAACCCTAAGGATTCAGCATCCATAATCACAAGGGTTATGATGATTTCAAAATAATACTTATTGGGAATAAAACTCCTATATCATCACACTCAACAATAAAATAGCTAACTAAAGAAAATCTGCTTTGATCATTCAGAAGTTTCTCCTGGCCAGTACAGTAGCTGGTTGCCAATGCATATCTGAGGAAGCAAGCAAGCAAGGAAGGAAGGAAGAGGGAAGGGAAGGAAAGGAGGGAGGAAGGGAAGGGAAGAGAGACAGGGAGGGAGGAAGGAAAGATGGATGGAAGGAAATTCTTTGCTCACTCAGTATTCTCCAAAGATAAAATTCCCCAGAGCTAATGAATCAGAGGACTCCAGCAGTATAGGAGATGTAATCTGGGCTTCCATCACTGAGATCTCTCTCCAGATTTAAAGATCTCTTATTCTTCTTTCCGTTTTGTGTGATTGCCTATTGCAAATGCTGCTTACCTTAGTTTGGCTACATCAGACCCATGCCTAGAAGTTTAACCCCCTTCCCCGTCTCTCCCGCCCTCCTGCACATGCTCACCATGGGCTCATTTTTGCATCAGGCTCTGTGCTGTGTCCTGGGGATTGCAGATTAGGCATGACGGGCATAGTTACTGCCTTCAGGACTTCAGTGGAATCTGTTATTTTGTCTACACAGCATCCTTCCTTTCTTTTAGGACCACCCCTCTCTCCATCCAGGGCCTGCTCATCCCCTTCCCACCATAGTATGACCCTGTTCTCAGCTTTCATGGGTTAGTCCAAGCACTGGTGTCAGATTCCAATCTCAGTGACCAGCATCTTCCCCTGTCATGTATGAACCAGGGCAAGGAAAAAGAAAGCTTTTTCTTGGCTGCAGGAAGGTGGGATGTCAGTTTCAGGGGATGTTGGTGGCCAGGTGAAAAAGGTAAGCTGTGTCGGAAAAGGGGGAGAGGAAGTCCCAACTTCGCTGAATTTCCTATTTCTCGTGGTCTCAGAGGTCTGGATACGCTCTTGGGTCTCCAAGAGTTTGCCTCCTTGGATCTTCCCATATTTATATAACACATTCCTTATTTATATGAGCCTTTTAATAACTAACCCCTTTCCTCTACACAGGTTCTGCCATTGGTACCCAAAGACACCTGCCTATGTTAGACATATCCATCTTCCATCATCCTTAAGTTCTCTAACTAGAAAACAATGCTAATGGTATATGTCCCTCCTCGCATTAATGGAACCAGTGGAGATGAGTAAGATGAATAACCTGACTATCATCAAACGCAGGCTCCACTGAAACCCCAGAAACCATTCTCGAAACAAATAAAAGTCAGACCCTCATATTTTGAGTTGCTTTTACAGTACAGAGCAATGGAGTTTTTGTAAAAGGCAACATGATCACATTTGGCTTCAAAGAAATCAGGGTTTCTGGAAGGAACAAAGACTTCACTGCCTGAGGTCTTTCCTTCTTTCTCCCTTTCTTTCTTTCTGCCCTGCAGACTAATAGCTCATTATGGAGATGACTGTCTGTAAAAATTAAAGTTACCTAGACATGCAGGTCACTACCCAGGAAGAGCTAATTATCTGCATAAATCCTATGGATCCTGACCCTGGCTACCTTAACCATTTACTGTACTGGTCATTTGTCACCGCATCACCTGTCTGAGTCGGGGAGGAAACTGCCCCATGGCGGTTTCTTCAAGTGAGGTTAAGATGCGGGTCCTCTCTTTGCACAGTGAGTCCCAGTGTCCCAATGATATGTGTCCTGGTAAACAAATCCAACCAGGGTGCTAAGCTGTCACAGGTCTACAATTAATACAAATTAGCCACTGTGCAAATTGAGAGTATTTCCTGCTGGCCATGCAAATTAATTCCATCCAATTGCTTCATCTAATGCAAAGAGGTGAGCTTCCCTGGGACCTCAGGGGTAAAGAATCCACCTGCCAATGCATGAGATGTGGGTTCGATTCCTGAGTTGGGAAGATTCCCCCAGAGGAGGGTCTGGCAACCCACTCCAGTGTTCTTGCCTGGAGAATTCCACGGACAGAGGAGCCTGGCAGGCTGCAGTGCATGGTGCTGCAAAGAGCCAGACATGACTGAAGCAACTGAGCATGCAACAGGTAGGAATTCACATGCTACCATCCCTTAACCACTCTTAACTCAAATCCTGGGAGCATTTACCACCGTTAGATTCTCAAGTAGGGACTGACTGCAGGTACCATGTCATGGACACTTTCCACCTTCAGAACTATTTTCCTTTTAAATGAGGAAGTCCACATCTTCTTTATCCGTTCCTCTGTCGATAGGCACTTAGGTTGTTTCCATGTCCTGGTGATTGTAAATAGTACTGCAGATAACATTAGGGCACATGTGTCTTTTTGAATCATGGTTTTCCTAGCGTATACCTTCCATAGTGGGGTGGGGTTGGGAGGGAGGTCAAAGAGAGAGGGGATATATGTATACATATATCTGATTCATTTTGTTGTACAGTAGAAACTAACACACCATTGTAAAGCAACTATAATCCAATGAAACATAAATTACTTAATTAAAAAGTCAGAAGTCCAATGATTAAGGAAAGGGGCAACTGAACCGACATTGGTAAATACTTTCCCTTCCTGAACTAAAATTCAATGTGCTGCAGCCAATGCTTGAGGTATTTCTACAACATGCATGGTTACATCATCATCACCATCATCATTACTGTCATTAAAACAACATCAACAATAACATAGCCAACATTTGTTTGCCAGTTGCTGTGATAAAATCTATAGATGTGATCACTAATGCTCACAAAAGCCCTAAGGGTTGGATACTAGAAGTATTCCCCTTTGGGGAAGGAGGAAACTGAGGTTCAGAAGGAGTTAAGCAATTTCCCCAAGTTCACATGGTCATTAAGTGATGGATTGAGAGGGACAGGGTTGTCTGAGGGATGGTCCCAGAGGCTTTTTCTGGGTTGCTTGGCAACAAGCTAGCTATTTCCCCTTCCTCCAATGGGAGAGACCACATGTGATGCCATCTTCTGATATCATCCATCAACACTGTTCCCAGCATGCACTTCACCTGGACAGCTAGTTCCTGAGACATAGGGATGTGTCCTCTGCTTGCAAGGCTGATTTCACACTTACTGCAGGAGGCTAGATGATTGGCCACTCAAATATATCAGGTCCTAATTCCTGGAAGCTGTAAATGATGTGAGGGAAAAGATTCTTTGCAGATGTGACTAAATTAAGCATCTTGAGATGAGAGATGAATCTGAATTATCTGAATGGCCCTACATCCAAGCTCAAGTGTCCTTCTAGGGGAGGGGCAGAGACACACACAGAGGAAAAGACCATGTGCCTGCAGTCTGGAGCCATGTGGCCACCTGTCTGGGACTGCAGGAAGTCTCTTGAAGCTAGAAAAGGCAAGAACACAATGCACCCTAGACCCTCTTGGAGAGAGTGATTTCAGCCCCTTGACATTACTTTGGCCCACTAGACTGTGAGAGAACAAATTTCTGTTGTTTAAAGTCACCAAGTTTGGGACATCCCTGGTGGTCCAGAGGTTATGATTTCACTTTGCAATGCAGAGGGTGCAGATTCCATCATTGGTCAGTAACCTAAGATTCCACATGCCTTCTGGCCAAAATGACAACAACATAAAGAACAGAAGTGATATTATAACAAATTCGGTTTTCACACTAAGTCACTTTAGTCATGTCCGACTCTGTGTGACCCCATGGACTGTATCCTGCCAGGCTCCTTTGTCCATGGGATTCTCCAGGCAAGAATACCAGAGTGGGTCACTATGCCCTCCTCTAGGGGATCTTCCTGACCAGGGATTGAACCCACATCTCTTACATCTCCAGCACTGGGAAGCGGGTGCTGCTACTGCCACTTGGGAAGTCCAACAAATTCAATAAAGACTTAAAAAATAGTCCACATCAAAAAAAATTATTTTAAATAGTCACTAAGTTTATGATCATCATTGATAGCAGTTATAGGAAAGTAATACACTCACCTTGCCTCTCCCCAAAAACAAAAACAAAAAACCATAAAGCAAAGGAGAGTAGTGAAGTCCCTCTCACAGAGTAAAGACACCTACATCCTTCCATGCCTCGTCCATGATGCTTCCTCATAGGAAGCCCAGGGCATGAAGGGTGGGGTGTGTTGGTGGGGTGCAGCCTGCTGGCCCTTTGCTCTTTGAAGTCCAGTAATGCTCTCGGTTTGCCACAGCCTTGTGCCTGACCTTGGATCTGGGATTCTGCTCATGTTTTCCTGACCCCAGGGCTCTGTTCCTGCCTCGGCAATAAATAGGAGGATTGTTGAGAGGAGGTATGCAAAGATATTTAAGACAAGATCTCTGGAGTGAAAGCTCTCACAATCTGAAAGAGGGGATAGACATTTAAATAAAAACATTTAATATGCTAATAGATGGGGAAAAAAACAGCTCAGAACACTAATTTGTTATACTGATAGATTTTTAAAATTAAGCTTCCTGTTTTGCGATCATTGTAAATTCATATGTAGTTGTAAGAAAGAATACAGAGATAGATCACGTACTCCTAACCTAATTGCCCCAATGGTAACATCTTGCAAACCTGTAGATGATACCACAGCCAGGAGAGTGATGTTGAAACAGTCAAGACACAGTCCATAAATTCAAGGATCTCTTGCACTGCCCTTTTACAACCATACCTACCAAATCTTCTGGGATATCCTATGGACAGACAAGCCTGGTGGGCTACAGTCTATGAGGTTGCAAAGGAGTCAGACACAACTGACTTAGTGACAGCTGCTGCTGCATCGCTTCGGTCATGTCCGACTCTGTGCGACACCATAGACGGCAGCCCACCAGGCTCCCCCATCCCTGGGATTCTCCAGGCAAGAACACTGGAGTGGGTTGCCATTTCCTTCTCCACTAAACAACAACAAAACACCAACTCTACACCTTACTCCTGACTTCTGCAACCACTCATCTGTTCTCCATTTCCATACTTTCATCATTTCAAGAATACTATATAAATAGGATCACATGTATGTAACCTTCCAGGACTGGCTTTTTTTTTTTTTTTTCCATTTCACTCAGTATAATTCCTCAGAGTTTCAGTGAAGTCACTGCATGTGTCAATATGTTCCTTTTCATTGCTGAATAGTATTCCATGGTGGGGACATACCATGGTTTATTTAACCACTCACCCATTGAAGGACCTCTGGGTTGTTTCTCATTTTTCATTATTAAATAAAATTTTTATGAACTTTTGTGTGAATATGCTTTCATTTTCCTAGCATAAATGCTCAAGAGCACAATTGCTGAGTTATATGGTAGTGGCACGTTTAGTTTTACAAGAAAAGGACAAACTATCATTGAGAATAGCTGTGCCACTTTGAATTACCACCAGCAATGTACGAGGGAGCCTTTCCAACACTTGGTATTGTCACTATTTATTTTTTTGCCAATAGATGATTTTTATCTGGGCATAGCTGTATCAGAATGAGGGAATGTGGAAATAATGCAAAATTGTGAATCAGGGATAAACTCATGGAAAACATGGAAAGAAGAATATGGATTAGTTGAGGCCAGTAAGGGTGCCTCAACAAAGGAGAGACTTTCAGCTGGGTGGGCATTGATCTGGTATTGCTTATTCTTGCAACGTCTTCCATCTCTTCTTTCTCACTCAGTATATCTGGCCTTGTTTCAGGTTCTCTACTCAAACCCGTTCTTTACAGCCAGCTCTTTGCCATCTGTTATTTATTAGCTTACTCATCACTTCCTCAGAGAAGCCCTCCAGGACCACCTTATCTCAGTAGATTTTTCTTCCACCCACCCCCATCATTATCCCTTTTGTGGGATGCCCTATTTGATCCTTTCATCATGCCTGTCCCCATTTGTAAGTATGTAATAATTTATTTACTTTTTTAAAGCTTCAAGCCTAAGAACAGGCTTTATTCCCAAGAGATCATCAGAATCCAACTAAGTCCTTGGCTTCTAAAAGACCTCAACAAACAACTGTTGAATGAGTGATTGAATTATGGGAAGACAGGCACTCCAAATTGAGGAACTTACCATTTTCACTTTACAATTCAAGAGACTAAATGTGTAAAGGGTCCTTTTCTGTTAGCCCAGTTTAGAAGGTGTGTATGGATGTGGAGGTAGAGGGTGGATTTCTCTGTTCATTTGAGATTTTAAAAAGTCACTCATTTCTTGTTCACCTTCTAAAATCTATATCTTTAATAAAGATAAAGTCCAAGGTTCCTAAAACCTAAAGCAACTTCCTATTCTAGTGGGGAAATGAGTAACTATAATACAAGGTAGAGAGAATGGGGCTTCCCAGGTAGGACTAATGGTAAAGAACCTGCCTGCCAATGCAGGAAACATAAGAGATGTGGGTTCAGACCCTGAGTTGGGAAGATCCTCTGGAACAGGAAATGGCAACCTATGCCAGCATTCTTGCCTAGAAAATTTCATGAACAGAAGAGCCTGGTGGGCTACAGTCCATGGGGTCACAAAGAGTTGGACAGAACTTAAGAGACTTAGCAGGTACATGTGCACATTAAGAATTAAGACACACACACAAAAATAAAATAAAAAATCAGTCCTAAAATAAATAAATAAATAAATAAAATCCCACTGTTTTCATATCTGAAAAAAAAAAAAAAAAGAATTAAGACACAAGACAGGGCTAAAAACAAAGAACCATGGTCAGAGAAGAGAAACAGTGAAGGCTTCCTGTGCTAGAAACTGGGGTGGCTTCTTGGAGGAGGTAGCATTTGAACTGGATTTGAAGAACTCATGGGATTTAGACATTTAGTCATGGCAAAGCAGCATTTTGGTTCTATATAAAGCATTTGGATACATTTTTCTTTTTTTGTCAGAATCTATTTCTCTTAAAAATGAATCTAATTCCTGTCAACGAGCAGTGTTGCAGAAGCTGACTTTAGGTACAACAGAAATGAATTCTTCAATACCAAACCTCAGTACCATCAACACATGTCTCTGATACTTGGACATTTGTTCCCCCTATACATTTAGGGATTTTCAGTAAGTTTTTCGATTCCTTTGTTTCATCCTCTAGGGATAGTTATATCTGAACCAGACAAGAATCTGCAGAGGGTCCCATTAATACCCAAAGACAGCTGTTTAATTTTCTTTAAGTCCTCCTAAGGTTCAGGACGACACAAGCCTAAGCAAGGTGGGTACTGCCTAAATGTGGTTTGAGAGCAGGGCAGTCAAGATGCCTAAAATGTGTGCACAGGGCAAGGTGGCGTTAGCCAGGGTAGGCAATGCTTTGGCTTTTCCTTGCCATTCTCTTGTTTTCTGTTCCTCTCCACATGCAAGGGAATGAGACTGTGAATTCAGGTCATTGTCTCTGACAAGGACCTCTGACCCTCTTGCTCTGAGTCTAGAACTTGCTGTTTAAATGCTGGCTATTGTGTTTCTGCCACTTTGCAATGTTATTTAGGCTATCACATGCAACCCCACACTTCTATCTATTAATTGATCTTTCTACTACCTATTTACCATCCTATTTATCTCTCTCTTGGGCTTCCCTGATAGCTCAGTTGGTTAAGAATCCATCTGCAATGCAGGAGACCTGGGTTCAATTCCTGGGTTGGGGAGATCCCCTTGGAGAAGGGAAAGGCTACCCACTCCTGTATTCTGGCCTAGAGAATTCCATGGACTGTATAGTCCATGGGTTGCAAATAGTCAGACACAACTGAGCGACTTTCACTTTCTTTCTCTCTCAGCTATCTATTCGGAAATCTTTCTCTCTCAGCTATCTATTCGGAAATCTTTCTCTCTCAGCTATCTATTTGGAGAGGGCAATGGCAACCTACTCCAGTACTCTTGCCTGGAAAATCCCATGGATGGAGGAGCCTGGTAGGCTGCAGTCCATGGGGTCGCTAAGAGTCGGACATGACTGAGCGACTTCACTTTCACGCATTGGAAAAGGAAATGGCAACCCACTCCAGTGTTCTTGCCTGGAGAATCCCAGGGACGGGGGAGCCTGGTGGGCTGCCATCTATGGGGTCGTACAGAGTTGGACACAACTGAAGTCTTAGCAGCAGCAGCTATCTATTTAACTAGATGTGACCAACAGTGCTGAAAATAGCAGATACTGCCTTAAACCTAGAACTGGCTATCTGTTGTCTGCTGGCCATGTGTAGTCAACAAATGCACGGGTCTTTTTTTTTTTTTTTGGTGGACATGAAAAGTGTTTTTATATAGTGTGTATTAGTGGCCAACATTTTTAAAAAAAAGGGAGGGGCGGTCCTAAGATGGCGGAAGAATAGGATGGGGAGACCACTTTCTCCCCCACAAATTCATCAAAAGAACATTTGAAAGCTGAGCAAATTCCACAAAACAACTTTTGAATGATGGCAGGGGACATCAGGCACCCAGAAAGGCAGCCCATTGTCTTTGAAAGGAGGTAGGAAAATATATAAAAGATAAAAAGAGAGACAAAAGAGGTAGGGATGGAGATTCGTCCCGGGAAGGGAGTCTTAAAAAAGAAAGAAGTTTCCAAACACCAGGAAACACTCTCACTGGCCAATCTGTGGCAAGCCTTGGAACCTCAGAGGGCAACATAACCGCGAGGAAAACTAAATAATTAAAATCCACAGATTATGTGCCTAAAGGCAACTCCCAGGGAAGAAGCAGCGCTGACGCTTGCATCCGCCACTAGCAAGCTGGGACTGGACAGGAAAGCACAGGCTGCATTGCTTAGAGTAAGGACCGGGCCTGAATCCCCTGAGGGCAATCTGAGGGAATTAACTAGAGATAGCAACCCAGTCTGGGATAGCTGTCCCTAGAAAAGCCCTAACCTAAGACACCACCAGCCCCGCTCGCAGAACAAAGGACTGAGCAGAGCTAGCTGGCTGGGGACTGGCCCATCCCCCATCAAAGACAGGCAGGTGGGAGCAGCCAGAGCTGGAAGGGGCATTTGTGGCCCCAGAGAGGTAGCATTTACCAAACTGCAAGCAGACTTAGTTGCTAACCAAGACTCCTTGGGATTCTGGACAGTCGACATCTGCCCAGAGGGTCGCAGCCAGAGATCCACTCCCCAGAAGAGACACACGGCACACCTGAAAAGGTGTGCCAGTTGTACACCCAGAAAGCCGAGTGGCTGGGATGGGGAGGTGATAACTCAGCAACCGCGCTCGCCAAGCACCTGGTCACCTGAGCTTCTCAGATGGGGGAAGGGAACAAAACACAGACCCATTAAAGTCTGAGCCTTTGTAGAGTACCTGAGAACCTGAACTGAATGGCTTAGACCTGGGAAGTGCACTCAAACCAGGGCCTGCCTCAGACAGTTCCCGGCAGAGAACCTAGAGTCTGAGCAGTGTAGACTAGGAAAGCACACATGCAGTGAGTTGAAGCAAACCCAGTGTGGCGAGGCACTGGGAGCACTCCCTACAGATGCCAGTGATATTTGTTTGCAGTGTTCCTCCCTCCCCACAGCATGACTGAAGAAGCAAGCCTAAAAAAGTGACCACCACAGCCCCCTTATGTCAGGGCAGAAATTAGACACTGAAGAGACCAGCAAACAGAAGAAGCTAAAATAAACAGAGGGAACCGCTTTGGAAGTGACAGGTGCAATAGATTAAAACCCTGCAGTTAGTACTGACTACATAGGAAGCGGCCTATAGATCCATATTGTCCACAGCAACACCAGAGAAAGTCCTAGATACATTTTTACTACTATCATTTTTTAAATTTAAAATTAAAAAAAAATTAAGTCCTCTATTACTCCTTTAATTTTCATTTTTATATCCTACTATTACTTTGCAAAAAAAAAGACCCAATTTTTAAAGCAAACTTCATATATACATATTTTATAATTTTTGTGACTTTATTTTTTCCTTTAATATTTGAGATATTTTAATTCTCAATTAAAAATTGAGAATCTAACCTATATATTTTTAATCTTTGCTTCTTGGTATTTATTATCAATTTTTTTACCTTTAAGAACCCAATCTTCAGTACCCATTTTTACTTGGAAGCGAGATTACTGGCTGGATTGCTCTCTCCCTCTTTGGACTTTCCTTTTTCTCCACCAGGTTGCCTCTATCTCCTCCTTCCCCCTTTTCTTCTCTACCCAACTCTGTGAATCTCTTTGTGTGTTCTGGGTTGTGGAGAACACCTAAGGAACTGATTACTGGCTGGATCTGTCTCTCCCCTTTTGATTCCCCGCTTTTATCTTCCTGGCCACCTCTGTCTCCTTCCTCCCTCTTCTCTTTGTGTAACTCTGTGAACATCTCTGAGTGGTCCAGACTGTGGAGAGCACCTAGGAAAGTGATTACTGGCTAGCTTGCTCATGCCCCTTTTGATTCCCTCTCTTCTCCTCCTGGTCACCTCTATCTCCCACCTCCCTCTTCTCTTCCCCCATGTAACTCTGTGTACCTCTCTGGGTGTCCCCCACTGTGGAGAAACTTTTCATCTTTAACCTAGATGTTTTATCATCAGTGCTGTATAGATGGAGAAGTCTTGAGGCTACTGTAAGAATAAGACTGAAAACCAGAGGCAAGAGGCTTAAGTCCAAATCCCGAGAGCACCAGAGAACTCTTGACTTCAGGGAACATTAATCTATAGGAGCTCATCAAATGCCTCCATACCTACACTGAAACCAAGCATCACCCAAGGGGCAACAAGTTCTAGAGAAAGACATACCACACAAATTCTCCAACAACACAGGAACATAGCCCTAAGTTTCAATATACAGGCTGCCCAAAGTCACACCAAACCCACTGGCATCTCAAAACTCATTACTGGACACTTCATTGCACTCCAGGGAGAAGAAATCCAGCTCCACCCACCAGAACACCGACACAAGCTTCCCTAACCAGGAAACCTTGATAAGCCACACATCCAGCCCCACCCACAGCAAGGAACCTCCACAATAAAGAGGAACTACAAACTGCCAGAATACGGAAAGGCCATCCCAAACACAGCAATATAAACAAGACGAAAAGGCAGAGAAATACCCAGCAGGTAAAGGAACAGGATAAATGCCCACCAAACCAAACAAAAGAGGAAGAGATAGGGAATCTACCTGATAAAGAATTATGAATAATGATAGTGAAAATGATCCAAAATCTTGAAAACAAAATGGAGTTACAGATAAATAGACTAGAGACAAGGATCGAGAAGATGCAAGAAATGTTTAAGAAAGGCCTAGAAGAAATAAAAAAAAAGAGTCAATATATAATGAATAATGCAATAAATGAGATAAAAAACACTTTGGAGGGAACCACCAGTAGAATAACAGAGGCAGAGGATAGGATTAATGAGATAGAAGAGAATGGTAGAAATAAATGAAACAGAGAGGAAAAAAGAATGAAAAGAAATGAGGACAACCTCAGAGACCTCTGGGACAATGTTAAACACCCCAACATTTGAATCATAGGAGTCCCAGAAGAAGAAGACACAAAGAAAGACCATGAGAAAATACTTGAGGAGATAATAGTTGAAAACTTTCCTAAAATGGGAAAGGACATAATTACCCAAGTCCAAGAAACCCAGAAAGTCCTAAACAGGATAAA
The DNA here is from genome assembly GCF_002263795.3 of Bos taurus. Taxonomy (NCBI): domain Eukaryota; kingdom Metazoa; phylum Chordata; class Mammalia; order Artiodactyla; family Bovidae; genus Bos; species Bos taurus. The sequence goes on along the minus strand of NC_037352.1, from coordinate 5,754,496 downwards.
CCCAAGGTGAAACACTGTAAGACACATATTGATCAAATTAACAAAGATCAAACACAAAGAACAAATATTAAAAGCAGCAAGGGAAAAACAACAAATAACACACAAGGGGATTCCCATAAGGATAACAGCTGATCTTTCAATAGAAACTCTTCAGGCCAGAAGGTAATGGCAAGACATACTTAAAGTGATGAAAGGAAATAACCTACAGCCCAGATTACTGTACCCACCAAGGATCTCATTCACATATGAAGGAGAAATCAAAAGCTTTATAGACAAGCAAAAGCTGAGAGAATTCAGCACCACCAAACCAGCTCTCCAAAAAATGCTAAAGGATCTTCTCTAGACAGGAAACACAGAAAGGGTGTATAAACTCGAGCCCAAAACAATAAAGTAAATGGCAATGGGATCATACTTATCAATAATTACCTTAAATGTAAATGGGTCGAATGCCCCAACCAAAAGACAAAGACTGGCTGAATGGATAAAAAAAAAGACCCCTATATATGTTGTCTACAAGAGACCCACCTTGAAACAGGACACATACAGACTGAAAGTGAAGGGCTGGAAAAAGATATTCCACGCAAATAGAGACCAAAAGAAAGCAGGAGTAGCAATACTCATATCAGATAAAATAGATTTTAAAACAAAGGTTGTGAAAAGAGACAAAAATGGATACATAATGATCAAAGGATCAATCCAAGAAGGAGATATAACAATTATAAATATATATGCACCCAACATAGGAGCACTGCAATATGTAAGACAAATGCTAACAAGTATGAAAGGGGAAATTAATAATAACACAACAATAGTGGGAGACTTTAATACTCCACTTACACCTATGGATAGATCAACTAAACAGAAAATTAACAAGGAAACACAAACTTTAAATGATACAATAGACCAGTTAGATCTACTTGATATCTATAGGACATTTCATCCTAAAACAATGAATTTCACCTTTTTCTCAAGTGCACGTGGAACCTTCTCCAGGATAGATCACATCCTGGGCCATAAATCTAGCCTTGGTAAATTCAAAAAAAATTGAAATCATTCCAAGCATCTTTTCTGACCACAATGCAGTAAGATTAGATGTCAATTATAGGAGAAAAACTACTAAAAATTCCAACATATGGAGGCTGAACAAAACGCTGTTGAACAACCAACAAAGAAGAAATCAAAAAAGAAATAAAAATATGAACAGAAATGAAAGAAAATGAAAACACAACAACCCAAAACTTATGGGACACTGTAAAAGCAGTGCGAAGGGGAAGGTTCATAGCAATACAGGCTTACCTCAAGAACCAAGAAAAAAGTCAAATAAATAACCTAACTGTACACCTAAAGCAATTAGAAAAGGAAGACATTAAGAACCCCAGGGTTAGTAGAAGGAAAGAAATCTTAAAAATTAGGGCAGAAATAAATGCAAAAGAAACAAAAGAGACCATAGCAAAAATAAACAAAGCCAAAAGCTGGTTCTTTGAGAAGTTAAATAAAATTGACAAACCATTAGCCAGACTCATCAAGAAACAAAGGGAGGAAAATCAAATCAACAAAATTAGAAATGAAAATGGAGAGATAACAATAGACAACACAGAAATACAAAGGATCATAAGAGACAACTATCAGCAACTATATGCAAATAAAATGGACAACTTGGAAGATATGGACAATTTCTTAGAAAAGTACAACTTTCCAAAACTGAACCAGGAAGAAATGGAAAATCTTAACAGACCCATCACAAGCACAAAAATTGAAACTGTAATCAGAAATCTTCCAGCAAACAAAAGCCCAGGACCAGACGGCTTCACAGCTGAATTCTACCAAAAATTTAGAGAAGAGCTAACACCTATCCTACTCAAACTCTTCCAGAAATTTGCAGAGGAAGGTAAACTTCCAAACTCATTCTATGAGGCCACCATCACCCTAATACCAAAACCTGACAAAGATGCCACAAAAAAAAAGAAAACTACAGGCCAATATCACTGATAAACATAGATGCAAAAATCCTTAACAAAATTCTAGCAAACAGAATCCAACAACATATTTAAAAGATCATACATCATGACCAAGTGGGCTTTATCCCAGGGATGCAAGGATTCTTCCAATATCTGCAAATCAATCAACGTAATACACCACATTAACAAATTGAAAAATAAAAGCCATACGATTATCTCAATAGATGCAGAGAAAGGCTTTGACAAAATTCAACATCCATTTATGATAAAACCCTCCAGAAAGCAGGAATAGAAGGAACACACCTCAACATAATAAAAGCTATATATGACAAACCCACAGCAAACATTATCCTCGATGGTGAAAAATTTAAAGCATTTCCCCTAAAGTCAGGAACAAGACAAGGGTGCCCCCTCTCACCACTACTATTCAACATAGTTTTGGAAGTTTTGGCCATAGCAATCAGAGCGGAAAAAAAAATAAAAGGAATCCATATTTGAAAAGAAGAAGTAAAACTCTCACTGTTTGCAGATGACATGATCCTATACATAGAAAACCCTAAAGACTCCACCAGAAAATTATTAGAGCTAATTAATGAATACAGTAAAGTTGCAGGATATAAAATCAACACACAAAAATCCCTTGCATTCATATACACTAACAATGAGAAAACAGAAAGAGAAATTAAGGAAACAATTCCATTCACCATTGCAACTAAAAGAATAAAATACTTAGGAATATATCTACCTAAAGAAACAAAAGACCTATATATAGAAAACTATAAAACACTGGTGAAAGAAATCAAAGAGGACACAAATAGATGGAGAAATATACCATGTTCATGGAGCAGAAGAATCAGTATAGTGAAAATGAGTATACTACCCAAAGCAATCTATAGGTTCAATGCAATCCCTATCAAGCTATCAGTGGTATTTTTCACAGAACTAGAACAAATAATTTCACAATTTGTATGCAAATACAAAAAACCTTGAATAGCCAAAGCAATCTTGAGAAAGAAGAATGGAACTGGAGGAATCAACCTGCCTGACTTCAGGTTCTACTACAAAGCCACAGTCATCGAGACAGTATGGTACTGGCACAAAGACAGAAATATAGATCAATGGAACAAAATAGAAAGCCCAGAGATAAATCCATGTACCTATGCACACCTTATCTTTGACAAAGGAAGCAAGAATATACAATGGAGAAAAGACAATCTCTTTAACAAGTGGTGATGGGAAAACTGGTCAACGACTTGTAAAAAAAAAAAATGAAACTAGAACATTTTCTAACACCATACACAAAAATAAACTCGAAATGGATTAAAGTTCTAAATGTAAGGCCAGAAAGTATAAAACTCTTAGAGGAAAACATAGGCAAAACACTCTCAGACATAAATCACAGCAGGATCCTCTATGACCCACCTCCCAGAATATTGGAAATAAAAGCAAAAATAAACAAATGGGACCTAATTAAAATTAAAAGTTTTGTACAACAAAGGAAACTATAAGCAAGGTGAAAAGACAGCCTAATTCCAGAAAAATAAATGACCCAATCAAAAAATGGGTCAAAGAACTAAACAGACATTTCTCCAAAGAAGACATACAGATGGCTAACAAACACGTGAAAAGATGCTCAACATCACTCATTATCAGAGAAATGCAAATCAAAACCACAATAAGGTACCATTTCACGCCAGTCAGAATGGCTGCTATCCAAAAGTTTACAAGCAATAAATTCTGGAGAGCATGTTGAGAAAATGGAACCCTCTTACACTGTTGGTGGGAATGCGAACTAGTACAGCCACTATGGAGAACAGTGTGGAGACTCCTTAAAAAATTGGAAATAGAACTGCCATATGACCCAGCAATCCCACTGCTGGGCATACACACTGAGGAAACCAAAACTGAAAGAGACACGTGTACTCCAATGTTCATTGCAGCACTGTTTATAATAGCCAGGACATGGAAGCAACCTAGATGTTCATTAGCAGACAAATGGATAAGAAAGCTGTGGTACATATACACAGTGGAGTATTACTCAGCCATTAAAAAAGAATACATTTGAATCAGTTCTAATGAGGTGGATGAAACTGGAGCCTATTATAGAGAGTGAAGTAAGCCAGGAAGAAAAACATCAATACAGTATACTAACACATATATATGGAATTTAGAAAGATGTAACCCTGTATGCGAGACAGCAAAAGAGACACAGATGTATAGAACAGTCTTTTGGACTCTGTGGGAGAGGGCGAGGGTGGGATGATTTGGGAGAATCGAATTGAAACATGTATATTATCATATGTGAAATGGATCGCCAGTCCAAGTTCAATGCATGATACAGGATGCTCAGGGCTGAGGCACTGGGATGACCCAGAGGGATGGGATGGGGAGGGAGGTGGGGGGGAGGGTCAGGATGGGGAACACATGTACACCTATGGTGGATTCATGTCAATGTATGGCAAAACCAATACAATATTGTAGAGTAATTAGCATCCAAAAAATAAAAAAAAAATTAATTAAAAAAATTAAGTATTTTTAAAAACAAGTGACAAAAAAAACAAAAAAAGGAAATTTCAAGTATACAATGCCAGGCATCTCCAGTCAAGTGAGAAGGTGTGGACACACAATGTGGACTCTTTCAGGTGGAAACAAATAACTGCAATGTGGAGCCCCTCTGTTGAATGGCCATGGGCTCCCCAGGTTGCCCCAGTGTCAGTCGCTGGCTGTGTCACTTCATTTGGAGGCTACCATCAACCACAGTTTGCTTGGCATTAGAAAGTCCTGGGGGAATAACTTGGTCTCTTCATTCTTATCTTTGTACAATGATATTGTGAAGTCTTGTGAATTACTGCAGCAATACATGATTGCTTTAAAACAAAGAATACAGATGCATAAGCATTCACAGTTGTACAAATGCTCTAATAATGACTGCAGCTGTCTAACGACATCAGCCTCCTGGGGTTAGGTTGGGGTTGACGGAATTAATGTGAATTGGTTCCGAATGCCGCATCTATTCATGACCTTTGCCATCGGCTTTACAGCTCCCCCTACTGGCAGTGAAATACACGGCCCTAGAGCTTGGACTTTGGTATCAGCTGCATGATCTGTGTTGGGTGTAAAAATACAGGCCACAGTGAAAGGGTTCCAGCTCATCCTCTCGTCCTGCCTGCTGTTAACAAAATGATGATGGAGCCCAAGGAGGCCCTTCCAGAAGACCACTGCCCCAGGTCTGGGCTCCAGAAGGAGCACGCTAGAGCTGATGCCAGTGCCCCCCACCCCCTCCCTGCCACCTGTAGTGAAGAGCTGGGTTGGGCTGGACCCACCTTGTGAAGTAGAGGTGCCCAGCTTATCCCTTGCAGAAGCAGCCCACTCTCAGCCAACTCAGAGAGGCACATGTTAACATACATATTAATTGCATGTCATGAAATATGATGCAGCCTTGAAGTGAAAGGGTTAGTCACTCAGTCATGTCTGACTCTGCAACCCCATGGACTATAGCCCGCCAGGCTCCTCTGTCCATGGGATTCTCTGGACAAGAACACTGGAGTGGGTTGTCCTGCCCTCCTCCAGGGGATTGTCCCAACCCAGGGATCAAACCCATGTCTCCTGCATTTCAGGCAGGTTCTTTACCATCCAAGCCATCAGGGAAGCCCTTAGGTCACAGAAACCATGCCCCTGCAGTTGGAGGTTTGGGGTGTCACGTTCCCCAGCTTTGAGACAGGTATGGCTAAACCATCTGTGAGCGGGACTGTCTGAGGAAGGATGGAGAAAGTTCTAAGCTCACAGGAGAGACACTTCATTTCCCTAGAGAGGCATAAATGAACCTAGTTTACAGCTCTGTGATTTGAGACCTTCCTTCTCCTTTTCCACATGCACCAAGTTTGCAGAAACAAGGAAATCGTCTTGCCCCACAGACATGGTGAAACTGCATCTCTTGGAAGTGTTAGCCATCGCCTCTTTTCCTTTTTTTCCAGGGGCTAATTTAGAGACGGGCTTTCCTTCTGCAATTTTCTTCCAGGCTTTACCAGAACTTATGAGCGTGCCTTACAAGACCACGCAGGCTTATTAAAGCAGCTGCTTACAAATGAATAAATAAAAAATAAGGAAGTGGCCATCTCCTATCAAAGACAAATGACCTAATTTTGTTAGTGGGATCATGTTGTGAGGTCAGCTTTATTTTCCTGTAGCCCGGAGAGCATTACCATTCATGAAATTTTATTGGTTATTTGATGTCTGCAGATGCTCAACTCTTTCCCCAATACATGATTCATAGGGGCCAAAGTCTCTGAGTGTTTCCACATCAGAGCTCTGATCTTACATCTCGGAAGCTCTCCAAACAGCTCCCTGGTTCTTCCCCCACCTGGTGTGTCACAGGTTTTATATCCCATTTGCTGGGGGCTTATTTTTCTCCCTCTCTCATTACGACCCAGCTGTTATCTGGTGGAACAGAATGCTGTCTCTCGTTTCCCATTGTCCATGGATAGTGGTTGAGGAAGTCTGGGTTTCAGGCAACACAAATTACTGTTTAGGAGTCATCTTTTCTTGGTTAACTGGGTCAGGACCTACAGAGCATCCACTTTTCCTGAAGACACAACACTGGAGCTCAACGAGACTGCTCATCTAATAAGGAATAAAAGTGTCACAGAAACTAAAAAAAAAAAAAAAAAAAAAGCACATCTCATTTCTCCTCTCCATTCTTCAATTCAAGAGAGAGGTATTGGACTTCCCCAGTGGTCCAGTGGTTAAGAATCCATCTCCCAAGGCAGGGGACATGGGTTTTATCCCTGGTCCAGGAGGATCCCACATGCCAAGGGGCAACTAAGCCTGTGTGCCGTAACTACTGAGCCCACTTGGAGCTGGAGTCTAGGCTCTGCAACAAGAGAAGTCACTGCAGTGAGTAACCCCACTCACCCCAACTAGAGAAAGCCCACTCTCAGCAGCAAAGACCCAGTGCAGCCAAAAACAAATAAGTAATTAAATTTTAAAAAAATAAAGAAAGATGTACCGAGGGTCCACTATGTAGGAGGCACTGGACCAGGGAATGTAAGCATGAAAAATATAGAACTTCACCTTGATAGAGCTTGCATTGCAGTGGCAGAGCCAGATGAGTAATACTGATGGGTACAGATTACACGTGGTGATGTGGGTTCTGTGGGAGGCAAACAGCCTGACCTCTGAGATACCCGAGGAAGGAGCATCTCGTGTTCATGGTCTCTGAGAAGGTGACACTGAAGCTGAGATATAAGAATGAGAAGGAGCATCCATGTGGAACTGGGACTGAGGTTATCCCAGCACGAATGGAGACCACAGAGCCTCTGAAACACGACAGACCCCTCCTTGTCAGAGGAGCTGATGAAAGGCCAGTGTGGACAGGGGCTGAAGGCACGGGAGGGTGTACAGAGGGCTGTGCTGGAGACGCAGCAGCTGCCAAGGATAAGTGTGATCCTTGACATTTTCTCCAGCTGTACCTGGAAACTACTGAAGGGTTGTAAGCCAAAGAGTAACCTGATGATTAAGAAGATTCCTCCACGGACTTCCCTGGTTATCCAGTGGTTAAGATTCCAAGCCCTCAGTACAGGGGTCCAGGGTTTGATCCCTGGTCAGGGAACAAAGATCCTGCATGCTACATAGTGCTGCCAAAAAAAGGAAATATTCCTCCAGAAGCCATGAGGAGAGTAGTTTCAGGGGCAACAGAGTAGGTAGGGAAAGTTAACAGGCCACTTCAGCCATTCAGGGATGAGGTGATGATGGCTTAGATGATGACGGAGGTAGAGGAGAGAACAAGTAAAAAGTGAATACATCACTGAGAAAGAGCTCTGCCAAAAATGGTACATTTTTTGATGGTGAATACGCTACCCGCTGCAGTATTCTTGGGCTTCCTGGTGGCTCAGATGGTAAAGAATTCACCTGCAATGCAGGAGACCTGAGTTCGATCCCTGGGTTGGGAAGATCCCCTGGAAAAGGGAAAGGCTACCCACTCCAGTATTCTTGCCTGAGAATCCCATGGACAGAGGAGCCTGGTGGACTACAGTCCAAGGGGTCACAAAGAGTCAGACACGACTGAGTGACTAAGCACAAGCACAAGCCATCATGATCCAAGCAACCTTGTGATTTGAATGAGACAGATGAACACTTGGGTGATTTTCTTCTTATTCTTAGACACTGGGGACACATCTAGGGGTTATGAAGGCATTGAGGAAATAAGCAGTTCAGGATGCTTTATCCTGGGGTTCAAATCCCATTTCTATTATTGATTACTCACAGAGCAGAAGAGTCAAGGAGATAGTCCCAAATCCACTAATTTGTCTCTCTGCAAAGAGGAGCCATCAGGAAAGCACTGTTTTCTGAAAGCAGTAAAGTCACTCTAAGATTAGAATTTTTTTTTTTTCTTCCTGGGACTTGTGTTTTTCTAACCACTGCTTCCCCCATGAGAGCAACCATAACCACTGTGATTGACCCCATCCTTGGTGAACTGGACACTTCTGTCAAACTTGGCAAACGATTCTCATGGGGAAGAAGAAGGATTTGTCACCCATTGTTGAAACCCAAGAGGTATTCACTCTCACAGAATATTTCACTTGGAAAAGCATTTCCTTAAAATGTGTTTTTAGACCAAAAAAAAAAAAAAAATACAGAAACAACCTGAATACCCATCAGCAGGAAGGAGACTGGTTAAACTGATTATGATATGGCCATACACTGATACACTAGAATGCTGCAGAGCCATGGGAAAGGAGATGCATTCATATGCACCCACTGTGCAGGATAGAAATGTATTTTCTAATTTTTTTCTAAACACACACAGAGGTATATATGTAGAATTAGGTCAGCAGAGTTGCCCTAAGTAGTGAACAATCTCCAGGTGGTTGAATTAAGGAGGAAGTGTTTTTTCTTTATGTAAGCAGGAAGTATTTGTGTTTGCAAAGGTGGACATGAGTTGCTTCTCCAATTAGGAAAAAAAAAAAAAAAGAATGATACATGCTTTTATTTATTTAAAGAAAAAAGATATGCTACTGAAACTATAACATGTCTTACATATTTCCTTACTGAAGTTATTCAAATGACTAGCATCCAGATGTATTTTTCATGCTAAAAAACTGTTCTTGAGCTACATTCGAATGAAGAGAGTGAAGTTCATCGGCTTCAACAGAGAACATAGAAACTGCAGGTGTAGGTGGGCTGCCATCCACTTTCAGGAAGGTTCAGTCCCTGAGGTTTCTCCATTGTGTTCCCCAGAGGGTTTTGGCACTCCTTACTACTCAAGAGTCAGCAGCAACCGAAAGCATTTCTGAGGGTTTCGAGAGCAAAATTAGCTCCGGAACTGTGGGTGGACAGCTTGCGGGAGAGGAGCCCCATGGTAACACCTGTCTCATTGGCCCGAGGTTAGACAGCTCTGAAAATCATCCAGAACTATAGAATTACTGACTCTCTGTTCCCAAGCACACTCCGAGGCTTTTACCTTCAAGCAAACATGAGGAAAATAAAAATGGAAAACAAGGAGTCAATTAAAACACCTCATGGTTGCTTTTTGGCTTTTTTTGGTGTAATTAGGATATTTCAAGTGGATCCCTGTCTAACACAGTTGAAAGAAAGATATCTTTCAGTTTCTGAAAACATGAGCTTGCAAACTAAACGTCATGTCTTCCTTTCGTCTTACAAGGAATTGTCAATAGAACTCCTGTATTATGGTCACAATGGTATAATTATAATGTTATAATTAAACACTATAATGATGATCATATTAATTCTCTGTTAAAGAAGACTGCTATTATGCTCAATATTTGATGAAGGAATGGCAGAATGAATGAAAATCCATAAATGCAGGAACCAGTGAGGGAATGAATGAAAAAATTAATCAATCAATCAATGTCAGAGATGGCTCAATTTCTCCTCACACCCTAAAGTTGGCTTCTTATTTTTAGGATTTATTTCCAATATAGTCGAGAGGACTAATAATTGACAATGCTTCATTTTAAAGAAATAAATATTTCTTTTTCTTCTAGCATTTCCAGTGATTAGTGGTACTTTTACGCACCTTAACTGACAAAATGGTGTTTGATAATTATCATGAAAGGTAAACTCACCAAGAAGGAAACAGGTTATTTTAATAGTATAGATAAATGTTTTACTATTCAAATTTGTGAGGTTTGTGGACTTCAGTTTGACTGTGTTTCCCAGTATCCATATTTGTTACAGGTATTTTTTAAAATTTGTTTCAACCAAATATTATGTAATTTTAAAACGAAAAAAAAAAAGACAGCAAGAGGACCATGTATTGAAGCAAATATATGCTATACAAAGCTGAGGCCTAGAAATCTAGCAACTTGAGATGAGAGAGAACACCCAGAATATCCAGTAGGAATGGTACAATGCTTACATAGATTGAGATAACCATGAACTCTTTAAACCCAAATGTTTCAACTGCTTAATTTTCTCTTCGATAGTTTGCATATTACAAGAAGAAATGTGTGCTTTCTAATATCCCAGTGAACAGCCGCTTAATTAAAAAGAAGAGAGTTTGCAAAAAACACAGGCTGTGTGTCTCACAGCTAATTGAAATAGCTACAGAGGCCCCCAAAAAGACAAGTTCAATATTGTGGAAATATCAGCAGGTCTGGCATTTCAGTGTTCTCAGATATCCTCCTTGTCTGTCTGATTAAAATTTCACTTGGCCTTTCTGTCCATAATAAAAGAAACCTATTTGTGCCCAGAGCTGTTGGGCAGACCCAGACGCATGTTAAATTTCAGGGTGTTTATTGAGTCTGTGGATGGTTGAGCAGCATTGCTGCTGAGAACACTTCATCAGGCTTTGTGGTGGGACCGAGGCAGTGGGGCTGATGGTGGTGTGTGGGGTAATCATTTTCAGACAGAGGCAGCTGTGTTGGAAATGATAGATACACCTCCCCCTTTATTCCTCAAAAAATAGTGTGCTCTATCTTACACGGTCTTCAATAATGAACACTTTATGGGCAGGTGGCTCCTCAGGGCAATTTTCAGAGTTAGACAGGAACAGCTGGGGAAATTGAGCATTGAGCCTTCTGGTATACCCTGTCAAGGTATGTCCACGTGTGTGTCTCTAATTGAGAGCAACTGAAGGGGCAAAGCAAACAGATTGCTACTACTACTACTACCAACAATGATAAGAAGATTGTAATCATGATATCTCCTTTAAGTATTAGCCTTTAAAGATAACACACTGCTCTATATAAAATGGACATCCAACAAGGACCTACTGTATAGGACATGGAACTACGTTCAATGTTATGTGGCAGCCTAGGTGGGAGGGAAGTTTGGGGGATACATGGATATGTATGGCTGAGTCCCTTTGCTCTTCATCTGAAACTACCACAACATTGTTAATTGGCTATACCCCAATACAAAATAAAAATGTTAAAAAAGAGAGATAATTAATATTTAGTGAGATTATGCAATGCCAAATTCACTGATCTGCATAGTATTTAATTAAAACTATTATTCTTCCCAATTTTCTATGAGGCAAGTGAGGCTTAGAGAGATTGAATGACTTATCCAAGATTATACAAATCACCCCCAGTAAAAGCTCTGACCCAGGCAGTCTGAGCCTGGTGTTTGAATTCTGAAGCCTTTTGATACTGCCTCTTAAGGGGTGCTGCAGTCCATGGGGTCGCAAAGAGTCAGACACAACTGACCAACTGAACCAAACTGAAGATGTGGTTATTTTGGCACACATGCCTACTGTTCCCTCATAGCCAGTTTTCCTATCATCCCTGGTCATTTAAAAGACTCTAGCACTGGGGTGAAGCAGGGTGACTCATTCTGGCAAGGAGGCCATGCACGGACACCCCCTCCATTGCAGACAATCTGAGAGCAGCCCTCTGACACACTCTCCCCATGCAAACTCACCTTGGGTGATGCAGCTACAGAAGCAGCCTGGATCTTGACATACATCACAGAAGAGACCTGCACCACACCTATGCGAGCTCAGGATACACTCGAAAGTGTCAGAACATCGAAATGGATGACTTGTAAGTTATCTAGTGCAGGCTAGTCTTATTGTATTGTTATTTCCACGCAGAAAATGAACTTTCCCAAAGAACTTAAAATTGAATAGTTTGCAAGCTGCAGGATTCTCATCTCAGCACTGCTTTGGCAGAGGCTAACCCATATATGTCATCTACAACTCATCCTTATCTGAGCCTGGCTTACTCTAAAAAACAGTAGGAGTGCCCATCAGTGACTAGCTAGATAGGTCCGCTAGCCATCCACCTAGCCACATTTCCATTCTTCTGCTTTTATGGAGGGTTTCACGTATGTCAGGCTCTCTGCTCAGCAATGGGAATACAACCACAAAGGCAGGGCAGAGACGCAGCCTCTGCCTTCAACACGCTGTCAGTCTAATGACAGGGAGAGTGCAATAGCAGTAAGTGCAGTGCAGAGGGGAAATGCAAGATTTTCACTTGCTTTTTTTTAATCTGTAATTGCTAAGTGTTCTTCAATGAACTGGGGTTATATTTAAATAAGAAAACAAAGAACTGTATTACAGTAATAGACAAGCTATCACAGGAGGCTACACAGCATAAACAGGAACCCAAAAAAGAAATAATCTATTACATCTGTACGAGGGTAAGAGGAAGACTGGATGAGACATGCCTTCAGCCATATCCTGAAAGATGATCTGATTTCCCCAGAAACAAAAGGTTCCTGTTTTGAGGTGCCATTCTAAATCACACAGAAGGAAGATCTAAAATGTTATGGAAGTCAAGATACCTCTGAAAGGAGTGCAGCAGAGTCCTCAAACAAACCATGAATTTGCTGGGAGACGTGACAAAGCAAGGTGAAAATGCTATGGGGTTTCTGGTTGCCTCTGTTACTGTGTATTTCAGTTCCTGACTTCAAACGCTGCTTTCTTTCTGCAGTTTGATTCAGCGGCAGAGGAGAAATCTTTAACTACATCACTGTTTGCAAAACAGATTCTAAGGAGTGGACGGGAAGGCAGAACGGTGGGGTAACTTCTTATTTTCCAGAATTCATGAGGAACAATTGCCTAGCATACTCAGTAACATATTACCACATTAATAAAGTAGTAAAGCCATTAAATACTGTAAATTGTATAATAGCAACTCCCAGTGCATGCTCAGCTGTGTCCAACTCTTTGCAACCCCATGGACTGTAGCCTGCCAGGCACTTCTGTCCATGGAATTTTCCAGGCAAGAATACTCGGCTGGGCAAAGGCATCTCAAATTTCTAAGGAAGTTACTCAGTGGCAAAGCTTGGCTGGCTGCTCATGAGCAGGTGTATTTTCCCTCCAGGGACAAAGACTGCATTTCCCATCATCCCTGGCAGCCAGGTGTGGTCATGTGACCATTTTGAGCCAATGGAAGTGAGTGAGGGTGCTGCTCTGTTTTCATGTTAGGCTTGGTCCATGTGATCTTCCCTCTCCTTGGCAACCATCAAGGCAGAGCCACAAAGGGGAGGAGCTTGGGTCCCTGCATTGCTTCCTGGAGGACCACTCCCCACCCATCAGGAACACCTATTTTGACCTTGAGGGTAAGAAGATGTAAACTTGAATGGTATAAAGCCACTGAGCCTTGGGAGTTTGTTACTAAAATGTGTTATCACTTGAATACTAGTAGCCACTTCATTTCTTGTCCTGATTATGCAGGATAAAATACAGAGGAGTCAATGCCTACATCCAGGTTTTCTTTGGAGGCTGAAACTCAGAAAGGAAAGAAATGGATCATCACAGATGATTGTGTTTGTGGAGGTTGGCTCATCGTCCTTGCTGATGGAGCCATCTCTACATGAGAGGTTGGGCTTTTGAAGTCAGTCAACCAAGGGGAAGTTTGGCTTCCAGGTGGACAAAACTACAAATACAAGAGAAAAAAAAAATCTGCAAGAATGACTCTGGGACTCAGAGACATCTAAGTGACATGCAACTGTATCTTGCCAGTAGTTTCAGATCAAAGAAAGAGGACGCCTGACTTTAGAAATTGTTTAGAACGATCAAGTGTTCCCCTTGCCAAACTTCACGTTTTCACAAGATTTCTTATAAGAACCGAATTCCCTCCTACTGATCTCCCCTTTCAGCATCCATTCAGATAGTTACTGCCCTTACATAACAGACCGTTAGTGAGCACTTACTCTGTGCCCAGCAATGCTTCAGGCATATTTTCACTCTTTCTCTTCCAAACAAATCTGCTCACAACCGCCAATGAGATCTTATTGAAATATTTATAGGGTCGTGTCCCTGTAATCCTTTAAATGCCTCTAGTGGCTTCGCAGTGTCCAAGCTCTCTCACAGCCTCCAAGGCTGGTTCCTCTAGCTCCTGCTCACACTGCTGCTCCCTCCCTCCCTGGACTCCGGGCATCCTCATCTGTCAATTCTCTGGATGTGCCAAGTTCTCTGTCTCTTCAGGCTGTCCCTACACTGTTGCCTTGGTCTGGAAACGTGGCTTCCTCCTCTCTCTTCCTATCTAATCCTACAAACCCATCAACTGAAATGTCAGTCCTTAGCAGAGGTCTCCTCTGTACTTTCCATCTAAATGAGGTCTTTCTGCTATAATTCTCTGTAGCATCTGGTGTTCTCCTTTTGTGACACTGATCATGGCTAGCAGCCACGTCCGTCAACAACTGATGTTTATTGGGTACCCACTCAATTAGAGGTGCTGGTGGTAAAAAACTGGGAAGATAAAACGCATGCCCCTATGATACATAGCTTTTCGAGGGAGAGACACACAACACATTTGTAAGCAAGTAAGCTCTTGACAGATGTATGAGTGCAGTGAGGAAATGATCAGGGTAACTGTTGGGTAATAAACCAGGCAGAATGCACTCTAGATGAGGTATTCAAGAAAGGTGGCAGTTAGGGACTTCCCTGGTAGTCCAGTGGTTGGGAGTCCACCTGGAACGCAGCGGACATGGGTTCAGTCTATTATCTGGGAATATCCCACTGTGCCGCTGGGCAATTAAGCTGGTGGGCCACATCTACTGAGTCTGCAAGCTAGAGCCAGAGAGTTGCAGCTCCTGAGCCCACATGCCTAAAGCTTGTGCTCCTCAACAAAAGAAATTATGGCAATGAGAAGCCTGCACACCTGGGCACCTCAAGGGAGAGTAGCTCCCACTTGCTGTGGCTAGAGAAAGCCTGTGGACAGTGCAGCCAAAAATTAAATAAATAAGTAATTTCAAAAAGAGAAGTGTCAGTCTCTCAGTTGTGTCCAACTCTTTGCAACTCCATGGGCTGTAAGCTTCCAGACTCCTCTGTGCATGGAATTCTCCACGCAAAAATACTGGAGTGGGTTGCCACTTCCTGAACCAGGGATAAAACCTGGCAGATTCTTTACCATCTGAACCACCAGGGAAGCCCTAAAAAAGAAAGATGGTGGTTAAAATAAGTTTTGAAGGATGGGTAGGGGACAGCCATGGGAAGAGCCTTCCAAGAAGACAGGAGTAAGTGCAAAGGCCCTGCAGTGTAAAATGGCTTAGAATATTCAAATAAAGGAATGGAGGCTGGTATTTCTGGAGCTTAGCCTGAAGTGGTAATCACAATAGTAAGGAAATAAGCAGAAATTACATAAAGATTTGAGTGACTACACATTTAATATCTGTTCCTAACCCTCCTTCACAGGTGGCACACTGGTAAACAATCTGCCTGCCAATGCAGGAGATGTGGGTTTGATCCCTGGGTCGAGAAGAGCCCCCTGGAGAAGGAAATGGCAATCCACTCCGTTATTCTTGCCTCAAAAATTCCATGGACAGAGGAGCCTGGTGGGCTATAGTCCACAGGGTCACAAAGAGTGGGGCATGACTGAGTACATGCACATACACACACACATACACACACACATACACACACACATACACACACCTGGGAGATGGAAAGCTCAGGGGTTGGAGGTACAGGGACACTACAGTTCCCATAATTCCACAAAGGCTAGTACAGGGCTTGACACATAGTTGGGTGTGGTGGTGGTTCCGTCGCTTAAGTTGTGTCCAACTTTTTGTGACCCCACAGACCATAGCCAGCCAGGCTCCTCTGTCCATGGGATTTCCCAGGCAAGACTTCTGGGAATGGGTAGCCATTCCCTTCTCCAGGGGATCTTCCCAACCCAGGCATTGAACCCGGGTCTCCTGCATTGCAGGTGACCTCTTTACAGGCTGAGCCAGCAGGACTTGACATGTATTTGGGACTCTACATAATGAATAAATGAATGAACACAGCAGTTGGGTTGCTCACTTCAGATGGGAAGCTTTACAGCTCAGAATAGGTAAGAACAGTCAGGGAAAGCTACAAAGGTAGCCACTTTCCCATAATGGAAAAGAGCAAAGGGAGAAACTTAGTTGGTAAAGGATGACTGCTGTGTGCATACATGGCAGTAAGGAAGCAGGGACAGACAAGAGGTAAATATCTTGGAAAATTTCACTTCCATCTGTGATTGTTGCAAGGACCCAACCTCTGAAAGCCCAAGACGTTTATACTAAGCCAGAGGCATTAAAATTAGGCAGCACCTCCAGATTAAATCTAATAGATCTTCCATTTCATTTCCGTCAACCACTGCTGGATTTTGGCACCATTTTCATTGCAAATATGAGTAATGCGGACCCCTTAGTCACTATTAAGTAGCAATCTGGGGAAATCATCTACTTCCAATAATCCATTTCTCTAATTTAGAACACTCTGCAACCATATAATGAATAATACTGTCACCAGCTCTCCGGTAATGATGTATGACACATATCGGCAATTGCTCTTTTCAAGATAAATCCCATTGTGTGGTTTCCTTCAGAAAATCCTACTTGTTTATTCACTTGGGTTCCTCACACACAAATACAGTCGATTCATTTCTGGAGATGAATTTAGGAACAGAGTTATATCCCTGGCTTTGAAATATCAGGAAAAAGTTTTATCCTCACCTAATAAATAGCATTAAGTTTTGTCTACCAATGGTTGATTACTATGCAATTATATTCTTAAGTGCAGGCTGTCAATTAATTCCAAAGTGCCTTCTTTAATTAGTGACACCAGTCAGGATATTCCCATTAGCAATATCTTCCCATTTCTTATAAAAGTAATTTAATTCCACCCCCTCTTAGAGAATGCTAGGTTCTCTTTTAGAAGTTAAGACTTTGCTTTTCTATTAAATGATGCTCCGTTGATATTCATGGCTGGGATGATCATAAAAATCCCCCAAGTTTTGGGTTCTGTGGTTGCAACAGTCTCTCCTTCCCAAATATGAGGCAATGAAATGAAAACATTCCCCAAAGAACCAGCTCTTTTCCTACCCAAGAGATGAACAAAGAGGATAAAAGTTATGAAAAACAAAACTAAGTTGCTAGTGATCATCCTTGTGTTAAACAATGCTTAATGTCCTTCCATTTAAGGAAACTCTTCACAACCCTGCCTCTGGGCAAAAAGTAATTTCCCCGAGTGAGTCAAATTATTGTATTAAACACTCACTCTAATCCAGATATAATGATCAGAAGGGGAAATATTTTGGAATTGATGAGGGAAACATTTGGGGCCAAGTAAGAAGTATATAAAAGAAATTTGTCAAGAGAGTTTGTGTGTTATTATTATATGATTAAATATGTTTCAGAGCATTTTTCCTGTTGCTGTTCAGTCACTAAGTCATGTCCGACTCTTTGCAACTCCATGGACTGCAGCACACTAGGCTTCCCGGTCCTTCACTATCTCCTGGAGTTTGTTAAAACTCAAATCCATTGAGTCAGTGATGCTATCTAACCATCTCACCCTCTGCCATTTCTTTATTCTTTTGCCTTCAATCTTTCCGAGTGGGAAAGGGTCTTTTCCAACGAATTCAGCTCTTTCCATCAGGTGCCAAAGTGTTGGAGTTTCAGCTTCAGCATCAGTCCTTCCAATGAATATTCAGAGTTGATTTCCTTTAGGACCGACTGGTTGGATCTCCTTGCAGTCCAAGGGATTCTCAAGAGTCTTCTCCAGAACCAAAGTTTGAAAGTATCAATTATTCAGCCCCTACCCAATAGATGCCAGGTGCACCTGCCCCACCCAGAATGTAACAAACCCACATGCACCCAGACGCTGACTGCCAAATGACCCCTGCCTGCAAAATTGTCTTGGTTGAGAACCATTTCCATAGAGGATGATATTTTCTTCTTTCTGTTTCTAAGCTTTTCTTCTAGGTTTCTGTGACATTTTGCTCTACTCACCTATTATTATGTCTTTGATAGTTATTAAAATCCAGATACAAAAGAGTAAAAGTTCACCTCATCAAACTTAATTCCAGGAACTAATCAAGAATAATAGTTGTGTATCATTTTAGACTTTTTCCACTGTGGGAAATTCATAGTATCTCTTAGGAGCCCAAGTCTCTACACACTTCAAGAAAATATGTTCATATCATGCACATCATTATGCAAATATCCTGTTTTCATTTTATAGACAGCAGCATACTAACGCTTTTCCATACTAGCACCCATAAATCAATGTTGTTCTTTTTAGCCGTTGAGTAGTGATTCATTGTATGAACGGGCCAAAATGTACCCAAGCAAGTTTTAATAAACTTTGCATATGTATACACACATGTGTGTGCATGTGTGCATGCATAAATATGCATGTGTGTGTATGCATAAATGTATACACATATATTTGTGTGTGCATGGTGCTAAGTGACTTCAGTGATGTATTACTCTTTGCAACCCCGTGAACTGTAACCCACCAGGCTCCTCTGTCCATGGGAGTCTCCAGGCAAGAATACTGGAGTAGGTTGTTGTGCCCTCCTCCTGGGACACATATGTGTGTGTGTATGTGTGTGTCTGTATATATATGGCTTCCGTGACTCAGTGGTAAAGAATCCACCTGCAATACAGGAGACACACAAGATGTGGTTCAATCCCTGGGTTGGGAAGATTCCTCGGGGAGGGGAATAGCAACCCACTCCAGTATTCTTCCCCGGGAAATTCCACGGACAGAGGAACCTGGTGGGTTGCAATCCATAGGGTCGCAAAAGAGTCAGACACTAGTTAGTGACTAAACAACAACAACAATATATATATTCACATACATACACTTCTTAGTGTATCGTATAGTACATACTCGGCTACACGGGTGGTGCTAGTGGTAAAGAATCCACCTGCAATGCAAGAGACGTGGGAGGTGTGGCTTCAATCCCTGGGTGGGGAAGATCTCTTGGAGGAGGGCATGGCAACCCGCTCCAGTATTCTTGCCTGGAGAATCCTAGGGACAGAGGAGCCTGATGGGTTATGGTCCACGGGGTTGCAAAGAATCAGATGTGACTGAAGCAAGTTGGCACAGCACATGCAGTATACTTAAAGACACAATATACATATGCATATAGACATATAAATGTTTTTCATATATGTACAAAGTATATATATATAAAAACTGCAGTGAATTTAGTTCCTCATAAAAACTGCAGTGAATTTAGTTCCTCATATATATTTATTTCTCTGGGTATATATTTGTATTTATGTAGATTAAATTCCTAGATGTATAACTTCTTAGCTTTCTCTCTCTTTTTTTTTTTTAAATGCTATTTTTTTTTTCCTGACCACATTTCATTAACTCCCTCTCAAATGCTTTCCCCTCTGGGGTCACACAGGACATCGAGCATTTCTTTGGTCTCTCTCGAGCTCCCACCGTCCATTCATTAGACAATCGCAAACAGGGATTCTGCAAGGAGCGATGGACTGGGCTGGGGTTCCCAGCTATGAGTCACTGACCTTCCTGCTGAAGCCCACTTACTCCCTGGCATCTGGCCCATGTCACAGGCACCTTGTCCTCTCCTCTGCTGGGTCTTAGGGTCTGCCAAGCTTAGAGCCTTTTGCTCATTTGCTCCAGGGTCTACTCTGCACCAGCCCTGAGAGAAGTGCTGGGGAGGACTTGATGAGCACAAAGCAGGTAGGATGGATCCCCTCAGAAGAATAGGGTTCAGTGGTCTAAAAAAAGATATTAATCAAAAAATGCTTAGAAATGCATGCACAATTACAGCTGGAATTTCTGTTGCCCAGGAGAGAAGTCCCACGTTCTCTGACAGATAAGAATAAGGCCTGATACAGTCAGAGAACTTGGGGACAGGGGTTCCTGGACAAGAAGAAGTTTCTGTGGCTCCTAAGTCTATGGAAGCATTAACCACGGAGGGTGATAGAGGTGGCGAGGTCTAGGTGCCAGTTCGGCCTATGCAAACACCGCTGGTGGGAGGGGAGGGGGTCTTGGAGAGCAGAAGAGATCTCAGCACAGGGGAAGGGGAAGGAGTAGGGTGGCTCGTAGTGGAAGGTGAGGCTGGCTGCAGGATGCTCTGAGACTTGCAGGCTGAGAGGCGGGTTTGGCTGCCTGAGAAAGGAGTTGGGTTTTGGGAAAGCACAGGAAAGCAGCAGAAGGGACATGGTCACACCTAGCCTTTGAACAGATCACACTACTGACATGTCATGGATAATACACAGGAGCCACCAGCTGGCATCCTTAGAGGTCTCCAGGAATGGAGCAAAACTTGTCTTCCTTACTGTAAGCCCCTTGCCTCCAGGAATGATTCTGGGTCTGATAAAGGGCTGAATATCTCTTCCCATTTTTTTTTTCTTCTTTTTTTTTCACCTCAGAGTATTTCTTGATTTAAATGAAATTCATTTTTTCCTAAAATGAATTTTTCTAAAAAACAGGAGATATTTAGCATAATTCCCATTTACAGTGGTCCAGTCCCTTAAGTTGTGTCCGACCCTTTGCAACCCCACAGACTGTAGCCTGCAAGGCTCCTCTGTCCCCCACTATCTTCTGGAGTTTGCTCAAATTCATGTCCAGTGAGTTGGTGATGCTACCTAACCACCTCATCCTCTGCCAACCCTGCTCCTTTTGCCTTCAATCTTTCCCAGCATCAGGGTCTTTTCCAATGAGTCAGCTCTTCACATCAGGTGACCAAAGGCTCAGCCTCAGCATCCGTCCTTCCAATGAATATTCAGGGTTGATTTCCTTTAGGCTTGAGTGGTTTGATTTCCCATGCTTTCTCCCAAATAGTCTTGGTACACTAATCATTGCATCTTTATTTTAATTTCATTTTTACAGTCATCTTTTATTATTGGAGTATAATTGCTTCACAGTATTCTGTTAGTTTCTACTGTACAACAAAGTGAATCAGCTGTATGTGTATACTGCCCATTTATTCTTTAATGGGTTTACTTTCTTTATCCATGACCACTGGCTTTTTGGTGTGCTTTAGAGCTGTGCTTTTCAGCCCTTTGGAGATCATATTGAAGGGAAGAGCTTTTGAAGAAAACGGGATTTTTTAAAAAATCAACAAACTGACATCTACTTTAATTAGCCTCTAACAAGGGAATTCATTAATTCAAAAATGTAAAAAGAAAAAAAAAACAGAGCAGCCTCTTTAGAAGAATATGATATCTTCTAATAACTGCTGTTAAACTGGAGGTAACTAAGAGCCTTAATAAACACATACACAAAAACCTTCACATTTCATCTATTCAACTTCGTGCCTACACTTCCTTCTCCCCAAACTGAAAAGTTAGTTTAGAGCATGGCTAATCTATTGCGATGCAATCATATTTTCACCTTATCAAATATCCCCACGTATTCCTTCTACCCGCTCAAAAATGGAACAGCAGTGATTTAGATTTTATTTGGAAAATTCTTTATTCATCATACGGAAACACATTCAATTGCATTCGAGGAATTCAATTTCAAACTAATTTATCTTACGTTAATGTTTAAATTCATGAGATTTTGCTTAGACTCATCCTTGTAGTATAATAAATTCAGAGTCAATATGATAATTATTAAAATAGAAATGAGCATGAGAAAAATAAATCGGGTGGTCTGAGGGTGAATTCTCTCACACCTGAGCTGTGAGGCTTGTAGCAAAGAAGGTGAGAGAGAAGAAAAAAGAGAAAAAAATAGTTGAGGGAGAGATGAAAGGAGAGGAGGAGATAGAATGTGCATAAGAGCACCTGTGCTAACACTTATCTGATACACACTGTGTTCCAGTCAATTTCAGGATTTCTTCAAATTCTTGCATCCCTTGGACAGCAAGGAGATCAAATCAGTCAATTCTAAAGGAGCCAACCCTGAATATCCATTGGAA
This sequence comes from Bos taurus, assembly GCF_002263795.3. Taxonomy (NCBI): domain Eukaryota; kingdom Metazoa; phylum Chordata; class Mammalia; order Artiodactyla; family Bovidae; genus Bos; species Bos taurus. The sequence goes on along the minus strand of NC_037352.1, from coordinate 5,732,475 downwards.
GGACTGATGCTGAAGTGCCAATACTCTGGCCACCTGATGTGAAAAGTCCACTCATTGGAAAAGACCCTGACAGGGGGAAAGACAGAAGGCCAAAGAAGAAGTGGGAGATGAGATGGTTGGATGGCATCACCGACTCAATGGACATGAGCTGGACCAAACTTGGGGAGATAGAGAAGGACAGGGGAAGCCTTGTGTGCTGCAGTCTATGGGGTCGCAAAGAGTTGAACATGACTTAGCGACTGAACAACAACAACAAAAGCCTCAGCACAGGCAATGAGGATTGCTTGAGTGGCAATAATACCAGCTAACAATGAGTACTTCCTGTGTGCCAGGCAGTGTCGCATGGGAAATCTGGCTCAGTCTTTACAATCTACGTAGGTGAGATGACGCCTGTCCTCCCCAGGTGAGAAAAACTAGATTGGGAGGCATAAGATGACAAGATCAAAGAAATACTACGTATTTCAATACGTAGTAAGAGGGGGATCCAGACGAAGAGCCCAAGTCTGGCTCCATGTTCTTAACCATGATGCGTTATGCTCACCCCACCGGTAAAGATGGCAAAAATTTGAATTCGGATTTGCCAGACTCCTAAAATCCTGCACTCACATTAGAGAGCTTCCCAGGGATTGTAATGACTCCACTCCCCAAGATATAAGACCCAAGTCCCTGAGTTGGACCCCTGGTTCCTGCCCCACCATCTGGGAACCTTCTACCTGCTGCCAATGTCTTCAAGACCCCAGTCCCATTTTCACCACATTGATTGCCTTCTTCATCTCCAACCAGTTTCTTTCCTTCTGCTATCAACTGAGGGCTCATGCTTCCTGCAGTGATACAGTGAATAAATACACACTAACTGGGAAATGATATTGTAGTTTTAAAAAGGAAGAGAGAGTGGAACTCAAAAACACTTCCTATAGGTGGTTCTTTGGACCCTCACTATCCAAATAGACTGTTTCCCGAGTAAGGCTTTCTTTTCTCTTCTCAACTTGCTTATTCCAGACACATAACTTCTTCTCTCCTGTAATGAATTTCCCTCATCCTTCCCAAATCAGTCCCCAAATGTCCAATAATCTCTGACTTTCCCACTGATTCTTGGATTGCATGTGTGATTTTTAAAACATCTATAACCGTCATTTTCAACTGGGGTGATTTTGCCTCCAGGGGACATATGGAAATGCCTGTGACAAATGTGGTTGTTACAGCTTGGGTGGAGGGGTGGTGTTACTGGCCTCCAGTGAGCAGAGGTCAGCACCTGTACGCTCAGTCACTCAGTTGTATAGTTCTCCTTGTGACCCCATGGACTGTAGCCCACCAGGGAGCAGAGGTCAGAGATGCTCTTAAATATTCTACAGTATACACAACGGTCCCTGCCCCCAACAAAAATGATCTGATCCCAAATGTCAACAGTGCAGAAGTGAGGTTGAGAACCCAAGCTTAGAAGAACACACTTAATAGCTATTGATAATGGCTGCTTCCGGAAAGGATATGGGGACAGGAAGACAGTGCTTAAGTCACTCCAGCTGTGTCCGACTCTTTGTGACCCTAAGGACCATAGCCCTCCAGGCTCTTCTATCCATGAGATTCTACAGGCAAGAATACTGGAGTGGGTTGCCATGCCCTTCTCTAGGAGATCTTCCTGACCTAGGGATTGAACTCATGTCTCTTATGTCTCCTGCATGGGCAGGCGGGTTCTTTGCCACTAGCGCCACCAGAGGACCCTTAAGAAGACAGTATCACCTTTTAATTTTTTCACTTCTGAACTGTTAACAGCTCTTCTTTACAACCCACGTGTATTATTTTTGAAATGTTACGCTGTTGTTCAGTTACTCAGTTATGTCCGACTCTTTGTGACCCCATGGACTGCAGCACGCTAGGCTTCCCTGTCCTTCACCATCTCCCGGAGTTTGCTCAAACCCATGTCCATTGAGTTGTTGATGCCATCCAACCATCTCATCCTCTGTCATCCCCTTCTCCTCTCACCTTCAATCTTTCTCAGAATCAGGGTCTTTTCAATGAGTCGGCTCTTTGCCTCAGGTGGCCAAAGGATTGGAGTTTCATCTTCAGCATCAGTCCTTCCAATGAATATTTAGGATTGATTTCCTTTAGGATTGACTGGTTTGATCTCTTTGCAATCCAAGGGACTCTCAAGAGTCTTCTCCAACATCACAGTTCAAACACATCAATTCTTTGACACTCAGCCTTCTTTATGGTCCAACTCTCACATCCATACATGACTACTGGAAAAATCATAGCTTTGATTATACAGAACTTTGTTAACAAAGCAATGTCTCTGTTTTTTAATATGCTGTCCAGATTTTTCATAGTTTATCTTCCAAGGAGCAAGTGTCTTTTAATTTTGTGGCTGCAGCCACCATCTGTAGTGATTCTGGAGCCCCCCAAAATTAATTCTGTCACTGTTTCCATTGTTTCCCCACCTATTTGCCTGAAGTGATGAGCCCGGATGCCATGATCTTATTTTTTTGAATACTGAGCTTTAAGCCAAGTTTTTCACTCTCCTCTTTTACCTTCAAGAGGTCCTATTACAAAGCTAAAAAAATAAGTACCATATTTTTAAATGTTCTCTTTAAAAAAGGTTTAAAAAAAAGTTTAAGTGGACTTTTTAAAGAAATGCAAAAGAAATAGTAACTAGAAGAAAAATTATTTTCAAGGGACTGGGTGATGAATCCAAAGAAGAAATTCCTGTGATATGGCACCAAGCAATTTACCCTTTCATTACTGTGTGACCAAAAAAAAAAAAAAAGACAATATTAACTTGAAAATATTTATTATTATTTAAGATGATGGTGATCAAGAGAAATAGAGGAGACATGCTCAGAATTTTAATGGAAAGAAAAGAAGAAATTCAGAATTTATTACACATCACTACTTTGTCTTCAAAACAAACTGACATCCTGAGTTGTCTTGTTAGACGGATAACTACTTGCATTCTTGATATTTCTCTTCACTATTCTACAACTTTAAGATGAAAAATGTAGACAAAAATTTAGAAGTTCACAGGGAAAAAAAAGTACATTATGTCCACTGTTTCATTCGCATTGTTGTTGGTGTTTAGTCACTAAGTCCTATCTGACTCTTTTGCAACCCCATGGACTGTGCCCCATCAGGCTCCTCTGTCCATGGGGTTTTTCAGGCAAGAATACTAGAGTGGGTTACAATTTCCTCCTCCAGGGGATCTTCTCAACCCAGGGACGTAACCCGCGTTTCCTGCACTGCAGGCAGATTCTTTACCACTGAGCCACCAGAGAAGCCTCGGTTCACATTACTAGCTCTTTTTATCATTCAAGATGCAGGCTGGATGTCACCTCTTCCAGGAAGCTGCTCCTTGCTCTGATTTGCGTTGTGCACCTTTGGCATATTCCTTCCTGAAGCATCCTGCAAATTCCCTCCATCCAGCTCACAGCACAGAACCTTAATTGTCTCTGGTTACCTGTCTAGGTCCCCTAAGGCAGGGGTATCTGATTACCCATCTCTGATTCTGCAGCAACTCGGATCCTGTGTGATTCTTAATAGTTATACAAAACATCAGTGGGGTGGAACTAATTCAAAGAATGAAAAAACAGACACAAGGATGAAAAAAAAAATTAGGAATATGCTTCTAATGACTCCAAGAAAACAAGAATAGGGGAATTCAAAAGCAAGGGACAGGAGGTACTTCTCTGGTGGCTCAGTGGCTAAGACTGTGGTCCCAAGGCAGGAGGCCTGGGTGTGATCACTGGTTGGGGAACTAGATCCCACATGCCACAACTAGGAGTTTGTATGATGCAATGATCAAGATCCCACGTGCCAGAACTAAGACCCAGTCCAGCCAAAGAACAAATAAACAAATAAGTGAATAAATTGAAAAGACGTAGGGGAGTGAGGAAGAGGGGGGGAGATTGTTAACGAAGGAAGAAGGTGGCGTACAGCCTCATTGGTACATTGGTACATTGGTGGCGTACAGCCTCATTCTCTCATTGGTGGAGAATACAGGAAGGAGGAGTGGTCAGCACAGGCCCCTCCCATCCAGGGGTCCAATGTTGGTCCTGTCTTTGACCAGCTCAGAGCTTGATAGAAGTTTCCCATTTGCACAGTGGAAGTCATAGCAGTAGTCAAGTCATGTGGTGCTAAGGAACATGAAATGGGAATCATACACGTACAGCACCCAAGGAGAGTGCGTACACGTTGAGCAACTATCAGGAGTAGCTGCTCTTGGTGATAAATTCTAATGGTGATGAGAACAATTCCCAGCAGCACATGCTTATTAATACTAATCCATGCCCTTTATGTGGCTGACTCTGCTGGGCATTTTAAGGCATAAAGAGATCTGAGATTCAGTCATTGCTTTCAAAAGGCTTAGCCTAGTTGCAGAGTCAGACCAGCCCCAGCCCTGCCCATGGGGTCTTTTCCACCCCTCTCCCTTCCTCCAAGCCTAAGCTGCCCAGGAAAGCCAGCACTTGGACCTTGAAAAACACACCATAATGTGTTAGTGTGAATTAGCATGGGGTTGTCTACCCTCATACCTTATGAGCGGCTTCATCTGCCATAACTTAGGCTGTGATGGGGAATAAAATGCAAGCACGGCAAAGAGCTCACTGTGCTCGGCAAGACATGTTTTATCTCTAGCCACGGAGTGGAATTGCATTCCTGTTGTGAAACCCAGATTGATGCATGCATTTTATTTATAACCCTTTCTCCCGAAGTTCCTCCAAGTTACAAGTTAGCAATGAAAGTTTGCAGTGGCTTTTAAAAGGCCTGCTGGCATCTCCCCCTGACAGCCAAATTCTTGCAAGTGACAGGAACAGAGCTCAGGATGGGCGAGAGTCAGCGGGCATTGACAAATGGACGTGTCCAAGAAAGAATAATTGTGATGGAAGGGAACAGGCAGAAAGCAAAACTGGTGAGCAAGGTCTTCGTTCTTAGCCCATCGTACCAGCATCTCAAACTGACTGCATTCAGCCACTGGGGCTTTTCCCTTTCATCATCCCCTGGACTTGGAGCAGGTCAAGAATCCCTTTATACTTCCATCTGCCCCTTCTCATTCCATCTCTTCCAGTGGCTGCAGAAAATGCCCCCAGAACCATTTAGCTAGCAGTGCCCTCTGTTTAGTGACCATTTCTCAATCCTATACATCCATGCTGCCATATATGGTCATGCAGAACGTATGGTAGTCAAGAAATACCAACCTCTAAATGCTAAGTTGCTTTAGTCGTGTATGATTTTTTGCTACCCTATGGACTGTAGCCTGCCAGGATCCTCTGTCCATGGTATTTTCCAGGCAAGAGAACTGGAGTGGGTTGCCATTTCCTCCTCCAGGGGATCTTCCCAACTCAGAGATCAGACCCAGCGATCGAACCAGTGTTTCTTATGTCTTATGTCTATATTGGCAGGCATGTTCTTTATCACGAGCACCACCCAAGAAGCCCAATACTAGAGACAAGCAAATCAGAGATGAGCACTCTGGAAAACAGTCCAACACTTCCTCAAAGAATTCAACATAGTGTTACTATATGACCCAGAGATCCCATTCATAGGTACATACTCAAAATAACACTAACACGTACTCAACCAACACATGTACACACATGTTCATAGCTGCGCTATTCATGATAGTCAAAAGGTAGAAACAACCCAATGTCCATCAATCAATAAATGGATCAAACAAATCATGGTATAGCCATACAATGGAATATTATTCACCTGTAAAAAAGGATGCTGAACCAAATAGATATTATGATGCTACATAGATCATAAATATATATGCTATCAAAAATATTATGCTAAGTTTAAGAACCTAAAGACAAAAATCATGTGCTCTGATTCCATGTATGTGAACAATTCAGAGAGACAGAAAGCAGATTCATGGTTGCCCAGAGATATGGGAAAGTAGAAATGAAGATAATCTGCTTTAATGTGTATGGGGTTTCCTTTTGGGTGACACGAGTGTTTTGGAACTAGATAAAAATGATTGTGCAATAGGTTGAGTGTACCATGTGCCGCTAACTTGCTCACTGGAACACAGTTATGTGTTTTCATTATTTTTAAGATTTTATTTATTTTTTATTGCAGTAGAGTTGATTTATAATATTGTGCTAAATTCTGCTGTACACCAAAGGGACTCAGTGATACACACACATATATATAGTCTTTAATTTATTTTTAATTTTGTATTGGCCAATTAACAATGTTTGAATAGTTTTAGGTGAACAGCGAAGGGACTCAGCCATACATATACATGGATCTATTCTCCCCCAAACTCCCCTCCTATCCAGGCTGTCACATAAAACTGAGCACGGTTCCCTGTGCTGTACAGTAGGTCCTTGTTGCTTATCCATTTTAAATAGAGCAGGGTGTTTATATGAAATTCACCTCAAATAATAATCAAAAATAAATATCAAAGACTACAGCGGTTTTCTAATTCTGGGACAAGCATAGGTCAGGTACCAAGATCCAGTTTTGGAGGGGGGGAAAAAAACAGAGACCGAAGTCATGGTCAGGGTTCGCTGTAAAGTGACAGAGTCTAAAACAGGTACAAGAGTAGGGTCCATAGGTGTGGACTGACAGTAAAGGTCTCAACACAGATACAGGGACCTGACGTTGAATCTCAGAGCTACGAATACTATTTTCTAGCTGTGGAATGCTGGCGACTTCACCATTTCTGAGTCTTGCTGTCCATACTGGAAACAGATGGGGAATCTTCTTAGCTGGGTTGCCTCAAGAATCCAATGACAATGATTGGAAAAATCTATTGTAAGTCATTGCATGTAACACTAATGTAAGTGTGCAACTAATGGCAGCTTTAATTATCATGTAATCACCATGCACGGAATGTATGGTCAAGGCTGCCGAGGATGACAAAGGTCAGACCCAGGCATACCCTCCTGAGGCGAGGGCACTATGTAGAGACCATTACTCTCCTGCTGACGACAGAAGCACATGAGGGTGATTCCCAGCTCCACCAGTATTTCTAATGCCTCTGCTGGCATCATGCCTTCTAACATGCTATTGGTCAGATGAAGTCACATGACCAAGACCAGGATAAAAGAGACAGGAAATATCCACCTGGATCTCTAACAAGAGGAACGCATCAAAGGATGTGTAGACAATGGGGGAGGGGATGAAAAATGTGAAACGTTACTACAACTATACCATGACATCCCAAGATGTTTGTGTTCCCATTTTAGAGACAGGAAACCAGACACTTAGCAGCATTGCCAAGATCATTTAGCTTGAAAATGACAGAGCTGGGTTTAAAACCAGGTCATCTAAATTTAAAGCACAATAGAGGGACACAGTGAGATTCTGGGGAGATGGTGTAGGAATAAAGTATGAGGCAAAACTTCATAGAGGTCATGACCCTTCTTGTCTGATATGAATGACATTCCAAGGGTGTTTCACAAATGCTCAAATTATGACCATTAACAGGATTTCTGTAGCTGGACATGAACTTAAGAAAGAAAAGTCCTCATACAGTAGAAATGTGATTAAAGGGACCTCCTACTTTAAGGGACCTACTTTGGAGCAGACCTCCGGCCAACTTCAGGGAGGTCTGCTCCAAAGTAGCCTTTTTTTTCCCCCAAATTAAGTCTTTATTGAATTTGTTACAATATTGCTTCTGTTTTGTTTTGGATTTTTGGTGCTGTGGCATGTGGGATCTTAGCTTCCTGATAAGGGATTGAACCCACACCTCCTGCATGGGAAGATGTGTTCTTAACCACTGGATTGACAGGGAAGCCCCAAAATAAGTTTTAAAACAATTATTTCCATCATGAGACACTCAAAGAAGGTGACTCCTGTAGCTGACAGCTCAGCAGCATCCTCCTACATGAAAGATGCATTCTGGTTAAGTGTGTTTGAAATTATGATAGATTGAGGCGATCAGAAATGCATTACCTGGGTGTCTGCTTTCTCTTTAAAATCTCCAGAAACCAAATTCTTGTCTCCAATCGTGTGGATGATTTGATGTATTATAGGTCTAGTCAAGGGGTGAGCACTCTCTCAGAACCCCTAATCGGCAATATGCCTGCTGCCATGTCAAAACTTTCTTCCTGAAGGCCTTCCTGCTATGAGCTATCTAGACTTGAATTCCAGTTCATCAGTGTGCAAAAGTCACGCAAAGGCAAACTGGAGCCAGTCTTGCAACAACAAAACCCATGACTGACTCTTATCCAGATGCCTTCTTCAGTAAGTCAGAGATGCCACAATTCCTTTAAAATGGTAAACACTCAGAAAGGAGCTCTTCTCCCTAAAGTATTTCCCTGTCTTATCACAGCTAAGACTCTGTATCTCAAGGTCTTCAAGCACCTTCTAAAAGCTCCATGTTGCCCTTGGCATCAATGGAGTGGAATTACTTTTCTAATTGCACCCAAAGGCATAGACACAGGTTGACATGTTTGGTAGGAACTGATTTTTTTTTTTCTCCTAAAGTAATTATTAAGAACAGAATATTAGATCATTAGAATTAGAATGAGGGTTGTTTGCAAACAATGGGAGAGTTTTTGCTTGGCAGTCAAGGCAACACAGTGCAGTGGTTAAGAGTAAGTGATCTAGGACTTCCCTGGTGGTCCAATGGTTGAGAATCTGCCTGCTAATGCAGGGGACACATGTTTGATCCCTGTCCGGGAAGATTTTACATGCCTTGGAGCAAGTAAGCCTGGGAGCCACAAATACTGAAGCCCACATTCTACAGCCTGTGCTCTGCAACAAGAGAAGCCATCGCAACGAGAGACCCTCACACTGCAATGAAGAGTAGCCCTGTTCGAAGCAAGTGGAGAAAGCCTTCACACAGCAACGAAGACCTGGTGCAGTCAAAATTAACTGATTTAAAAAACAAAAAAACAAAGAGGAAGTGCTCTGGAGTTAGGCAGACCTGAGTTTGAATCCTGGCTCTGGCAAATGACAAGTGGGCAATCTCAGGCAAGTCACATACTGTCTCCAATATTTAGTTTACTCCCCTGTAGGAGGATTGATTCCATGAGATACTGTGTAGATAGACAGTGTGCAATGTCTGCCAGGGAGGATGCTGGAATAACAGCTGAAAAATACAGACAGATCACAGCATTTATTTACATCATGTCTTTCAGTGGATTCCCTGTTCATAGGGCACAGCCCGTGAACCGGACATGGTCCTGCAGTGGCTAGCACGTCTCTCTTCTCCAGCCTCGCCTCCAGCCCCATCCATCCTCATGTGTTGCATTCTTAAGGACTTTGCACTTCACTCCCTCAAGTTCCCTAGACCTTCTCCATTGCTCTCTCTCCTCCCAATTCAGCCTGGTGAATGTCACCCATGCTTCAAGCATCTTCTCAAACGTCACTTTGAAGAAGCCTCTCTGGATTTACATCCATGATCTCCATTTTCTACTCTTGTGGCCCCAATATAACTTCCCTTCACAGCATTGTAATTTTTGATTTCTTTGATTTATGTCTGTCTCTCCACCCCGGTTAAACTCTAAGCTCTGTGAAACTGGAGACCTGGTCTAATTTGCTCCTAGGACCTGGCATCAGGCCTGACACCTGGTAGGTATTCAATGGTTAGTTATTCAATGAATGACACATAGTAGGTATCCAGTGGTTACTGATTCAATGAATGGATGGAAAACAATGACATAGAAAAGAAGTGAAGGGAACACAGCCTGGTGCTCTGTGATGACCTAGAGGGCTGGGATGGGGGTGGTGGGAGGGAGATCCAAGAGAGAGGGGATATACGTCTGCATATGACTGAGTCACTCCATTGTACAGCTGAAATTAATACAACATGATAAAGCAATTATATTTCATTAAAAAATAAAAAAATATTTAGGATTAGTGCATGAGCTCTGTCTTAATTCGCTTCCTTGCCTTCAGTTTAAACAGCACAAAAGGGTATTTCTGACTCTCTCTTAGATATCTGCTCCCTGCCTTCCCCTTTGTTACTATATCACAGAAGAAAATAATAATAATTACTATTGTAATATTGATGATTCAACAAGACTGTCTCCTGATATTGGCTGGTTTGGTGTGGTGTTGTTTTGTAGTTTTAAATAAGCTCCCTATGTGGGCTATTAAATAAAGTGGGGACAAATGAGAGGAATTATGCATTCGCTCTTCACTCCAGGACAAGTTGTTATGTTTGCCTGAATCTAATTTCCCTTCATCTAGATCACTGAACTGAACCTCAGCTATTGTTGGTGCCAAGTTGAGAGTGTTGGTGGAGGCCTGGTTAATAACTTGCTGGTAAGTTCAGCAAGGCAGGAATTGCACCCAGTCTGGGCCATTATTTCTCTTCCTTTATGTAACAGGGCATTTGGGGCTGAGCTGAAATGGAGGCAGTGGGAGGGTAAACACTACTTTCCTGTTCTATTCCACTCATTCCCAGTGGGCCCTTTCCCAAACTCCATGTGCTTCCTGCTCTTGGCAAGCCCGGGAGGTTTTATTTTATTACTAGAGAAGGAAGAAGAAGATTTTGATAGGAGGTGAGAGTTTGGGACTCAGAAAGGGGATAAGAAAACTCAAAATGGAATGGGGGGGTATCTGTCCCCTGCTCGGCTCCTGGGGTTGATTCTGAGCCACCTGTGGATGGAGGGGGTTTAGGCGCAGAAGGTGGGGGAGACTTGATATCAAAGTAAGGAGATCTCCTTTGGGGAGGAGGCGACAGATCACAACACGGAGCTGGGAAGGGGGCCGTCTGCCCTGTCTCTAAAGACAACAGAAGGATGTTCTGGGATCCCCAAACCAGAGCCATGGGGTCATCCAGAGGGGATGTCTAGGAGCAGGTGTCAGAGTTCTCCAGATACGAGGTGATGATGGTGGACCCCTGGGAGCAGCTACATGATCAGAGCGGGGCTGGAAAAGACAGATGTCTGATTCATGGAATACGGTTTAAGTATCACCTGGGAAAGACGGCCAGAAATAATTTGTTTTTTCCTCCAGTTTTTTTTTTCCAATTATAGTTTAAAAAATGTTATGTCTAATTGGAGGATAATTACTTAAAAATACTGTGACGGTATCTGCCATACATCAACATAACTCAGCAGCAGGTATACAAAAGTCCCCTCCCTCCTGAGCCTCCCTCCCACCTCCTAATTATACATGATTTCCAGTCTTGTGTTAGTTTCACACTAACTGTTTCACACTTTGTGTACAGCAAAGTGACTCAGTTCTTTTTTCAGATTCTTTCCATTATAAGGATATCACATGATGCTGAACATAGTTCCCTGTGCCACACAGTAGGTCCTTGTTTGTCTATCTTATAGTTAGCAATATGTACAGGTCAACCCTAAAGTGTTAATGTATCCCTTCCCCCTCCCCCATGTCCAGAAAATCCTCTGGAGAAGGAAACGGCAACCCACTCTAGCATTCTTGCCTGGAAAATTCCATGAACAGAGGAGCCTGGTGAGCTACAGTGCATGGGGTCGCAAAGACTTGGACAGGCCTGAGCACACACAAACACCATGCCTTGTTAATGTGTATACATTCACCCCAAACTCCTAATCTATTTCTCCCCCTTACCTCTTTGTTAACCGTAAGTTCATTTTAAATAGCGAAGCTATTTCTGTTTTATAAATAAGTTCATTTGTATATATATATTTTTAGATTCCACCTATAAGTAGTATTATACGATATTTGTCTTTCTCTGCCAGAAATAATTTGGATATGCCCTAGGATACGGTGGAAGCCCAATTTTTAGTAATAAGCCAGTGATTTTATTCCCTACAGTCATAATTTTGGTATATGTAGTAATTGTGACCTAATTTTTCAGCCATAAAACAATGAGTCCCCTGGGCAGAGAGGTTGTATTTTTATTTTTTAAGTGAGAATAAACAAAAATTCATGGTTTTCTTCATATAGCTCAGCATTGTTTACCTGGTTGCCCGGACAATGTGTCATTTTCCTGAAATACAATTTTGTAAACACTAAGACAAAAATAAACAGAGGGAGGGGACTTTTTAAAATTCCTCCTTTCCTTCCTTATTTTGCCAGTCTCCAAAGAAAGACAGCAACAACCTCTAGAAGCATCTTAACTCTGCCATGACTGCCCAAGGATTCAGGAACGCCCCACCACAGTGTAAAGCTCTGACTTCCATGATGCTGAGTTAGAAACCTTATGTGGTAAAGCAAAGGACGTACAAGGAAAATGCCAGCCCTCTGCACTAATGGGGGGCCAGCAGGCAAATCTCCAGTTTTCTGAGGGCCACCCTTGTTCCTCAAATACGCAGGCCAAACCTGGGCATTTAAAACGGAATCAAGTCTTAGCAGTGTAAATTCGCACTGTGCTTTCTACGCTGCCATTCTAAGGTCCTCTCAGGAAAACCTCATTGCTTGGTCTGCAAGGAGAAATACCCACTGAAATGCAGTCCCAAACAAAATAGGAAATGCAAAGAGCATCTTAAAATTCACAGACATTCATTCTAACAGGAGGGAAAATAATTTATCCCTTGGGGCCTTACTTTTAAGAGTCATCAATTAATTAATTTTAAATGACTTTGCTTTAACAGCAAGTTTCTTATAAAGGCTACATCATATGGACACTGATCAAAATATATATATATATATATATAGGTTGATTCAAAAAATCAAACTGGCAAACATGTATTGCACTGTGTGTTTGGAGAAATGGCCACAGCTGTTCCCATTCCTGTTGAGAAGAATTAACATATATGTATGAAATTCTAGTCTTCAACATATTTCAATATTTTTCTTTTTGTCCTATAAATATCAGCATTCCGGTTGTTAATCTTCCCCAAATCAGTAAAAAAAAGTCCAGTTAATTTTGGAATCATGAGAACTATCTACATTAAATACTCTCTTCTCCTAAATTGAACAAGCTAGAATTCTGTGACATTCATGGAGAAAAGATAAAAATGTTAAATGTTACTTGGTGAAAACCTTACCATATTAACAGAGGTGATTTTATCCCATACCATTTATCATCTTGGCCAACATCATTGGGTCCCATTCTATTGTTGCACAGTTGAATGGTAATTCTACTTCTCATTCCTTTTTCTTTCCAGTGCATTTTAAAGGCCTCTCAGGCTTTCCCTTCCCTAAGTCCACTCCTACAAAGGCAGTTTGGTACAATTCTTTTCAAACCCCAGTATCACTTTTCTGTGAATTGGGAGGCCTTAAAATTTATCTCATAAAATTGAGTTTCTAATAAAGGTCTCTCTGCCAGACAGAAGTAGCCAGATGTTTTTCATTTATTTTGTGATCTTAGTTTTTCCTGTGTAGATTTTATAATTGTTCCCACAAATTGTTTACATTTATTTTGGAACGAAACAGTGAATTATCTGGCAGTTCTATAGTTATAAGCAACAGAACCTGTGGCTAACTTAAGAAAAAAGGGGGATTTATAGAAGAACATGGGATATTTATGGAATTAAGACTCATAAAAGGGTATTGTTCATGCAGAAATAAATACCATTGTTCATCATCATATCAGCCATTCTTCTAGAGAGTCAGAGTCCCAAGAGAGAGAGGACAGCTGGCCAGGCTTAGATTCCACATCCATCTCTTCACCATATTGGGTCAAGAAGGAGAAGGAACTCATAGAAGCTGTCTGTACAGCCCTCAGGGGACTTCATGTTTTTAGGACATCTATACTGTCAGACCCATTTCGATCACAGTGTGGTAGAAAGGTAATCTCTCCAAAATAATAATAATAATTAAAAAAAAAGAATAGGGTTGGATATTTTCTGGATAGCTAAAATCAAAAGCCAAACAACATAATTTACTCCAGACTGTATGGATAAAGATGTGCAAGTCAACAAAGGTAATTGAGACTTAATCCCTAATTATGTATATATAAAGGTACATTTGCTATGAATTATCATCTCTGGAAATTAATACCTGTGAAGGAAGAAAAAGATAGCTATTTCTTTCCTGGGATCTTTCAGAGCTGACCTTATTTGGTTATCGAAAGAGGTGTAGGGAAGGAGAGACAGAGGGAGGGAGAGGAAGGGGAGAGAGGGAGAGAAAGACAGAGGGAGGGAGACAGACAGAGGAAGGAAGGAGGAAGAGAGGACGGAGGCAGAAGGAGAGGGCGAGATGGAGAGGGAGAGAGAGACTCTCAAGGGAGCCTAGCCAGGGAAGCAGCTCTAGATGTCTGATCATATCAAGCTCAACTCAGAACGAGTGGGTCGGCTCATCTCGGTGGTGTTTATTCATTTGGACAAAAGCAACTCTCTCCAATTTCACAACTTCCAGAAAGGCAGTGGGCTGCTGAATTATACTTGGTACAACAGCACTCTTCCAGAGAACTGGAATGAGATTTTTGGCAGCTAAAGTGTTTTTTTAAAAGCCACTGCTTTCTATGATTGCCCCCATCTTATAAATGACTCTGCTGCTGAGAATGACCAATTCAGAGACAACGAAAAACTCCTTTCCACAGCTCCACAGACCTCATCTAAACTTCTCGGATTTCAGTTTGTTCTGCGCCGTGTACCTAAGGATGTCTGATGGGATAGTGATTCTGTCCCAAGGTGCGTGTCACTTCTGGTTTGATTTTATACACAACAGAATGAAGTCTTGGGTCCTCAGAAACTCCCTAAACTCTGCCTCCTAGAATGAATTACAGCTCTCCAGTGAAGATGGGGAAGACAAAGGGTTTGGAAGTACACAGACCTGGCTTACTGTGTTCCTTTTCTCCCTGAGTCTTTAACCTCTGAACCTCAGTTTCCTCTTTTATAAAATAATATCTATGTTACTAATTAAATACAAGAGCACACAGAAAGCATTTGGTGCAGTTACTATTGCCTAGGAGAAACATACATTAGTTTCTTTCTAGGGTGCTTTGGGATTATCTGACATTATCTGACATTGTTTCCTACTAAGGGTGTCACAGGAAGTATTGTCTCGGATGGCTACATATTTGCAAGGCATGACGATTTTCAGTATCTTGGAGACAGAGGCCGGGAGTTTAGAGTGTCTGTCTCTATTGCTGACCTGCAAACAGGGTCATCAGTACCATCTTTCTAGAGTCCATAACCATGCATTCATAATATTTGCACATGCATTAATAACATTTGTCTTTCTCTTTCTGACTTATTTCACTCTGTTCTAGGTTCATCCATCTCATCAGGACTGTCTCAAATGCATTCTTTATTAAAGCTGAGTAACATTCCATTGTATATATGTACCACAATTTCTGTATCTATTCACATTGACTGATTTGTGTATATTGAAGAATCCTTGTGTCCCTGGGATAAATCCCACTTGATCATGGTGTTGTCGTTTTCATGTGTTGCGGTTTTCATGTGTTGCTGGATTTTGTTTACTAGTATTTTATTGAATATTTTTGCATCTATGTTCATTGGTGATATTGGTCTGCAATTCTCTTTTTTGTGTGTAATATCTTTGTCTTATTTTGGTATCAAGGTGATTGTGGGCTCAGAAAATGAGCTTGGGAATGTTCCTTCCTCTGAAATTTTCTAACTTGTTTCTAAATATTTAATAGTGGGAAGCTGCTGTATAGCACAATAGCTCAGTGTTCTGTGGTGACCCGGGGGATGGGGGGGGGAGGGGGCGGCGAGAGAGAGAGAGACCCAAGAGGGAGGGGATATACATTTACATGTAGCTGATTCACTTTGTTGTACAGCAGAAACTAACTCAACATTGTAAAGCAACTATACCCCAATTTTAAAAAAATAGAATTTGTCTCCGGAAAGAGAAATAGGGATTCTTGGGGGCAGAGATTGGAAGAAAAATTGATCTCCATTGTGTATTATTTTATAATGTGTGAATTTAGATACACATGAATGTATTATCTACTAAAGTTTAACTTAAAATAATAACCACCACCTCAAACCCAAAACTGAGATGATACATTTGGCAATCATCGCCCATCAGGCAATATTTGTTGAGTATCCACAACAGTCACTCTCAAGATGATCAGAGAAAATGATGCTGTGGTTCTTTCCATCTAACAGCCACTCCCTGGAGAAACTGTGTGTGTGGGGCGGGGGGGGGAAGCTCATTAGAATATAGTTTACTCGCTTAAAGAAAAGAAATTCTACTTGGATGGCTTTTAGGAAAGTAATCCTGCCAGAGGAGAATGAAAAGGCTGCTTCAATAACATGGGCATAACCAGAAGGAACTCAGAGTGAAGGAGAAGCAGCAGGGAAGGAGGGGGGAAGAACTGAGGCAATTCCAAAGGTCTTAGACCTCAGCAGAATATAGACACCGCCTGCTGGGAGCTGCTAGACAACTCAATAGGACTATTGCTGCTGCTGCTGCTGCTAAGTCACTTAAGTTGTGTCCAACTCTGTGGGACCCCATAGACAGCAGCCCACCAGGCTTAGACACAAGAAAGAAAGTGTTAGTCACATGAAAGATAGACACAAGAAAGCTCGGTTGTGTCTGACTCTTTGTGACCCATGGACTGTAGCCCACCAGGCTCCTCTGTCCATGGGATTCTCTAGGCAAGAATGCTGGAGGGGGTTGTCATGCCCTCCTCCAGGGGATCTTCCTGACTCAGGGATGGAATCCAGGTGTCCTGTAATGCAGCTGAATTCTTTACCATCTGAGTCATCAGGGAAGCCATTGATAGGGTTAGAACAAGTGTCTTGATGTCATATGGCAAGCAAGTTCACAACAGTGTATGAGCACATGGACTCCCAATTCCTTTACTCAATCCCAGCATTATTCTAGCATTTCCTGTCTCAGTGAATGGAACCACAATCCAGCAAAGAAACCAGAAAGCAGAAGTTGTCTTTTACTCATCTGTCTCCCCAAATAGCTATTACAAATCAATACCAAATTCTATTAATTTTATACCTTAGGTCTATTGCATCTGTTTACACATTTACTTCTCTGCATCTCCCCCAACATCTTAGTCTAAGGCGACATCAGTTCTTGTTTTAATTATTATAACACAGCAGATAGTGAAGGACAGAGGAGCCTGCCATGCTGTAGTTCGTGAGGTTGCAAAGAGTCAGACATGACGTAGTGACTCAACAACAGCAACAACAGACTAACTGGTCATTCTGTTCACTCTAGAATCTATTGTATTTCTGAAACTGAAACCAGTGCTTCATTAAAGAAGGAGGAGGAGAGGGAGGAAGAGCTGAAGAAATCACAAAGCTAGACAAATGCCCTTTGGTAGCACAGGGCTTCCCACATGGCTCAGTGGTAAAGATTCTGCCTGCTAATGCAGGAGCCTCAAGAGATATGGGTGTGATCCCTGGCTTAGGAAGATCTCATGGAGGAGAAAATGGCAACCTACTCCATAACTCTTGCCTGGAAAATCCCATGGACAGAAGAGTATGGCAGGCTTGGGGCTGCAAAGAGTTGGACACAACTGAGTGACTGAGCACACACACACTAACACATAACAATATTATCTCATTAATATAAACTTTACTATTTTAGCACATATAATAATCCAAATTCAGTCCTATATATGAGTAAAGTATGTATGTATGAGTAAAGTATGTATGTATGTGTATATATATATATATATATATATATATATATATATATATCAGAGAAGGCAATGGCACCCCACTCCAGTACTCATGCTTGGAAAATCCCACGGACGGAGGAGCCTGTTAGGCTGCAATCCATGGGGTCGCTAAGAGTCAGACACAACTGAACGACTTCACTTTCACTTTCCACTTTTGTGCATTGGAGAAGGAAATGGCAACCCACTCCAGTGTTCTTGCCTGGAGAATCCCAGGGACGGTGGAGCCTGGTGGGCTGCCGTCTATGGGGTCGCACAGAGTCAGACACGACTGAAGTGACTTAGCATAGCATATATATATATATATATGTGTGTGTGTGTGTATATATAAAGCAATTAATGATAACATTTGCAGGGAGCAATCCAGATTCCATAAAAAGTATTTTATTTTTCCAAATACTATCCACCTAAGCTGGTGAATACATACAAATGGTTTTATTTACTCATCAGAATAGGCCCAGCAACAATTATTTCTGAAATCATTTAACATTTATTAGCTTAAGGGAGTATATGAATTTGAAAAGAATGCAAATACACTTTTTTAGAACACTATATTTGTTCTGGTTCTAGATTTTTCTTATTATAAAAGACAATTTCCCATCCTATCTTTGGAAACATTGATTTTCTGGTGATATTAAAGTAAGTATTCAACATCATCAGACTATTATAAAGCTTTGTAATGATTTTCAGAAAAGAAGAGTACTCATGAAAATCTTTAAACAAATATTAGCTATGGAAGACATCCAGTTAATTAGTTTACCAATTATTCTCTTATATTGTGACCTGTGACAATTCTACAGTGATTTATACTCCAATTAATTCTATTCTAAATCATCTAAATATTCTAATAGGTGTTTGTCTGGGTCATCTTTGTGAACCACATACATCTCTAAGATGCTGGATGATATCTTATGTAGACATAGCAAGGGAATATTATTAGTATGAAAATATTTACAGCTTTTCCTCTCCCCAGCCTACCAAAGATAACTTCATTTCCAGTTTTGTTTTTGGAATTTCATTGCTCAGAACTAGCTCAATGGATTAAAAAAAAAAATAGACCAGGAGAAGAAAAGACTGAAGATTCATTTGCAAAGAGCCAAGTTTACTATCAGAGAAAGGGTAAGAGAAAAGATCTGGACAATAAGGAAAAGGAGGATGTGGAAGGGCTTCAGATGGCTTGAGTATGGGGATCTTTTTGGAGAAGAAAATGGCAATCTGCTCTGGTATTCTTAACTGGAAAGTCCCATGGACAGAGGAGCCTGGCAGGCTACAGTCCATGGGGTCTCAGAGAGCTGAAGATGAATTAGCGACTAAACAACAGCAACAATGGGAGTCTTGGGAATACACCAGTGGAGGGAAAAATGTTTCTGAGAGAAACAATGGACATTGTATGAAGGATGCAAAAGACTGGACAAGATGGGTCAAGAGAACATTAAAGATGTTCTTAACATTAACAGATGACCTCCCCTTGGTAAAAATCCTTCAAGAGACACCAGGAACAATCTGATGCACTCTTAATGTCTGATGGTCTGTATTTCTTTGTGTGTGATCATAACAAGGCAAGTCGTTATTGGATCTGATTCTCTGTTTTCCAGTGACAACCAAACTTCCCTGTTTGGGATAAAATGGACTCTGAAGAACATAATTCCAGCTCCCACACTTTATCTAGGAGTCAGAGTGACAAATGCACACACTTGGCAATAGGGAAGGGAAGGGACCTTCACCCCAGCCTCCTGGGTGCCAAGGTTCCCTTTTATTTGAAATTTATTTTTAATTGGGGGGAAATTGCTTTACAACATTGTATTGGTTTCCACCTTACAACAATGCAAATCAGCCATAATTATACATACATTATCTTCCTCTGGAGCCTCCCTCCCCACAGTCCCACTCATCGAGGTCATCACAGAGCACCCGGCTGGGCTCCCTGTGTTATGTAGCAACTTCTCAGCAGTTATCTGTTTTACATATGTATATATATATGTGTGTGTGTGTGTGAATGAGCACACAGCACTCTGCCCCAGCCATCTGCAATGCTGAGGCTTGTAATCCTTAGGAAACCAGCTCTTCTAATGAACAGTGCATTCTCATTATTGACACTCCCACGAAAAAACACACATTGAAAACTGATGTTTGGCATCTAATCGATATCCCCCAACTTCCAGAGTAACCACCTGCACTGTCTAGAGTCCCATTTAGGATTCTTAACGTGTAGCAGGAAGACTGTTTATGTGTCTAGAGCTATTGACATCGTCGGTTCTATTACAGGGCATGGACTATTCAGTCAGTCTTCAATTAACACATATTCACCTGTAATGTGTCAGGGCTAGATGAGGGGCTAAGGGTGGATCCAGTTAGAATGCAACCTTCATGAAGGAAGGAAACATTATCTTTGTCCACTGCTGTGGATCGAAGTACTTAAAATGATAGGATATTGGATAGGACAGGCATTTTTACTTGGCTTCATTAAATTTATCACATCAAGGCACACTCTAAGGTAAATCTTATCAATATACTTTCGAGTGTAATTTTGTATACACAGCTTAGCTTCAGGTGTAACCTGTGTGCAAGCATGTTTATAGTCACTCAGTTGTGTCTGACTCTTTGTGACCCTTTGGACTACAGCCCACCAGACTCCTCTCTCTCCATAGGATTTCCCAGGCAAGAATACTGGAGTGGGTTGCCATTTCCTCCTAGAGCATCTTCCCAACCCAGGGATCAATCTCTAGTCTCCTGTGTCTCCGGCATCTTGTAGGTG
This sequence comes from Bos taurus, assembly GCF_002263795.3. NCBI lineage: Eukaryota > Metazoa > Chordata > Mammalia > Artiodactyla > Bovidae > Bos > Bos taurus. Next base: position 5,712,289 of record NC_037352.1, on the reverse strand, counting down.
GATTCTTTACCCTCTGAGCCATTTGGGAAGCCCAAAGACACATTTTGTCAGAAGTAGGATGTGACATGGAAGTGTTAGGAAATTCTGGATTCTGACCAATATCCCAGGTCTATATTAATGGGAACAGCTTATTAGTTAATAATATTTTACAGCTTACAGCATCATCTTATTTTGTAATGGGAGTTCTTTAGAAAAAATTCAAAATGTAGGCTTGAACTTCCTAGTGTAATTATACAATGACTTCTCCATACTATGGGAAGTAATTTCCTGATAATTACTCTTTAAAAAAGTAGGCCCAAGTCTCTAGTCTTTATCTGGTGAAACATCTGCACATTTGTACAAGGGGAAATGAGTATTGGTGAATGATTCTTTGGCTAAAATCCTACTGGTTTAGGAAACCTCTTTCCTTGTCTTTTCAATAACGTTGCTATTGTTTAGTCACTAAGTCATGCCCACCTCTTTGTGACCCCATGGACTGCAGCATGCCAGGCTTCCCTGCCCTTAAATGTCTCCCAGAGTTTGCTCAAACTCATGTTCACTGAGTCCATGATGCCATTTAACCATCTCAGCCTCTGCTGCCCCCTTCTCCTCCTGCCTTCATCTTTTCCATTATCAGGGTCTTTTCCAATGAGTTGGCTCTTTGCATCAGGTGGCCAAAGTATCGGAGCTTCAATTTCAGCATCAGTCTTTCCAATGAATGTTCAGGGTTGACTTATTTTAGGATTAATAGGTTTGATCTCCTTTCTGTCCAAGGAACTCTCAAGAGTCTTCGCCAGCACCATAATTCAAAAGTATCCATTTTTTGGTGCTCAGCCTTATTTACGGTCTAAATCTCAAATCCCCATGTGACTACAGGAAAACCATGGCTTTGATGATGGAAAACCATATTTGACGATATGGACATCTGTCAGCAAAGAGATGTCTCTGCTTTTTAATACACTGTCTAGCTGTGTCATACCTTTCCTTCCAAAGAGCAAGTGTCTTTTAATTTCATGGCTTCAGTCATCATCTTCAGTGATTTGGAGCCCAAGAAAATAAAATCTTAATTTAAAGGGCACTAGAAGAGATAAGAAAGCCTTCCTCAGCGATCAATGCAAAGAAGTAGAGGAAAACAACAGAACGGGAAACACTAGAGATCTCTTCAAGAAAATTAGAGATACCAAGGGAACATTTCATGCAAAGATGGGCTTGATAAAGAACAGAAATGGTATGGACCTAACAGAAGCAGAAGATATTAAGAAGAGGTGGCAAAAATACACAGAAGAACTGTACAAAAAAGATCTTCACAACCCAGATAATCAAGATGGCGTGATCACTCACCTAGAGCCAGACATCCTGGAATGTGAAGTCAAGTGGGCCTTAGAAAGCATCACTATGAACAAAGCTAGTGGAGGTTATGGAATTCCAGTTCAGCTATTTCAAATCCTGAAAGATGATGCTGTGAAAGTGCTGCACTCAATATGCCAGCACATTTGGAAAACTCAGCAGTGCCCACAGGACTGGAAAAGGGCAGTTTTCATTCCAATCCCAAAGAAAGACAATGCCAAAGAATGCTCAAACTACTGCACAATTGCACTCATCTCACACGCTAGTAAAGTAATGCTCAAAATTCTCCAAGCCAGGCTTCAGCAATATGTGAACCGTGAACTTCTTGATGTTCAAGCTGCTTTTAGAAAAGGCAGAGGAACCAGAGATCAAATTGCCAACATCCACTGGATCATGGAAAAAGCAAAAGAGTTCCAGAAAAACATCTATTTCTGCTTTATTGACTATGCCAAAGCCTTTGACCGTATGGATCACAATAAACTGTGGAAAATTCTGAAAGAGATGGGTGGGAATACCAGACTACCTGACTTGCCTCTTGAGAAATCTGTACGCAGGTCAGGAAGCAACAATTAGAACTAGACATGGAACAACAGACTTGTTCCAATAGGAAAAGGAATACATCAAGGCTATATATTGTCACCCTGCTTATTTAACTTCTATGCAGAGTACATCATGAGAAACTGGGCTGGAGGAAGCATAAGCTGGAATCAAGATTGCCGGGAGAAATATCAATAACCTCAGATATGCAGATGACACCACCCTTATGGCAGAAAGTGAAGAGGAACCAAAAAGCCTCTTGATGAAAGTGAAAGAGGAGAATGAAAAATTTGGCTTAAAGCTCAACATTCAGAAAACGAAGATCATGACTTCTGGTCCCATCACTTCATGGGAAATAGATGGGGAAAGAGTGTCAGACTTTATTTTTGGGGGCTCCAAAATCACTGCAGATGGTGACTGCAGCCATGAAATTAAAAGACACTTACTCCTTGGAAGGAACAGTCTTATGGACTCTGTTGGAGAGGGAGAGGGTGGGAAGATTTGGGAGAATGGCATTGAAACATGTATAATATCATGTATGAAATGAGTTGCCAGTCCAGGTTCGATGCACGATACTGGATGCTTGGGGCTGGTGCACTGGGATGACCCAGAGGGATGGTATGGGGAGGGAGGAGGCAGGAGGGTTCAGGATGGGGAACACATGTATACCTGTGGCGGATTCATTTTGATATTTGGCAAAACTAATACAATATTGTAAAGTTTAAAAATAAAATAAAAAAAAGAAAGTTATGACCAACCTAGATAGCATATTCAAAAGCAGAGACATTACTTTGCCAACAAAGGTCCGTCTAGTCAAGGCTATGGTTTTTCCTGTGGTCATGTATGGATGTGAGAGTTGGACTGGAAGAAGGCTGAGCACAGAAGAATTGATGCTTTTGAACTGTGGTGTTGGAGAAGACTCTTGAGAGTCCCTTGGACTGCAAGGAGATCCAACCAGTCCATTCTGAAGGAGATCAGCCCTGGGATTTCTTTGGAAGGAATGACGCTAAGGCTGAAACTCCAGTACTTTGGCCACCTCATGCGAAGAGTTGACTCATTGGAAAAGACTCTGATGCTGAGAGGGATTGGGGGCAGGAGGAGAAGGGGATGACAGAGGATGAGATGGCTGGATGGCATCACTGACTCGATGGACGTGAGTCTGAGTGACCTCCGGGAGTTGGAGATAGACAGGGAGGCCTGGCGTGCTGCAATTCATGGGGTCGCAAAGAGTCGGACACGACTGAGCAACTGAATTGAACTGAACTTTCATTTGGGACTTCCCTGGTGGTTCAGACAACAAAGAGTCTGCCTGCAGTGTGGGAGACCCAGGTTCAATCCCTGGGTCCTGAAGATCCCCTATGAAAAGGAAATGGTTACCCACTCCAGTATTCTTGCCTGGAGAATCCCATGGACAGAGGAGCTTGACAGGCTACAGTCCATGGGGTTGCAAAGAGTTGGACACAACTGAGCAACTAACACTAACACTAGCTTTCATTTATATTAATAAATGATAAGCAGAATTTTATTGGGTCATCATGAACTGGCTCAATCATCTTTAAATTTACTATCAGGCTATATATGTGTGTCTTATTTTGCATTGAATTTAATATCAGGCTATATATGTGTGTCTCACTTTGCATAATTATCTTGAATTGGAAGATCCCCAGTGGAAACAAGCTTGCATAAGTTAAATGCAATTGTATTTTCAATATACAAGTCTGAATACAGCAAGAGACTTGCATTGTTTTATCTCAGTGCTAGGTCTTACTTGTATATCCTGAATATACAAGTACCATCACACTTAGCAATTTAAGAGTATGATGAAATATATATGAATATCACCTTTAAATTTGTCTTTCATGTTTAATCCAGATTCTCTCTACCAAAAGCACCATCCAGGGCATCAGCATTGACCAGGAGCATGTTAGAAATGGCTAACATCAGGTTAATCCCCAGATCTACTGACTCAGATTGAGGTCAGGAGGAGAATGGGGCAACAGAGGATGAGATGGTTAGATAGCATCAGTGACTCAATGGACATGAGTTTGAGCAAACTCTGGGAGATGGTGAAGGACAAGGAAGTTTGGAGTGCTGCAGTCCACAGGGTCACAAAGAGTCAGACATGACTTAGCTACTGAACAACAACACCTGACTCAGAATCTGTACTTTTAACAAGATCTCCATGTGATTCCTCTGCACATTAAAGTGTGAGAAGCACTGCCCTGATAAACCTCTCACTTCTTCATTTATTCAACAACTATTTATTGATTTCCCACAGTGTCGTCAGATACCATGGAAAGACACTCATACAGGGGTAAGATAGACAGTGAGGTATCTTCAGGATTTCCACTTGAAGAACTGAAATGATTTCTAACTCCATGGCAAAATAACCAGAAGAAAATGAAAAAATAAAAAATCCCCCATCTCGTATTCCACTTATACAGAATCACTCACATGAGATACTAGTTTAGAAATCTATTTTGGACTTCCTTGATGGTCCAGTGGTTAAGAATCCACCTGCCAAGGCAAGTGACGTGAGTTTGATCCCTGGTCCAGGAAGATCTCACAGACCGTGGGACAACCAGGCCTGTGTGCCGTAACTATCGGCACGCCCTAGAGCCTGTGCTCCACAAGAGAAGCCACCACCACGAGAAGCGCGAGCACCATGAGAAAGAGGAGTCCCTGTTTGCTGCAACTAGGGAAAGCCCATGTGTGGCAACAGAGACTCAGTGCACCCAAAAGTAAACAGTAAATGCATAAGCAACTAACACTTTTACTTTGTCATCTACTAGTTTCTGGAGAGCCATACGTAGTACCAGGTTGGCCAAAAGGTTCATTTGAGTTTCCCTGTAACATCTTACTTTATCCAAAAGGTAAGGAGAGGACTCTTCAGATCAGATCAGATCAGATCAGTACTTCAGTCATGTCCGACTCTTTGCGACCCCATGAATCGAAGCACGCCAGTCCTCCCTGTCTATCAACAACTCCAGGAGTTCACTCAGACTCATGTCCATCGAGTCAGTGATGCCATCCAGCCATCTCATCCTCTGTTGTCCTCTTCTCCTCTTGCCCCCAATCCCTCCCAGCATCAGAGTCTTTTCCAATGAGTCAACTCTTCGCATGAGGTGGCCAAAGTACTGGAGTTTCAGCTTTAGCATCATTCCTTCCAAAGAAATCCCAGGGCTGATCTCCTTCAGAATGGACTGGTTGGATCTCCTTGCAGTCCAAGGGACTCTCAAGAGTCTTCTCCAACACCACAGTTCAAACGCATCAATTCTTCTGTGCTCAGCCTTCTTCCAGTCCAACTCTCACATCCATACATGACCACTGGAAAAACCATAGCCTTGACTAGACGGACCTTTGTTGGCAAAGCAATGTCTCTGCTTTTGAATATGCTATCTAGGTTAGTCATAACTTTCCTTCCAAGGAGTAAGCGTCTTTTAATTTCATGGCTGCAGTTACCATCTGCAGTGATTTTGGAGCCCAGAAAAATAAAGTCTGACACTGTTTCCACTGTTTCCCCATCTATTTCCCATGAAGTGATGGGATCGGATGGGATCTTCGTTTTCTGAATGTTGAGCTTTAAGCCAATTTTTTCACTTTCACCTTCATCAAGAGGCTTTTTAGTTCCTCTTCACTTTCTGCCATAAGGGTGGTGTCATCTGCATATCTGAGGTTATTGATATTTCTCCCAGCAATCTTGATTCCAGCTTATGTTTCTTCCAGTCCAGCGTTTCTCATGATGTAGTCTGCATATAAGTTAAATAAACAGGGTGACAATATACAGCGTTGATGTACTCCCTTTCCTATTTGGAACCATGTCCAGTTCTAACTGTTGCTTCCTGACCTGCATACAAATTTCTCAAGAGGCAGATCAGGTGGTCTGGTATTCCCACCCATCTCTTTCAGAATTTTCCACAGTTTATTGTAATCCACACAGTCAAAGGCTTTGGCATAGTCAATAAAGCAGAAATAGATGTTTTTCTGGAACTCTTTTGCTTTTTCCATGATCCAGTGGATGTTGGCAATTTGATCTCTGGTTCCTCTGCCTTTTCTAAAACCAGCTTGAACATCAGGACTCTTAGTTAAAGCTGAATGGTCTAGGGGCCAACTCTGGTGCTTGTTTAAAGAGCAAAATTCTAGGGAGAGAAAGGGCAAGAGTTGGGAAGAATCAGAATGAGTAGGGATCCTGAATTTGCTTTTTAACAAGTCGGTTAAAACTATGATCTCTGGAGAATGTTCCCATACATAAATTGATGGGCAGGTTACTACTAAGGCTATTACTATGACCTCTGGAAGATGTCCCCATACATATGTTGATGGGCAGGTTAATACTATCATTATTACTATGACCTCTGGAAGATGTTTCCATATATACATTGATGGGCAGCTTTCACATCACATGGCAGCTTGCTAGACATTCAGAATCCTTGGGTTTCCCCCAGACCTGAGTTAGAATCTGTGTTTAACAAGATTCCCGGGTGACAGTTTTGAGAGACCCTCTACTGAAGTATGAGAACCACTTCCCTAACTTATTATATGGACTCAGTTGCTCAGTCGTATTTGATTTTTTGTGCCCCACTGACTGTAACCCACTAGGCTCCTCTGTCCATGGGATTCTCCAGGCAAGAATACTAGAGCGAGCTGTCACTTCCTCCTCCAGGGGAGCTTCCTGACCCAGGGATTGAACCCGTATCTCTTGCCTCTCCTGCATTGGCAGGCGGATTCTTTACCAATGTGCCACCTTGGAAGCCCAAGTTATTACATAAAGAACACAAGTGTACCTCCCAGACTCGGGGTGACTGACTCTTTTGATTTACCCAGGACCAAAATACATCCAGGATGCTGAGTTTTAAGTGGTGGACCCTACACTTACCTGCCAATCCAGGTAAATGGAGGTGGTTGGTCACCCTACATCATCTTCATGACACAGGACAGAATGAAGACTATGTGTTTCCAAATGCCACCCCCTCACCTCATTCTCCGCCCCCTCCACCCAGGATGGCATCAAAATAATCTCACTCTTCCTTTCCTTAAAGTAAAAACCCCTTTACCACTTCAAGATGGAATAAATGGCCATTTAAAGACAAACTTGAGACATTACGAATAAGAATTCTTTGTTTTTCCCCGCCTAAACCTCTACAGAAAAGTCATCAGTTCAAACTGCAGATTGAATTACAGTCCCCAAAGCATACTAGGGAACACAATCTAATCACAGACGCTCAATAAAATTTGGTGCCACTAAATCTCCTTTACTTTTACTCCAATTGTTCTCTTTATCATGGATTATTTTTATTATCTTGAGCATATAAATATTTTAGCTCCACATATACAATTTAATTAGTTCAAAGTGCAAAATTAAAGCCATGAGAGCACATTTGTTCTGGCCACAGAAACCAAAGGCACTAGTCAACCAAGAACAGATATATGTGTCTTTGAATGGAGACAGCTGTTATCTTGGGTAGCATGGCTGCAGTTAGAATGAGGGGTTTTATCTGGGATTCCTATTTAAACATCAGGGGTCTGGAGTTGTTGCTGCTTCAGAATTAGGCAATGTTTCAGCTCCCTGCCATTCTGAATTAAGGAATATAGCTGTTCTCTGTCTCTCTCTCTCTATTAAACAGGACCACCTGGTGTTAGCCTCCATTCCTTTTGTCTCAGAATGTTTTTCACCTTTTCCAAGTTCATTGATTCTCAAGTTTTAACCGTTTAGAGAGTTTATCAAAAGGACAAATGTCCAGGTACAAACCACAGGAATTCAGGAAATATGGGGCAGGATCCAGGAACTTTCCTCTAGAACAAACACCTCCTGGCTATGCTTAGGCATGTGGCCAGAAGAACAGAGAGAGGCCCAGTTTGGATCAATGCTGCTGATCACCATGAGATACAATATTTATAAGGTGCTGATTATCCACTCCAATATTCCTGCCTGAGAAATCCCATGGACAAAGGAGCCTCGTGGGCTACCTTTGTCCATGGGATCACAAAGAGTCAAACGTGACTGAGTGACTAAGCGTGCATGCACACATCCATGCCATACACTATTTAAGGATGTGGCATATATTTGTAATCTTTCTTACATCCTGATTATTTGGGTCTTGTCATCATCATCATCATTTCTAGTTTGTAGGCGAGGAACCAGTGGTACAGAAAGCCTAATCACCTTCTTCAAGGTCAACCAACTGCTTGGTACAAATGGGACTGACACTCAAGCAGAGTGATTCTGGGACTCACGGATTTCAGACAGGAGGCTCTGTCTGAACAATTTTGAGTGCCGGGACTGCATGAAGCCAGGCATCATGGGCCCAAGTGTCACAGTTCAGAAAGACAGGACTCTCGGTATGACTAGAAGGAATGGTCCAATTGACTCATAAATCTCCAGGTCTCTCTCAGGACCAAGGACAGCGGTTACAGTTGCGTATTGCTGTTGTTTTCACTGCTACTGTGGCTGTAGTTTTAGCTCCTGTTTCATGAAAAGGCTTATTTTAGTTCACTGGAATACGGCATATGCAATAACCACATCAAGCCTGAGGAACCTGAAATCATATTTCCTGAACCATAAGCATATGCTTCGGGAAATGGTATATGTTATATACATTTAACTGTTTCACCTCCCCGCCATCACATATTAAACTGTATTAAGCAATAAACTTACTCCATCTCTCCCTCCCTCCCACTCTTTCTCTCCTTCCTTCCTTGCCTCCCCCCCGACCCCAAACAGGACCACCGGATGACAACCTACACGTCTCTGTTTTGCACGTTCACCCACACTCATAGCTCTCAAACTTGAACCTCTATGAGAGTTCTCTGTTTCAGATTTACCAGGATCCCAAGGACCAGCTCTGGATTCCTAACAATATCCACACAAGGTACCAAAACTGGACAGGCATTCTCTAGCAAGTAAGGGTGATTCAGGCTGACTCTTTCTGCCAAATGTTGACAAGGCTGTTGTGAATCCTCAGGGTGGTGACACAGGAATGGCAGAGCCTTCCACCCCTGAGAGAACTGATGAGCTTATTTCCTTCCCTGCAGCATCCCAGAGAATGGAAACCTTTCAGACCAGCAGCACAAATCTCAACACTGTGCACAGCATTCTATGTTCACCTGCTGTATTAGGCCATTTTCTCCCTCTGATCCATCAAATGTTCCAACTTGAGATGTGGAAGAAAAAGGTATTCCAGATAGAGATCATGGTCCATTTACCAAATGACAACAAAGATGGCAATCATATAAATTCTTATCTTTTCTCTGCTGCTTGCATGCTCAGTAGGGTTTGACTCTTCTGTGACACCACCCTCTCTCCCAGACTGTAGTTTGCCAGGCTCCTTTGTCCATGGGATTTTCCTGGCAAGAATAGTGGAGTCAGTTGCCATTTCCTTCCCAGGGGATCTTTCCAACCCAGGAATTGAACCCGAGTCTCCTCAGGTTCAATTGCAGGGTGATTCTTTAATCACTGAGCTGCCAGGAGAGAATGTTGAAATTGATAGCTAGGGGATATAGAAGAAGCTGGGAGGTAGACACAGACACATTTCCACGGAGGATTTACAGTCATAAATATGTGCTCAGTTGAGGGAGTTCATCATACAAGAACTTGTAGCCCGTAAGTAACATCTGTATATATACATACATATATATGTGTGTGTATATATATACATATATATATATGTATACATGTATATATATATGTGTATATTGGAGAAGGCAATGGCACCCCACTCCAGTACTCTTGCCTGGAAAATCCCATGGACGGAGGAGCCTGGTGGGCTGCAGTCCTTGGGGTCGCTAAGAGTCAGACACGACTGAGCGACTTCACTTTCTCTTTTCACTTTCATGCATTGGAGAAGGAAATGGCAACCCACTCCAGTGTTCTTGCCTGGAGAATCCCAGGGACGGGGAAGCCTGGTGGGCTGCCGTCTATGGGGTCACAGAGAGTCGGACACGACTGAAGTGACTTGGCATAGTGTAGCATATGTGTATATATATGTATGTATATATATATATGAGAATTATAATAAATGCATTTAAAAGAAAGAGATGGAAAGAAAGGGTCCTCCTTTTTGGAGTATCTATCATAGAAATAGATACAGATGTAGTGAAGTAGCTACAAGAACAATTAGGTAATGAAATCACAGATGAAATCTATTAATGACAGTGAAATAAAAAGTTATTTCTCAGTCTTGGGAAATGACCCAGAGCAGTGAATATTTCTTTGGCAGTGGGGGCTGGGGAGTTTAGTGGTTTTAAGAAATTAGGCTCGTTTTTTTTTTTTTTTTTTTTTTTTAATTTCTTGGTTTAGCCAGAGAATGACTGTGGTAACCATGACATTTGAAATTTTAAATATATAGTTTCATGGAAAATAAACTCTCATCCCAGTGGTTCTTTTCTCTTTATTTTTTGGCCATGCCATGTGGCTTGCAGGATCATAGTTTTTTGACTAGGGATTGAACCTGCACCCTCAGCAATGAAAGTGCGGAGTCATAACCACTGGACTGTCAGAGAATTTCCCCAGTGGTTCTTAACTTATGAGTTTAATCCCCCAGCAAACCCATTAAAAACATGTGAGAACATGAAGGGGAGAAAGGCTAGGGTTGGTGACTGTGGGGAAAGATTGGCATCTGTGCTCCATTCCTTATTTCCCCAAAGAACACAAAACTCCTCGTGCTGATGTGTTTCTTATTTAGCTGTGAACTGGGGAGAAGCTGGAATAGTGCATCACCAGCCCTCCAGTTAACACTGGAAAAAATCACCGAGTTAGAAGAGCATTCAAAGCCTCTTCTATGAAGGTGAGTTTGTAAGTTCAAGAGCTTCCCTGGTGGCTCACTGGTAAAGAATCTGCATGCCAATGGAGGAGATGTGGGTTCAGTCTCTGGGTTGAGAAAATCCCCTGGAGAGGGAAATGGCAACCCACTCCATTCCACTTCTTGCCTGGGAAATCCCATGGACAGAGGAGCCTGGTGGGTGATAATCCATGGGGTCATCAAAGAGTATGCTGGACACAATTGGGCAACCTTGACATCACAGACTATCCCAGCTTGAAATCAGCTCTGTGGACTAACTGCTCCTTCCTTTGAATCAATGGAAGTTGGTTTTCAGAACAGAATGGTAGATAAAATATAACCAGAAACAGAATTCCAATTTTTTTTTAAAAGTGACATGTATCATGCCAGCTCTCGAGAGAAAATGCATAGTGTAGAGAAATAAGAATTAAGTTGACTGTCAGGAGATGTGAATTTTAGTCTTTACTCTGTCTAAAAACTAGTGACTTAGGGGAAATAAATCAATATTTGAGGTCTCAGTCTGCTCATCTGTAAAATGAATGGGTTGATCCAGAAGCTCTAAGTCCCTCTTTTTTTCATAATAGTGGAGCGGGAAAGCCGTTGACAATTACTTTGGACAGCAGTGCCCGTTCCAAATAAAATCCATGCACCATCTGCTACTGAAAGGAAAAAAAAAATTAAAGCATGTTCCCCTACATCAACCACACATCCATTTGAAGAGCAGTGAATCCAAACTGCTATTATGATTTACATTAAACATTCTGGAACGCATACACTGGAGCCATGAACGATCTTTGCGAGGGGCTGGGGGGGTGGTTTCTCCCACCTGCTTCAGATGCTTACAGAATATTCAGTGATTTATATGTAGGTCACTGAACGAAATGAGTGTTCTGCTAAACAGCCTATGCAAATGACTGTGCACCAATCACTTAAAATAATTAGGAACTTATAAAATGACCATATGTAGTCATTATGAATAATTATATTAAGCCACAAAGGAAATTGCTCTCCCAACCCTCCACCTGAATCCTGAAGGGAACCTGAGCCATAGAGAGGCAGCAGGTAATTAAATACCAAATTAAAGAGAGAGACAGAGAGAGAAAAGAAAAGCAGTAGAAATCTCCAGTTAGGCAAAGCCATTTCCTGTGGTTGAGAATGCCTTAGACTTGTATCAGCCTGGTTTGAAAGTTCTCATGTGAAAACAAACAAATGAAACACTGATGGGAGAGCAGAAAGAGCTCACAGAAGACCTGAATGTCCCCCCCGCCCCAACCCCCCCCCCCCCCCCCCAGCAACCCTGGGTCAACTTCTCCAGGTAGTGTTGAGAAGGTGAACCTTGGGAACACGTTCCAACCCAGGAGAAACTGAACAGTTCACTTCATCCCATGCTTCCTAAACTTGGAGTTCAGTTATTTCCAATGTTAGTTGGCAGTATGTTGACTCATGTTTGGTTGAAATTCCCTAGCATGCTTCATTACCTAGCCAATAAAGCAATCTAACGGAGTTACTGAATCATACCCTGCTTGCTCTATTACCACCCTCTTGTTTTTATTTCGATGTGTGATTGCTCCCCTGGACTATTGCTCAAGAGGGAGATATGTGTTTCGTAACATTTTTTTTTTTTAAACCATTCCCATCAGCTATACAAGACCTTGACTTTAATACACCACCTCCTTCTAAACGAAGCAAAGAAACAAGCAGTCAAAGACATACATCAACATAAATCCAAAACAAACCACAGAAATGAATGTCTGTTGCTGTGTGATTTTAATTTAATATAGTCTAGCAACAAGGTGAAAACTGTGACGACTCATTTTTCTTATTTCCTACAGAGTCAATCACTTTGATTCTTTATTTCTTTTTGGCCTGAGAGTAAAGTTTCCATTTTATGTTTGTGAAGAGTCAACAATTTAGCACTGGTAGGAGGGCCAGGCATTGAAACATCAGCAAGTCAGTGATTGGGTGGGGATGCCCAGAAATGTTTGGAAATGGACTAAAATGTCTAAACACTTTAGGATGCCAGCAATGTCCTCCAGGACACAGAGATTTAGAAGAATTTCTCGTGGAGTGTTGGGTTAAGAACAAGTGGGGAAGTTAGCTTCTGATAAGGAACTTTGGCTTCCCTAGTGGCTCAGATGGTAAAGAATCTGCCTGCAATGCAGGAGACCTGGGTTCAGTCCCTGGGTCAGGAAGATCCTTTGGAGAAAGGAATGGCAACCCACTGCAGTACTCTTGCCTGGAGGATTCCATGGACAGAAGAGCCTGGCAGGCTACACTCCAGGGGCTCATAAAGAGTCAGACAGGACTGAGCAACTAATGCTTTCACTTTTTTTTTTTCCCCCAAGGAATTTATAGACTCTAATCAATCTCAGTGGAAGAAAATCAAATTTCTGTGAAAAAGGTAAACAAATCTTCCATCAAATTTCATTTTAAAAATTACATGTGAAATTTATGGGTAAAGGGGAGACTGAGTGTCTATTCCCATTGAGCCACTAGGATTTCCCTAAAATTGCAAACACCACCTTTGTAAACATGATACCATTTGGCGAACAGGATCACCGTATCAGTGTTAAATTCTAGGTTCTTAAAAAATAAGTGATAAACTTGTCCGGCGTGGGCTTCTGTCTCATGCAACTGGATCAGGAACTTTTGTGAGATGTGACAGATAACATCTAGTGACTGGTTAACAGATGAGTGGTATCTATTTTAGTTCCCTTCACGAACAGCCTATTTTGAACTTTGGAGAGTGTCAGACAAGGCAGACATGAAAACCTGCAGTCAAGAAGACTTGACATCAAGCTGCCATAGAGAACATCCTTGCACGACAGCTTTCTACAACCCCAACTTAGCGCTGGGTGGCTGGGCATAAGGGGGGACTGACTTGGGGTCACTGCACAGTTTAGGGACACTGCACAGTTTAGTCTTGAAATGGAATGCTTTTGACGGAGAACAAGGAATGTGGACTTCATCTCTCCCCCAGTCTCTGGAAAGTGTGAACACATTGACTCTGAATTATATATTTTAAACTCTTCCTCTTTTCCAAATTAGAAAAATTACACTCACGATTTTCTAAAAACACACCCAATTATAGAATCCTAACACTCTGAAAGAGACTGAAAGTGTCCTTAGGCATCCTCTTATTCCAAGTTCCCCAAATTTTAGAAGCTTTTGTGCCTTCTTCATGGTTTTCAGTATATGATTATCATCTCTACTTGTAATTCATCAATAGCATCTTAAAACTGAACCTTGATTTTTCATAAATTACTCACTTCACCCAAGTATTAAGAAGTAATATACATAAAGCACAGTCTCCGTGGTCTATATTTTTTTCTATTATGTAATAGGACTAATAGCACTATTAAAATTTATTTCGTTCTCATCAGTGATATGTGTGATAGTTTGTGTAGCAAAATTCGATGTATAGTATTTTCTTTTTTCATTTTTCTTCAAATACGAAACCCAAACTCCAGAGATAAAAATGACTTGTTCAAAGTCGCACCTGTAAATCCCTTACAGATTTGGGGACAGGACTCAGATCTCCTAAGCCCCAATCTCAAACTAAGACAAACACTCCCTCTCCCGCTTTCTCTGGCTCTGGACATGACAGATAACACATATGAAGCTACTGAACCAAACTTACTTAACATATACAAAGTACTGCACCGAGGCAGGCTTCATGGGTGTATGACCCGTACAGTCACACAGGATCCCGTACTCAGAAGGCTCCAGCATTTGGTTTAATGCTCTGCTTTTGCTCTCTTAAATTTCTTATCAAGTTTTTTAGCAAACGGCTCTGAATTTTCATTTTCCACAGGGCTTCACCTATTATGTAACCAGTCTTGCCTGGAGGGTAAAAACATAATACAAGGGGGAAAAAAACACTTAAAATATATAATCAATAACCAACCATACATAACTGACTTATTAGAAAAGAAAAGCAACTTCCGCATAGCTGAGACAATGGCAGCTGCTGAAACTAATCTCCAGCACCTTCTCCAAACTCTATACTGATTGCTGTTGCTGTTCAGTCACTAAGTCCTATCCGGCTCTTTGCAGCCCCATGGACTGTAGCACTGCAGGCTTCCCTGTCCTTCCCTATCTCCCAGAGTTTGCTGAAACTCATGTCTGTTGAGTCGGTGATACCATCCACCCATCTTATCCTGTCGTCCCCTCCTCCTCCTGCCCTCAATCTTTCCCAGCATCTGGGTCTTTCCACACCTGCAGCATTATTTGGAGACAAAAAAAACATGGTAACTTTAAACAACCTCTGATTTCAAAGTAAGCACCACATTCCAGTAGAAAGATTTCTCCCGAGTTTTGACAAGAATAAGGAGAGTTCAGAAAAATATAAGGAAGAGAAGGAAGAGGAATAGAAGTGTTAAGATTGAACTAAAATGACTCTGAGAAGGAACATCTATCTTAAATGTGAAACTGCAGAGAAACAGAACTGGTGGTTCAGAGCACTAACTACAGGGAAGGGACTTAACAATGTTCTCAGAATGTGAGGCGGCTGCATTGGAAAGAGGATGGTTTTGAGAAATAGGTGGTAATTAGGATGAGGGAACTGACCTTTGGAAACTATCAAGTGAAGGGAGAACACAGAGCTAGATGGAGGAATTAAGGATCCAGTAACACAAAGAACTACAAAAGAAAACAATAAACACAACTTCTCCTCTTGAACCTCCCTTTCCCCAATAAAAACCAACCGTTAAAGAAAATACACTTGACTACAGACAGAGCGGAGCATTTGTGAACTTGAAATCTTGTGAACCACTCCCACCACTAGCCTCGTAAACCAAAAGTGATAATCCAAGCATGTCAGCTGCTGAAGAGTCTCCCCGACGTTCCAAGCAAGCTGCAGAAGAAAACTGAAATACAATATCCTGCACTAGCTTAAACATCTCAAAAAAAAAAAAAAAAGCATTTGGGAATATCTTAATGATTAACTCACAAATACAAAGTGGAAATGGTCAAGACATACGAATACAAGGAAATGGCCATTGACTGAGTTAATGAAATAAAAGAAAAAAAGCAAAAATTATAAAAATTAAGTCAAAATTATAAAGTGCTCAAGGGGTGGGGGGGGAATGGATTTGAATGAGAGTTTAAATGAACATTAAAGAAAAACAATCAAACAATCAAGGAAATAGATCACAGAGTCAGTGGAGGGAATAGAAGACATGCAAATAATATCCAATTTATGTAAAATGAAAGTCCATGGAGAAGAAAAAATAAAAAGAAAGTAATAGAATGGAATGACTATTTGAAACTATAATCCACTTTGGAATAAAAACAAGCAATCAAAACTTATAATTACAGAAATTATAAAAAATAACAGTAATAAAAATACTACACATTAAAATTAAGAATCTAAGGGTCACATTTAAAACAATGACCAGAAGAAAATTCATACCACAAACACCTTCAATAAAAGTTTTAAAATGCCAATATATTCATTAAACCTCCACCTTAAAACTTGATATAACCAGAAATCAATGAATTACGAAAAAGAAAAATACCTTGGATACTATTACTAAATCATATTTCTTGTAAAATAAAACCAACAGAAACTAATCACCACTTAATGAAGGTGTGAGGGGAAGGAGAAAATACAAAAATACAAATAAGAAATTACAAGAGGGAAGCATTAGAGTTTTTTTTTTTTTCTTTAATCATAGGAGACGCAAGCCAAAGAATGCTCAAACTACCGCACAATTGCACTCATCTCACACGCTAGTAAAGTAATGATCAAAATTTTCCAAGCCAGGCTTCAGCTATACGTGAACCGTGAACTTCCTGATGTTCAAGCTGGTTTTAGAAAAGGCAGAGGAACCAGAGATCAAATTGCCAACATCTGCTGGATCATAGAAAAAGCAAGAGAGTTCCAGAAAAACATCTATTTCTGCTTTATTGACTATGCCAAAGCCTTTGACTGTGTGGATCACAATAAACTGTGGAAAATTCTGAAAGAGATGGGAATACCAGACCACCTGACCTGCCTCTTGAGAAATTTGTATGCAGGTCAGGAAGCAACAGTTAGACCTGGACATGGAACAACAGACTGGTTCCAAATAGGAAAAGGAGTACGTCAAGGCTGTATATTGTCACCCTGCTTATGTAACTTTTCTGCAGAGTACATCAAGAGAAACGCTGGGCTGGAAGAAGCACAGGCTGGAATCAAGATTGCCAGGAGAAATACCAATAACCTCAGATATGCAGATGACACCACCCTTATGGCAGAAAGTGAAGAGGAACTAAACAGCCTCTTGATGAAAGTGAAAGAGGAGAGTGAAAAAGTTGGCTTAAAACTCAACATTCAGAAAATTAAGATCATGGCATCTGGTCCCATCACTTCATAGGAAATAGATGGGGAAACAGTGGAAACAGTGTCAGACTTTATTTTTGGGGGCTCCAAAATCACTGCAGATGGTGACTGCAGCCATGAAATTAAAAGACGCTTACTCCTTGGAAGAAAAGTTATGACCAACCTAGATAGCATATTCAAAAGCAGAGACATTATTTTGCCAACAAAGTTCCGTCTAGTCAAGGCTATGGTTTTTCCAGTGGTCATGTATGGATGTGAGAGTGGACTGTGAAGAAAGCTGAGTGCTGAAGAATTGATGCTTTTCAGCTGTGGTGTTGGAGAAGACTCTTGAGAGTCCCCTGGACTGCAAGGAGATCCAACCAGTCCATCCTAAAGGAGATCAGCCCTGGGATTTCTTTGGAAGGAATGATGCTAAAGCTGAAACTCCAGAACTTTGGCCACCTCATGCAAAGAGTTGACTCATTGGAAAAGACTCTGATGCTGGGAGGGATTGGGGGCAAGAGGAGAAGGGGACGACGGAGGATGAGATGGCTGGATGGCATCACTGACTCGATGGACGTGAGTCTGAGTGAACTCCGGGAGTTGGTGATGGACAGGGAGGCCTGGTGTGCTGCAATTCATGGGGTCACAAAAAGTCGGACACGACTGAGCAACTGAACTGAACCGAGGAGACTTCTTTGCAAAGTTCTCTGCAAATTAATGTGAAAATCTTGATGAAATGGAGAACATTAAAAAAAAAAAAAAAGAAAAAAATCCCAGAGAAAGATGGGCAAAAGAAATGAACAGACAACATCCACAAAAAGAATCAATATAAAATTCCTCTTGAGTATATGAAAAGATGTTCATGGCACTGAATCAATGTGGACTCGGAAAGGGAAGGCCACTAAAGGCACAAATTTGCTTAAATCCATACAACCAGTACAAGTAGTAACAGATTGCTGTGATTTTGCTTTTATTAATAAAATGCTTTTATTTTTTAAACATAGCACCGTGACTCTATCAGTGGTTCACGTGCCCTCAACATGCTTTCGTTTCTTTGCCTTAAAAATTATAGAATTAAACCAGACACTATCTAGAACCTCTTAATACTGGAACATTCCAGGATGCATCTCAAAGACTGAACCTCACGCTTCAAATGACTACATCTGACACCACTGACCACAAAGCCCATCTCTTCTGTTAAGCCTTGGTAAACCATAGCGTGGTTATCATGGCTTGGGAAATAACTCAGTGGCATTCATTCTATCATGCCCTTTTCATCGTTTGGGAAGGTGAAGGTATCAATCACTCAGTCCAGTCCAACTCTTTGTGACCCCACTGACTGTTGCCCACCAGGCTCCTCTATCCGTTTTCCAGGCAAGAACACCAGTTTGCAGTCTTCAGCCTTAAGTTCTTTCTAAAGAAAACTCTACTTAGGAGAAAGGGATTCTGAGCTAAAATTCTGATCTACCAAATTCAAGGAGGTTGGTGTGTGATGTCACCTAGGAAGTTTCATGACATTCATATTTCTGTACAGCAGGAGAGTCGTTTTCAGACTGGACCCATCTGAGTGGAGAGACTTTTCAGAGAATAAAGCCATACTGTCCCATCATGCAGCAGGAAGAAGAGAGAAAATACAAGGAAGGAATCAGGCAGTTTGGAAAGGGACTCTGAGTTCTTGAAGCTTAAAGGCAGCCACAGAGTCACAGCTTTTCTCAAACACAGCACTGTCATTTCAGGACATAAGCTGGTGACAGGCATAACCGCATGGCACTACAGAGGCTTCCTTAGAGATCAGTTGAACATTCTGTGTCCCAAGCAGGCTGAACATCTTTACAGAGGGAATAACAATTGTTATGAAATTAATTCCAAGAGAATTAGATGCCTCATTGACTGGGGTGTGGAGCCCACAGGAAATACACTGCAGATGGTAGGGAATTTAGAAAAAGGGAAATCCTATTCAAATCAGAACAGACACGATGCAGACCTCACGGACTTATTTTCTCACTAGTCACTTACTAAACAAGGGTGGGATATTACTATTAGAACTCCTCCCCGTGGTATGGAATTATGCTTGTGCTAACTTTACAATGTAATAAAAGCATAATTCAATTTTAATAGCATTGGGTTAAGTGGTCATATTACTGGGGGAGGCTTAGTTCTGTAACACACAACTCCAGGTCACTGAGATTAAGCCAAGAAAAGTGTGTTGCTCATTTGCAGCTCTTCCTAGGGTAATGGATGAGGGGCTATGCTCATATAATCACTCACAGACTCAATTTCTTTTATCTTGTAACATATTACAAGCTATAAGGGGCTTCCCAGGTGATGCTAGTGCTAAAGAACCCGCCTGCCAATATAGGAGACATAAGAAACATGGGTTTGATCATTGGGTCGGGAAGATCCCCTGGAGGGGGAAATGGCAACCCACTCCAGTATTCTTGCCTAGGAAATCCCATGGAAAGAGGAACCTGGCAGGCTGTGGTCCAGGGTTTGCAAAGAGTTGGACACAACTGCAGCGACTTAGCACACATGGGCACGCATGGTGCTATAGACTGATTATTTGTGTCCCTCCAAAATGTGCCTGTTGAAGCCTAATCCCAAAGGGATGGTATTTAGAGGTGGGGACTTAGGGAAATAATTAGGTTGCAAGTATGGATCTCTCATGAATGGGATTAGTGCTCTTATAAACGAGACCCCAGAGAGCTCCCTCGCCCCTTCCACCATGTAAGGACACAGCAAGAAGATGACCCATTTATCAACCTGGAAGTAGGTCCCCATCAGACATCTATTCTGCTGAAGCCTTAATCTTGGACTTCCAGCCTCCAGAATTGGGAGAAATAAACTTGTGTTGTTTATAAGCTGCCCAGTCTACAGCATCTGTTAACAGCAGCTCCAAAGGACTAGGACATATGGCATCATCAGAATCAGTCTCTGCTGTCACCATAGATGGAGAACAGACTGTGAAGGGCCACATGGGGACTTATGGCTAGGTCTGAAGGGACAAACATCATTTATATCCGCTTCCTGTTGTCTAGAGCACAGTCAGTTCAGTTCAGTTCAGTTCAGTAGCTCAGTCGTGTCCGACTCTTTGCGACCCCATGAATCGCAGCATGCCAGGCTGTCCACCACCAACCCCTGGAGTCCAAACTCAGGTCCATCGAGTCAGTGATACCATCCAACCATCTCATCCTCTATTGACCACTTCTCCTCCAGCCTTAAATCTTTCCCAGCATCAGAGTCTTTTCAAATGAGTCAGCTCTTCCATCAGGTGGCCAGAGTATTGGAGTTTCAGAGCATAGTCACATGACCTCAACTTAACATATGAGGATTAGGATGCAGTTGACCTCCAGGCAAGCCCAGGAGAAAAAGGATTTGGAAAACAAAAGGCATTGCTGATGCTGTTGACTTGTTCATTGTTTCGCTATTTCTGCATAAAGCTGAAAGAGCTTCTTTCCATTCCATTGCTGACAATTTCCTAAATAAGGTGGGGCCAACCAGGCTCTTGTTTTTAAGATTATGCTGCCTAGAATGGCCAGATCAGGTAGGACCCTGCCTTCGAGAATGCTGTCCCCTCTCTCCAGCTCAGTTCTGACTGAGTGTACTACACTTGACCTTATTCCACATACCTGATAAATGTTTCATGGATGTTTCTTGGAGAGCTCAGGGAGTAGGAAATCATTGGATCTTATTGGAGGGGCAATCTACCAAGGAGGCTTTCTTTGCACATATTCAGAATTCAAACCAACTGGTACATTGCTGACTTTTCAACCTAAGTCCCAAAGCAAGGGCTTTGCAGCCAGATGGGTGACCTGTGAGGTGGGGAGTGCACAGCCATCTGAATTTCAGATAAGATCCCTAAGACTTCATAAGCCCTTTTTAAGAAAAGGAACTGCTGACTAAGCAACTCTCTGCCTCCTGGTCTGAAACCTGCTATCCTCAAATCAATTTCCCACTCTCAGTCAATAGAGACCACGACCCTCACTATGACCCCACCACCCACTTCTTTTCGGGGGGCTTTCTCTTTCTTATTTCCAACAGTTTAAAGACAGTGCTGGATGGGAAACCAAAGTGCAAGGGGCCTCTATTCTTGGAAAACAGCCTTTCCCCAGCTTTTTTGACTCTTAAATCAGCACATAATCCTACTCTCCTCATCATCTCCATGTGAGTCAAGGAAATGAATGTCTTTTTTTTTAAGAGCCTTCCTGGCTTACTTAGTGCACTTTTGAGGATCTCTGAGCTCTGTCTGAAATGTTCATGGCCACCATCTTTAAAGGGACTACATTGCTTTTCTCTTGCTTTTGCCTTGCACCTGC
Source organism: Bos taurus (assembly GCF_002263795.3). Classification (NCBI taxonomy): domain Eukaryota; kingdom Metazoa; phylum Chordata; class Mammalia; order Artiodactyla; family Bovidae; genus Bos; species Bos taurus. Next base: position 5,691,029 of record NC_037352.1, on the reverse strand, counting down.
AAAAATATGTTCTCTCACTTGCTCTGTGTCCTGAAAACGCTGGCAGTGAGTAAGTCCAAAGTTAAGACAAGGATTCTGGTTGGACCCATGGGAAATTCCATCAGTATGGAGCACGTGGCATGAACCTCTGTTTTGTTACATGGTTGGGGGTTACGAGACTTTAGACCCAAGAAGAGCTGGCTCCTCTCTGAGCCCATCGAGATCCCCTTATTCTGACACACACCTCTGGATAAGTGAGGAGCACACAGGGGCCAGGGGATGCCCACTTGGATGCCAAATCCCACTGATTTGGAGGTACCTGGGATCTCTGTGTTTTTTCCACAAGTAGACAGTCCCCCTTCAGTCCCCTCATACAGACTTCTTTCCCAAATAGGCCCTCTCCAGGGCAGACTGCACCCCTTATGTACATATCTCCATGTCTGAGAGTGAGTCAAGGAGTAGGGTGGGGAGGGTGGACAGAGCTTAGAGTGCTGGCTGGGGAGGTCAGACACACGCATGCAAAGTCCCCAAATCACAGTGTCATTGGCCAAAGCCAAAGCTGAGAGGAACCCAGCCAACAGCACTGGTTTTAGAGTCTAATACCCTTTGGGTCAAATTCCATCTCTGCCACTTTCTAGCTCTGGAACCTAAAAGAAGTTGTCGTATTGTTGCTGTTGTTTCCTGCATAGGTCATGTGTCTTCACCTGGAAAAGGGTGATCCTAGCAATGAATTTATATCATGTGACCCTGGATAGTGGTCAGGAAGTGCTCACATGGAGCAGAGACCACGATGGGCCTCTAGTAAGCATTTCTGATGGCTATTTTGGGGTTGGAAACACACAAAACATGGCACATTCAGTAGAAAATTGGCACAGACATTATGAAAGTGGTTGCTTAAGTGATAAGAACAAACTCTATCCAGTGCAGTCTGGTGACATCAGGACCCGAAGGTGTTACACAGACAGATAGGATTCTTAGCACCAACTTTCTGGTTTAGACTCTTGCTAAAGGATCAGTTGCACTCATCTCACACACTAGTAAAGTAATGCTCAAAACTCTCCAAGCTACGCTTCAGCAATACATGAACTGTGAACTTCCAGATGTTCAAGCTGGTTTTAGAAAAGGGAGAGGGATCAGAGATCAAATTGCCAACGTCCGCTGGATCATGGAAAAAGCAAGAGAGTTCCAGAAAAATATCTATTTCTGCTGTATTGACTATGCCAAAGCCTTTGACTGTGTGGATCACAATAAACTGTGGAAAATTCTGAAAGAGATGGGAATACCAGACCAGCTAACCTGCCTCTTGAGAAACCGATATGCAGGTCAGGAAGCAACAGTTAAAACCGGACATGGAACAACAGACTGGTTCCAAATAGGAAAAGGAGTACATTAAGGCTGCATATTGTCACCCTGCTTATTTAACTTATATGCAGAGTACATCATGAGAAACGCTGGGCTGGAGGAAGCACAAGCTGGAATCAAGACTGCCGGGAGAAATATCAATAACCTCAGATTTGCAGATGACACCACCCTTATGGCAGAAAGTGAAGAGGAACTAAACAGCCTCTTGATGAAAGTGAAAGAGGAGAGTGAAAAAGTTGGCTTAAAGCTCAACATTCAGAAAACTTAGATCATGGCATCTGGTTCCATCACTTCATGGGAAATAGATGGGGAAACAGTGGAAACAGTGTCAGACTTTATTTTGGGGGGCTCCAAAATCACTGTAGATGGTGACTGCAGCCATGAAATTAAAAGACGCTTACCCCTTGGAAGGAAAGTTATGACCAACCTAGAGAGCATATTCAAAAGCAGAGACATTACTTTGCCAACAAAGCTCCATCTAGTCAAGGCTATGGTTTTTCCAGTGGTCATGTATGGATGCAAGAGTTGGACTGTGAAGAAGGCTGAGCACCGAAGAATTAATGCTTTTGAACTGTGGTGTTGGAGAAGACTCTTGAGAGTCCCTTGGACTGCAAGGAGATCCAACCAGCCAATCCTAAAGGAGATCAGCCCTGGGTGTTCTTTGGAAGGAATGATGCTAAAGCTGAAACTCCAGTACTTTGGCCACCTCATGCAAAGAGTTGACTCATTGGAAAAGACTCTGATGCTGGGAGGGATTGGGGGCAGGAGGAGAAGGGGACGACAGAGGATGAGATGGCTGGATGGCATCACCGACTCAATGGACGTGAGTCTGAGTGAACTCTGGGAGTTGGTGATGGACAGGGAGGCCTGGTGTGCTGCGATTCATGGGGTCGCAAGGAGTCGGACACGACTGAGCGACTGAACTAAACTGAACTGAACTGAAAGGATCAGTGCATTTTTGCTCTGCCTGGAGCCAGCAACCCTTTGCCTGTCCATCACCTTTCTCTCTTACAGTCTATATCCAGGACTGTGGGGCAATTTGCTGAACCATACAAATGACTTGAAAAATGACGTGGCTTGTTCCTCATTATCCATGGTGTTTTGGATCATTGCTTTGGTTCACATCAACTTTTTTTTTTTTTTTTAGATTGGGGTATAGCTGCTTCATAATGTTGTGTCAGTTTCTGCTGTACAACAAAATGAATCAGCTATACGTATACATATATCCCCTCTCCGTGCCCCCATCCCACCCCTCTAGGTCATCAGCACCGAGGGGAGCTCACTGTTGTATACAGCAGCTTCCCACTAGCTATCTATTTTACAAACTGTAGTGTATATAGGTCAACCCCAACTTCCCAATTCATCCCACCCCCTTCCCCCGCCCCCCAGTTACTTAACACTGTAGTGAATACACGCCAATCCCAATTCCCTAATGCAGCCCATGTCTTTCCCCGCCCCAGGTCCGCATGTCCATTCTCATGCCCATGTCTCTACTCCTGCCCTGCAAACAGGTCCATCTGTACCATTTTTCTAGATTCCACACATACGCGTTAATACACGACATTCGTCAAGTGAGCTAGGAAAGCGATGGGGGGCTTTTCTAATTTGTCTCTTTGGTCATTTTTCTCAAGAACAGACCTGATCTGGTAGAACCCTTAGCTCAAGAATGAAATATAACACCACACTTAATAATGAATACTTTGGGGGGAGAAACCATGACCACTTTGTAAAGTCATATCCTGTATTTCATATGAGTAATATATATTATGTGAAATGCCCATATTTATTTCACTCCAAAGTGAAAAAAAAAGTTAATGTCAATGGCAGCCATATTTTATCCATGAAAGAAAAATTCCATATCTAAGCTGTTAAAAAATATGGCTTACACCATTTCTCAAGCAACTGCAGAAGAATGCTAGGTGACAATAATTCTAAACCACCTTAACTTAGCTCTTGAGTAGTTCTCTGAACTTCTAGCTATATTTATCCCCAAATGTCATATATACAAAATACTCAATTAATATCTAAATGTTGCCACCAATAGGCACACACTGAATAGAATGAATAATAGGTATCATTAGTTCAATAATTGATCTATTAGACTAATATCTTGTGTTGGAAATCACACACTCACAAAAAGAAACAGAAAATTACGAATGGGGCTAGGGGTATAAATTCAAGAAATGTAGACTTATCTCGTAATTGCATCCACAGGGTTTAGTTGGATTTCAATTCAAGTAAACTAACTTTACAGGGTTTCCCTGGTGGCTCTGCAATGCAGGAGACTCAGTTTTGATCCCTGAGTTGGGAAGATCCCCTGGAGGGAAGGGAATGGCTACCCACTCCAGTATTCTTGCCTGGAGAATTCCATGGACAGAGGAGCCTGGTGGGCTACAGTCTATGTGGTCACAAAGAGTTGGACATGATTGAGAGACTAACACTTTCACTTTTCAAATTAACTTTACAAATATGTAAAATAATTGGGAAAAAATAATGTGGACACTGGCCAGATCAACGTTCATATTGTAGAGTTAGGCGTGAGGCTATCTTGAAAGTGGATCTGCTCCTTTAGGAATATACCCTGAAACATTTACAGATGAAATGTACAATGCCTGTCTTTGGCTTCAAAACAATCCAGGAGGGACTTCCCTGATGGTTCAGTGGTTAAGAGTCCATCTTGCAATGCAGGAGACTTGGGCTTGATCCCCGATCTGAGAACTAAGATCCCACATGCCCTGGAGCAACTAAGCCCGCTGTGTAACTAGAGAGTCCGTGTGCCACAAAGAAAGATCCCACACAATGCAATGGAGAACCCATGTGTCACAACTAAAGCCCATCACAGCCAAATAAGTAAATACATATTATTTTTAAAGATCCAGGAACATGAAGGGAATACGTGGGGATATAGATGAAACACAATGGGTCATGAGCTAATAATTATTGAAAGATGTAATGGTTTATTTTGCTATTCTCTACATTGATATGCAGCATTGTTTTCTATAATAAAACACTGAGAGACATTCCCGAGATAAAAGAAATATTTTAATTTGTTTATGAAAGTGATTAGAGAGAGTGAATTGTTATCATCGATTGTTTGATCTTTGGAAATCAATTCTCATGAAACCATCGTTGTATGACTTGGCACTGTGAATCTAAAACATGTTTTGTGTTTTTTTTTTTTTCCCAACAATGCATCCTACTTTCAATCTATTTGTTATTCCACTTAAGTTGAAATGATAAGATTCATCCCACATGTTATGACTTCACACCTGGAGTATAAATGTATATTTATATGAGTTTAAACTGATATCTATACTGCTGTTCTTGCACAGATATTACCACCTGCACTGAAATTGGAATTTGGGAAAAGCTTAGACGAAGCCATTTCAATATGGATGGAAGTCAGCTTTGGGCAATCCTGATGCCTCCCAGGAACACTCTTAGTGCAAAGACTGAAAATGAAACTGGAAGGCTGCTCCACAACAAGGTACAAAATACAAACCTCCCCTTGTGTTTTCTCATCAAATTCAGCTTCCTGGTTAAAAATTTATCAAATCTACCACTGATGAATAACAAGCACTATCAACATGCATGAGATTAAAACATCAAGGTCTGCAGATTTAAGAAATTGTCAGGGCAAATAACCGAATTAAAAAAAAAAAAACCCAACAACTGAATAACTTGTGAAATTTCCATTATCCTCTCTTTTTTTCCCCCCACTCTGATAGGAATTGCAAACAGACCTGCAAGGTCTGAAGTTGCCTCCGGGAAATGAATTACAAAATGGAATATAGAAGCCTCCTAATAAAATCATTAAAAAATAACTTGAGTGTACATGTAGCTGCAAAATGATCCCTTGTGTTTTTGTATGTTCGTTTGTTTGTCCTCTGCCCCACCACCCCATCTTTACCAGTTTGCCTTCTCAGGAACAGGTAAATATTATTAACTTTAAACACTCTCTGTTAGATACAGGAGGAAAGTAACTTGTTCATGCACTTACATACCAATCAATGACTATTTATTTATCTTTAAAGCAATGCCAGAGAATGTGCGAGCATTTCCTCTTTTCTCAGCAATTATCTTCAGTCCAAGGTCATATTATAATTTTTCTGAGGGTCAGGATGCAGAGAGATAGAGTATCTTGCAGTTAGTATAGGGGACTGTTTACTCTAAGCCTGGCATTTCACTCAATTGAGAATAACACTTAAAACAGAATCCCTCCCCACAGGCAGCTTTCAGATCAATGTGTCATCCATGAGAGAAGAATATTAGTTTTTTTCACTGTGATTACAACTGCATAAAAAGTGAAAGTGTTAGGCGCTCAGTCACGTCCAACTCTTTAAGAGCCTATGGACTGTAGCCTGCTTTTTGTCCATGAAATTCTCCAGACAAGAGTACTGGAGTGGGTTGCCATTCCCTTCTCCAGGGGATCTTCCCAAGCCAGCGACTGAACCCAGGTCTTCTGCATTGCAGGCAGGTTGTTTACTGTCTGAGCCACTAGGAAAGCCCACAATTGCATAAGAATCACACACACAAATTGTTTTAACCTCAGGGATAATTCAGGAACTATACAATAACAGGTGTAAATTTCCCCTTAAAAATTGATATTTACTGAAATGAAAATGGGCCATATCCCTTGTTCATTTCACAATGCTACGAAGAAAAGATACAACGCAAGCCACTTCTGGTCCCAGGTGGTAACCTGTTAGAGTACCAAATTTAACTTCTAATTTGATTGCATCTATGCAGAAAGGTTTAGCACCCTAGTGTGGCTTAGTCACAGGAAAGCACTGAGCCTCAAAAGACGTGCATAGCTTTGTAAGTTGTTGCTGTCGTAATAATTCAAGTATGTAGAGATGGCATACTCATTTGTCATGGATGAAGAAAACTGACCACCCAGAGAGTCAGCTTGGTCTCCAAATCGCCCAGGAAACAGTGGAAACCCTGGATGGGATCTGGTCAAGTTCCTGTGATCCTAGCAAATCTTCCATGTGTTTCAATTCTAGGCATTGTAAATTTCATTCCTTTGCTTCTCCTTAGTGTATTTCTCTTCTGCTCTTCTTTTTCTCTCTCTCTCTTCCTTAATTTCGTTCCTCCTTAACATTTAAAAACCCATGCTCCAATAAAGTGTTGATTTCTTCCTCAGAACCTAGGAAAGAAATTTGTGGCTGGGATCAAACTTGGAATCAATAAGCCCATACACACAATCCCTGGTTAGCCATTTCTCCGTCACTGGCAGGAGACTTAGAAAGAGGCGTTCACTGCCATTTATCAGCCAAGCGAAGCCTATGGAGGCTTTGCAAATAGCTTTCCACAATAGGGGATTTTCATAAAACACAAGGATTTCATCTCAGGGACTGACTGTGTGGTTCATGCATTTGTTTGTGTGACTTCTTTCTCTCCTCATGGTTCCCTGTTTCCTGGTTCACAGCCTTAAAGGCCATTGAGATGACTGTTTTTCAGTGCTTATTGAAGAAAACAGAAGGAATGTATTGGCTAAGACCCCAAATTCACACTCTCTGAAATGACTGGGACAAAGGGTGGGAGAAGGCTGTCTGGGATCCAGAGATAATTGTATAATCCTCCATCTTTCTCTTCTGAGGTTAATTCAAGGAGATGGCTTGACAAAATTGACTCTATAAGTGGTCTCAGTGTGCTTGATTAGTTTTTAATTCCATCACTTTTTCTTCTTGGCAAAATAAGATGTTAAAATCCTCTCTCTACCTGCTCTCTAATCCCAACCTAATAGGTATTAACAGTTTGATGTGTATCTGTGTTTCTTTATAGGCTCTTTGTCTACACTTTTTAAGTCCATTGTATGTACATGTACAGAGATAATAAAGATGTATTCACATTTTTAAAAAGTTATAAGATCAGGCCATATATAGCTGTATTTTCCAATATGGTAGACACTCCTCAATGGGATTATTTAATACTGAAAGTGAAAAAGTGAAGTTTCTCTGTCAGTGTCTGACTCTTTGTGACCCCATAGACTGTAGCCCGCCAGGCTCCTCTGTCCATGGGATTCTGCAGGCGAGAATAGTGGAGTGGGTTGCCATTTCCTCCTCCAGGGGATCTTCCCCATCCAGGGACTGAAACCAGGTCTCTCACACCGCAGGCAGACTCTTTACCGGCTGAGCCACCAGAGAAGCCCATTAAGATCGAATCAAATAAAAACCTCACGTCCTCAGTTTTACGAACCATATTTAAAATGCTCCTTAATGACGTGTGGCCCATGGCTCAATATGGGAGGGCACGTGGATAGAACAGTCCCATCGCTGCACAAAGTTCTACTGGACAGTCGCTGACATGGCATGTTGCTAATTAACCATAAACTGGAATTTCGTTCTTCCTTCTTACAAATAATTCTTGAACAGTCTTTGCCTAACTTCAAGAAATAAGGCTATCAGAATTCCCTCTTGCTGGCAGAAATGAAAAGTGGGCTGTAGACACGTAATTTGGTTCAGAAACTTATTTTTTGAAGCCCTAGTTGTATGGATTGTGATCTCTAGCACAGAACGCCAGGGATCCGTTTGTGATTCCTGTGTAGTCTATCAGCTTTGAAGTGTCTAGCCTTAATGACTATATTCCAGTGCTTTCCTAGGACAGTATTCCAGTTGGGAGGGGGATACAGTAGATATGTTCAAAAATAATCCCTCAAAAGCTTTCCTTCAAATTTAGGCAACAAAAAGGGAGGGGGCAATCTGTGTCACAAAGACTCTGGAGTCTTTCAGGTATCTTCTAGATTGCCATTCTGTGTTCTGATAACTTGATATTGTGCCAAAAGCTCAATACTACCTGGTTTAAAGCTGGGACATTAACAAAAATCGGAAAGCCAAATGAGCATTTACAGGTACAAAAAGCAAAGAGTGATTATCTGGTCTCTGAGGAGCTAATTATAGGTTCCGTTGAAACTGGAGGGTCACAGGACACGCATGCACGTGCATTCACACATGCGCGCGCACACACACACACACACACAAACGCGCGCGCGCGCACAGGCACACACATGCAGGTGCATGCGCAAAACTGTTCTACGGCGCCTACTTCCAAAGAAGCGGAAAGCTGCACTGCTGCATAAATAAATCATTTGGATGGCTCGCTGTTTGAGCACAATCGATCGCTCCCCCATACTAAGGTCAGGCACTGTATACTGGGAGCCTGCGCTGACCCACAGTTGTATATAAAATATGATTTTAAAGGCAGCTTCCCACCAGCCTGTTTCTACCTGAGAAGCTCGCCATCCATCAATCATTCATTCTCCTCTGCCTGCTCCAGCACCACCCCCAGGCTGCAAACTTGGGGAAGTTAACAGGATTGAAAGGAAGACTGGCCCTCAGGAATCCCGAAGTCCATGTCCTCAAAATCATACCAAACTGAATAGTTTTTCTAGAGTGTACTGAGCAGGAACTAATGGACCAGATCTAATGGCTGAAGGCACCCTTAGTTTAAATTATCTTGATGATCCTATATGGACATGCACATTGTTCAGTGTGGGATGAACCTCTTCCAACACTTTCAAAGATCAGCATCATTCTGAGAGGGAGGGGGAAGCAGAGAAGTGACAGAGATGCATCTATTCCTGCACCAGAATTTCTCAGCTTTGGCACAATGGGTTAATTATTGGTTACAGGTGGTTGCCCTCTGCATTGTAGGATGTTTAATAGTATCCTGGCCTCTAACCATTAGCTACAAATGAGCCTATCTCCTCCCCTAGTTGTGACCATCAGAAATGTCTCCAGGACTTCCCTGGTGGCCCAGAGAATCTGCCTACCCGTGCAGGGGACACGGGTCCGATCCCTGGTCCTCGAAGATTCCACATGCCGAGGGACAACAAAGCCTGTGCTGCATTGCAACTACTGAAGCACAAGAGCCCTAGAGCCCGTGCTCCACAACAAGAAAAGCTACCACAATGAGAAGTCCGTGCAACACAACTGGAGAGGAGACCCTGTTTGCCGCAACTAGAGAAAACCTGTGTCAGCAATGAAGACAGAGTATACTCCCAAATAAAAAATAAAAAATTTAGAAGTATATATATTACCAGACATTACCAAATGTTGGGAGTAGACAATGGGAGGCAAAATTTCTCCTGGTTGAGAACTGCTGATTTACACACCAAAAGGCTTGTGTAATATAGCAAAAGCCCATGTCATATCTAACAAGCAAGGAAATCAGACTTAAGCAGAGGTGTGTGAGTTTGCTCTGGGTGTCAAAACAAAATACCACAGACTGGGTGGCTTAACTAACAGAAATGTACGCTGGTGGCCAAAAGTCCTAGATCAAGTGCCAAGAGAGTTGGTGTGCCCTAAGGCCTCACTCCTTGGCTTGTAGACGGCCGTCTTCTCCCTGTTTCTTCACGTGGTCTTCCCACTGTATGTGCCTGTGTCCTTATCTCTTCTTCTTATAAGTTAAATCAGATCAGATCAGATCAGATCAGTTGCATCCGACTCTTTGCAACCCCCATGAATTGCAGCACGCCAGGCCTCCCTGTCCATCACCAACTCCCGGAGTTCACTCAAACTCACGTCCATCGAGTCAGTGATGCCATCCAGCCATCTCATCCTCTGTCGTCCCCTTCTCCTCTTGACCCCAATCCCTCCCAGCATCAGTCTTTTCCAATGAGTCAACTCTTCGCGTGAGGTGGCCAAAGTACTGGAGTTTCAGCCTTAGCATCATTCCTTCCAAAGAAATCCCAGAGCTTATCTCCTTTAGAACGGACTGGTTGGTTCTTCTTGCAGTCCAAGGGACTCTCAAGAGTCTTCTCCAACAACACAGTTCAAAAGCATCAATTCTTCAGCGCTCAGCCTTCTTCACAGTCCAACTCTCACATCCATACATGACCACAGGAAAAACCATAGCCTTGACTAGATGAACCTTTGTTGGCAAAGTAATGTCTCTGCTTTTGAATATGCTGTCTAGGTTGGTCATAACTTTCCTTCCAAGGAGTAAGCGTCTTTTAATTTCATGGCTGCAGTCACCATCTGCAGTGATTTTGGAGCCCAGAAAAATAGTCTGACACTGTTTCCACTGTTTCCCCATCTATTTCCCATGAAGTGATGGGACCAGATGTCAGTAGGGAAGAACAAATCTGACTCCATATTAGATCTGTTTCCCTTACTTTAAACTTTGTATTCTATTGTTTTTCTACAAGTTAAGAGTATTTTCAATAGCCTGAAATATACAGGATAGCTCATTCTCAAGCCTCTGATATTTAAACATATACCATTTTTCCATTTGTATGAAGATAAAAAGTTGCAGAACGGAGACTAACATTTGTCTGGGAGGTTTATAGGAACATTGTCATCTGACCTACATGGACAGCTGCAAGAACAAAGGATTCCAGCACCAAGAGATTTGCAACAACCAACCACACCCCTCCCTTTTAGTATAAAAGAAGCCTGAATCCTAACTCAGAGAACATGGTTCTTTGGGACACTAGTCCATCAGCTTTCAGGTCTCCTGGTTTTCCAAATACAGTTACTAACTCTTGCCTCAACAAATCATCTCTTGATTTATTGACCTGCCATGCTGTGAGCAATATGAGCTTAGACTCAGAAATATAAAGATACCCAACATATTAGATTAGAGACTACCCTAACAATTTCATTTATCTCCAGATATAGTCACATTCCGAAGTTTCAGAAACTAAGATTCCAACGTATGAATTTATTGTCTCCTTTTTAAGGAGACAATTCAGCTCATAACAAGAGGCAAATCCAAGACCCAACTACATGATTCTTCTGTATCACTAAAAACTTAGCTGCATTATCTGTTATAGATGCAGACCTGTTGGTTAGAATCAGGCTCTCTCCAGTGTTCATCCTTTTCCTGTTAAAGAGTAACTTCCTTGACCAGGGATACAAGGAGAAAGAACTGAGCAAGCCTACATGCTCCATCCCCTCCTTTCATTTGCATCTCCCTGCCAGGCAGAGAGAGAACTTCCTGGTCCCTCCCCTCCTCCCAGGGAGTCTCTGGGTCCAGATAAGAAGGACCCTAGGCTCTGAGGGATATCCTACTACTCAGCTGTGCCATTCAGGGCACAAAATCAGCCATAACCCATAAATGAATGGGTGTGGCTGCATTCCAAGAAGAATTTATTACAGAAACAGGCAGGTGAGCTGGGCTAGTCTGTCAACTCCTGCCTTAGAACATTATATACGTTACTGGATTTGTATAATTTCAGTTGATACTACACTCGGCGGAATTTAAGTAAAATCAGGGCCACCTGGGAAAGTGACAATCACTCTCTTGTTAAGAAAAGCCCAAGAACCACATCTCTCTATTTTTCTTAGCCATAACTATGAATGGATATATACAAGAATATTTACAGGAACAACCATTTTAAAGGGCATTTAAAGTAAATTTCTGTTCCTTGCTTCCTTTTCCTTTTTACTGACCACGTTGCCTCCAGCTCTGGTTTCTAATTTCTTTCGTCATTAAAAGTCCTGTCAACCAACCCAAGAATAAAGTTGTTCCTTTAAAAATACCCATCTCATAAAACCCTGTGCCCGGAAGGCATAAGATAAATAGAATGGTTCATGAAATCCCCCTCCAAATAACAGACTTATGAGAAATAAGCCTGAACTTTTATTTCAAATCGCTCCAAACAAATCATCTTCAAACCTGAGGTGAGAGTCCTCAGTATGGGTTTTGCAGCATCACCCCCTGGGCAAACACTCCACATATCTAGAGGTGCATTTAAAACATATCTCATCCTTTTGTTATATCCGGGTACAGATCATCAGAAAGATCAGGTCACATGATTGTGTCCTATTTCCACAGGGAACCTTAGCAGAGATGGCTATGGAATACCACCTGTTATTGCAAATCAAAGTCAACTGGCACAAATTGGGGAGGCCACAGGGAAGTCTTGCTTATATGTATCAGGATGCTGTTGTGGTACTACTACCAATAGGTAGGAAAAATGGTAATTATTCAGAGTAAGTAACAGCCCAATGCTTGTTAATAAGGGGTGAGCATTTATAGAGACAGATGTGAATACTAAAGAATGTTGGGCTGTTGCTCAAAAGAATGTTGTAGCTGGAAAACACTCATGATATACTGTTAAATGAAAAAAAATACATGTATGTATATATACATATGCATGCATACACACACACACACACACACACACACACACATGAGCTCCCCAGGTGGTGGTACTGGTAAAGAATCCACCTGCCAATGCAGGAGACATAAGAGATAGCACTTTGATCCGTGGGTCGGGAAGACTCCCTGGGGGAGGAAATGGTAGCCCACTCTAGTATTCTTGCCAGGAGGATCCCATGGACAGAGGAACCTGGTGGGCTATAGTTCATGGGGTCACAAAGAGTCAAACGCAACTGAGCAACACATATATGTGTGTGTTCGTGTGTGTGTGTGTGTATGTACATATGCATACATCACCTATATATATATATATATATATATATATATATATGCAACATGTATACAGAGAGGTCATTTTGATCAAAACTGTACAGGTCTTTGAATTCACAATAAATATATATGAGTACATTTATTCATGCATCTTTTCATCTCAGATGTACTGATTATCTCTAGACATTTTAGTCAATGTTTAGAAAATAGATGCTATTTACAACAGCTTCCTCTGGGAAGTACATTTAATTTTTTTTTTTTTTTCCGCTACCGGTCCGCACGCGCCCTTTCGGCCGCCGCCGTTCCGGTTTAGGGGTAGTCGGGCTCGGGGAGCCGCCCGAGGCTGGTCCCGGGGGCCCGGGGCGCGCGGGGCCGGCAGCGTCTATGGGAGGAGGCCGGTCTGGGAAGTACATTTAAAAAGCTTGTGTGGGTTGGGAAGGGAATTTCATCTTTCTACTCTATGCATCTTATGTTTGATCTTCTTGGAACAATCATATTTGTATTTTTAAAGAAAAAAATTAAGCCATCCACTCTAGGAGAAAAAAAAAACTTTGAAAATGCTTTCAATAGCATTCTTTATTGTTCTAAAAATTGCAAATGCTTCCTGTTTGGAAAACAAACAAACAAACAAACAAAGTAAAGTCAACATTTACCCTAACTCTCTACAATACCCACTCAGGACTCCAGGGGCATCTGCTGTCAACAGTTCAGGATGTGTCTCAAAGGTCTTGGTTTTATTTTAATTTATTTATTTTTAATTAGGGGATAGGTGCTTTGCAATATTGTGTTGATTTCCACCATACATAAACATGAATCAGCCCTCCCACCCCCCATCCATTCCACTCCTCTAGGTTGTCACAGAGCACTAGTTTGAGTTTCCTGAACTGAAGGCCTGCTTTTAATTATATCAGATGATGTTCCTTGGGAGAGACCAACTTCCTGAAGCTACAGACAAACTTGGTCCTAAGAGTCTTGGCTCCACAGCTGAGAGGGAAGGGAGAGTAGCTTCCCTGTGTTCTACACGCCCTCAAGCCTGGTCAAGAGGATGTAGCATCTTTGGGTGTCACTGAAGGTGGTTCCCACCAGGCTGAGACCGTTCCCATCAGGCTGAGATGGTTCGTAGAAACCTGAGTGAGCTCAGTCGCTAAGGGACATCAACAGGGAAAAGGCAGGCGATACCCAGACAAGCTCTCATATTACAAGCCTTTGAATTATGGCTGGCCGTGGTGAGGTGTGTTTCAAGCAAATATAAGGAATGGGAAATGTGTTCACAGTTCCACGTTCTGCTCATTTGGAACTGGAGAACTGACACAAGAAAGAACTCAAAGCATTGAAGGAAATGGACCCTCAGCCTAAAACTGCGCCTAGGGCAGACAGATGACTGCTTGAGAAACATATTCTTGTCACATGAAAGACAAAATTCTGGGGTGTGACATGGGAGTTGAATTTAGGGATTATCACTGAGTCATCATGTGGAAACACAGAAATGGCAAAGGGGCCACACTCCACTCCAGAAAGAAGCCCAGGAATAAGGTGAGGTGGAAGCCACAAACACACACACACACATGGGTGTAAACACACACACGTGCGTGTGGACACACAACCGAGTTCAAAATCATACATTTCCTCCATGTTCAGCCCTCTCACAAGACTGAAATGAAGCAAGTTTGGGGAATAATTTGATAAGAATGGACTTTCTTTTCTGGAGGAGTTTACCTCTCAGGTCCTACCCGAACAGATTCAGAATAACAGCTATACTGATTAAAAAATATCTTTACTTGGCTCATACTGATTTTTGTTTTATTACAAGAGCATTTTCCTCTGAGTCTAAATCTTAGCCCAAACTTAATTTTGATCATTGATGGGACTGTCACATTTTCAATCCATGTAGGATGCAAAAGGAATAGCCTTTGTTGTCAGATTCACATATTCAGCTAAATAAGGAAGAAATTCTACTAGCTCCTTCACGATATCACTTTCCATGTTCTTGACTATGTCTAGTTTTCTACTATAATTTCTTAGATATCAGTATTATGGGATTTAAGAAACATATTTTCCACAAATGTTGGACAGATTGTCCCATCACTGTACTCATCAAAACTTGTTTGTTTGTTTCAAATGCAACATTGATTCAGACTAGCTTAAGCAAAAAGGGATCCCTTGGATCATATGAGTGAAAAACCTAAGAATAACTCTGGATTTTGGCAGAGTGATTTTCAGGAGCTTGACCATGAGTCCTAGTGCTACTGGGCTTTCTATAGCATTGGTCAGGCTCTCAGAGAAGCACAGATAGTGCCAACAATTTCAGTCTAAACAGGCTCAGTTACCAACAATTTTGATTCATTTTCTGAGAATGAGTCTTCCTCTCTGGATTTGAGTTACATGCTCATCTCTCCTGGCCAATCCCTTTGTCTGTGAGATGAAGCTTTGACAATTGGGTAGGATTACATTACATACCCAACTCTAGAACTAGGCAAGGAGTTGCTCCCTGTAAGCATGAGAGGGGGAAGGTGATGGGAGAGGTGGTTCTTTAAGTAAAATATAGGCCTCTTTTCCAGTAGTCATGTATGGATGTGAGAGTTGGACCGAGTGATTGATGCTTTTAAACTGTGGTGCTGGAGAAGAATCTTGAGAGTCCTTTGGACTACAAAGAGATCAAACCTATCAATCCTAAAGGAAATCAACTCTGACTAGTCACTGGAAAGACAGATGCTGAAGCTGAAGCTCCAATCCTTTGGCCACCTGATGCAAAGAGTCAACTCATTGGAAAACACCCTGATGCTGGGAAAGACAGAGGGAAGGAGGAGAAGAGGGAAGCATAGGATAAGATGGTTGGATGGCATCATTGAGTCAAAGGCCATGAGTTTGAATAGACTCTGGGAGTTGACGAAGGACAGAGAAGCCAGGTGTGCTGCGGTCCATGGGGTCACAAAGAGTTGGACACAACTTGTGACTGAACAACAGCAACCAGAGGGAGAATAAATGGTTGGTAGAAAAGGTGAAAACAACAGCTACTTTGAAATAAGTAACTACATGCAGAATTGATCTACCCTCATGGACAGAGGAGCTTGCAGGCTACAGTCCATGAGGTCACAAAAGAATCAGATGTGACTTGGCAACTAAATAACAACAACATCAAGTCAATAACCAAAATCCTCTCTGAGAACCACTGTTAGTTGTGAATTCTACTGAAATCCCAGCAAGACATTCAAAAGAGGCTCTAGAGCTGTGCGGTACAAGATGATAGCTACTAGTCATGTGTGGCTATTTAAATTTTAACTAATCAAAATTAGATAAAATTTAAAATGTCATTCCTTGGTAGCAGTAGCATGAGTTCCAAAACTCAGCTTGAACATGGTTAGTGGGTATCTTATTACACATCGAAGATGTAGAAATCTGCATTATTGCAGAAACTTCTACCAAATTGGAGTATTTTCTCCTCCACCCCAAAATTTAAAAAAAAAAGAAAAGAAAAAACAAAGGATATTTGACTGGTTTTGGAAGTGCCTAACGATGATGCGATCACTGACCTAGAGCCAGACATCCTGGAATATGAAGTCAAGTGGGCCTTAGAAAGCATCACTACGAACAAAGCTAGTGGAGGTGATAGAATTCCAGTTCAGCTATTCCAAATCCTGAAAGATGATGCTGTGAAAGTGCTGCACTCAATATGCCAGCACATTGGGAAAACTCAGCAGTGGCCACAGGACTGGAAAAGGGCAGTTTTCATTCCAATCCCAAAGAAAGGCAATGCCAAAGAATGCTCAAACTACCACACAATTGCACTCATCTCACACACTAGTAAAGTAATGCTCAAAATTCTCCAAGCCAGGCTTCAGCAACATGTGCACCGTGAACTTCCTGATGTTCAAGCTGGTTTTAGAAAAGGCAGAGGAACCAGAGATCAAATTGCCAACATCTGCTGGATCATCAAAAAAGCAAGAGAGTTCCAGAAAAACATCTAATTCTGCTTTATTGACTATGCCAAAGCCTTTGACTGTGTGGATCACAATAAACTGGAAAATTCTGAAAGAGATGGGAATACCAGACCACCTGACCTGCCTCTTGAGAAATCTGTATGCAGGTCAGGAAGCAACAGTTAAAACCGGACATGGAACAACAGACGGGTTCCAAATAGGAAAAGGAGTACGTCAAGGCTGTATATTGTCACCCTGCTTATTTAACTTATATGCAGAGTACATCATGAGAAATGCTGGACTGGAAAAAGCACAAGCTGGAATCAAAATTGCCAGGAGAAATATCAATCACCTCAGATATGCAGATGACACCACCCTTATGGCAGAAAGTGAAGAGGAACCAAAAAGCCTCTTGATGAAGGTGAAAGAGGAGAGTGAAAAAGTTGGCTTAAAGCTCAACATTCAGAAAACGAAGATCATGGCATCCAGTCCCATCACTTCATGGGAAATAGATGGGGAAACAGTGGAAACAGTGTC
Organism: Bos taurus; assembly: GCF_002263795.3. NCBI lineage: Eukaryota > Metazoa > Chordata > Mammalia > Artiodactyla > Bovidae > Bos > Bos taurus. Next base: position 5,673,855 of record NC_037352.1, on the reverse strand, counting down.
AGACTTTATTTTGGGGGGCTCCAAAATCACTGCAGATGGTGACTTCAGCCATGAAATTAAAAGACACTTACTCCTTGGAAGGAAAGTTATGACCAACCTAGATAGCATATTCAAAAGCAGAGACATTGCTTTGCCAACAAAGGTCCGTCTAGTCAAGGCTATGGTTTTTCCTGTGGTCATGTATGGATGTGAGAGTTGGACTGGAAGAAGGCTGAGCACTGAAGAATTGATGCTTTTGAACTGTGGTGTTGGAGAAGACTCTTGAGAGCCCCTTGGACTGCAAGGAGATCCAACCAGTCCATTCTGAAGGAGATCAGCCCTGGGATTTATTTGGAAGGAATGATGCTAAAGCTGAAACTCCAGTACTTTGGCCACCTCATGCGAAGGTTTGACTCATTGGAAAAGCTCTGATGCTGTGAGGGATTGGGGGCAGGAGGAGAAGGGGACGACAGAAAATCAGATGGCTGCATGGCATCACTGACTCGATGGACATGAGTCTGAGTGAACTCTGAGAGTTGGTGATGGACAGGGAGGCCTGGAGTGCTGTGATTCATGGGGTCGCAAAGAGTAGGACACGACTGAGTGACTGAACTTAACTGAACTGAATGACCTTTGACTTCCCTGGTGGCTCAGACGGTAAAGCGTCTGTCTACAATGTGAGAGACCTGGGTTTGATCCCTGGGTTGGGAAGATTCCCTGGAGAAGGAAATGGCAACCCACTCCAGTACCTCTTGCCTTGAAAATCCCATGGATGGAGGAGCTTGGTGCAAACTACTATCCATGGGGTTGCAAAGAGTCGGACATGACTGAGCGACTTCACTTTCACTTTAATGACCTTTGAGAAGGAAATGGAACCCTACTCCAGTACTCTTGCCTGGAAAATCCAATGGGTGGAGGAGCCTGGTGGGCCGCAGTCCATGGGGTCACTAGGAGTTGGACACAACTGAGCGACTTCACTTTCACTTTTCACTTTCACGCATTGGAGAAGTAAATGGAAACCCACTCCAGTGTTCTTGCCTGGAGAATCCCAGGGACAGGGGAGCCTGGTGGGCTGCCATCTATGGGGTTGCACAGAGTTGGACATGACTGAAGCGACTTAGCAGCAGCAGCAGCAAAGGTCCTGTAGGCTGTGGAGACTATAATTCTAACAGTTACGGTGGAAACAAAAACAAATGCTCAAGTGGGTCAAAATTATGTTTTTCCCTGAACATTATACAAAATTAAAAAGGAAGAATTATTTGTTTTCTCCAACAGAAAGAGACAAAGAGCATGTATAAAAGCAAAGACAACGAAGGGATAACTAAATCAAGTGTCTGTTGCATTGAAAGGCTCCTATTTCTTTTTTATTTTTTTCCCCATTTGAAATTTTGCAGTAATAATTATAGTTACACATAGACTTCTGACAGGCAGTACTTACTCTGTTCTCTCTCCAGTGGTTGATGGAATGAATTTAGTTGTGTGCAGAGTTGAGTTGAGGTATATGTGATGTCTGGAACCAAATGCAAGCCTCAGCATATAGAATCCTGACTGCTCTGGTCTCTGCTTGTCCCTCTGACATTCAGTCTCTCCTCTCCACTTGCATCACAGGCTTAATTAAGTGCTTCAGTGCCCTTTTACTTGCTGCTGTATCAGCCTAGAACACACTTCCAAGATTCCTTCTTATGTGCTAGCTCTGTTTAAGGTTCACATCATTGGAAAACCTTTTCTGATCACCTCAGCCAACACACACATTATTATTCTCCACCTCAATATCCCATCTGTTTATTTATGATACTTACAATCTCTGCTTTATTTACTTCTTTTGTTCCTGCCAGATCCAAGTAGAATGGAAGTTCCACAGGGGCAGAGACCATGTGTGTCTTATTCCCCATGAGTGTCCCAAAGGTGAGTAGACATTCAATGAGTATTTGTGGGATAAACAAATAAGTGGATGAGAAAGAGAGTCAGAGAAAAGACTGTGGGACTGTGCTCAGCAATCTGGCCTGCTGTACCTGTCAGTGACAGGAACTAATACACCACCAGGCATTGCCTGATACCATCACCATCAGGAGATACAGAACTCAGACGAAGTATGTTCCATTTTCCCTCCAGGATGAGCCATTTCCAAAAGGGCTGCATGGGATCACTGATGCACAGCAAGGATAAAAGTAGGTGAATTCGAATGCTCTCATATCTTGCTTAATTTGTACCACTCTGCCGGTGCTCAGTCACTGCGTCATGTCCAACTCTTTGCGACCCCATGAACTATAGCCTGTCAGGCTCCTCTGTCCACAGGAGTTTTCCAGGCAACCGTACTGGAGTGGGTTGCCATTTCCTCCACCAGGGGATCTTCCTGACCCAGGAATTGAACCTATGAACCCGTGTCTCCTGCGTTGGTAGGCAGATTTTTTTTTTTTTTAACCTCTGAGCCACCTGGGAAGCCTCCAACTTGTACTCTAGCTCCTGTTATTTTAAAACAAGATGAAGAGTTAAGGTGCTTTAGTAGAGGATTTAGGGTATCCAGAGCTTAAGTTGACTAGGGAACTTCCCCTCTCCAGATGTGAAGACTGGGATGCAGGAGAAATGCATAGAAATTGTAGATTCCATTATGAGGGATTCTGATGGCCTATCATCCTTCACGGCATCCAGACAGTGATACCAACCTGCTATCTCATTCTCCTGGTGGCCACTGTAAAGAAACTTACTGATTCATCTTTGCTCAGATCACACTGTTATCTGGAACTACAGGGTATATCCAAACACTTGCTTGGTTTCCTGAGCATAGTAGACACTCAAATACACAAATTACATGCATGAATTTCAGAAGATTTTTACAAATGGCAGCCAAAGAAAATTTGCCATGCTCACACATTGTGGTGCACACATAATTAAGCATTTAATATTTGTTAGCAATCTGTCAGGTGTTTTTGGAATGATAAAGTTACTATTGGGTCATTAGTCACTCAGTCACGTCAGGCTCTTTGCGACCCCACAGACTGCAGACCGCCAGGCTCCTCTGCCCATGGAATTCTCCAGGGAAGAATACTGGAGTGGGTAGCCATTCTCTTCTCCAGGAGATTGTCCTGACCCAGATATCAAACCTGGGTCTCCTGCATTGAAGGCGGATTCTTAACCTTCTGAGCCACCAGGGAAGCCCCACTATCGGTGAACACTGGCAAATATTCCTAATAAAAAGGAGATTCTAAAATAGACCTGAAACTTTGACAGGAAGCCAATCAGAAAGGGAAATACATGATTGATAAGGCACTAGAAAGTAAATGGCTGCTGATGACTGGTGGTTAACTATAGTTCATTTACCAAGAAAGTTACTCCAAGCTAAGATCATTTCATCTGTTGCTAGAATCCTAAGTCAGTCAAGCAATAGGAGAGGCCAGAAATCCCATATCTGTCTTTATGTTTGTGAAAACTCCAGGAATAAGAGAGACATGTGGGGCTGGCTAAAGATACTAATTTTTATTTATTTATTTATTTATTTATTTATTTATTTTTTTTGCCAGCTGAATGACTACCAAAAAGTGCAGATTAAATGGTCTGGGAAGCACCAGGAAGGTGATCACTGGTGATGAGCTTTAGGTCTCCACCCTGACTCCATTGAGATCAATGGTTTTACCAATGACTCTGCTTCTCACTAACAAGAGTCAATTGTAATAAACCATCAACTGATCAATTCATTTTTCAACTAATAGTTACTAAACAGTTTTCATGTGATATACATTAAGCTGAGGGTCTTGGGTTAACCAAGACAAATGGGACCATTTCTGCCTTAAAGGAGCTCAGTTTAGGGGTGAAGAAAAAAAGTAATCTGACATTTCTGTAAGTCTTCAGAACATAGTCCTACTCTATTTTAGGGACTTGATAAGTACCTGGAGAGTGAGCATGGCATGGTTTATCCGACGTCTTTCTACTGGACATCTGTGTGCACTTTCCTCTCCTCCTCCACCTCCTGTTAGAAAGCTCTTCCTTACCCATCAGCTGTCAGCTTAGATGTCATCTTTTTCAGAAAATCTTTTTTGGACTCACTCTACATCCACGTCTGTCAAGGAAGTGCACCCTTCTCTATATGTCCTAGGTGGCTACGACCCTGGTAACATGTTATTTTACTCTGCAATAGCATTTTTTCCTTTCTCTCTTCCTGATTAGTCTATATGCCCCTTGGGTTTAGGGTCTGTGTCTCATTGATATTGTCTCTCTAGAATTCAACCTAGTATGGGGCCAATTACAGAGACTTTAAATATATCATTTAAAACAAAGTTTAATGGTGTTCTGGTACTGGGACTGAATCTCAAGAACTTTCACAGTTTCTTCTAAGATTTTTTTTTGAGGGCAATTAAACATAGTAGCCTAGGATTTCAGCTTCTAAACAAATGTGTTTGGAGCAAGAATGCATAAAAAACCCATTCTGGTGAAAGTGAAAGTCACTCAGTTATGTCCAACTCTTTGCGACCTCATGAACTTTACAGTCCATGGAATTCTCCAGGCCAAAATACTGGAGTGGGTAACCTTTCCCTTTTCCAGGGGATCTTCCCAATCCAGGGATCGAATCCAGGTTTTCTGCACTGCAGGCAGATTCTTTACCAGCTGAGCCACAAAGGAAGCCCAAGAATACTGGAGGGGGTAGCCTATCCCTTCTCCAGAGGATCTTCCTGACCCAGGAATTGAACCGGGTTCTCCTGCACTACAGACAGATTCTTTACCAACTGAGCTATTAAGGAAGCCCCTACTGGTGAGTCATGCTGCTGCTGTTGCTGCTAAGTCGCTTCAGTCGTGTCCGACTCTGTGCGACCCCATAGACGGCAGCCCACCAGGCTCCCTGTCCCTGGGATTCTCCAGGCAAGAACACTGGAGTGGGTGGTGAGTCATGAACTAATCCCCAAATTTAAACCTTTCCTTTTTGTCCTTATGGAAAATAATCTGTGATTCCACTGTGTGTGTCATTATATTCAATTAGGTACTGTTTACTAAAACTTAGGTTCTAAGCACATTAGTAAGCTTGCTAAACATTTGTGATACAAAACCCAGGATTAATACGTTGCCAGTGCCTGCTCAGTGGCTCAGTCGTGTCTGACTCTTTTGTGACTCCATGGGCTATAGCCCACCAGGCTTCTCTATGAAATTTCCCAAGCAAGAATACTGGAGTGGGTTGGCCTCCTTTAGGGGATCTTCCTGACCCAGGGATCAAACCTAGGTCTCCTGTATTACAGGCAGATTCTTTATTATCTGAGCCACGAGGGAAGCCCATACATGTAAAATAGATAACCAGTAAGAAGCTGCTGTATAGTATAGGGAACTCTACTTTATATTCTCTAATGATCTATATGGGGAAACAATAGAAAAAAGAATAGATACATGTATATGTATAACTGATTCCCTATGTTTTACAGCAGAAACCAAAACAACACTGTAAATCAACTATACACCAATAGAACTTTTTTAAAAAAAGAATATATCCATAAACCAAGCACAGTTTAGCATAAGAGATGCAAATGCTAAATTAAAGCACACTACAGAAGAGTTTCCTAAGCATATATAAATAACCTTTTTAGACAAAAATTTCTTAACCAAATATTCCAGTGTCAGTTCTCTGAAATCACTTATCTCTTGGGACTGATTAAATAGATTAGTTTTTTCCCAATTACCTGGGCTTCAAATTAATTGCTCTTTTGCCTCCCTTACTTCTACAATGAAGTGCAGATCCACCATTTATGATGTGATGAAAGTCATCATGATGAATATATTTTTAAGATCTTGTCAGATGTGCTTGTGCTGATTTTTAATAATAGCTCCCAACTAATCAATAGATAATTTAATTTGAAAATGTGAAGCTGTAAACTTTAATGCTCTGTTTGGTATTTTCTTATTAATTGGAAAGATGGCAAGTCAGCTTTTAGGCAGAGAGCTAGGGATGCATATCCATTAAAATCATATCTTGAGGGACTTCCCTGGTAGTCCACTGGTTAAGACTTCAACTTCCAGCAGCGGGTATGGGTTTGATCCCTAGTTGGAGAGCTAAGATCCCACACAACCCAGGGCCAGAAAACCAAAAAGCATAAAGAAAAAGCAATATTGTAACAAATTCAATAAAGACTTTAATAATGGTCCACATCAAAAAATAAAACAAAATAAGTTCTTGAAGGTTCTGTGGCTGAAGGCAGAGTGTGCTCCCAAGGACCACACTCTGTAGACGTGGTCTTCAGTGGGAATCTTTGATCCTCCTCCATTCAAGTGACTGAGATCATCTCTGTGTCACATGCCAAGGCTCTGAGTTACTCTAAAAGCTCTCCTTCCCAATGTATACATATTCTTAATTTGGCTATGCTGGGACTTAGTTGTGGCATGCAAAATCTAGTTCCATGACCTGTGATAGAACCTGAGCACCCTGCATTGGGAGTGTGGAGTCTTAACCACTGGACCACCAGGGAAGTCCCTAGTAATTTTTTTATAACCTAAACAGGTTTTTATAACCAAACCCTGCAGAGAAAGACAGGGCTTTCTACTCCAATGCATAATCTTATCTTGTTTTACCCAAATCAATCAATAAGGCCATGGTCGTAACAGGCTAGTGTAGAACTGTATTGAATGCTAAGTTGTCCAGTGAACTGATCATTCCTTCTAAAACCATTTGCATTTGTACGTGCCACCTAATCCAGCAGGATTGTTGCTATCACTGTATTTAAGGATTTGTTTTAAATGCATACATTTCCTTGGTATCAAAAATAACACAGGTTATAACTGCAAGACGCAAAAGATGGATAATTTGGCAAAGTCTTCCCTTTGACTCGAAAACACTCCACAATGTTATAATTATGGACATGTGTCATTTTATGTTTATGCTAACCCATAGACTGTACAACACCAAGAGTGAACCCTAATGTAAATTATGGACTTTGAGTGATTATGACATCAGTGTGATTTCCTCAGTTGTCAAAAATGCACCACTGTCATGGGAGATGCCGATAGTGGGGGAGGGTATGCATGTGGTGGGGACAGGGTATACAAGGGAAATCTCTATAATTGGCCTTTCAACTTTAAACCTAAAACTGCAAATGGAGCTTAAAATGCAAACAAAAAAAAGTACCTAAAAATATAATACACTTCAACTCCTGACTCCCCTTTCACCTTTATATACAACAGAAAAGTAGGGACAAATATTAATGCTAATGCTATCTTCTGGGCTTCCCTGGTGGCTCAGCAGTAAAGAATCCACTTGCAATACCAGAGACTCGTGTTCAATGCTGTGTTGGGAAGATCCCCTGGAGTAGGAAATGGCAACCCACTCCAGTATTTTTGCTCGGGAAAGCCCATGGACAGAGGAGCCTGGTAGGCTACAGGCCATGCGATCGCAAAGAGTTGGACACGACTGAACGTGCATGAACATACAAAAAACCAGCCTGTAATGGGTCATGGCCAAAGCTTTGTACATATTGCTTAGCATACATTTAGTCAAGGCAAGGGACTATACATGCTAAGTCTATAAAAGGCTACTATCAAAGTTGAAATTTAACCAAAGGCGAAGACAAAGTGAAAATAGATGACGATTCATATAAAATCCTGCATTAAAAAGAAGAGACCCTACCACAGATATCCAGACTCAAACCCCAAGAACAAAAATGACAGCAACAGTCAGGTGGGCAGAAGCGGAAGGCAAAAACACGTGCACACAGGTGTACAAACACACACATGCACACACACACACACACACACACACACAGGGGACCAGCATACCTTGAAATGAAGCCAGTTGTGTTGCAAATTAACTGGCAAGACAGAGGTAAGTGATATGAAACTGCTGACTCTACTACATTTCAACTTTCCTTCCAGAGAATCTAATCACATTCTTCGTCTCATAGCAGAAAACTAACCACCAAGAAAGAGAAGACCTGTTCTTGTGATAATTTAATCAACTCATTGTACAAAGGGATACAAGTTAAAGATCCATTTTCTATTTTAAACATCGCAGGTTCTTCCTCTTTCTGAACACTTCCCCTTCCCTCTCTGAGCTCCTATCACCACCCAGTCCATACATTTTACTAGGAAAAGGTTTCTTATCTCATTAGGGTAAAACACATTATCTGGAATCTTTCTTATTTCTAAGATGATGTCACCTTGTGCCCCCACCACAAGTGTTCAAATGCCTGTAAGGGGCTCCCCCGTGGCTCAAATGGTAAATAATCTGCCTGCAATGCAGGAAACACAGGTTTGATCCCTGGGTTGGGATGATCCCCTGGAGGAGGAAAAGTCAAACCACTTCAGTATTCTTGCCTGGAAAATCCCATGGACAGAGGAGACACGGTCCACGGAGTCCAACAAAGAGTTGGACAGGACTGAACGACTGAGCACGCAGCACATAATCAGACTCCCTGACAGATGATGTAAACTTTCATGCAGAATTTCCTTCCTTTCAATTAAGAATGACTAGAGGGATGGTGTGTCTGGCTACTGATGCATTTTAGGATCAAGAATGTGTTGCAGTTGCTTGGTACAATTTGAGGATATTCCGGGACAAGGATGTGTGCTGTTTTGAAGATATTTAAATTGCTCTAATATATTCCAGGCTGGACTCCCATGTCAATTCATCAGTGCCAAGGCTCTGCCTAATATTTTGCTACAAACTGGGTTCAATTGTAATTTGTCAACCCCAGCACCCGTTGCTATGACAAATAGCTTCGGTCTGGTTAATCTTTTGAACATAATAGCATTCTGCTACTTTGATAAATCTATTATGTTGTGGTTTACATATGCTTTGGGGAAAATTTTTATTGGGACATTTTACACTAAATTATCTCTAGTCTACACTAACAAAACAAGTGGAGGAGCTGATGTTGATGGTAGCTTCTGGGGTCTCAAGAATGCCAATTTTTCTTGGATCTCAAGCCCTGCAAGGGGGTGGTGAAGAGCACAGGCTTTAGTGTCAAACTACATAGTTTTTGTTTTTTTTTTCCTTAAAGATCTGTTAATACTTTATTAGCATTTTCTGGATGGACAAAATATAATGCAAACCAAATAAAATGTTTAATCTTCTTTTTAGTTCAATAAAAACCACTGACATTCTGACGGCTGTTTCTTCTTTGTTAAAGAATTATTGATAAAACAGTTAGACACATGGTTGACACTTACTGTATAATGATATGCACATATTATCTTTTAACAATCATAATCCTAAAATGTGTTCTTTATATTTTCCCCTTGTAATAGAGGAGCCATGCTCCTATAAGCAAAATTTACTAATAACAAAATAATTTTACAGGGAGTGACAAAAAGACTTTTAAAATAAGTCCTTAAATAAAAGGATGTAGCAACAACAGAATATAAGTTGTTGGGTTAAGAAGACAATTTAAACTAGACCCGTAAACCAGATAGTTTTAAATCACAGATCCATATCAACTTACCTGCGTCTTTTCCCCAACTTTCTAAGCCCTGGTTTTTGGTTGTTTTCTCTTTAATGAAATAAACAGAATAATTTAAACAGTGCTTCAAAAATGGGAGGGTACAGGCTCAAGAGGGAGGGGATATATGTACACATATACATACAGCTGATTCATGTTGTTGTACAGCAGAAGTTAACACATCATAAAGTAATTATCTTCCAAGTTAAAAATAAATAAATAATTTTTAAAACATAAATGGTTTCCGAAAACAAATGGGAGGGTTCAGAGTGATCATTCATAAAAAGTACACATTAAAAAGAACCAATACGCTCAGTGTGTGGCTCCAGGTTTTACACAAAACCTCTGACACAGAATTGCCAAGACAGTACATTTTTCACAACAGCTTAAAGAAGTTTAGACTTTGGGAGGTGTCGACTGTGGATGCCACAATACATAAAACTCGCAGAGCAGGCCTGCTGCAGGTGCAGGCGGCCGGGTTCCCAGGGACTGCTCCCTCGGAAGGACCTCTCCATGCACTGTCATCCAAACCAGGCTGATAGGATTGCCGAAGTGGGCACTTACTGACCTCAGCTCCCCATTTGAAACTGGCTGTAAATTGCCCCTCTCGGTCTTAACACACAGGATGCTTCTACTTGGGGAAAGTGCATCAGCTGCAGTTTTCAGGAATGCATCCTCAAAAAGTCAATTTCACCTTTTGGCAGTTCTAAAAGCATCCCGATTACTTTACGGGCAATAGCTCTGAATAAGGGGACTGGTCATAAGAAGGTTGGGGGGTATGGCAAGAGAAAGAGCTTTAAGGAGTGATAAGCAGTTATTTTTAATAAGGGGAAAGTGACAGGACAGGAAGAGAATTCTCCTGTAATATATCTAAAGCAGAGTGATTAAAAGTTCATGTGTGTGTCTTTTTCTTTTTTTTTAAGTTCTAATTCCTTACAGAGACAAGAGCCATGGTACTCCACGATAAAAAATTGAAACAACACGATGCCCCGCTGACTTAGAGATAAATGAAACATCAAAACTCCAGTAAATATTTAAGGCGTTCTGACAGGCTTTCTTGGCATTAAAACATTCCATTTCCTGCTTTTCTCCTCTCTCTGCATCTCTCTGACTTTCTCTGTCTTCCTGAATCTCTCTTGCTCTCTGAATCTCTCTCTGACTTACTCTGTCTCTCTGAATCTCGCCCAAAGCACCACCTCTATAAAAACATGGAAACTTACATTACATACATATATAAAATACATAAACTTACATATGTAAAATACACAGCCAATGGGAATTTGCTGTATGACTCAGGGAACTCAAATGGGGGCTCTGTATCAAACTAGTGGGGTGGTATGGGAAGGGAAAAGGGAGTGAGGTTCAAGGGGGAGGGGACATATATATGTACACTCATGGCTGATTCATGTTGGTGTTTGACAGAAAACAACAAAATTCTGCAAAGCAATTATCCTTCAATTAAAAAATAAATTAATTTTTAAAAACGTACTCCCTAAATATTCACTGCTATGCAATCAATGGAAAAAGATAATTGAGGCCAATTTGCAGAGGGCAATTGTCTGTGTGAATTAATGTTGAGGAGGGCACAAACAGTGTTTTAGTTTTCCTCATAAAAAAAAGCTGAAATTATAAATAAACCACCAGGAAAGGACTTCAGATGCTAAATCCTCCACGGCAGGTTTTGAAATATAATTCTCAAGATGGCTTTGCCTTCACAAATAAACTTGACTCCAATCTATACAAACTTTTTTTTTTCTTTCAGAAAGATTAGTATACCCAGCACCACGTAAGCAGTTAGGATGGAGGCTCTTGAGTTGAGGGTGGGAGAGGAATCAGCAAAGCATTTCTGGAACTTGCTCAAAATAAACCAGGTGAACATTCTGATTGGAAACCCGAAGCAGAGGCCCTTGTATCACTGGAGCTGCCAAGAGCTGAGTCTGGCAATCAGTTTATATTCAAAAGAAAATACTATCATGGTACAAGGTGAAATGATCTGTGGGCACATACTTCAGAATAGTTAGGTACAATCGTGGGTGTCTTTATTTTTTATTCTGAAGCGGGATATGTGTCCAGTATATACGACCCGACAGTCACAGGGTCCCAGATGATAAGTGAGCTCCAAGAAGGCATGCGAAGGAACACCCAGCTCCTCAAGGAGCCAGGCTCCTCCCCGTCAGTAATTAAGCATTCAGACCAGTAAACAGCTTGCTTGGAATGATTTTATGACAAATGACCGAGAGCATATCAACCGGAAAACTCAGCTCGGCAAAAAAATCCCTCAAGCCCAGGAAGCTCAATCAATGCAGAGCAGACAGCAGCCCGGATGGCAGCAGCATCCTCTCACCCTGAACCGCATAAACCCAAAGAGGCCAGAACTGCTTCACTGGCTCTGACACAGAGAAGGAGGGGAGGGGGTGGGGGAGGCTCAGGGTGGAAGGAAGGGAAGAGAAGGAAGATAAGAAACGCTTGTCTCAGTAGTGGGGCTGCTCTATTTTTAGTTTCTTAAGGAACATCCATACTGCTCTCCACAGTGGCTGACAACCCTCAGAATGAGAGAAAATATTTGCAAACAAAGAAACGTGCAAAGGATTCATGTCCAAAATATACAAACAGTTCATGGAGCTCAATATATATATATATTTTTTAATTCAATTAAAAAAAGTGGGCAGAAGACCTAAATAGACATCTCTCCAAAGAAAACATACAGATGGCCGAGAAGCACATAAAAAGATGCCAAACATCACTGATTATTAGAGACATGTAAATCAAAACTGAAACATGGTATCACCTCACATGGATCAGAATGACCGTTATAAAAAAAATCTATAAACATGCTGGAGAGCATGTGGTGAAAAAGGGACTCTCTTGCACTGTTGGAGGGAATGTAACTATGTAACGAGTTGGAAGATTGCACTGACATATAAACACTGCTGCTAAGTCACTTCAGTCGTGTCGGACTCTGTGTGACCCCATAGATGGCAGCCCACCAGGCTCCCCCATCCCTGGGATTCTCCAGGCTAGAACACTGGAGTGGGTTGCCATTTCCTTCTCCAATGCATGAAAGTGAAAAGTGAAAGTGAAGTCGCTCAGTCGTGTCCGACTCTTAGCGACCCCCTGGACTGCAACCCACCAGGCTCCTTCATCCATGGGATTTTCCAGGCAAGAGTACTGGAGTGGGGTGCCATCGCCTTCTCCGATATATACACTACCATGTGTAAAATAGCTAGCTAGCGTGAAGCTACAATATAACACAGAGCGCTCAGCTCAGTGTTCTGTGATGACCCAGAGTGGTGGGATGAGGGGATGGGAGGGGGGCCCAAGGGGGATGAGATATATTTATACATATAGCTAATTTACTTTGTTGTACAGCAGAAACTAACAACACTGTAAAGTAATTGTAAAGCAATTACACTTCAGTTAAAAAAAAATACATTTCTCTTTCTTCCTCTTGGTCTGATGCTTCTTCTACTTTGAGAAGTTGATGAGGAGACCAAATTGCACTGTTTCTATGCAGGCAGATAAAACAAATATTCAAACAAAAGACAGAAACAGGCCAAGAATCGTGAAGCAGGGGGTAGAAGGGGAGTCAAGGGGTGACGGCAAGATAATCCTGCTACAAACATGGTCCTCAAACCATCCTCAAGTAATAGAATGGATGTGAGATGCAAGCATACAATGATAAACTCAGTCGGAAAGCAGTGTTAGTCACTCATTCGTGTCCACCTCTTTGTGACCCCATGGACTATAGCCTGCCAGGTTCTTCTGGCCATGGAATTCTCCAGGCAAGAATACTGGAGTGGGTTGCTATTCCCTTCTCCAGGGATCTTCCTGACCAAGGGGTCAAAGCTGGGTCTCCTGCACTGCAGGCAGATGCTTTACCATCTGAGCCACCAAACTCAGTCTACGAGCTATCAATGTGATTGTTAACTTTGGTACTATACAGTCCCAACATTTTATTATTCAGCATTTGCAAACCTACAGAAAAGTTGAAATAATTTTACAGCAAATAGCTATTACCCACACCTGTACTCTACTCTTGGTATTTTTCTAGGCCTTTTGCTTCATCTCAGAACTTTCCATATGCCCATCCCTCCAATAATCCATCTTATTTTGAAGTAAATTTCAGACATCATCACCATCCCCTTACATACTTTTGAGCACATGTGATATTAACTCAAATTCAGTGCCTGCATTCTTCATGACATCATGACTTCATACAACTACATGACAACTATGAAATAGTTAACATAAATTTTCAAATTTGCACAAATTTCCAAAAAGAATACACATCAAATTCAAATGTGCATTTTTTCCTTCTCAAAAAAAATTTTTAAATTACTGTGTAGCCACTGCTTATAAACACCTGGTCATTCAAGAGAGAAAGATTCTCTGGGAAAACACATAAACTTAACTATGTGATTCTATTTAATTGTGAGCAGAGCAGCTGAAAGTAAAGATAGAATCCTACTCCAAAAATGAGGGAAACATTAGAGTAGAAGTAGAGAGGGCCTCCCTCATAGCTCAGTTGGTAAAGAATCTGCCTGCAATGCAGGAGACCCTGGTTCGATTCCTGGGTCAGGAAGATCCCCTGGAGAAGGGAAAGGCTACCCACTCCAGTATTCTTGGGCTTCCCTTGTGGCTCAGCTGTTGAAGAATCTGCCTGAAATGCTGGAGACCTGGGTTCAATGCCTGGTTTGGGAAGATCTCCTGGAGAAGGGAAAGGCTACCCACTCCAGTATTCTTGTCTGGAGAATCCCATGGACAGAGAAGCCTGGTGGGCTACAGTTCATGGGGTTGCAAAGAGTCGGACACAACTGAGTGACTGAACTAACTAACTATGATAAGGTGACCTGAGAACTCGAAAGAAGTTTAAAACATTCAGCTGAGCCAACACAGAAAAGAACACCAACTTTCAGCTGACAGCAAGTTCCCACTACAAGAAGTATCCTCTAAGATCTCAAAAAATCCTACACATATCTGAAAAATGTGAAATTTCCTATGGCCAATTTCTTGGTTCATTCCCCCAACTTTTCTCACATGGATGTAGCTTATTAATTAGACTGAGATCATCCCATTTCATCCAAGAATGTCAAAGTTATTGGAGGTTTGGAGCACATCCAAATTTCATCTTAATCTATCACTTCAGTGTTATAGATGACAAATCAATATTTTTAATACTTTTTCCATCTTAATGTTTTCTGATGGAACAGAGCCAGCACATCCTGCAAGAAATATGCAGACAACTAAAGCTATACTTTGAACATAATGGAATGCAGAAACACCGCTTTTATGGTACATGCAGGCAGTGGGTCACTGAGTGGACGGACTCACAGCAGGAGTTAGAGAAATTAACACCTTTCTGACGTTGAAAGCAGCGGTAACTTGTTACTGAGTCACCTATTCCAACTGGGATCCTATTAAAGTGCTTGATTTGAGGGCAAGGACATAAAATCTCAATTAAAAATATTGTTTGCTAAATCCTGGACTCACGCTGGTACCCGTGGAAATTTCATATAAACCAGCAGCGCTTCTCCATCTAAAATTCAATTATGTCAGCCCAAGATCATACCTGGTCAGAGACAGCTTCATTATGAAAATAATAACAAGCAAGTTATGATAATCACCTATTCTTCCCAAGATCATGAGGGTAGTAAATGGTGCAGGTTCAGCTCCCAGGACTGCTGCTCCTGGCTCTATCAGCTCCAGGGCTTCCCTGGTGGCTCCTACAGTCCATGGGGTTACAAAGAGTCAGACACAACAGAGCAACTAACACTTTCACTTCATGTTTCAAGTAGCAAGCAGAGGGAAATCAAGGGACTGGAGGAATAAAGCACCATCAGTGGGCTTTCTTTGACACTGCCTGCAGTCTGATTCAAATCTATTTCAAAACTCCCAAATCAGGTGATGGAGGAAGTACTGTATGTTCTACCTTTATTCTATTCAATTCAGAGGGTGACTCCATTTCATCTCACCTACAAAACAAGTGAATCCCTAGAAGAAATGGAGTAGCCACCATAGTCAACAAAAGACTCTGAAATGCAGTACTTGGATGCAATCTCAAAAATGACAGAATGATCTCTATTTGTTCCCAAGGCAAACAATTCAATATCATGGTAATCCAAGTTTATGCCCCAACCAGTAATGCTGAAGAAGCTGAAGTTGAATGGTTCTATGAAGTCCTACAAGACCTTCTAGAACTAACACCCCAAAAATATGTCCTTTTCATTATAGGGGACTGGAATGCAAAAGTGGGAAGTCAAGAAACACCTGGAGTAACAGGCAAATTTGGCCTTGGAGTACAGAATGAAGCAGAGCAAAGTCTAACAGAGTTTTGCCAAGAGAACGCACTGGTCATAGCAAACATCCTCTTCCAACAACACAAGAGAAGACTCTACACATGGACATCACCAGATTGTCAACACCGAAGTCAGATTGATTATATTTTTTGCAGCCAAAGATGAAGAAGCTCTATACAGTCAGCAAAAACAAGACCAGGAGCTCACTGTGGCTCAGATCATGAACTCCTTATTGTAAAATTCAGACTTAAACTGAAGAAAGTAGGGAAAACCACTAGACCATTCCAGTATGACCTAAACCAAATCCATAATGATTATACAGTGGAAGTGAGAAATAGATTTAAGGGACTAGATCTGATAGACAGAGTGCCTGATGAACTATGGACGGAGGTTTGTGACATTGTACAGGAGACAGGGAGCAAGACCATCCCGAAGAAAAAGAAATGCAAAAAAAGCAAAATGGCTGTCTGGGGAGGGGTTACAAATAGCTGTGAAAAGAAGAGAAGCAAAAAGCAAAGGCATACGTATTTGAATGCAGAGTTCCAAAGAATAGCAGGGAGAGATAGAAAGCCTTCCTCAGTGATCAGTGCAAAGAAATAGAGGAAAACAATAGAATGGGAAAGACTAGAGATCTCTCAAGAAAATTAGAGATACAAAGGGAACATTTCATGCAAAGATGGGCTTGATAAAGGACAGAAATGGTATGGACAGAACAGAAGTAGAAGATATTAAGAAGAGGTGGCAAGAATACACAGAAGAACTGTACAAAAAGACCTTCATGACTCAGATAATCACAATGGTGTGATCACTCATCTAGAGCCAGACATCCTCGAATGCAAAGTCAAGTGGGCCTTAGGAAGCATCACTATGAACAAAGCTAGTGGAGGTGATGGAATTCCAGTTGAGCTATTTCAAATCCTAAAAGATGATGTTGTGAAAGTGCTGCACTCAATATGCCAGCACATTGGGAAAACTCAGCAGTGACCACAGGACTGGAAAAGGGCAGTTTTCATTCCAATCCCTAAGAAAGGCAATGCCAAAGAATGTTCAAACTACCACACAGTTGCACTCATCTCACAAGCTAGTAAAGTAATGCTCAAAACTCTCCAAGCCAGGCTTCAACAGTATGTGAACTGTGAACTTCCAGATGTTTAAGCTGGATTTAGAAAAGGCAGAGGAACCAGAGATCAAATTGCCAACATCTGCTGGATCATCAAAAATGCAAGAGAGTTCCAGAAAAACATCTATTTCTGCTTTATTGACTATGCCAAAGCCTTTGACCGTGTGGACCACAATAAACTGTGGAAAATTCTGAAAGAGATGGGAATACTAGACCACCTGACCTGCCTCTTGAGAAACCTATATGCAGTCAGGAAGCAACAGTTAGAATTGCACATGGAATAACAGACTGGTTCCAAATAGGAAAAGGAGTACGTCAAGGCTGTATATTGTCACCGTGCTTATTTAACTTATATGAAGAGTACATCATGAGAAACGCTGGGCTGGAGGAAGCACAAGCTGTAATCAAGATTG
This sequence comes from Bos taurus, assembly GCF_002263795.3. Lineage (NCBI taxonomy): Eukaryota > Metazoa > Chordata > Mammalia > Artiodactyla > Bovidae > Bos > Bos taurus. The sequence goes on along the minus strand of NC_037352.1, from coordinate 5,656,643 downwards.
CTGGGAGAAATATCAATAACCTCAGATATGCAGATGACACCACCCTATGGCAGAAACTGGAGAAAAACTAAAGAGTCTCTTGATGAAAGTGAAAGAGGAGAGTGAAAAAGTTGGCTTAAAGCTCAACATTCAGAAAACAAAGACCATGGCATCTTGTCCCATCACTTCATGGCAAATAGATGGAAAAACAGTGGAAGCAGTGACTTTATTTTTTTGGACTCCAAAATCACTGCAGATGGTGACTGCAGCCATGAAATTAAAAGACGCTTACTCCTTGGGAGACAAGTTATGACCAACCTAGGTAGCATATTAAAAAGCAGAGACATTATTTAATCAACAAAGGTCCATCTAGTCAAGGCTATATTTTTTCCAGTGGTCATGTATGGATGTGAGAGTTGGATTATAAAGAAAGCTGTGCACCAAAAAATTGATGCTTTTGAAGTGTGGTGCTGGAGAAGACTCTTGCGAGTTCCTTGGACTGCAAGGAGGTCCAACCAGTCCATCCTAAAGGAGATCAGTCCTGAATATTCATTGGAAGGGCTGATGTTGAAGGTGAAACTCCAATACTTTGGCCACCTGATGCGAACTGCTGACTCATTTGAAAAGACCCTAATGCTGGGAAAGACTGAGGACAGGAGGAGAAGGGGAAGACAGAGGATGAGATGGCTGGATGGCATCACCGACTCAATGGACATGAATTTGAGTAAACCCCGGGAGTTGGTGATGGACAGGGAGGCCTGGCATATTGCAGTCCATGGGGTCGCTAAGATTCAGACTGGACTGAGAAACTGAATTGAACTGAACTGAACAAATAGAGTGAATAGTTGCTACAGATGAAACCAGACACAGAAAATGAGGATGTTCAGTCTATCCAAGTATGAAAGTTCCAAGCACATGGACCACATAATTTCAGGGTATGTTCTCCACCAAGGTTCTTGGCTTCCTTAATCAATAGAAACTGATCAGAGGCCAGACGAGAAATTCAGGAAGGCTTTACTGGGGTCCCTGCTGCAGTAGTAAGGAGTGAGAACAAGTAACGGATTCTTCTGCTCCCTCCCCAAGCAGGGAGAGCAGGTTCTTTACATGGGGTGAGACTATCGGGGGCTCCATGGGTTGGACTGAAGGGATGGCTTAGGTGGCTCACCCACCCTCTCTGAGGTGTTCAGTGCAGGGGGCATGTGCAGTACCTCGCTCTTGCCCAGGCTCTTTAGAAGCATCAGTTGAGTTTTTGGTCTTTTTGTATCTTGTCCATAAGTCACCCCAACTGCACATGCATGCAGTTATTTTTTAGTCCCTTATAATTTTTTTTGTATTCTGTTGGTCCAGGAGAGGTCTGTCCAGGTGCAAGCACTGCAGGAAAGGGTCCCAGGTCCCACCCAGTCTGTCTCATGGGTACTGGTCACCGCATTTTTCTCTAGTTAGCACATTTTCTAAATACATCTTCAATCCATCCCCTTCTCTGTTTGAGGCCATTGCTCCTTCTTTTCTGTATCATCGAAATACTTCCTTCTCAGCCTTCTATGCCTTGTCCAGGCTATAGTCAGCAAAAGTGACCTAATACTTTACATCAGAGCCTGGTACCTCCTACTTGACATCCATCATTATCCCTCACTGTGTCATAAATAAAACATGAACTGCTTAAAAGGCCTTCCTCTTCAACTCCACTTTCTACCACCCTCCTGATTCTTCACCCTCTGTGCCTTACGACAACCACCTTTCTTAGTTCTTTCCCACGCTGTCTCTGTTTCTAGGATGTTCTCTGTTTGTTGGGATCAGCGGGCACCTTGGCATCACTTAGATCCCTGCTTCAGTGGGTCCTTCTCAGAGAGAATGCTTGCCAGCTGATCTGAGGCACACATCACTGAACTTTCCACCAGCACTCATTGTTTCAGCCCTCTGGTTCCTTCAAGACACGAGTCCCTTTTGGCATTATTTGTCATCATTTTTTTTTTTAAATCAAACCCCTTTAAAAAGGGGCTGTAAATTACTCTTTATTTTTTTCAAATTTTTTTTTTTAATTTATTTATTTTAATTGGAGGCTAATTACAATATTGTATTGGTTCAAATTTATTTTTTAATTGAAGGATCATTGCTTTAGAGAATTTTGTTGTTTTCTGTCAAACATCAACATGAATCAGTTTTTCACATGTTTCCTGTTCTCGCCAAAGAAATAATCAGTCTATAAAGGCAAAGAAAGATTTCTCTCTTACTCAACCCTCTACCCCCAATGCAAATGGTAACCCCTCAACAATATCAATAAATAATAAGCCTCTGACTTCAAGACTGAATGTTTCTGTCCTGAGGTCACAGCAGGTGTCATTTTTCGTATCAATTATCAAATTTATATCTCTCCCAGTGATGGACAAGGAGTAACTTCAGATGCCGTACTCTGGTCACCAGCTTATGTTAAGTCTCTTTACCAATTTATCTGAGTCTCTGATCCACTGCTGGTTGATACCACACCAACAAGCATATGTCACGAAATATTAAATGTGAATTTAAAAAACAGAGTATCTTAGTAGTCGGAAAACCTAAATTATGCTCAAGCCAGCCCAGTTTCAGCTCCTGCTGCTATTTTAAGCCCAGCTGCAATTAAGTGCCTAAATGCCATAACATCACATCCATCACCAACCTCCTCTGTCTGACCCATTGTTAAAACCAAGAAGTGCTGTGAGGCTATGAGAATTATTCAGTACAAATGACTTAACAGCTATTGATGAATTTACCTTTAACAAATGCCCTCCGGTAGAGCTCATGATTCAGTAGGTTTTGTTATATTTTCCCCCCTTCTGCAGGATACCCTTCTGCTTTCTCCGGCACACTACTCAATGCAGACACACAGCTGCGGTTCTAACAGTAACAGAAAGATCATGACCAGAAACACCTCTGCTGAAATCTTAATGTTAGCCCCTGGGTGATAGCTACATCAATTTCAAAGATGTCCTTCCAACCCAAGACTGTTAAGAGAGAAAAATTCATAAAACTCTGAGAGCACCCTCTTTTCATTTGTTAGTCGACTAACTCCCAATAGCTGGAGACAGTTAGCTTGGTCCTTATTATCTTCTGAGGATGTACAGAGAAGGAGAGAGAGAAGTCTTTCAGAAATGTGTTTCCTGTTGACTATTATTCCAAGGGAGACAGAAAGCAAGAGGAAATGAAAACATTTTGCATTGCATTCTTCAGTGATTTTAACCATAGGCTGCTCAGAATCTATGCACATGGCAAATGCTGCTGGCTCATTATTCAGTGAGGTCACTTAGATTCGTCACCCTCAATATACCGATTAGGAAAGAGTGCCCTGGAGAAGGGTATAGGTGGTCAAGAGGGAGAAAAGGAGCTTTGAAATCTGCTTGGTTGCCTCCTGGGGACGTGCTTACGGGCAGGTTTATTTACAATGCCTTGGACCTCAGTGTGCTCATCTGTAAACTGGGGGGAAAGACACTTCCAGGGTCGGTTATGTGTATAAAGCACTCAGGTTACAGAAATTACAGCAAGAACTAGGATCCACTGAGAAATTCTTGGGGGAAGAGCGATAGCACTCACCTTCTCCCAGGCACTGTGTGAAGTGACTCATATGTACCTCCACTCTTGCATGTAATCAGGCTGATGTCATGGCTGACCTACTGTAAGGATGGGGAATCCAGACTCAGAAGAGAGGGGCAACTTATACAAACAAGACCTTGCCTCTAAACCACAGCAGGCCCGGGACTCATATCCAGATCTGTCTGAGGCCACAGTCTGTCCTCCTGAGCACTATATGCCCCCCACCCCATACCCAGCAGTTTCTCACTAAATATTGAACTTCAGTGTCAACTGTGGACACATAGGTTGGACTTTTCACAGATACCCAGATTAGTTCCTCATGTCATATACTCCCATGATAAAAAGAAGAAAAATCCTTCCCTTTCAAAAGTGTGTATCTCACCCATAATTATTACCCAAGGTCTGTGCTCTTCCTTAGACCAGGTTAGAGACCTTTGCAGTCTTACTGTGGAATCCTTGACATCTTGTAGGTACTCAACAAAATCTTATTGAATGCAGGATAGAAACTAAGACGAGCAATTATAACCTCTGAGAATTCTTAATACATAAAAACCAAACTCAAATGCTCTACACTCCAAATAAGGCATGTATATGCATAGGAAATCAATCCTGAATGTTCTTTGGAAGGACCGAGGCTAAAGCTGAAGCCCCAGTACTTTGGCCACCTGATGTGAAGAGCTGTCTCATTGGAAAGGACCGCGATGCTGGGAAAGATTGAGGGCAGGTGGAGAAGGAGGTTGCAGAAGATAAGATGGTTGGATGGCATCACTGATTCAATGGACATGACTTTGAGAAAACTCCAGGAGACAGTAAAGGACAGGGAAGCCTGAGGTACTGCAGTCCATGGGGTTGCAAAGAGTCAGACACAATCTAGGAACTGAATAACAACAATATATATATATATATATATATATATATATATATATATACACACACACACACACATACAGATAGATGGATATATGTGAGGAGATATCAAAGATGGACTCAATAAAGGACAGAAATGGTATGGACCTAACGGAAGCAGAAGATATTAAGAAGAGGTGGTAAGAATACACAGAAGAACTGTACAAAAAGATCTTCACGAACCAGATAATCACAATGGTGTGATCACTCACCTAGAGCCAGACATCCTGGAATGTGAAGTCAAGTGGGCCTTAGAAAGCATCACTACAAACAAAGCTAGTGGAGGTGATGAAATTCCAGTTGAGCTATTTCAAATCCTAAAAGATGATGTTGTGAAAGTGCTGCACTCAATATGCCAGCACATTGGGAAAACTCAGCAGTGGCCACAGGACTGGAAAAGGGCAATTTTCATTCCAATCCCTAAGAAAGGCAATGCCAAAGAATGTTCAAACTACCACACAGTTGCACTCATCTCACATGCTAGTAAAGTAATGCTCAAAATTCTCCAAGCCACACTTCAGCAATATGTGAACCATGAACTTCCAGATGTTCAAGCTGGTTTTAGAAAAGAGAGAGGAACCAGAGATCAAATTACCAACATCCGCTGGATCATGGAAAAAGCAAGAGTGTTCCAGAAAAACATCTATTTCTGCTTTATTGACTATGCCAAAGCCTTTGACTGTGTGGATCACAATAAACTGTGGAAAATTCTGAAAGAGATGGGAATACCAGACCTCCTAACCTGCCTCTTGTGAAACCTATATGCAAGTCAGGAGGCAACAATTAGAACTGGACATGGAACAACAGACTGGTTCCAAATAGGAAAAGGAGGACGTCAAGGCTGTATAACACCCTGCTTATTTAACTTCTATGCAAAATACATAATAAGAAACGCCGGGCTGGAAGAAGCACAAGCTGGAATCTAGATTGCTGGGAGAAATATCAATGACCTCAGATATGCAGAAGACATCACCCTTATGGCAGAAAGTGAAGAGGAACTAAAAAGTCTCTTGATGAAGGTGAAAGAGGAGAGTGAAAAAGTTGGCTTAAAGCTCAACATTCAGAAAACGAAGATCATGGCTTCTGGTCCCATCACTTCATGGGAAATAGATGGGGAAATACTGGAAACAGTGTCAGACTTTATTTTGGGGGGCTCCAAAATCACTGTAGTGATTGCAACCATAAAATTAAAAGACGCTTAGTCCTTGGAAGGAAAGTTATGACCAACCTAGACAGCATATTCAAAAGCACAGACATTACTTTGCCAACAAAGGTCCGTCTTTTCAAGGCTATGGTTTTTTCAGTGGTCATGTATGGATGTGAGAGTTGGACTGTGAAGAAAGCTGAGCGCCGAAGAATTGATGATTTTGAACTGTGGTGCTGGAGAAGACTCCTGCGAGTTCCTTGGACTGCAAGGAGGTCCAACCAGTCCATCCTAAAGGAGATCAGTCCTGGGTGTTCATCGGAAGGACTGATGCTAAGGCTGAAACTCCAATACTTTGGCCACCTCATGCGAAGAGTTGATTCATTGGAAAAGACCCTGATGCTGGGAGGGGTTGGGGGCAGGATGAGAAGGGGATGACAGAGGATGAGACAGTTGGATGGCATCACCGACGTGATGGACATGAGTTTGGGTGAACTCCGGGAGTTGGTGATGGACAGGGAGGCCTGGCGTGCTATGATTCATGGGGTCGCAAAGAGTCGGACACGACAGAGTGACTGAACTGAACTGAACTGATATTATGTATGCATATTGTATTTATGTCTGTCTCTCTATCTATCTATCTGGTGTAGAGGAGGGAAAAAAAAGAATAGAAAGAGTAAGGAAGATCGGGTCTGTATATCTCTGGTATCTATCAAATTGCCCAAAAGTTCCTTCGTGTTTTCCCTAACATCTTATGGAAAAACCCAAACCAAATTTTTGGCCAACCCAACACACACAGCATAGCACTGAATCTATAATGGCATTCAGTCAAATGTACATTTATTGTCTAATTGAGATGCTAGTAAATCACACCAAAAGTAATGTCAGAAGGGATTTTCTTACCCGATTCAAATTAAATATACAACCTCAGTTAATACAAAAAAAAAAGTATCAGTAAAACAGCACAATAAATAAGAGTGTCATTTCTCATGAAAAGTCCATCAAGCCACACCACTAAGTGCTGAATGTGTCTTTTAAAAGGGGAGGGAGTTAGCAAACACAGCCTAACCCCATGATGCTGAGCCTGACAGTGTTATGTTTTCCACTGGTTTTACAATTTTGAATCTACAAGGTATGGATTGCCTATGAAAGTTTTATGCGGGGAAAATGACTTTGGACAGTGGGTCGGTACTGAGAATAAATCGTGATTCAGAATGCATCTGGGCATGTGGGTTGACGACTCCAGGAATCTATTTGCAGGAGCTTGTATCCACGAGATAGACTGCTACTGCTGCTAAGTCGCTTCAGTCGTGTCCGACTCTGTGCGACCCCAGAGACGGCAGCCCACCAGGCTCCCCCGTCCCTGGGATTCTCTAGGCAAGAACACTGGAGTGGCTTGCCGTTTCCTTCTCCAATGCATCAAAGTGAAAAGTGAAAGTGAAGTCGCTCAGGTTGTCTACTTGAAAGTTATACAGTCGTGTCCAACTCTTAGCAACCCCATGGACTGCAGTCTACCAGGCTCCTCCGTCCACGGGATTTTCCAGGCAAGAGTACTGGAGTGGGGTGCCATTGCCTTCTCCCGTGAGATAGACAGGAAATGTGTTCTGGGATTCCCTGGTAGTCTAGCGGTTAGGAACCTGCCTGCCAAAGCAGGGGACATGGGTTCGATCCCGAGACCAGGAAGATTCCACATGCCTTGGGGCAACTAAGCTTGTGCATCACAACTACTAAAGCCTGTGTGTCTAGAGCCCCTGCTCCACAACAAGAGAACCGCCACCCCCCCCCACCATGAGAAGCCCGAGCAACACAGCCAGAGAGTAGCCCTTGCTCGCCACAACTAGAGAAAGCCCACTCGAAGCAATGAAGACCCAGCACAGCCAAAAATAATTAAGATATAAATAAAATAAAGATTCTCAAAACAGAAGATGTGCTTCTATTTATGCACAAGGGGGTGATGCATACTTGAGGGAAGCATGCTGCAAGGTTTTTTGTTTGGTTTTCTTATAAGACACGATGTCTGAGATTTTTAAAGGGAGCAGCCACAGAAAATGCTGCGAGTACCACTTTTAGGAGGGATTCTGCGAACATCCCAACAACTGTGCCTCTTACATTCCAGGTGACAGTGCCGCCAGGTAAGGTCACTTAACAGTTTCCTTACTTGGCCCCTCAAGCAGACCTGCCCTGAAGCTTGCAGATCTAAGAGAACACTGGTGAGCTGACTAACGTCTCAGAAAGCTGCCAAGAGGGGATGTCTGCAGAGTAGGAGAGCTCCGCGGGACGGAATCAGATTTGAGTTTGCACACACACGGCACACCTGCTGGAGTCTGCCAAATACTCCGAGAAGACGGCCAGGAGACGGAATCCCCACAGGCCAGACATCAACGGTTGAGTTATTGTGTTTAATAAAAACTCACCGGCACTTCTAGTCTGGTGAGCACGCATGACATCTGGAATATATTCGCCAATGCTTCTTTTTTCTACCCTGCGCGCATTTGACATCATGGTAAGCCCAAAGTGTGAGCTCAATGAAACTGATAAGGGTTAAAGTTTAAGAGGACAACAATGGCACCCCTGTCTAATATCTGTATGAAGTGTGGAAAACATGTTGTCTCATTACCCCCATCAAACTTCTTTTTTTTTCCTTTTTTAAAATATGGTTTAGATCCTCTAGGTCATTTGCATTTCACTTCCTTCTACTTAACTTCAGTTTAATTTCTTGTATTTCCTTATAGTCATATATGATTATTTGAAACTTTTTAAAATTCTAATATGGATGTTTAATGGTATAAATTCTCCCTAAATACTTTTTAGAGACAGTACACAACATTTTATCTGCTGCGTGTTCATTTTCATTCAGGTCAATTTCTCTTTTGGCTTCTCTTAAATGCCTCTTTAACCATGAATTATTTATAAGTGAGCTGATTAGTTACCAAATATTTGGAGTTTTCCTGTTATCTTTCTGTAAGTTGTTTCCAGTTTGACTCTGTTGTGATCAAAGACCATAGTCCCTGATTTTTTAAACTCTTTTAAATTTGTTCACTTTTTGTTTTGTTTCTTTTAGTCTCTTTGTTCTGGTTTTCAATAGCCCAGTCTACTAAAATAGTGTCTCTTTTGCTTTTGAGGTAAGCAGTTTTATAGTTGCTAACCAGAACAAGTGGATTTATAGTGTTCAAATCTTCCATATATTTAATGAGATTTTGTGGCTATTTATTCTATCAGCTATTGAGACAGGAGTACTGCAATCTCTAGCCATTTCTCTTTGCTTTTTCACTTATTTTAGTTTTATTTATTTTAAAGTTCTATTGTGAGGTGTATAAACATTTAAAACTGTCATGCTCTCTTGGTTAATTGACCATTTTTCATTAGGTAACAACTTTCTTTATTCCCTAGTAGTATTCTCTTTTTCTTTGATCTAGCATCTTGAGATCAAGAAAGCTACTCCAGTTTTCTTTAGAGTAATGTAATCATGGCTTATCTCTTCTCATTTTTTATTGTTAAGTCGTGTCTTTATGTTTAAAGTATGTTTCTTGTAGACAGCCTATAAATGGGTCTTTTTTTTTTTTTATACTAAATGGGTCTTGTTCTTTTTATACATTCTGACAATCTCTGCCTCTTACCTGGGCATATTTAGATCATGCATTTAATGTGATTATTGATATATTTAGATTTAAATCGATTATCTGTTTCATCTGTTGTTTGTTCCCTTTTCCCTCGTTTTGTCTACTTTCGGATTGCCTATGTGATTTCATCTTATCTCCTTTTAGCTTTAACTGTAAAGCTTGTTAGCTTGAACTGTATTCTGTCCTATTGGTGGATGATTTAGAGTACTTCTGAAATAATACCTTTATAATCTTTTGTTTTGAAATAGAAAGACAGATAGTTGCAAAGATAGTACAGAAAGTTCTGTACCCTCTTCATCTAGTCAGTAATATTGGTGATTCATTGGCTACATCTTACAGTATAACATATGTAATAGCATAACCAGTCATTGACATTGATGTGTCTGTATAGTTCATACTATTTAACCACCTACATAGATCTGCATAACCACTACCACGATCAAGATTCCCCCTTGCTACTCTTTTAAGTCACAGCCATCTTTTCTTCCACAAATCCTTAACTCCCGGAAACCACTAATTTTTAATCAACAAAATTGCTATGAAAATTGTGTACAGGTTGGTTTCTTTTCATTATTGTTGTTTTTGTTTGGTTTTGGATTTAAGTTTTCATGGCTCTGGGGTAGGTTCACTAGAAGTGTGATTGCTGGTTCATATGGCAAGTGTATATTTTCTCTGAAAAACTACCAAACTATTTTCCAGAGGGGTTGTGTCATCTTCTACTCCCATCAGCAATGTACGAAAGATCCAGTTTCTCTGGATTCTTGTCAGCACTTGGTATTGTCCTTATTTCTATTTTGCATTTTTTAATATGTATGTGTGATAGCTCATCACGTTCTCAATTTGCATTTCCTTAATGGTTAGTGATGCTAAACATCTTCTCACATCTGCATACCCTCTTTGGTAAAGTATCTCTTCAAGTCTTGTCCATTTTCTAACTGGATGTGTTTTATCTGTAGCCTTTGAGAGCTTTCAAAATATATTTTCAATACTAGATTGTATCAGATTTCTATTTTGCAAATATTGTACCTTGCCTTCCCAATATCTTAATCACAGAACAAAAGTTTTTAATTTTCATTAAGTCCAGTTTATTTATTTTTTAAATTTTCTGGACAGTCCTTTTGCTATCACGTCACCAAGCTCAGTTCTCAAGATTTTCTCCTATGCTATTGTCTAAAAGTTTTATGGTTTTGTATTTAACATCTAATCAGTGATCCATTTCGAGTTAATTTTTAAGAGATGTGTGAGGTGTGGATCAAGATTTCCTTTTTTGTTTTTTCTCTTTTTTGACCTATGTATGTTTGGATATCCGACAGTTCTAGCGCTCTTAATTGAAAAGACTCTCCTTTCCCCCACTGATTTGCTTTTAGACCATTGCCCAAAATCACAGGTCATTCACATGTAAAGTTATTTCTGTGTTCTCTACTCTGTTTGACTCTTCTCTGTGTCTATCCCTCAGAATATACCACACTGTAAAAGTTACTGAAACAACATAAGTCTTGAAACTGGGTGGACTGATTTCTCTCACCTTATTCTTCGTTTTCAAAATTGCTTTGGCAATTCTATTTTTTCTTCCTATCCATATACATTTTAGAATAACCTTGTCTACATCTATAAAAAATGTCTTGCTGGGGTTTTGATAGGAACTGCATTAAACCTCTATATCAATTCGGGGAGAACCAGCATCTTTATTATGTTGAGTCTTTCAATCCATGGATACAGTATGTTTCTCCACTTATCTAGATCTTTTCTTTTTTTCATTAGCATTTGGAAGTTTTCAGCATACAAGTCCTGTATGTATCTTGTTATACATACATCTAACTTTTTTCATTTGTTTGTTTTAATCGTGTATTCTGTGATTTTGCTGACCACAAAGTGGTCTTTCTTGGTAGATTCCTTGGGATTTTCTACACAGACAATTATGTCATCTATAAACAGGGATAGTCTTCTTTCTTCATGTATCATCTTCATGTCTTTTATTCCCATCTCTTACCCTTTTGTGGCTAGCTGAAACTCCCATAATTGCTTGAATAACAGAGGTGTCTTCTTCCCCATCTCAGGGAGAAAAAAATAATCTAATCTTTCACCTTTATACACAAAATTAGCTAGATGTTTTCTGCACATATTCTTTATCATGTTAAGGAAACTGTCCCCGACTGATACTTTTCTGAGAGTTCTGAGTGGTCTCTAAGTTTTTCAAATGCTTTTTTTGGCATCAACTGATATGATCACACAGAGAAGGCAATGGCACCCCACTCCAGCACTTTTGCCTGGAAAATCCCATGGATGGAGGAGCCTGGTAGGTTGCAGTCCATGGGGTCGTGAAGAGTTGGACACGACTGAGCGACTTCACTTTCACTTTTCACTTTCCTGCATTGGAGAAGGAAATGGCAACCCACTCCAGTGTTCTTGCCTGGAGAATCCCAGGGACGGGGGAGCCTGGTGGGCTGCCGTCTACGGGGTTGCACAGAGTTGGACACGACTGCAGTGACTTAGCAGCAGCAGATATGATCACAAGAGTGTCCCTCTTTAGCCTATCAGTATGATGGACTACGCTGATTGAATTTTGAATACTGAACCAGTGTGGCATTCCTGTAAAGGGTATAATTGTTTTATATACTGCTGAGTACTATTTACAAATATTTGTCAAGTGTGTTACATCCATATTCATGAGGACTATCAATCTGCAGTGATTTTTCTCTTTTCATTTTATTTATACAGTCTTTCGTTTGGGTGCCAGGGCATAAAGGTTTCATAAAATAAATTTGGATATGTTCCATTTCTTTTCTGGAAGATACTGTGTAGAATTGGTGTTAATCGTTCTTTAAACATTGGTAGAATTCTGCAGTGAAACGATCTGAACCTTGTGGGAAAGCCTTAAAATTACGAATTCAATTTTCTTAGCAGTTATACGGTTATTCAAAGCATTTCTTTCCTATTGGGTGGATTGTGATAGTTTGTACTTTGCAGGGAATTGGTCTACTTTATCTGAGGTGTCAAGAGTATGTGTGTAGAGTTGTTTAAAGTATTCTTTTATTATCCATTTTAATGTCTGCTGGGTCAATAGCAATATCCCATTTCATTCCTGATGTGGGTAATTACTGCCCTCTTTCTTTTTTCTTTTTTTTCCCTCTTTGTTACTCTTGCTAGAAGTTTGCAATTAAAAAAAATATTTTTAGAGAACCAGCTTTTCTCTATTGTTTTTCTGTTTTCAAATCCATGACTGATGCTCCCGTCTTATTTCCTGTTCCATTTGTGCTTGGGGAGGTGGGGGGTATATAGTTTTTCTTTCTCTGTTTCCTTGAAGTGGGAGCTTATTTACTGATTTTTAGACTCCCCACCCCTTGTTTTTTTGAAAGCATTTTCTACTATGCATTTCCCTCCCGTGGCTGCTTTAGCTGTCTCACAAGTTTTAATATACTATATGTTTCTTTTCATTAAGCATAATGTGTTTTTTTCTTTTAAAAAAATTATCTTGAGGCTTCTTTAACCTATGGATTACCTAGCATTTTACAGTTTAGTTTCCAAGTGTTAGGAGATTTTCCTGTTATCTTTATGCTCAGGACATGGTTTATCTTGATATATGGCCTATGGGCTCTAAGCAGAGTATATTTTATGCTGTTTGGGGGTCGAGTTATCTACAAATGTTGGTTGGACAAACAGCTCTGACCCCTGAGTGCAGACAGTCCACCAGCCTTCCCTGGGTTCTCCCTTTCTCTGCATGGAAACTCTCTTAAGCCAGTGAGCTAGGGCAACTGTTCCCAGCTCTCCAAGGTCACTGTCTGTCATCGTTGGGAATACAGCGCCATGAACTGAATACCCTCTGCCCCCATTCCTTTGCTGAAACTCAATTCCTGCTGTGATGGTATTTGGAGGTGGTGCCTTTGGGAGGTGATTGTCATGAGGGTGAAGTCCCTCAGAATGGGCTTCCTCCTGCTCTATTATAAGAGGCCTCAAAGAGCTCCCTGACCTCTTCTCCTGTGTGAGGACACAATGAAAGGATAGGCCTCTGTGAACCATGAATGGACTCTCACCAGACACTAAATCTGCCGATCTTAATCCTGGATTCCCCAACCTCTCCAACTGTGATAGATACATTTCAGTTTGTTTATAAGCCACCTGATCTGTGGTATACATTTTTTTATACCAGCACACATGGACAAAGACATACACTGTCATGCAAACCAGCATTACATATATTTTGTCCTTTATACAGCCATTTAAGCCGACAGATTAAACCTGGTACCTGTTTTTCCATATTGGCCAGAACTAGAACTCCAACCTCTTTTTCTGTTGTTGTTTTCCATTGCAGAGACACATTATCATAGATCCTGGCAACAGTTGGCATTTATTGAATACTCTGCTCTGTGCCAGGCACTCTGCTAAGGAATGTTCACTCATTAGCCTATCTAATAAATATTTTGAAGGCCTCATAGCTTCTGCCATCATTAAAAAATACAGTTCGAGCATTTTTATTTTTTAAAAAAAGTCTTTTGCTGCTGTTGTTCAGTTGCCACGTTGCGTCTGACTCTTTGCAACCCCGTGGACTGCAGGCTTCCTTGTCCCTCACCATCTCCCAAAGCTGGCCCAAGTTCATGTCCATTGAATCAGTGATGGTATCCACCCATCTCATCCTCAAAACAAATCTACAACATCCTAAATGAAAGGGGTTACTAACTAAAATATAAACACCCTTGATAAGTCTCTGTTTAGTAAATGGGTTCTTACATTCCACACTTCATTTGTGTACCACGACACAAAACCAACAGAAGGCTTCAGAACATTTGGGGGAAAGAAACCAGCCCATCTAGAATCTGCTTAACATTCTTCACTCTTCTGAACTAAATTTCTTTGCTCAGCCCTCACATCAAATAAGCCTCAGGTGAGATAGTGCATCTCAGAAGCAGAGCTCAGTTTGAAACAGGAGCTCAGTAGGAATAACCACTAGAAAGCCAAGAGACCACCAGATGGTAGCTTTCTAGACAGCAGGGCAGGACAAAAAAAAAAAAAAAAAAGCATGGTTATTCTTCCCACTTTCAAATATTTGCATTTTTGTTCAATACAGTGATACAGGCTTGCACATAGGCCCAAGATTTCTTCTTCCCATTTTTGCCTGATAATTTAAATAACAGATCAAGCTGGTTAATTTTTAGACTTCTAAGAAGAAGTAATAATGAATAAAGGCAGGGCAAATTGCAACTGGACTTTTGAAGGAAAATATGTGAGCAGATGCAAAAATGTTATAATTTCTTACCTATACAAATTATACTGGGATCTCCCTGGTGGTCCAGTGGTTAAGAATCTACCTTGTAATGCAGGGGACGTGGGTTCCATTCCTGGGTGGGGAACTAAGATCCCACCTGCCACGGAGCAACTAAGCCCATGTGCCCTGCAATTACTGAGTCTGTGTGCTCTGGAGCCTGGGCATCTCAACTAGAGACCCTGTGTGATGAAAGATCATGCATGATGCAACGAAGATCCTGCATGCCACAGCTGAGACCTGATGCAGTCAAAACAAACAAATGGACAAATTTTATCTCCTTAATATTTGCTGTTGCTGTTGCTGAGTCGCTCAGTCGTGTCCCACTCTTTGCAACCCCATGGACTGCAGCATGCCAGACTTCCCTGTCCATCACCAACTCCAATAGAGCTTTGCCTCTCTCGCTTTCTTTATTGCTTTAAAACTTTTTATTTAAAAGTTTATGAAGGGAAGGCCACATGTGTCTTATGTACTGCTGATTCCTCAGTGCCTACTATGTGTCTGACACACTGTGGATGCTCACTGAACACTGTCTAAAGGAGATTCACCACTTTCAGAAAGTCTCCAGATCAGGGATACGTGGCAGGGACAGGACTTAAAGAGTTGTTACTCCTCCAAGTGGGCACCTAAGACAAGACATCACCAATCAATCACAGCACTCCTCCCTGTTCAATCTATCTACACTCAGGCTCTGGATCTACTGCTTCAGACTCCAGGTTGCTCACTTGCTCGATCCCCACCTCCCTTTCCAATGTACTCACATTTAGAATCCAGTGTATGAATAAATCATTTCACACATGGTCTGAGAAGGCAGAGTAAAACAGAGGCGTAATATAAATAACAACCTCTCCTTCTAAACTGCTCTTTTCTGTGTTAACAGCATAGGAGTGAGCTGTACTTGTATATGCCCCCAGTTCATGGCTAAAAGAATTAAAAACAGCAAAAGGGAAATCTTAGATGGGTCAGAAAATATTTGGATAATCATGTTGATGTGTCCCCAACCTTTTTCAATAAACAAAGTAATCTAACTGAGCAGATCAACTAGGGAAATAACATCCAATTATTTCAAAAGCAAAACCAAAAAACAAAACCCTTTCACTGTTCAACCATCTGCTTATTCCAAGTGGTCACCAGAGGAGGGCCTCTGAATTATGAAACTAATGGTCCAGTTGTAGAATGCATCTCCTCAGATTTCTGTTCAGCACAGTGAGAGAGGACCACCACTCTGGCTCACCATCCCCTCCCCCAGCCCCACCCCAACCCCATGTCTCTTGGAGTGGGGAGTTTCTCATAGGGTCTCCTTTATTGGAATTTCTCATATCCAGCCTTGAGTGTCTGGGGAAAATGCAACTCCAAAGGGGTCGCTGTTGTTATTCAGTTGTTAAGTTATGTACAACTATTTGTGACCCTATGGACTGCAGCACACCAGGCTTCCCTGTCCTTCACTATCTCCCAGAGTCTGTTCAAACTCACACCCATTGAGTCAGTGATGCCATCCAACCATCTCATCCTCTTCTTCCCACTTCTCCTCCTGTCCTCAATCTTTCCCAGCCTCAGGGTCTTTTCTAGTGAGTCGACCCTTTGCATCAGGTGGCTAAAGTACTGGAGCTTCAGCTTCAGCATCAGTCCTTCGAATGACTAGTCAGGGTTGATTTCCTTTAGGATTGACTGGTTTGATCTTCTTAATGTCCAAGGGACTCTCAAGAGTTTACTCCAACACCACAGTTTGAAAGTATTAATTCTTCAACACTCAGCCCTCTTTACAGTTCAACTCTCACATATGTACGTGACTATTGGAAAAACTATAGATTTGACTATATGGACTTTTGTTGGCAAAGTGA
This sequence comes from Bos taurus, assembly GCF_002263795.3. NCBI lineage: Eukaryota > Metazoa > Chordata > Mammalia > Artiodactyla > Bovidae > Bos > Bos taurus. The sequence continues at coordinate 5,640,332 of NC_037352.1, read as the reverse complement.
TGTCTCTGCTTTTTAATACACTATCTAGGTTTGTCATAGCTTTTGTTCCAAGGAGCAAGTGTCTTTTAATTTCATGGCTGTAGTCACCATCTGCAGTGATTTTGGAGCCCAAGAAAATAAAGCCTGTCAACTGTTTCTTCTTTGTCCCCATCTTTTTTGCCATGAAATGATGGGACCAGATGGCATGATCTTAGTCTTTTGAACGTTGAATTTTAAGCCGGCTTTTTCACTCTCCTCTTTCACCCTCATCAAGAGCCTAGTCATAGGGGTAAGACATAGTTAACAGTAAACAGTATCTACCACTCAGAGAGTTCTGAATAAATTCTGGTGAGTAATACCTAATTTCTGAAGGCTTACTCTCTGCCAAGTACATTCAAGGTTATCTATCTAAAACTTTCCAATCCTAAAAACAGGCCTTGAACAATAGATACAATTTCCCTAATTGACAGGATTGAATAACCAAGTTAAGAATTTAAGGAACTCCTCCAGACCACCCCATTGATGAATGGCTGAGTTGGGATTAGAACTCCAGTTTATTTAACTTCCAAGCCCACACTCTATTCAGTAAACCATATTCATCTTGTCCCATAAAATTGGAGACCATGTGCTTTATTGATCACATATAGTAATATATCACCAATTTTATTTTTAAGACATTTTTTTCACAACATTTACAAGGCATCAAAAACTTTAGGAAAATTACTCTTTTTTATGTTGCACCTGTTTCATTTTATAGATCTAGATTTTGTAGGACACCCTTTCCGCATTTTTAAGTGAAATTTATGTGCTCCCTGTTGGGGAGAAAAGGAAGGGAAGGGAAGGTAGGGAATCGCATGTTTTGTGCTACTTGTAGAAACCTCCTTTGCAAAGAATATACTTGTAGAGAGAGATGAAGAGTTACCCCAGAAGAAAGAACATCTCAGTAAGAGAGACATCATCCCAGGTATTTTAGGAGAGCCATTAAGAAAGCAATCTTCTGATTGACATGGACCCATATCCCAGTTGGTCTACTTACATTCTGGGGCAATTTAAAATAACTTACTTAACTTCCTGTACCGAGGCCCTTTTTCCTAATGTGGGGATATTAATACCTTCACCCCTAGCTTTATTGAGAGGATTAAATAAGATAATCCGTGTCAAGGATTCTGCAAATTTGAGATGTTATGATCAATGATTAGCAATCTTGTGAATTCAAAACTCAGCCCTGAGGATATTATTTTCTTTTTGAACAAAACAAATACATCTATACAAACCCTTCAGTGCTCAGTGTTCAACAAAGGGCATTTACAGACATTCAATGAGAGTTGAACCGATGGGTCAGACTTCACACAACTGCCAAGCTCACAGATGTGGGCCAGGATCCAAAGCAAAAAAAAAAAAAAAAAGATGATAACTAAAGCTGTTGAACTCTGTGTAATTCAGGCAGAAGTCTGTACAAGCTGGTGAGAAGACTGGAACTTCACATTCAGGCAGACTGTGCGGAAGTGCTCTAAGACATCCACAGCAAAAAGAAGCACATCCGTGTGCTACACCCCTAATGATGCCAGGACTGAGCCTCGAGTCCCCCAGATTCTCAGAGGGCTTCTGCTTTTATTGTGACTCTGCGCAGACAAGGATATGATTCACACTATTTAACAACCACCCCCTGGACAGCATGCACCCACCAATCAGAATGCATTCTGACCATCATCAGCTCTGCGGTGAGGACCTCCTCTTCTCTCACCAGCAAGTCATCACAATGGGATAAAGAAACCAGCTCTGTCAGATTCCTGAGCTTAGGGTTGACTCATTTGTTGGAGGGAGGGGCTGTTTTTTTTTTTTTAAATACTTTACTTGGGGAGCAGTTTTAGATTCATAGCAAAATTCAGAGGAATATACAGAAATTTCCTACGTCACCACTGTCCCCCCATACATAACCTCCCTCACTATGAACATCCTCTACGTGATGGGTACATTTGTTACAACTGATGTACCTATGCTGAACATAGTACCCCCCAAAGCCTACAGTTTTAATTAGGATTCATGCTAGGTGTTACATATTGGATGGGTTTGGACACATGTATAAATACATGTACCCATCACTATAGTATCTTACAGAGAATTTTCACTGTCCTAAAAGAGCTCAGGTTTTTAACCACTGTGGTCTATAATCACAAATTATGTGTGTGTGCTAAGTCACTTTAGTCATGTCCACTTTTTGCAACCCTATGGACTATAGCCTGCCAGGCCCCCCTGTCGACAGGGATTCTCCAGGCAAGAATAGTACAGTGGGTTGCCATGCCCTCCTCCAGGGGATCTGCCTGACCCAGGGATTGAACCCGTGGCTCACATCTCCTGCATTAGCAGGCAGGTTCTTTACCACTGGCACCACCTGGAAGCACTCCAAATTGATCTCTAGACCTTATACTTAGAGATTCTGATTCAGGAAAACAGACTAGGGACTGGGCATCTTGACAAAGTTCAATCATGTTTCTGATCCTCAGCCAGGTATGAGAAACATCTAATAAATGACTAAAGTGTCTTTCATCTCTAGAATTCCATAATCCATTTAAAAGTCAATCTGGGCTCACTGTCTCTAATGATGATTCTGAAAATAGTATGGGGCTCCAGGAGACTGGCATCTCATATAAAAGTCCTTATTACTCATTAGTGAAAATTTGCCACAAAATGATCAGTTTCCTTGGTAACCAATGACATCATCGTGTGGGTGTATGCGCACGCACGTGTGCACATTAGTCACTCGGTGGTGTCCGACTCTTTTGTGACCCCATGAACTGTAGCCCACCATGCTCTTCTGTCCGTGGGATTCTCCAGGCAAGAGTACTGGAGTGGATTGCCATTTCCATCTCTAGGGGATCTTCCTGACCCAGGGATTGGATCCAGTCTCCTGCACTGCAGGTGGATTCTTTACCATAGGAGCCACCAGGGAAGCCCAACAGCATCATTATCATCCTTCTATCCAACCCCCTTTTCAGGGTTGAATAGATGGATCCTGCATACTTACTGCTTACTATATGATACATCTCATGGACCCTAGTGAACACGAGGGAGAACAAATGAATACTCCCAACCCATTGTTCCCCTGTCTTCAGTGACTGCACTGGTGAACAATTCTATGCCTTCCCAATAAATCCTTCATATTGTCTCAGACTTTGTTCTGATGCTCTCCTCCTCTCCAGATAGATAAAGAGTTATAATTACCTAGACTTCTTTCAGGGAAACAAATACTCAAATCAAAGCAAGGAGGGATTGCCAAGGCAGGAAATTATCTTTTTAACATACAGCCCAGGCATTTCTAAAGAGCATCAAGATTATCTCCATGGTTATTTCCAAACCCTCCAAATTATTTCCTGGAGGAACATGCCGAAGAAGCTGAAACACCTGTCAGCACATTAAGACCTGAGGTTCTGATATGCTATTCCCTCTTCTTAAAGTGAGGCATTCCATGCACGTTTTAGGAAGACACCTCATGGGGCCATTCTCTCTTCTAAACAGCTTTTTCCCACAGCTCATTTGTCCTACAGGCATCAGCACTTAACCATGAGAAGGACCACTTCTTCCCAGAGGTGGAAAGAACCTGGACCAAAGTTAACACAGGACATGACTTCACAGCTCAAAGTATGAATAGGCAGAATCCTGCTTTCACACAAATTCCTACCTTCAAACAAACAAATCTGTGATCGTGAATTCATCCCTTGGTTTCTGCTGGGGATTCCCTCCAAGATCCTCAGAGATAACACAATCTGGGGATACTCAAGTCTGTTACATAAAATGGCACAGTGTCTGCATACAACCTAAGCACAGCCTCCCGTTTCCTTTAAATCATCTGTCCGTGTGTTAGCTGCTCAGTCATGTCCAACTCTTTGCGATCCCATAGACTGAAGCTCATCAGCTTCCTCTGTCCATGGAATTCTCCAGGCAAGAATACTGGAGTTGGTTGCCATTCCAGTCTCCAGGGGATCTTCTTGACACAGAGATCCAACCTGGGTCTCCCACATTGCAGGCAGATTCTTCACCATCTGAGCCACCACAGAAGCCCTTTAAATCATCTCTAGGTTACTTATAATATCAAATACAATGATAATACTATGTAAATAATTGTAAGCACAAAGCAAATGCTATGTAAAGGATTGTTGGCATGCAACAAATTCAAATTTTATTTTTTGGAACTTTCTGGAAATATTTTTTTTCCAAATATTTTCAATTTGTAGTTGGTTGAATCCATGGAAGTGAAATCCATAGATCTGTGCTCTGTGCTCAGTCACTCAGACATGCCCAACTCTTTGTGCCCCCATGGACAGTCACCCGCTAGGCTCTTCTGTCCATGAGGATTTTCCAGGCCAGAATACTGGAGTGGGTTGCCATGTCCTCAGGAGATCTTTCCCAGTCAGGGATCAAATCCAGGTATCCCACATTGCAGGCGGATTCTTCACCATCTAAGCCACTAGGGAAACCCAAGAATAATGGAGTGAGTAGCCTATCCTTTCTACATGGGATCTTCCCAACCCAGGAATAGAAGCGGAGTCTCCTGCATTGCAGGTGGATTCTTTACCAGCTGAGCTACCGAAGAGGAAGCCCAAAATCCATGGATATAGAAGGCTAATCATATTAAGGTTTACAGGTCTTAACTTAGAACAGAATGAAGTAAACTCTGTTGCCAGTCAGAAACCCTTCAGTAACAAATCACTTGTAGGGTTTCGATAACATTCCTAGAGACAGAAATATTAGGCTGTCCAGGCAGCTATACATAGACTCTTGTCTTTGTTATTTTGGTCTATTATCAGCAGGGAAGCCTGGCGTGCCACAGTCCATGTGGTCACAAAGAGTTAGACACCACTGAGTAACTGATCAGCATTTTTACATTTTCTAGATTTGTTTGAAGGTTTCAGGAGACCACCATGCTCATCTTGTCAGCCATTAGAATGCCTGCAGGACTGTAGAACAAGGCAGGCTCTTGATAAGCAATTTTTGGATAAATGAGTGAAAGAGTGAGTGAATGAATTAGACTAGCCACGCTTGTTACTCCAGACTGAATATTAGAATCAATTGGGAAGCTTTAAAAAAAAAAAAAAAAAAAAAACAGAAGATCAAAACAGTCAATCCTAAAGGAAATCAGTCCTGAACATTCATTGGAAGGACTGATGCTGAAGCTGAAGCTCCAATACTTTGGCCACCTGATGCGAAGAACTGACTCATTGGAAAAGACCCTGATACTGGGAAAGATTGAAGGCAGGAGGAGAAGGGGACGACAGAGGATGAGATGGTTGGATGGCATCACCGACTCAAAGGACATGTGTTTGAGCAAGCTCCGGGAATTGGTGATGAACAGGAAAGCCTGGTGTGCTACAGTCCATGGGGTCGCAAAGAGTCAGACATGACTGAGCTGAACTGAAAAAAAAAAAAAAAAAAAAACCAACCCTGATGCTCAGACCCAAATCTTAGAGAAATCAAGTCAGAATCTTTAGGGCTTGGAGACCCCTTACCTCCCTCCCTACTTCTCTCTCTCTGAAATATAAACTATGTACTGTGCAATGGTGGCTGAGAAAGAAGAGATGAGAATAATCATATTTAAAAAACGAAGCTTCTTAGTTTAGTATGGAATATTTCCATTGCATATCTCATATCTGAGGCCATGAGAATATCTGAAAAACAGGATCAAATGAATTATTTAAAGACATTCCCATATGCTTTGTTGACTGCGTTAAATGAAATGAATGCTGATAAGAGAAACACTACTTTGACTAAGTGTGTGTGTATACACATAGATACAGGTAGACAGATACACAGACATGTCCATATATACATGTACAGCATTAACTAAAAATTCATCAGTTCTTCTTCACTGTTTTGAATGGAACATGAATTAGATTAACTATCCCGATTATGCAGAGAAATTTAGCTTAATGACCTACAATTACTTTAATGGCTTTGAAATTCAGAAGGTAAGAAGACACTGTGCTTCTTCCATTGAGCATTAAATATAAAATGCCTCTGATTGACTGTCATGAAAACCCAATTTTATTGCTATTTGAATTATTCAGAATCAATATCCGGCATTAGCCAGCATGGGGAAGCTCAAATATAAGGCAGCTTCGGAAAGAAGTTTTGCCTATACTGAGTAATTGCGCTTTGTGTGGAAGATAATGAGCTGTTTGCCGCATGTCACCACTTCAGATGCATCGAGAATTAACAACTTTATCTTCCCTTTATATTATGTAATAAAAGGGATTACTTCATAGAGATGAACAATTTTCAAGGTTATGAAACATTCAAAATACAGTTGGGCTCAAGGAAACTTGCCTCCTCTATAAGGAGAGAGAGATGTTTTTAACTGTTTACACAAGAGAGAAATTTGCCAAAGTTATGTTTTCAGTTATTTGATGAGTAAACTGCAACCCTGTATTTCCCCAAGCTGAAAATTGCTTATAGGCAAAAATACGACACCGAATCGTCTTGTAGAAGCTCCACTTCAGATGTGACTGTTAGAAGTGGTGCTGCTTGAAGAAATTTGCCAGAAAACAGAATGAAAAAGTTAGTGAACAATAGGTGGAAAAAAAAAGAATAAACAGACTGTGTCAGATTGTCACATCTTTACAATGCAGCTGGCCCTATGTTAAGAATCCAACTGTGTTATTTCACAGAAGCATCAGGACAAACCCATGAAGGCCAAACTAGTATGATCTCCCCATTTTCCAGATGGGGAAGGTAAAGGGACCTGAGAGAATTTTCTTCTGTCTCTAAGTGCATAAGAGCTATAGCTCAGATTCCAAAAGAGGCTATATGATTTCAAAGTGAAATAATGAAATCCTATGTTCTAAGATGGAGAAGGAAATGGCAACCCACTCCAGTGTTCTTGCCTGGAGAATCCCAGGGATGGGGGAGCCTGGTGGGCTGCCTCTATGGGGTTGCACAGAGTCGGACACGACTGAAGCGACTTAGCATGTTCTAAGAAGACCCTGATGCTGGGAAAGATGGAAGGCAGACGGAGAAGGGGAAGGCAGAGGATGAGATGGTTGGATGGCATCATTGACTCAGTGGGCATGAACTTGGGCAAACTCCAGGAAAGAGTGGGGGCCAGGGAGGCCTGGTGCACTGCAGTCCATAAGGTCACAAAGAATTGGACGTAACTTAGAGACTGAACAAAAATATTCTAAGAATTATCTTGCTCACATGATATAAGACGAGGAACAGAGAAATGAAGTAACATGGAAAGGAAAACATGAGAGACTTAATTGACTTTCAAGGCAGAAGTCGGATGGATCCTCCTGAAATCAATACGGTACTTCAAGGAGGTGTTTATGTGTGTTAGACTTTCTGCTAAGTGGCTGGGCATCTGTAAGTGGGCCCATACCTCAGGCTCACCTCTAGGAAGGAAGAGCTAGGGTACCCCAGACCCAATTCACACTGAAATTCTGCATAGCTGCCAAACTCCACTCAAACAAATCTCCCAAGAGCTGTTTATACTGTTTCCTCTCCTCTCATTAAAGTCCTGGCTCAGGCTAATAAATCAGTGTACAATTTGTGTATAATCTAATTTTTGCCTTGTGCTTCATCTGGTGTAGGTGGAAGCAGGGGGAAAATGAAAAAAAAAAAAAAAAAAAGCAACAACTGGAAAATGAAGACTAATGAGAACTTGGATCCTTAAGAAAATATCCTTTAGAGATGCCCAGTTGGAGGTTGTCGGGGAAAAAAAAAAAAAAAACAGGCAAAAAATGAGTGTGACCTCTTCATTCTGTGTAACTGTGACTTATAAGGGTGTCTCTAAACCCCTATGTCCATATAGCCAGATACGTGAAAGTCACGAGGAGTTTTCCGTGCGTGCGGTCACTCCTCTGGGTCCGCACTGCCTCGCTCCCTGGCTGGGCAGCACACTGGCGGTGTCATCAGGAGGTGTGAGCTGGGTCCTGGCGGTGTCATCAGGAGGTGTGAGCTGGGTCCTGGTGGTGTCTTCTGTTTCCCTCCCCAGTTGCTTATAACGCAGCCAATAATAATTCCCAAACCACCCCCAAGTCATCCCACAGAGAACACTCGGCGTTCCTAAACACTAGCCAGATATATTAGGTACACTGGTAAGGAACATAGCAATTACATAAGCTGATGGTATTCAAAGACACAAGTGGAAGGAAGGAGGAAGGAGCCACAGAAAAAGAAGAGTGTGTTTGCACACTGAGGGTTTCAGTTCCAACATTCCTTGCTAACTTGGTCTTCAGGCAGGCACGCGTGGTTGAATTCATTACGTTGGCTGAAGCAGTGGAAGATTACAAGGACGGTAGCTGTTTACTTTAAAGGCATCCTTCTCTCCTCTCATTTTTTACCGGGACCTGAACGCGCCAAAGCATTGTACTGATGGCAGTTCACTCGGTGCTAGGTTACCATCGCCTGCACAGGACTGAGGACAGGTCGGATTTCACCTCATTTACAAAGCCTGGCTTCCAGGGTGGTGCTAGTGCTAAAGAATCTGCTGGTCAGTGCAGGAGATGCGGGAGACGTGGGTTTGATCACTGGGCTGGGAAGATCTCCTGGAGGGGCATGGCAACCCACTCCAGTATTCTTGCCTGGAGAATTCCATGGACAGAGGAGCCTGGCGGGTTACAGTCTTTAGGATCGGAAAGAGACGGACACAACTGAAGCAACTTAACACAAAGTGGGGGGACGTTCTCTTCTGCAGGTGCAAGCTTTGTTTTTGCCCATTAACAGGAAGCAATTTGGAAGGACTCTTAATTAAAACCTAATGGGACTATTACATAAAACCAGAGTCACAGTGAAGCTCAAAAATTTCCCTCGATGGGGGAAAACCAGTCAAGGTCTAGAGAAAAGAGGTGAGCTCTTTCTATGCAGGAAACTGGATTCAGTTTTAATAACAATAAAAAGGGAATATACTGCCCCCTCCTGGCTCTGCCAAACAAAGTCCCATTCTATTTAACATCGAACAGCATAATGATGCAGGAGTCAAACTCAACAAATCTCCGATCCTCTCTCTTAGCCGAAGAGAGCAAGGTTGATTTGCAATTCTGAAAGGATAATGAAAGGGCCAGTGTTATTATTTAATACAAAAATAGATTTCCTGGTTCCTCTCAAGTGTTTATCATCAGATACAGGGAACAATATCAAACTGAATTACCAAGGATCATCTCTGATAAATCAAATGAAGAAGCCAGCTGGAAAAAAAAAAAAAGGCAAACTGTGAGCAGCCCGATGCTTGAGGAGAGTACAGAGCCCCATAAAATACATTAAAACGATAGGCTCTTAGTTTTGGATTCCTTTATAGAAGAAAGAGAAATATGCACTGGATGTGGAGTTTGAGAACTGATGACTCAGCAGAACTCTTACATGTTGATATTGAGGAAAATACCCACTTCTCCCCTATTGCTAAGGGGGCACAATGCATGCCTTCAGCCAAGGGCCAATGGGGGATCTTCCTGGCTCTCCTTTTTTCCCCCTTGGTTTATGTCTGCTTGGTATTCTCTGCTCAGCCATGGAGTGAAGTTGGGGAAGTGGTGGGAACCCTCAGGTTAAGACCCAAAGGTGGTCATGGTGGTTTAGTTGCTAAGCCTTGTCCGACTCTTTGCAACCCCAAGGACCATAGCCTGCCAGGTTCCTCTGTCCATGGGATTTTCCAGACAAGAATACCGCTGTGGGTTGCCATTTCCTTCTCCAGGGGCTCTTCCCAACCCAGGCATCGAACCCATGTCTCCAGCACTACAGGCAGAACCACCAAGGAAGCCCTAGACCTAAAGAACATAGTCAGAAAAACTCATCACCAGCTACTAAAAAGGTTTCTATTCTATTTTTTTTTTTAATCTTCACTTAGGACAAATATTTACTTCTCTATGTCATTCTTTGTTCTAAAAATGAGATAATGCCTTTAAAAATATTCACATATGCACATAATAAAATCAAACATAAAGACTACAATGTAAAATAGGAAGTGAAACATCCCCTGTCAGTTACCTTCCCCAGAGGAAACAGTTAATTTTGGGTGTGGAACCTGCCAGAAATGCTATGTATATGCAAACAGACTCTATCTATAATTGCATTTCTTTTTCCTACTCAAATAGGAACATACTCAATATAACATTTTGCCCCTCGCATTTTCATTAAGAGTAGACCTCCTGCATTGCAGGCAGATTCTTTACCATCTGAGTCATCAGGGAAACCCCAAGAACACTGGAGTGGGTAGCCATTCCCTTCTCCAGGGGATCTTCCTGACTTAGGGATTGAACTTGGGTCTCCCACATTGCAGGTAGATTCTTTATCATCTGAGTCTCCAGGGAAACCCCGCGATATAGCATTTTGCCCTTTGTATCTTTGTCAAGAGGAGACCTTAGAGATCACTCCATAGCCGCACCTCTAAATTGTTCTCTTTTTTAGCCATGGTTGTATAGTGCTGTATTTTATGACCTACATAGTTTCAAGTAATCCTCATGAAGACTTTGTACAGCATGTGCCTGTAATATGTCATTGTCCAGGTGAGAAACATGAGAAAACTACTTATCCAAAGCCACAGAGTACTTAGTGGGGGAACCAGGATTTAAGCCCCACTTTTATCCACTGTCTTAGTCAATTGGAGCTGCTATAACAAAGATATCAGAAACTGGGTGGTTTAGAAATAACATTTATTTATCATAGTTTCAGAGGCAGGGAAATCCAAGATCAAGGCACCAACAAATCCAGTGTCTGGTGAGGATATGCAGACAGTCACCTTCTCCTTGTATCTTACCAGGCAGCTCTGGTGAGCTCTCTTTGGTCTTTTTAATAAGAGCACTAATCCCCTTCATGAGGGCTTCACCCTCATGACCTGATCACCTTCCAATGGTCCCGCCTCCTAACCAGATTAGGACTGGCACTGAAGCTGAGGCTCCAGTGCTTTGGCCACCTGTTGTGAAGAGCCAACTCACTGGAAAAGACCCTGATGCTGGGAAAGACTGAGGGCAGGAGGAGGAGGGGGTGGCAGAGGGTGAGATGTTTAGATAGCATCACTGACTCAACAGACATGATTTTGAGCAAACTCCAGGAGACAGTGAAGGACAGGGGAGCCTGGAGTGCTGCAATCCCTGGGGTTTCAAAGAGTTGGACATGACTTAGGGACTGAACAACAGCAACAACCTAATCAGATTGGTGATTAGGTTTCAATGTACAAATCTGGGGGGATATAAACACTTGTGGGGGGATATAAACTCTTGTATTATGGCATTCACTGTATTATACTGCCTTCTTAAATACTAGCTGTTGTTACTATTGTAAGGTTTATACTAGCATTAAAAACCAAGATGAACAGGTTGTGAAAACAATATCAGTGTTAACCTCACCACTCTGAGGACACTGCCAATCCCTCCCAGATGTCTAGGCGTCTCTCAGAGCCTTCCTTCTTAGCTCTGTTGGGAGCTACTTAGGGGTGACTAATCCAGAGTCAACCTCCAGAACCTGGAGCACCCTTGAATTGCCTAGAAGCCGAGGGTCCCCTCGTCCCCACAAACATGCACTCCAGCCCCCGGTGGTCAGACCAGGCACAGATGTTGGTGTGCCGAAGCTGCATTTGGGTTTCTTACTGATGAATGTTATAGCCAACATACCCATCTGGCCGCCAAGATAAATAACATAAAAATGAAGATATGCCTACATAATTCATGCAGTATTGATGAACGGGGCCCTCCATTCAGACTGCTCCTACAAATCATTTAATTATGGGCTGCATGACACTCAGAGAGAAACAGCATTTTAGCCATGTTTAAATGGGTATGGCTTGGAGAGGTTCAAGTTCACAAGAGGGAAACTCAAGAACCCCCCTCAATTATTCTGGAGAAATCTGTGGATTCTCATAAACACCAGACAAACATGGTACTGAATACATGACACGATTCTTCTGGGCAAAGTGCCGTTCTGTTTACCTTCAAGGTAAGGATTCTCTCAATGGTTTATGCAGCTTTCTCCAGGAGTTGTGGATGGAAGGGAGTGAGAAGATAAAAGATTGCCAGTTATTCTATAAATGGCACACCTCCCAAGGAGATATCCAAGAAGACATGACCTGAACACCTCACTCCCGTTAGGAAAACTATTATAAACAAAGCAAAACGAAATCAGAAAGGAAAATAACCAGGGTTGGCCAGGATGCATAGAAATGAGAACCTTTGTGCACAGTTGGCAGATGTAAAAGGTTGCAGCCACCGTGGAAAGCAATATAGTGGTTCTTCAAAAGTAGAAACAAGAGTTAGCATATAATCCAGCATTACCACTTTGGGGAAGAAGCTCACAAAGAAAGCAAGGCCCCAAAGAGGTATTTGTACCCATGCTCAAAGGGGCCTTATTCACAGTAAACAAAAAGTCAAGGCAACTCAAGGGTCCATTCATGGATGAATGAATAAGCAAAATGTGGACTATATATGCAATGGAATATTGGGCTTTTCCCAGGTACCACTAGTGCTAAAGAACCTGCCTGCCAGTGCAGGAGATGGAAGAGACATAGGTCTGATCCTTGGGCTGGGAAGGTTCTCTGGAGTAGTCAACGGCAAGCCACTCCAGTATTCTTGCCTGGACAATCCCACAGATAGAGGAGCCAGGCAGGCTACAGTCCATGAGGTCCCAAGAGTTGGACACTACTAAAGCAACTCAACTGTCCATACATGGATGAAAGAATAAACAAAATGTGGGCTATACATAAAATCGAATATTATCCAGCCCTTAAAAAGGAAGGTAATTGTGAACCAAGCTACAACATGATGAACCTTGAGGATACTATGCTATGTGAAACAAGCCAGTCACAAAAGGCAAACAGCCTGTATGAATCCACTTACACGAGGTCCCTGGAACTGTCTAACTCGTGGAGACAGAGGTAGGAATGGTGGTTGTCAGGGGTTGGGGGACAGGAAATGGGGACTTGCTCTATAATGAGCATACATTTTCAGTTTTGCAAGATGAGAAAGTTCTGGAGACTGGTTACACAACAATGTGAATATATTTCATACTACTGAACCGTAGACTTTATTTTTTTTTAATTTTATTTTATTTTTAAACTTTACATAATTGTATTAGTTTTGCCAAATATCAAAATGAACCATAGACTTTAAAAAGGTCGGAATGGTATACATCACAGTATGTGTATTTTACCACAATTAAATTTTTAAAATTATGTGAAGAGGAGACAAAGCATCCAGCAGAGGACACATTCTGTCATGTATCTGGCACTGGCTCTGCCCGACGCTGAGTTACGAGATTTACATTTGTGATGTCTTTGTAACCCTCATGATACTTATGTCAAATAGGCACTGCCCCATCTTCTCTGGGATCCATCTATGGCTTAGAAACCAGCTAACATCATGATGGGGGTGGAAGCAGTGACAGATTTAATTTTCCTGGGCTCCAAAATCACTGCAATGGTGACTGCAGCCATGAAATTAAAAGATATTTGCTCCTCGGAAGAAAAGCCCTGACAAACCTAGACAGCATATTAAAAAGCAGAGACATCACTTTGCTGACAAAGGTCTGTATAGTCAAAGCTACGGTTTTTCCAGTAGTCATGTACAGATGTGAGAGTTGGACCATAAAGAAGGCTGAGTGCCAGGAATTGATGCTTTTGGTGTTGGAGAAGACTCTTGAGAGTCCCTTGGATAGCAAAGAGATCAAACCAGTTAATCTTAAAGGAAATCAACCCTGAATATTCATTGGAAGGACTGATGCTGAAGCTGAAGCTCCAGTACTTTGACCACCTAATGTGAAGAGCTGACTCATTGGAAAAGACCTTGATGCTGGAAAAGATTGAAGGAAGGAGAAGGGGGTGATGCGATGGCTAGATAGCATCACCGAGTCAATGGACATGAATTTGAGCAAACTGTTGGAAATAGTGGAGGACCGGGAAGCCTGGTGTGCTGCAGTCCACAGAATTACAAAGAGTCAGACAAGACTTAGCGACTCAACAACAAAAAACATCTTGGTGGCAGTCTGTCAGGGTGAAGTAGATGGATCCTGCAAAGAGAACTGCTCAATCATAGTTTTGCTACCCAGCAATAAGCTCCACCCTTCAGGAGCACCTACTCCATCAGCAAATAGGGAAACACACTCATGAATGAAACCCAAGTTTCCTACCACTTATACAGGTCCTAGCACAAACGGAGCGCCTCCAGTCTCTTGCTCCAGCCAAAGCATCTCTCCTTCTCACTCGCCACCTGCCAGCAGTACTGATCTCACGCTTGTTTCTTCACTTTGCCAACCTCTTTCCAGCTTCGAGGGCTTTGCCCTGCTGTTCACCTGCCCTGGCGCACCCTTTCTTGACTTATCCTTCGTTGCTCCTCTTGCACCCTTAGGTCTCCATTCAAGTGTTACATCTTCTGAGATGGCTTCATTTTGGAAGAAGTTGTTCTAAAGATGGGCCTCTCCGACCACCACCAACTATCACACCATCAATTACTCTATTACATCCCTATACAGATTCCTTTATGTAATTTATCAAAACCTGTAATTATCTTGTTTACATATGTGTTTACTTCTTTATCACTGATATCTCCCACTGAAATAAATGGGGCTTCTCAGGTGGCGCTAGTGGTAAAGAACCTGCCTGCCAATGCAGGATACTTAAGGCTCAGGAAGACCCTCTGGAGCAGGGCATGGCAACCCACTCCAGTATTCTTGCCTGGAGAATCCCATGGACAGAGAAGTTTGGCGGGCTACAGTCCACTGGGTCACAAAGAGTCGGACAGGATTGAAGCAACTTAGCACAGCACACACTGAAATAAAAACAAGGATGGAGGATTCACCACTTCATACCAGCACTTGGAATAGTTCCAGCCTACCGGCTACCTGGAAAGGACAGATAAATAAATATTAGCTGCCATTATAATTTGGTACAGTAACTTTGTTTCAATGAGACAATGAAAGTGAAGGATTGAGACATCTTGTCATGGAACTCAGCGGTCAGGTTTTCTGCAGAAAACATCCACCAACTGGGTGAGAACTAATCACTGGCTTTGAAAGAAAACAAAGACAGACATTCTCATGCATTCAACTCCAGGATTCCTCTGGGCAGGAGCCACTCTCCCTCTGGGTCAATTGAGGGAACGCCTGAAGAACCCAGTCTTTCCTTTGGGTCCACGTTCAGACTCACAGCGCCCACAGCACAGACGAATGGCACATCCCTGATCCAGCAGCATCATCAATAACCAAACCTCGTGACTGGGGCTTTCAACTGGTTTATCACTTGTCAGTTCCAAAGACGCTTGCAGAGCTGACAGAGAGAGTCAATCCGGAATGTGACATATAAAAATCACTATATTTCTGGGGGAGAAAAAAAATGACTTCCACGTCTCAGGCTCACAGGCTATCTTAATCTATCTGGTTGACTA